>NC_140593.1:924828480-926032625 GCF_964204655.1 Triturus cristatus | reverse complement strand
CCATCATTTTTCACCCACTGTGCCATTCCAAACAAAGGCCTGTCTTCACCCACTGTGCCATTCCAAACAAAGGACTGTCCCTACCCTTCATCGGATCAGTCCATCCCGAACTACCAGGTGAGACCCTCTCCACAAGAGAAAATTAACAATTCTAAACTGGCTTCTGCCTTTTTAGATTTCATCAGTGAGGTTTAGCTTGGATTCAATGGTGCAGTGAGGTCCCATGATCACTGTGTCATTGGAACCAACCAGTTCATGGCAGACGAGTCCCAACTAGGCTGAAATCAGTCTTGGGCTGTATGACGATGAGAGGTACACCTTAACTTCATGAAACTGTAGCTTTATTCAAGATACCTCTTTGATCCTAGCCTCTTTACTTCAGCTCCTCTCCTTGTCAACGCCCTTGTCCTTTTGAATAATAACATTCTACACAGAGAGCAACATGACCCATATTCTTATTCGATGGAATGCACAAGGGTAAGGATTCTGATGACCCACAAAGTGCAAAGAGGATCTGCATTCAGTGTACCACAGGTTGCTTGTGTTCTGATTCAGAGAGGACCTGTCTTGGCAGTTTGGCTGTACATTTTTTATCGGAACTGGAACAAGGCGGAATTAGATATGGTGATGTTGCATGGTGGGTAAACAACTGTTTACAAGCATTCCTCTCATCATATTTTGCCTGATTGATGTAAGCCCTAAGTGGTATACAGAAATTTGGGTCCATTGCTCACTGTGCCATATATACCAAGCTGTACCTCATTGATGAGTCATAACAAGGCCAAATCTGGTTTGGGGTTACACGTGTTCTCTTCAGGAAGGGGTTTTTTCCTGCCAGTTCCGGATGGACTTCCCATGTGGGGCATGGTCAATACGGATTTGCATATGTTAGGCTTCTGTTTATAATGGCACAGTGGGTAAAACCTATGGGTTGGAATGCTATCCCAAGTGATTTCCAGAGGTTAAACTATTTGCAGCATTCCTCGTATCACGTTTTGTGTTGTTAGGGTAAAGTTACGACATAGCAGGCACTATTGGGCACTCTTGGCTAGAGTGTTTAGTACAGATCACAATATTTTGTTTTGAAATTATAGAACCCATTTGTCTTGGATCCTCATTTCGAAAATATCCAGGTTTTTATTGGTTTTCTAAGTTTAGATAGTCATTATTTTCCATATCATAGCCGGAAAGGGAGTCCAAAGTTTTGTCACCTGTACTAAAAATGAGTTTCCATTTATGGTTTTCTTCTAAGAACAAACAATGATTAAAGAAGAGGTAAACTGTGGCATTATTACAGGCTATATCTGACTTTGTGATACCAAGCTATCCATTTTAGTGAATTTTGTTCATATGTTGAGCCAATATTATTAACACTGTCTGTTGGTGAACAGTATCAAAGGCTGCTAATAGGTCCAGAAGTCGATTTGTTTGCTGGGCAGAACATACATTTATAGCCTGTAAGAAGATGTTTTCCTCAACAAAGACATCTCTTTCTATTAATCTTTCACAGAGTAGCCTATCATAGATCGTTTTTAGTTGAGAGGATAAGTAAGGTTGTGCGCAATCCCTTAAACATGGAAAAGGTAGATTACACCTAATGGGCATATCTAATTTACTTTCAAGTCCCTAGAAAAGTGGAATATCATATACCCCGGGCCTGTAAATTAAAGACTACTAGTGGGCCTACATCACTTAAAACAAGTCCAGGTTAGCCATTGCAACCTGAATAGTTTAAACTGCCAATCCAACTTGGAAAAATACCCCCTTTGCCAAACATTAAAACCTCCCTTTTATTGCATATAAGTACCCCCAAGATAGGCCTAGGCAACCAATAGGGCAAAGTGTATTTTAGTTGAGAGGTTGGACATGTACTTTTAAGTTTTGCAAGTCCTGGTAGTGAACAATGCACAACTTCATTATTTACTACTGTGAGACCTATCTCTCCCACAGTATGATACTGGTCTATTGCATTGCCTTATTTAATTTAGGAAGTGCTTTCTTTTGATTGGGAGCAGATAGGACATTCATACTTGGTATCTAAGAAATTGTTATTTAAATTTAATGGTAAAGTTGGATTTTAAACCACAATTTTGAAAATGCAATTTTTAGAAAGTTGGCATTTTTTTATCCAAGCTATTTTGTACCTGCAGTCTGTTCTAGGGTCACCTGGCTGGGTGTGGTTGCCAGCTGGACTTTGTATAGTTCTTCCAGACAGCCACACAATAGAGGGATTAGGTGTGCCTGAATTGGTCATCACTGGCAGAATGGGGGCAGAGCTGGGCACAGCCCCACTTGCAAATCAATAGGCTAAGACCTGGCTTCACACAAAGGACTTCAAACTACCTCATTTTGTCCTGTAGTCAGACTGGAGTCAGGGCATGGGAGGCAGGAAACTCCAAGCACCTCAAAGGAAAATCTCTAGAAATATCTACCTGTTTAAAACTAGGACCAGGTATAAAAATAGGACCCTCAAACCCACTCTTCCATTCACTTTCTCAATCTGTAGAAGGACTCTCCTACCTACTGCTGTGACCTGCTGTGTACTTCAGAAGACTACTTTGCTGTGTGTGGAAGGTCTGCTCTGCTGCCCGAAGCCTGGCTTGAAACCTCAGAGGCCTGCCCTACTGCTTGAGCCCTGTTCCCCTTCTAGAATCCAGGACTAATAGAGTGACTCCAAGGGCTAGTTGGCTGGCCTGGTAAGAGCCTCAGGGAGAGAAAAGGATTCAACCATCTCAAACACTCGCCTGTACCCAGTCTAAGTGAGTACTGTCCATCCAAGTGGTGCCCCTCCAGTCCTGGACCCTTAAAAGTGGCCCTATAGGCCAGATAACAAACTTTCCAAACTCTGGACATAAATCATTTTTGGTAAAATATGCTCTGAGAAAAGAGAGGTGACCACGACAGCCTGACTTCGCAGCAGCTCCCACACCGTTTTTCTCTGCAGCAGCAATTCCTGTTCAGTGGTCCTTCGCAGAAGGGATATCTGGCCTCGTGGAGTCCTCTCCAGCTACAGCTTACAGCTTTGTACCACTGGAGATTTTCAACTTCTAAAATGAGATTAAATCTTCACTGCCACTTCATCGAGCGACTTCTCGACGATAAAGCTTCCTCCTCGGACACCGCCTCTAGCTTTGCCCCGCGGAACTTTACATTCTTAGATATTTTTCCACAACATTTCTTCTAAGTTTAAAGGTAAGCACTAACTGGGACCTATCCACTTCTTGTATAGGACCCGCTCTCCATCGCGGTCTGCCATATTTTTTTACTTTGACCTGTTCTCCCAAGAGTAGAGGTTCGTGGTTGGCCCTTTGATCTTTTAGGTGCTACCTTTTACCCTAAAAGTTAACAATTCATATCTCCTGTTTTACTGATTTGATATTTGTTGCTTTGGTGTCCAATTAATAAAAATGTACTCTATTTTTTAAATTGGAGTGGGATTTTCCATGTGCTATGTTTTCACTTTATTGCTGTTTGTGTGTGCTGCATAAATACTTTACACATTGCTGATAAGTTAGGCCAGACTGCTTTTGTGCCAAGCTATCAGAGGATTAAGCACAGGTTTATTTATTTACTTTTGTGGTTCACCCTTATGGGGATAGTAGTTTTTGCTTGAGCAGGGTTACAACTCACTCAACCAACAAGCCAATTTCTTATAGGTATGCTACCAGACAAACCTAATAGAGCTTCTGGTGGGCAGGGGGGCACCTTTAGCTAAATGATAATTATGAAGATGGCTACGTTTTTGGCCATGGCTAATTCCCAAACGATCTCAAATAGAGGAGGGAATAAAAAGTTCCCAGATCAGGGTTGGGAGAGAAATATTCAGCATACTGGTTACAGGCATAGTTGGAAGGCGGTGGTGAAAGTGTGAAATCATGTCTCTAAAATGGCTACCAAGCGTCTATGGTCCCTAATGACCCAGATTATGAACATGGCAGTACTCCTGGGTGACCAGTGATATAGAGACAGGCCAGTATAAATGGACTGCCAGAAAGTAGTTCTGAATGCAACTATCCCGTAGGAAACTGCTTTAGTTGAAAATTGCATGTTTGAAAGATAGTAATTGAAAATGTTATGCCAGGTTTGTGCATCAGTGGACATTGGTGATTTATCTCATGAGGCAGCATCAACATTGAGTGATAAACATCCAATATCCAGTGGCATTTCCCAAAAGAGGTGGTTAAGAACATTTCAATGTTTTTTTTAACATTTGACCAGTAATAAATAAAAGTAATTGTTTTGCGTATGCTAGATGGCGGTACTTTAGACAAGTATTTTTACATTACATAAAATAAATTATCTTAGATAGTAATACTGTGTCAAGGGATCAAAATGATTTATTCATTGTTTTTCCACAATGGAATTCCAGGTGATTAACACTTGTCACTATTCCTTTTTTTGTAGTAAATTGTTAAGATAAAAAAAAATTAGAAAGACTCTTGCGTGAGATTGGCAAACTTGAAAGTGAAAGTGTCCAAACATCATGCATGACAGGGTCCAAGGGTCATACGGAGCTATCTTAGTCTCACCGTCAGTCCACTCCTAAGATGACCACTGGTGTTGTCTCACGAGACTCTTGAGAGCAGCTCTGACTGGGCTACCTCATCAGACGGAAGGACCATGCTAAGATGGTGCCCTCCACAGAGCCAAAGGGAAGGTTGTGTGTGGGACTGTAGGTGTGCCTGTATGTTTGTTGTCAGTGTGTGTTAGCCTCAGTGTTGGTATGAGGTCATGGGAACCTGGATCTCCTGGGCTTGCCATAATGTTTAACAATTTACCAAGTGTTTTAGCTCTCCTTCAGCTTTAGATTCCTTTAAGTGTTTTCTTATGGTGATTCAGCAACTTATCAAGGAAGGAATGGGCCCCGGGTGCAATCAAGAATGGGCTCAAATCCCCAGGTTTGGTAGTATCAAGTTTATATTTGGAGTGCAATGAGCACATCACTCCCCTGGCCTCTTATGATACCGCACTTGCTATATTATTGATAGGTATAGCAGGCCTTGATAAATACATCCCTTTCTCCCTCTTGCAGCCCAGACTTCTTTCCTGCCTCCTGGCCAAACTGACACACAAACAGTTAGCTATGTACTACTGCTCTATTTTGGAAAGCTTATTCATTTCTAAGAATATTTCTACCATCCCTGGCTCTTGTTCCCTTCTTTCCACTCCCCTGTAACATCTACTACTTTGACAACATCTTGGACCATCATAAAGTGCAAGTCTACGAACCATTGTTAACAACACATGCAGCCTAATATGTGTGTTTGCAGGAATCATTGAAGTATTTTGAGAGCTTCAAGCAAAATAGGATTTTGCCTTCTGTATTAATTGCTCAGAAAGGCACTTATTTAATCAGACCTTTTTCAGTTATATTGTCGGACTTTGGCACCAACACAAGCTGGCATCATACCTCATCTTATGGAAGTGTCTCCTTTGTTTATTGGACACTGCATATCAGGTGATCTGTGAATTTGGTTCCAGTAAGTCTGCACTCAGCAAGGCCTGTTTTCCTACTGCTCTTTGTGTGTGTGCATAGTTGTTCGATGTATTGGTCTGTGCCTACAAATGGGTCTTTCTAGATATGTTGCTATGTTTGTATATTTTTCTATATGTGTTGTACTTGCATATGTCTCAGTGTTTTAAGTGCTCACCGCTGAAATGTGCAATGATCTACCGATCAGCAAGTTTGAAACGTGACAAGGCCCAACCAGCCTTCCATTCTTGCGAGATTGGTAAATTGAGTACTGTTGAATTGGATAATAGTAACACCTATTATTTACAGCAATTAGAGGCAGCAGATGTGTTTATGAAGTGCTACATTATAATCATCCGTGTCAATTTTGTGCATATATGTTGTGTGTTTGCTAACATGCACCATCAAAAGTCAAACCTCTTGGCTAAGTTTGAGCTTGTTTTTATAGTGACCTCCATCTCTAGGGTCATTCACATGCCTGGCAGTTTCCTTCCCAGTACTCCTCAGGATTATCAATATAAGAGGCATCTGTGACTCTAGTTAAGGGGTGTGCAGAAATAGGGGGTTCATATACACAGGACCATGAGATTTTGGGCAATAACATGTTGAAATGATTGTCTCCAAACTGATTCCCACATATTTCTGCCAAAGTCTCCAGGTGAAATAATACAGATTTGTGGACTTACTGTGTATCTTCTCATTCTAATTGGATGGGCCACTCCAGTTAACGGAAATCCAAATCAAGATAACAGACATACTGGTTACGAGAAGCACAGTGTTTATTTTATATGTAGCATAACTACCCTGACTTTTTCATCATTGATATTCGTTTGCCCCTCCCTCAGTTGGCACAAGGCCCCAGCAAGGGCTACTGCCCCACACATAGGGGACTCATCATCAAAAACACTTTATTCGATTATTTAAAATCATAAAAAGTACAGATTTCATACAGTAAATAATGCAAAAAAAGCATAATATGTACCATCAATGTTTCAAACATATCTTCAGAGTTAAAAATACCATGCCGAAAAACAATCGTTAAAAGGTCAGTCAGGATTGCATAAACTGGTGTAGAATTTTTGGTTTGCGGCGCAGGGCTGCCACCAAGAAATTTGCCGCACTAAACACAATGCGGGTACTGCTCAGCTGCTGAAGAAATAACAAAGCAGGTCTAACTTGTAAAAAGCCGGCTTCCTTCAGAATTGGAAACAAATATTTTTTTTCGACTAGCAGAATAAAACTCGCAAAACATGATGAAGTGTAAAGTATCTTGGTGTGAAAAATTATCACATTGGCACGGCCTGCTGCATTCAGGTTTACCCCAGGACGGATAAAAACCTAAAGAGTAATGGATCAGATTAAATCTAAATCTCATCAGTAGGAATCTATGGTGTGGATTAGAGACAATGCTTAAATAGGGTTCCAGTGAGGGAGATAAGAGAAGCATATAATGCGCTCTAACACTTGGTTTTGTAAGTCCCCTCTCTTCCCGATCCAGTTTTTCCCTGTCTATAAAAGACTGCTTAATCCACACTGCATCTGCCTTTACAATATGTAATGGGGATGAGAAAAGCTAAGGACGCCCAAGACTGGCCCTCGCTAAGGCGCCAGTGGACATAAAAATATAATCAATCACTGTCCCCGAAATAGGGCCTTTATATGTAACAATCCTGCCCCCAACCTCAATAAAATTGGACTCATAGATATTGGTAGTGGCAAGGAATTCCTCTAGGGCCTCCCCATGCTTAGTGTGCTCAAAATGAGAGGCTGCAGCACCTATTGGTCCCTTAAGAGCATCCTGGTCCCTAGTATGACACTCAGCAACACAAGGATGAATATTAAAATCGCCCATAAGGACGATCTCGAAACCTGTGTTTTGTTTTTGGCTATATTCTAAAATAAAACATTGTAAAGCGGCCACATGTTGATTAAAATCGACACAGTCTCTAGAATTATAAAAATTGATCAGTAGGATTTTGGGAGACGGACCATTCAACACAAAGAAAATTATTCGAACCAGAGACCAATCGAGTAAATGTGCCCTTCAAGTGTAGTGCAAAAAGAAATATTAGACCCCCTTTCGCTCGTCCCGCCCCACCCATGACGGCCGGTACCGCAAAGCTAGAATAGCCATCCATACAGAAATTGCTTGAGGGGTCCCATGATTCCTGCATGGCGATAATATCGTGTTTACCTAAAAAATCAAGCCAAATTGCATCCGCTCTCATCGATCTAGTCCCAGCAACATTCCAGCTAATTAATTTACAGGTAACCCCTACAACAGGGTTTACGTAACTGGGTACGAGTGGCTGGTCCAACACTGTCAGTCAATCATTTGCCTCCAAATTAGACAGTGGGGAATAGCGATTATTCAAAATCAGATTAGTGGGGTGGGGAAAGGAACATTGGTGGGTAGCTGCCAGTCGCCAAGCCTTGAAATCTCCCCAGTACTTAGACTCCCCACTATGGTTTGCAGTCGGTAAGTAGGTTGTGGCCAGGGGGGTAGGGGGAGAGTATTTTTGGCAACGGAAGCTGCTTCAAAATGACTATATTTACCGCATAACAATTGAGCTGGTGGAGGATAGAAATACCCTAGGGGGACTGGTCTAATTCCTATTTGCGCTACCTCTGACCCATCCCAGAACAGTCTATCTGCTATATCAGGACTGTTAAAGTTGACTATTACACAGTCACCCGCATGCCGCTTGGGCCGCCGGCCGACCCACCCCACCCTTCTCGCCATGATGATATTGGAAGAGATGTCCAGTCCCCCACAACTGAAGGCTGAACACCATGATCTAGTCTCCCTCAACAAATCATGAGTTGATTCCATCACTCCCACACGGAGCGGTGGGACCCCAACAAATACAGCCACCAGCGGGGCCGCTTCCGGGGGAAGGTCAAGGGTAACCGAACAACCCCTTGCCTGCCTCACACTGCGACCCAAGGGCTGAGCTACATCATGGCTAGCCGCACGCGGCATATTACCAGAGGTATGCCTGCCTAATGGTGGCTGCACGACAGAAGGAGATGGGCCCACGCTCTGCGACCTGCCTAGGGAGCTACAATTCACACGGGGACTTAGATGATTCGATGGGCCAAAAGGCACTCCCATGCCCCCCTCTGGCCTTTGTGAGCTATGCTTAGCCTGACTATCCCCCTTTTGTTGTGAGCTAAGGTCTTTGAAGGCGGCAATAATTTTGGTGCATTTTTTAAGCAGGTCAGCAACACAAACGTTCAAAGTCTTGACAATATCTTTAGCAATGCCCACAAGTAGCGGTTCTATGCGTGAAGTAATTAGTTCTTCAAGTAATTCCACCGAAATGTTCACTATTTGACCCTCAATGGTCTGCGGAGCTCTTGGGGATTTGGATCTTTTGGCGATCTTCTTCTTACAGACCCTTACAGGCCCCACATTACCATGGGCGTGTGGCCCCAATTGATCAGCGCCATCCTGGGTAGAGATAACGGGATCGCTCACAATGGGTGGGTTCGACACAACCACCATGGGCTCCAGGGGTATACTGGGCACTGCCACACAGTCAGTAGATTCGTGAGGTGAAGAGGGAAGTACCAGACCAAGTTCCTGCTCTGCATTTGCAATTTCTTTAGTTAGAACCCCTACTGCGGTGGACAAGTAGGAGATTATACTTTCCGATTTTCTGGCAACCTTCGCTTTCTTCCCCTCCTCCTCCCTGTTAGCTGCTTGTTTGCGCTTACCCATTACAACACCTTGGGGGGGTGGCCCGGCCCGTCCTCTTTCGGCCTCTGACGGCCGTTGACGGCCCGCCCTTTGCCCGGGCTTCGCCCGGCGCCTTCCGCGGGCCGGAGAAGGCTGCTGGTAATATCCGGTAGGAGGGGGCGGGGCCGGGTAGCGCTGGTTCAACCCGCCGCCCTGCTCTGCTCAGCTGGTCCCGGTGCTGGACGCTGCGTCTCCCGCGAAGCGGGAGGCGCGAGGTGTATTTCAGGTGTCCAGTAGGAGGGGGCGGGGCCGGGTAGCGCTGGTTCAACCCGCCGCCCTGCTCTGCTCAGCTGGTCCCGGTACTGGACACTGCCGGGACCCTTTATATGACCAACTGCACCACCAGAAAGTAAAAACAGCCTAGTCTAGTCCTATTTCTGATGTTTATGGACAGACACAGTGAGTTGTTTCATCTGATTTTGTCCAAGTTTAGTGTCTGATTAATTAAAATCATTACAATTAAAACAAATGAGTAAAATAAGGATTTAAGCTACTTTACATACATTGTAATTCAAGAATAGTCATGTGAAAATCATATCCGAAGATCTATGCAAGGTGATGCTAAAGTATTTAACTTCTAACCAGTTTATTCCGCACAATGCTAAAATTCTTGTCTGATCAATTAAAATCATTACACACTTTGCAATTAAGACACATAGATAAAATAATCCTTTAGCCACTAGACATATAAGGTAGTTTAAGATCATTTACAAGTTAATGTTAAAGTGCTCAACTTCAAACTAATTCATTGCGAACAATGCTGAAATACTTAATGTTAGATAAGTCTTAATTGGTCATGCACAAATCATTCTCAGCTATCAATGCAAGAACCTTTAACTACTTAACATTAAATTGTCATATTTTACCTTCATTACCTATCACTGTTTATCTTTAGGGCATAATTACATTGTGCATAAGAACGAGTAAAAGTAAACTACATAAAAATACTAGACATTTAAGATAAAGATGTAAACATTAGTTCCGCCTTAGTCAGAAACTTAGCAAACCGGCAAATGAGGGTAGTCGATGTGCCCATTATACATAACATAAGTGCTTCATGACATGTTCCCACTCCTTCTTTTAAAAATAATGGTTTTAAAATAATTTGGCGAACATATAGCAAGTTGGGGCAGATGCAAACTGAATGCAGTAGAGTTTCTTGAGGATACCCACAGAGTCTACAGCTGCTAGTTGTTGGAGAGTATGGCTAAGTTCTCTATTTTTGTTAGTCGACACAGTACCAGTTGCAAAACTATTGTGAAAGCCTGCTCCATTCTTTCACACGGTTCATCAGTACAAGATGGTAGATTAGGTCTAACTGTGGATTCCGACTGTACAGTTTTTCTGAATTTAGCTGGCTTAACAGTCACAGTGTTCTTAACTCCTCCCCCTTTCCTCTTCCCTGGGGACTCCGCTACAGGGCTACTGTCCGCTTCATGAAGTCTTGAAAGGGCCCTTATGGGTGGGGGGTTTCCCGGAGTCACTGTATTAGGACTTGGCTGTTCAGCTAAATTGCACTTTCCGGGTATAATTCTTATCTCTTCTAGAGAAATGCGGCGTTTGGTAAGTTCGATTTCTTTGGATAGCACTTCCGCCACGCTTGGTCAAAAAGGAGTCCAAGTTGTTAATGATTTCCCCCCCTTGTTGGGTTGCTTTGTCCATTTGTTTGCCCGTTCTTCAGTTGGCGGGGTCCCAGGAGCGGAGGCCGAGATGCTAGAGGGCTGGCCCAGCTCAGCCTCTTCCGGGTGCTGATGGGCATGGATGAGCCCGCCCTTGGCCTGTGCTTTGCCCGGGCACGCCCACGCGCGCATCTCGCATTGCGGGTCGGCTTTGCGCTTTAATGAACGTGTGGCAAGCAGGCGGTTGTTGGGAGTTGTAGTCTCCCCAGCGGTGCATAGGTTCAGTCAGGGCACGGCTTCACCCCCTTATAGAAGGAACACAGGAATGACAGGCCGTTACATCCGCCACGGGTCGGCATTGCACTTTAATGCGTGTGTGGCAAGCAGGAGGTTGTTGGGAGTTGTAGTCTCCCCAGTAGTGCATAGGGCACAGCTTCACCTCCTCAGAGCAGGAACACAGGAATGACAGGCAACTACATTTGCCGTGGGTTGGTGTCACACTTTAATGCGCATGTGGCAAGCAGGAGGTTGTTGGGAGTTGTAGTCTACCCAGCCGTGTGTAGGTTCAGTCAGGGCACGGATTCACATCCTCACAGCAGGAACACAGGAATGACAGATGACTACGTTTGCCGTGGGTTGGTGTTACGCTTTAATGTTAATGTGGCAAGCAGGAGGTTGTTGGGAGTTGTAGTCTACCCAGCGGGTGTGCAGGTTCAATCAGGGCATGGCTTCACCCCCTTGCAGCAGGAACACAGGAATGAGAGATGACTACATTCGCCATGGGTTGGTGTCACGCTTTAATGTGAATGTGGCAAGCAGGAGGTTGTTGGGAGTTGTAGTCTACCCAGCCGTGTGTAGGTTCAGTATGCACGGCTTCACCCCCTCACAGCAGGTACACAGGAATAACAGATGACTACATTCGTCGTGGGTTGGTGTCACGTTTTAATGCACGTGTGGCAAGATGGAGGTTGTTGGGAGTTTTAGTCTACCCAGCCATGTGTAGGTTGAGTCAGGGCACTGCTTCACCCCTTCACAGCAGGAACACAGGAGTGACAGATGACTACATTCACCGTGGGTTGGTGTCACGCTTTAATGTGAATGTGGCAAGCAGGAGGTTGTTGGTAGTTGTAGTCTACCCAGCGAGTGTGTAGGCTCAGTCAGGGCATGGCTTCAACCCCTCGCAGCAGGAACACAGGAATGACAAGCAACTACATCCACCACAGGTCGGCTTCGTGCTTTAATGCACGTGTGGCAAGCAGGAGGTTGTTAAGAGTTGCAGTCTCCCCAGTGGTGCGTAGGTTCAGTGAGGGCATAGCTTCACCCCCTCACAGCAAGAACACAGGAATGAAAGCGGCTAGATCTGCCACCAGTCGTCATGGCGCTTTAATGCACATGTGGCAAGTAGGAGGTTGTTGGGAGTTGAGTCTCCCCAGTGGTGCATAGGTTAAGTCAGGGCACAGTTTCACACCCTAACACCAGGAAGACAGGAATGAGAGGTGGCTACATCCGCTGCGGGTCGGTATCGCTTTTTAATGCGTGTGTGGCAAGCAGGAGGTTGTTTGGAGTTGTAGTCTCCCCAGCGGTGCGTCGGTTCATTCAGGGCACAGCTTCACCCCCCCACAGCAGGAAAACAGGAATGACAGGTGGTTTAAGGTCAGACACTTAGCAAACCAAAAAGTGAGGGGATTGCTGTGCCCAATAGACATAAGTGCTTCGTGGCATGTTCTCACTCCTATATAGCAAGTTGGGGAAGATGCTAACTAAATGCAATAGAGTTTCTTGAGGATACCAATATAGTCTACAGCTGCTAGTTGCCCATTGTTGCAGCCATTTTGGAGTGCTGTCCTTGGTTGGATACCTGCCGAATCTTAGTATGAGACATGCATCCCTCATATGTGATGGAAAGGGGGTAGACATGTAAGGGTGAGTTTCCAATTTCTCGTAGGTGTTTATGATTATCCAAGCATGCTTCTTGGCTGCTAATGCATACTTATCAACATTAAACAAGAGTGTTTTGTTGCTCTTTTTGGCGTTTGCAGTCCCCAGTGGTTGGGACTAAGGTCATTTACATAAGGCAGAACCTATACAGATGCATTCTGTCAGAAGAGAGATGCAACTCTGGTATCTCTCTTCTGACAGCTTGAGTGGTCACGCTACACTCACTACTGTCTACTATTTAATGGCCAGAACGTCATTGTTCAACCTGCATTGTTACTGCATGTGTCAGACTCACAACACAAAGGAGCCTGTCGCGGTTTCCATTAAAGGCTCCGCCTAGTCTGATAAATCAATTACAGGATCCACGGCACTTTGCACAAACAGAATAACAGCTTTCGGGTTTAAGCACACAAAGAGTTTCACATCGGTATTTGAGCAGATCAGTATGACGGAATGACTCACCACCCTCTGGGCATTGGTATGCTGTAGCGACCTCCACTTTCCATATGGATCAATCCATGCGATCCAGAAAACCCTAGAGACTGGAGGAACTGTAACTTAAGAGGCGAGCAAGGAAAACAGCAAAGGAAGGCACACCAGCACCGACACTGAAACTAACTATAAACCCACACCCTAGGGAACTGAAAGGGGAGGAAAACACCAAAGGTGTGAGAATGCAGGGATGAGTGACAAACTATACGGAAGTGAAAGGCTGCGAGCACTGATGAAGTGCTGGAAAGCAAAGGTGCTGTGAATAAACATCCTTTTGTGCTGACTGACGACCATACTCAGGAAGTGAGACAATCTGGCTCTGAAGTCCCACTCTATCGTCTCCTATGGGCCAAAGTTCACAGGCCCACTCACCAGGCTTCCGATCTGAATACTATATTATGGTTATTTTTACACTATTGATTGGTTGGCATAGGGAGTGTATCGAATCTTGTGTTGCTTTAACAGTTGTGGCAACGTATTTAACCTCGTGTTCCCTGCCTCACAGTGAGCCTGAGACCTGACAGCAGGCGTCCCCGTAATGGTATTTATCGAAAAGGAAGGTGATGGAGATTAATTTATTCAGTAAGATTGGCTTTTTTTCACCCCATAAATACGAACAAAAACATTGATCAAGGGCCAGCGCCCTAAGTGATTCTGAAAGGAAGCCCTGCTCTCTTCCTCTGAAATAAAGAAGAAAACATTGAGTAATGCACAGCATGAACTCGTGATTTTGATATCTGACAGCATATTTTACTGCAAGGTCAGCTACACAGTGAAATGGGTGGAATATGAATGTGTTCTGCTGGGCGTGTTTATTTATTAATATACCAAGGAAGACGCATTAGAAAACAGGAAAATGACCAGTTGAGGATACATCCTGCTCATAATTGACAGTGTGAGATTGAAAACATTCTTCTGACCTTTTACTTCGGTAAACCTTGATTGTTTTAATGAGGCCATTGGCATGCATTACATAAACGTCTAGTTAGCACAGATACAGTAAATCTCTTCTAATTGCCGATAGACACCAATTCCCACTGTACAATCTCATTTTTAGTCACAATCCAGGAAAAGAAGCTACAGATGATTTTGCAGAAAAATTATTTTTATTTTTAGAAGGGAGTAAAAGTAACATGAAATGTATGAAATTTGATGGAGAACAAATGAGGACTTATAATAAAAGTTTCATTTTTGAAGTATTGTGTAACACGTACAGTACCCGAATGTGTAGCATGTAACATATGATTTCTCATGTTTTTTTTTACTTAATAAGGGGCATTAGGAATAATAAGTCAAAAAACTTGAAGTCCATAATAACAGTGGGTAGCAGAAGAACAATCTAAAGAAATTGTAATGTACCATAAATGTCCCCAGATGGAAATAATGCTTCTGTATTAAGTCTAGACAAAAATTGTAATTCCGAAATATTGTGTGACATGAGTATCATTGCAGAAATAGTGTCACCGCAAGCATATAGAGTGACAAAATATAGAAGGTAAGAATATCGTTTAATGCATATAAATGAGTGTGTGTGTGATTGTGTGCATATGTAATCGTATATAATATCATTTACTTTCTTATAGATGTATTACATATTGTTTTAAATTCATTTAATACATGTTAGCTATATCCATGTACGGTGTTGGTGATATTAATGTAATTATTGCTTTTGTAAACATAATTTGTAATGTTTTATAAATAAATAATTTTTTACATTTCATTAATAGTTTGTAGGGGAATAGGTTAGAAACGTATTAAAATTATTCTTTTTTTGTAATTTTCAGAAGTAAAACTGGCCAGTCATTCTGGATGTATTCCGACGGGCTCAAGAAGCCCGTCGGCCAGTTTGAGACTGACCCATAATCCATATGGATGACATTTTACGCCGTCTGGATTACGATGCTCGGTTTCTGACAGGCTTTCCATGCCGGGCATTCCGACATTGCCTGTCGGAGAGGGAGTTTGGGGGGCCCAAGCAGGGTCTTCTGTTTGCGGTGTCCGGTTGGGGGCCGAAGGGGCACCCATGTGGTGCAGGGATGAATACAACCTCCCATTTCCCTATGGGTGCTTGTGCTATGGCCGGTTTATAGCCATAGCACATGCTCCCATAGAGAAATGTGAGTATGCGACCGCACCATGTGCCGTCCCCTAGTAATTAGGCGGTTGGTACCACTGACCGGAGGTCAGTCAGTCCTATTGTCATGACGGTGTCAATGTTCGCCCGACATCGTAATAAGCTCCTAAGTGTTAGGTAAATATTTCGGGCCCAATTACAATAGGGCTCGGAAGGCTCTGACCGATGGTCGGAACCTTCAGAACTGCATTGTAATGTGCTTGCTAGACTCCTTTCCGACCACCTCTTTACAATGGAGGCGGTCGGAAAGGAATCCAACTGGTCATTCCTTCTGGCTTCTGAGGGTCTTGGAGAGCCTATCCGCCAGTCGGAATGCGGCAAGTAATCTCAAAAGCGGGCCTTTCCGCCCGTCAGAATATGATGAAGCTTTACGACATGGTTTCCATTCCAGCCTGTGCAACATGGAAACCATGTCGGAAAGTGTCTTTGAGGGCCCCCAAGGGTGCACGGTCTCCGGTTGGAGGCCAAGGGCATACGTATGGTGCTCCCTGTTGATCCCTGCACCATGTGGCAGGCCCCCTGAGGTGCCTGCCATGGGGTGCAGTGATGAACTGCACCTCCCATTTTACTATGGGAGCATGCATTACAGCCAGTTTATGCATGCTCTCATAGTACAATGTAGGAATGTGACCGAACAGTGTTCTGTTACAAACTTAAGTGGCGGTCAGAACCGCCGACTGGGTGTCGGTCGGTCCCATGACTGATGCGGTGTTGGGCAGAAGAATTAATGATGTTGACTTTTATTTATTTGTTATGCACATATTTGCTGTTTTTAGTTAGAGTTTTTAATTGCAAAATTTGTAAAAAATTTCAATTACTCATGCTTTTAATTTCACTTGTTTATTAATATTGATATTTTAATATATCACAATTTAATTTATAATTTGTCATATTATTTGGGGTGTGTGGATTTTTAGGTAGTGTAGAAGAAAGGGCATTTCTTTCAAATTAAGATTTTTATTTGTTTCATTATTGTGACAAATTTTTCAATTATTGCTATTTATATTGTATATATTTACTTTTAATAAGTTTTAATAATCTTAACTTGTTGAGTATTCAAATGTTTGTTTACAAATTATTAGGATTTTAAATGATATATTTAACCCTTCCTAAATATAACACTTTCCCTGCTTTTAGTTTTGTTTAACCAGGAATGGGAAATGTAACCCCTCCAAAGTCCAACACTTTCCCTACTGTTGTTTATAATGGATTGAGAATAGTAAATCTAACCCCTCCACAGACCAGCACCTTGTCTGATTTTGCTTATGTTGGAGTAGGAATAATAAATCTAACTCCTCCAACTTCCAACACTTCCCTTACTATTTTTTTAGATTGAAGTGGGAATGTGATAAGTTGGCCTAGCATATGCTGGTCACTATTTATAGTGGCCAACTTGCACCAGTCCAATTCAACTCTTATGGTAGATAGGTTTAAGACAACCTTTTAAAGAAAGCTATCCTAGTGGTAGCTGTGGAGAGCAGCCTCCAGGCTAAATCTCAGAGGAATGTAAAGCAGCTTGTTTTAACTTATCATCTCTTGAATTACCAAATGAAAGGACACCACACATGTGTATATATATCAAATATATATATATGTATTTATTACGAGACACACTCTACTAATCTCTTTATGAGATTAGAAGCCAGATACACATTAAAAATTCAACATTTCTCAATAAGTTAAGCACAAATATGGCTGGAGCCCTAGGGGCGTACCAGACCATATACTAAAAAAATGGTATAAGAATGTCGACTTGCAAAATGACAAGGCCTAGGGCCTGGGGAATCGCTGGGGCTTTACTACTGCAGTGTTAGCAGGTAAGTAGCAGGCCCATGGGAGACGCGTGCAGTGTGTGAACACAGTCGCGGGTTCCCTATTGATTATAATGGTGCAAGTTGCGGTTTGATTTTTAAAGTTCTAGGGTACTTCGAGGAAGTCTACAAGCCAGCCACTTACAAGGTAAGTACTTCGAGGGCAAACACACACTAGGGCACCGAAGTGCACGAGTTACCTCACCCAGGGAAGCCAGGTGCATAGGTGTCTTTTGGTGTCGGGTCGCGTCGCTGTTTTCTATGGAGACCAAAGAAGACTTGCTGCTTGCGTCGACTGAAGAAGTGTCCGGTGGAATCCAAGGGTGGATTCAAGATGGAGGAGACCTGAAAATTGAAGGGACAGTGTTCAAAGCGACTTGCCAGTGACCGGTGGCCAGGAAGATGGCTGACCACGGATGTCGGGTGATTTCAGGTAGTCAATGGTGTTTTGACTCTTCGCTCACGAGGTCCAGGAGGGATCGACGATGACCAGCAGCTGGATTCGGAGTGTCCCACAAAGTCTGCGGCTGATGGCGGTCTCAGCAACCAGATTGGAGCCATCAAGCCTTTGCAACTGCAAGTCTTGTGTAGACTGAAGAAAGTCGATGGTGCAGACCAGCAAGGTCTGAGGGACTCACCCAGCGAAGGTAAGTGAGGGCAGGCCTGGAGCAACCAGGGGAGCTCTTTTAGTTGATAAGAAAGTCTTCGGGGGACCCACAAGCCAACGGGCAAGGGATCGCGAAGGCGTCTCTTCAGGAAATGCTTCACAGGAGCCCACGGTCACTTGGGATGGGGTAGGCCTCTAATTTTCACTGCAAAACCTGCTGGAGGCTTTGGCCACAAATGGTCCAATGCACAAGTCCGTAGGACGTCGTGAAGGGTTTGCACTCGACAATAGTGCACGGTCCCCAGGTATTGCTGTTCCTCGTCACTCGTGGGGTCCACTCGCCACAGCTCTGCTGGCGACTCACAATGGTCGTCGAGGTCAGGAAATCCACATCCGGGGCTGCAGGGACTTCAAACTCCAGCGGGTGCAGGAAAGTTTGCAACCGTTGATTAAGGTTTTTGGTGCCTGCCAAGCAGGGGAGTCACTCCTTGACTCCAAGGGAGATTCTTCTGTCTTCTAAAGGTAGTGGAACGTCGAAGGGCCAGGATTCTTCTTTGTAGAGCGTCGTCCAGGGTTATCTGTTTTGCAATGGCAAAGTTTGCTATCTTATAGTGAAGATAGAGGAGGGACTAGCTCTATGACCACTCCTCTAGGAGAGTCAGGGTAGGGGGTGGTTACACCCACTTCCCTTTGTCCAGTTTCGCACCAGAGCAGGGACAGGTAGCCCCTGAACCGGTTTGAGCTGGCATATGCACAGAGGAGCCTACTGCTCCCCCAGATGCCAGGGCTCTTTCAGATTTCTGTCGTTTTACATGTCGTCCCCTGTAGAAGGCTGGGGTCATGCTCCCACATCATGGGCTGATGTGGGGGTATGATTCCAAGTTGTTTGACACCAAACACGACATGTTTTGATGCAGTTATTCCAAAGTTAGAATTTTAATGCACTTAAGAGTATATGGTTTAACCGCATCCACAAACAGCCATAGAGAATAGACTCTGGTAGCTGCAGAGGGGCCCTGCTCATGCAGAGGCACCCCCTCACATTGTAAACAAAGCACCCTGCCCTCAGGATTGATAGGGCCTGCCATAGGGGTGGCTGATAGGTTTATATGTGTGTGTATGGTGATATATAGAAACCTATACCTCAGTGAGGAGTGCTAACACTATCTCACACAGGCTGCAGTAGCAGGCCTGTGGTGCCAGATTGAGAATACTTCCCAGGGGTGGCATAATACATACTGCAGCCCCTGGTAGGCCTGTGAAGTGCCTATGCCCTAGGTACCTAAGGTACCATATACTAGGGGCTCATAAGGTACCACAGTATTCAATCACTAGTGCATCTAATATGTACAGCAAGTGGTTTAGAGAGAACAGAGAGACTGGGGCCCTGATCAGCAAGGACCCAGCCAGACTATAGCCAGAAACCAGTGTATACATCAGAAAAAAAGTGGGGGCAACATAAGTGCAGATCCTACTCTCCTACACAATCCCCCCCCCCCCCAAACGCAGGGATATTAAACTAACCTTGACCAGTTGAGTCCTCATGTTCTAAGTGGAAATACCTTGAGAGTCCATCTGCATTGGCATGTTGGGTCCCAGGTCTATGTTCCATTGTATAGTCCATCCCCTGTAGGGAAATGAACCACCTGAGCAATTTAGGTTTTTCACCTTTTATTTGTTTGAGCCATAGGAGGGGCTTGTGGTCAGTCTGAACTATGAAGTGAGTGCCAAACAAGTATGGCCTCAGCTTCTTCAGGGCCCACACCACAGCAAAGGCCTCCCTCTCTATAGCTGACCAACGTTTCTCTCTAGGGGTCAGCCTTCTACTTATGAAAGCTACTGGCTGGTTTTGACCTTCATCATTAAGTCGAGACAGTACAGCTCCCACACCCAGCTCTGAAGCATCTGTTTGAACAATGAACTTATTTTTGTAATCTGGACTCTGCAAGATGGGGGCAGTGCACATTGCCTGCTTGAGGTCATCAAATGCCTTTTGACAGCTAGCTATCCACTGAACCTTTTTTGGCATTTTCTTAGAGGTCAGATCATTTAAGGGGGTCACTATAGATCCATATCCCTTAACAAACCTCCTATAGTAGCCAGTCAGGCCTAAAAAGGCTCTAACCTGTGTCTGGGTTGTTGGAGCCACCCATTCCATTATGGTTTGGATCTTGCTCTGCAATGGTTGAACCTAACCTCCACCTACAAGGTGGCCCAGGTACACAACCTGACTCTGCCCTATCTGGCACTTAGTGGCCTTGATAGTGAGGCCTGCTTTTTGCAGGGCCTCCAAAACATTCCTGAGGTGGACCAGGTGATCCTGCCAGGTGGAACTAAAGACAGCAATATCATCAAGATAAGCTGAGCAATAGGTTTCCATACCAGTCAGAACTTTATTCACCAACCTCTGAAAAGTGGCAGGTGCATTCTTCAAACCAAAGAGCATTACCACGAAGTGATAGTGCCCACCAGGGGTTGAAAATGCTGTTTTGGCCTTGGCATCATCAGCTAACTTGATTTGCCAGTAGCCAGCTGTTAGGTCAAATGTACTAAGATACTTGGCTGAGGCCAAAGTGTCTATAAGTTCATCTGCCCTTGGTATTGGGTAGGCATCAGTCCTGGTGACTGCATTGAGGCCTCTGTAGTCAACACAAAACCTCATTTCTTTCTTACCACCCTGGGTATGAGGTTTAGGTACAAGGACTACTGGGCTAGCCCAAGGGCTATCTGAAGGCTCAATAACACCTAGTTCCAACATTTTCTGGACTTCAGTCCTGATACAATCCCTGACATGGTCAGGTTGCCAGTAGATTTTACTCTTTACAGGCAGACTGTCTCCAGTGTCCTCCTCATGGGAGCGTCAGGCTAAACATATGTCTAAACTGGTGCAGAACTTGTCTGCATTCCGTTTGCTGATGTTCAGTGAGGCTGCTTGCCAAAGCAACACCATCAACTGACCCATCATCAGGGTTCTGTGAGAGCAGGTCAGGGAGAGGGTTACTCTCCTCCTCCTGGTCCTCATCAGTAGCCATGAGCAAGCCCATGTCAGCCCTGTCCACATATGGCTTAAGTCTGTTGACATAGAGCACCCTAAGGGGGCTCCTGGGAGTTCCAAGATCCACCAAGTAGGTGACCTCTCCCTTTTTCTCAACAATTGTATGGGGGCCACTCCATTTGTCCTGGAGAGCTGCTGGGGCCACAGGCTCCAACACCCACACTTTCTGGCCTGGCTGATAAACAGTCAGGACAGCCTTTTGGTTATGCCAAGCTTTTTGTAATTCTTGGCTAGCCTCAAGGTTTTTAGTTGCCTACTTCATGTACTCTGCCATCCGGTAGCGGAGACCAAGTACATCAGACATAGTCCATCACATCCTGTTTTGGAGGTTTGAGAGGTAACTCCCATCCCTCCTTCACCAGATACAGGGGTCCTCTGACAGGGTGCCCAAACAGAAGTTCAAAAGGGCTGTAGCCAACCCCCTTCTGTGGAACCTCCCTGTATGCAAACAGAAGGCAGGGAAGTAAAAGGTCCCATTTTCGCCTAAGCTTTTCTGGGAGGCCGTTAATCATTCCCTTTAGGGTTTTGTTGAATCTTTCAACTAACCCATTGCATTGTGGGTGATAGGGAGTAGTGAATTTATAATTGACACCACACTCCTTCCACGTTGCTTTTAAATATCCTGACATAAAGTTTGTATCTCTGTCAGATATGACCTCCTTAGGGAAACCCACTCTGGAGAAAACTCCAATGAGGGCTCTTGCTACCACAGGGGCTGTGGTAGTCATGAGGGGTATAGCTTCTGGATACCTGGTGGCATGATCCACTACCACCAGTATACATCTGTGCCCAGATGCAGTTGGAGGGTCAAGGGAACCAACAATGTCAATCCCTGCCCTTTCAAAGGGAACCCCCACCACAGGTAGTGGTATCAGGGGGGCCTTTGTTGTGCCACCTGACTTGCCACTGGCTTGGCAAGTGACACAGGAGCGACAAAACTCCTTGGTGTCCTCAGACATGTGTGGCCAATGAAAATGAGGGACAAGCCTGTCCCAGGTCTTGTTTTGGCCCAAGTGTCCTGCCAATAGGATGTCATGTGCTAGGGTCAAGAGGAACCCCCTAAACCTCTGAGGTATTACCAACCTCCTGGTGGCTACAGGGGTAGGATCTCTAGCCTCAGAATATAGGAGCCCCTCATCCCAATAAACTTTATGGGATCCACTAGCACTCACAGCAGCCTCAGCAGCAGCTTGCTGTCTGAGGGGTTCAAGAGAGGGGCAGCACTGCTGCTCTTTGCTCAGATCTTCCCTGGAAGGCCCCCCTGCCCCCAAGAACTCAACCTGATCAGTCTCAAGTCCCTCTGGGGCAGTTCCTTCTTCAGGATCTGCTTCTCCTCCCTCAGGAGGGGAATCTGAGATCTGAGACAGAAGGGAAGGCACAGCCTTAACCCTACTGCTCCTCCTCTTGGGTAGCATCTGGTCCATAGTTTCAGGATCCAGAGCTGGTTCAGCTTTATGCATTTTGGCTTGTGACCTGGTCACAGCAAATACCTCTGCAGGTATGCCCAACATCTCAGCATGAGTCCATAATTCTACTTCAGACCAGGCTGAAGTCTCCAGATCATTGCCCAACAAACATTCGACAGGGAGGTCTGCACTGACTACTACCTTTTTGAGGCCAGTAACCCCTCCCCAGGAGAAATTCACAACTGCCAGACTATGGTTGGTCCTGACATTGCTTGCATTGGTAACCTGGTACATTTCACCCAGGATGATCTGGGCAGGGTCCACTAGATCCTCTGCCACCATGGTGACACTAGCACCTGTGTCCCTGAATGCCAAAGCCTGTTTGCCATTTATGATAGGCTGCTGTTTGTCCTTGCCCAGATTACTGGGGCTCACTAGGAAGGACATATCAAGGTCTCCCTCACAAACTAGCAATGCCTGTGTTGGTACTCTGACTAGGCCAGAGTTCACATCAGAACCCAGGGTCAACCGTACTACACCGTTATTCTGGTTACCACCTCCACCAATGACTGCACTAGGGGGAACAGGTGCCTTAGGGGCTGGAGTGGTGGTGGTTTGGTCTTTGGACTTGGTACAATCAGAAGTCCAGTGCCCTTTCTGTTTACAGAATTTGCACCAGGGCTTCTTTTGGCCTTTTCCCTTTGTAGACTGTGAATCCCCACCAGATGCAGATTTTTGGGGCCCTTGTGAAGACTTCTGGTCTTTTGCCTTATCCCCACCTTTATCTGAGCCTTTAGGATCTTGCTTCTTGGTGTCACCCTCTTGGTTCTGGGTTTTCTGCCTCACCCTGGTTCTTACCCATTTGTCTGCCTTCTTTCCCAATTCTTGGGGAGAGGTCAGATCAGTGTCCACCAGGTACTGATGCAACAACTGTTTTTGGCAATTATTAAGGATCTGTTCTCTCATTGTAAGATTATACAATCCCTTAAAATCAGTAACTCTACTACCAACCAGCCAACCTTCCAGAGCCTTGGTTGCACAATCAACAAAGTCAGTCCAATCCTGAGTCTGTGCTTTCTGGGTATCTCTGAACTTCAACCTGTACTGTTCAGTGGTTAAGCCAAACCCATCTATTAAGGTACTCTTCAGGGCTTCATAGTCATTAGCATCCTCTTCTCTAACAGTGAGGAGCTTGTCTCTACCTTTATCAGAAAAGGAGAGCCACAAGATTGCTGCCCACTGTTTCTGGGGGACCTGTTGAACTTTACAGGCCCTCTCCATAGCAGTTATTCATTTGTGGATATCATCCCCACTCTGGTAGGGAGGAACAACCTTGGACAGGTTCCTATGGTATGGAATATATTCTTTGCCTCTAGGGACACTGTTGCTGCCACCAGGGGTATCTAACCCCTCTTTTCTAGAAGCTATCTGGAGCTCAAAGGCTTCTCTATCTAAGGCCAATTGCTTGGTTCTGAGGGCAAGCCTAGCTTCCTCATACTGGAGCAACTTGTACCTTCTTTCAGAGGAGGTCTCTCTATGTAAGTATGAGTTCCTCTGATGGACAGATTTTCTGTTAGAGTGATATGAATGGTCAGATTCCCTTGAAGGGGACCTAGGCCTCTCTTACACTCTATCAGTCCTCTTAGGGAGGATTTCTCTGTCCTGTTCAGACCTTTCTGGGTCTGGCCCTTCAATCACAAGTCCTGGTCATCCTGATTTTCATCATCAGACCCAGACACTGTAATTGACCCATCCCCTGGTTCAGACCTGTCAGCTCCTAGAGCTGACCTAAGGTCATCTGCTATTAACAGATTAGGGCTGAGGGACTCCGTCCTAGCTTCAGGTGTCTTTCAACACACATGGCCTTCAAGTCAGTGTAGGCCATGTCCTTGTACTGAGGCTGGGTGGACCCACTGGTTTCACCTTTTAAGGACATTCTAGTGTTGTGCAGTGTTGTACTACCTACACTAGTTTGTGGCCTACTGAACCTAGCTTGAGCTGTAGCAAGGGTGTGCTATCCCTTCACAAACAGCTCTAAGTTCATTAGAACTTATTGATACTATGCTTGACTTTATATGTACCTTGAGTACCTTTAGTGGTTTTCAGTTAGTAATTCAAATAGAGATTTTCTGGTAAAACAATGGCAAGCTGGAATCCCACACGCTGCCCACCAATGTGAGAAGTTGGCCTGGCATATGCTGGTCACTAGTTATAGTGGCCACCTTACACCAGTCCAATTCGACTCTTATGGTAGATAGGTTTAAGACAACCTTTTAAAGAAAGCTATCCTAGTGGTAGCTGTGGAGAGCAGCCTTCAGGCTAAGTCTCAGAGGAATGTAAAGCAGCTTGTTTTACCTTATAGTCTCTTGAATGACCAAATGAAAGGACACCACACAGGTATGTATATCAAATATATATGTATTTATTACCAGACACACTCTACTAATCTCTTTATGAGATTAGAAGCCAGATACACATTCAAAATTCAACGTTTCTCAATAAGTTAAGCACAAATATGGCTTTAGCCCTAGGGTCGTACCAGACCATATACTAAAAAAATGGTATAAGAATGTCGACTTGCAAAATGACAAGGCCCAGGGCCTGGGGAATCGCTGGGGCTTCACTACTGCAGTGTTAGCAGGTAAGTAACAGGCCCACGGGAGACTCGTGCAGAGTGTGAACACAGTCGCCGGTTTCCCATTGATTATAATGGTGCAAGTCGCGGTTTGATTTTTAAAGTTCTAGGGTACTTCGAGGAAGTCTACAAGCCAGCCACTTACAAGGTAAGTACTTCGAGAGCCAACACACACTAGGGCACAGGAGTGCACGAGTTACCTCACCCAGGGAAGCCGGGTGCATAGGTGTCTTTTGGTGTCGGGTCGCGTCGCTGTTTTCTATGGAGACCAAAGAAGACTTGCTGCTTGCGTCGACTGAAGAAGTGTCCGGTGGAATCCAAGGCTGGATTCAAGATGGAGGAGACCTGAAAATTGAAGGGTCAGTGTTCAAAGTCACTTGCCAGGAAGATGGCTGACCACGGATGTCGGGTGATTTCAGGTCATCGATGGTGTTTTGACTCTTTGCTCACGAGGTCCAGGAGCGATCGACGATGACCAGCAGCTGGATTCAGAGTGTCCCGCAACGTCTGCGGGTGATGGAGGTGTCAGCAACTGGATTTGAGCCAACAAGCCTTAGCAACTGCAAGTCTTGTGAAGACTGAAGAAAGTCGATGGTTCAGACCAGTAAGGTCTGAGGGACTCACCCAGTGAAGGTAAGTGAGGGCAGGCCTGGAGCAACCAGGAGAGCCCTTTTAGTTAATAAAAAAGTCTTCGGGGGACCCACAAGCCAATGGGCAAGGGATCACAAAGGCACCTCTCCAGGAAATGCTTCACAGGAGCCCACGGTCACTCGGGACAGGGTAGGCCACTGGTTTTCCACGCAAAACCTGCTGGAGGCTTGGGCCACAAATTGTCCAATGCACAAGTCCATAGGACGTCGTGAAGGGTTTGCACTCGACAATAGTGCACGGTCCCCTGGTATTGCTGTTCCTCGTCACTCGTGGGGTCCACTCGCCACAGCTCTGCTGGGGACTCACAATGGCCGTCGTGAAGTCAGGAAATCCACTTCCTGGGCTGCAGGGACTTCGAACTCCGGCGGGAGCGGGAAAGTTTGCAACCGTTGATTAATGTTTTTGGTGCTTACCAAGCAGGGGAGTCACTCCTTGACTCCAAGGGAGATTCTTCTGTCTTCCAAAGGTAGTGGAATGTCGAAGGGCCAGGATTCTTCTTTGTAGAGCGTCGTCCAGGGTTATCTGTTTTGCAATGGCAAAGTTTGCTATCTTATAGTGAAGATTGGGGAGGGACTAGCTCTATGACCACTCCTCCAGGAGGGTCAGGGTAGGGGGTGGTAACACCCACTTCCCTTTGTCCAGTTTTGCACCAGAGCAGGGACAGGTAGCCCCATAACCGGTTTGAGCTGGCATATGCACAGAGGAGCCTACTGCACCCCCAGTGCAGGACTTCAAAGCACTCTAGGAGTGCACCCACCCAGCCCCAATACACTAAATCCTGTCTGGAAGGTGGTGACACCTCCCTGTGACAGGATGCCTTTTGTTGGGCTTCCTCCACTGCGAGCTTCAGTCAGCAGCAGGAGGGCAGCCCAGTGTCTGTGCTGGTGGCATCCATTTTGTGATGCCAGGGCTCTTTCAGATTTCTGTCGTTTTACATGTCGTCCCCTGTAGAAGGGTGGGATCATGATCCCACATCATGGACTGATGTGGGAGTATGATTCCAAGTTGTTTGACACCAAACATGACATGTTTTGATGCAGTCATTCCAAAGTTATCATTTTAATGCACTTAAGTGTATATGGTTTAACCGCATCCACAAACAGCCACAGAGAATAGACTCTGGTAGCTGCAGAGGGGCCCTGTTCATGCAGAGGCACCCCCTCACATTGTAAACCAAGCACCCTGCCCTCAGGATTGATAGGGCCTGCCATAGGGGTGGCTGATAGGTTTATATGTGTGTGTATGGTGAGATATAGAAACCTATACCTCAGTGAAGAGTGCTAACACTACCTCACACAGGCTGCAGTAGCTGGCCTATGGTGTCAGATTGAGAATGCTTCCCAGGGGTGGCATAATACATGCTGCAGCCCCTGGTAGGCCAGTGAAGTGCCTATGCCCTAGGTACCTAAGGTACCATATACTAGGGGCTCATAAGGTACCACAGTATCCAATCACTAGTGCATCTAATATGCACAGCAAGTCGTTTAGAGAGAACAGAGAGACTGGGGCCCTGATTAGCAGGGACCCAGCCAGACTATATCAAGAAACCAGAGTATACATCAGAAAAAAAGTGGGGGCAACATAAGTGCAGATCCTACTCTCCTACAGGGAATAGCAAATGTAACTCCCTCTAAGGTCCAACACTTTCCCTGCTTTTGGTTACATTGGAGTGTCACATGGCCCATGGGGACATTGTTGTTTTCTCTAAGTTAGCAGGAGCACGCTGCAGATTGCCAGCTGCTATGCGCACGTTACTACAATACTTTATTTTTGCAACTGTCTCTATTGCCGTTTTCACATGAGAACACATCGCTGTGTTCACACTCTGCAGGTTCCTGAGATTTTGTCTGAACATTGTGAGCAAGGTCAAACAACAATGCCCCTTGTTATTTTGTTCTGGCTAGGCCCTAGCACCTAGACAAAATATACAGATGCAGCTGTTGTTTGGGACAGCGTACTTTGGTCTTATTGGAATACACAAATAGGTAGAACACACTTGGAGAGGGACCTTCCTGGGAAGAACAGCGAGACAGCACCTACGATGTAGATCTATCCTCTCTATAGGCTAAGGTATGGTGTCTGCAGAAGAAAGCCCAGAGATCTTCTAATATATAATAATACTACTTCTGTGCAAGGGGAGGGAGGTTAGGCTATGTTGTCTTTTCATAATGACATCTCCTTTCATGATTTATGGACTAACTGCTATACTGACAATATTTGTATTAAGCCTTTTTCTGCTTGTTGTGGCACCCATACTGCATATTAGAGCATGTTAGTTAAAATAAATATTTTAAACTTGTTTGTGTCTCTATCAAATCTTATTGTGGACAACTACAAGAGTGCGAGTGAAAGGGTGTGTCTTGCCACCGCGATCTGGCAGTGCTGTGTTCTGGGGTGTCTAATCACTTGTTTCTCTGCGAGTGAGAAGGAGAGCATGTGATACACTATAGCTAGTCGGTCCTGGGCTCATGGGTACTAAGGTGGTAGGATGACTCAGTCCCTATGCACTAACTTCCCATCATCCTACGCATAGTTCTGTTTTTGGGCACAATCCCTGCAACATGGCATCACTACCGTTTGGTCTGGTACCTATTCATGAGACCCTGAGTAGTGCTTTTGCTTGTCCACAATAGCCTCTCACCGGTTCCCAGAGACGTCATTGGTGGGAAAGCTTAGCCTCCTATATTTGTAGGGTATACCTATTTCTATAGGCCTTTCAAGCTTGGGGTTTAAAAGGTTTTTGGACCCTATTTTGCACTGCCATTTTACGTATTCATTTCTGTTTACACATGGCACAACCGGTCGCTATTGCGGCACATAAGCGCATGGCGGTTATAGCTTATTTAACTCAACACGGAGTCACCAATGCAGGGGCTAACATTATTTTTGTCATTGAGGCATATCCAGCATACCGCTTTGAGGTATTTTATTCCCACGGTAGATGCGAATGATATTTTGTTTCATGCTTACACGGCCGCTACTACTCCAGCAGCGTATCATCTTTATGCATTATTTGAAGTTCTGTTGATGTCCTGGGAGCATACCTTTTGGTTTAATGGCACCCTTACTCACCCTGTCTCTTTTGTTTGAATGGGTCCCTTCTCTATTGATGGGGCCACTTTGCCTGTTTTGGCTGGTTTTAAACCACATCCAAATTATCTCCATGTTATTATTATAGAGCTACGTCTATTGTACACACAGTTGGTTCATCTTCATAGATGAGTCATACAGTTTATGTCTCGTGCACTTTAGGCAGCTCTGGCTGGAGCGGCTCCTCCGGCACTAGGTCAGGGTGGGGGACTTGTGATTAGCCCTGTCATGATTAACACAGTGATGGGCAAATGTCCTCAAAATCATGACGATTTGCTATTTTGGCTCACCCAGACATTTGAGCAGCTTGAGGCTGTTTTATCGAAATACATCTACTGTTGAAAAATACAGGATCCTTACAATGAGTATGCCGAGTTGTCTGATTCCTCCTTAAGCTGACTGCACCACCTGGGGGACAGTGTTTGCTCTAGTGTATACACTGTACTTTGGCACCCCTTCCACGAGCGTTCTGCTAAGCGTTCTGAAGCAGGGATGAACACGGGGCTTGTCCAGCCCTGGATTTGGGGATGAAGTTACTGGGCATGTTCCCTATCGTCTCCGATATGATTCTGGCCAACATTATAGGTGAAGCAGTTTGCTTACAAGTCGCCAACATCCAATGGCGGTTGCAGATATGGATCGGGAGCAACAGTTACAAATTATTATTGCAGATGTGTATACATTCTTGGGTCAGCTCTAAAATTAACACACCCGAGAGGTTCCTGGTTACTGATCCTCGTTCTCTGCATTCCATTCAGGATCCGTCGGATCAACAATTCGGCGGAGGAGGCTGGCGGGTGGCAGGCTCACAGACAAGGCAAGGCAAGACGTGACCCACGGGGCCAGTTTGACGTAAAAGTCAAGCAGGAGGAACCACCTCAATATTGTGCCCCATTTCAGAAGAAAAAAGTTGTCGCTTCGACTGCAAAATATGCCTCAGACAGTGTGGACCCTCCTCCTCGACAGGAGTTGGGTGGTAACCCTCCTCAATAGTACGGTGGAGGGTACCATAGTGTGGCAGACACTCCACCAGCAGCTGGAGGCGAAAGCAACTGACACTTTTTTTACAGTTGAAACAGCTGACACTTGTGTTGCTCCTCCTGATAGGCTTTATGAAGTGAACCTTCAAATTGAAGGTGATATTAATTGACCTGTTAAAGCAGTCTTTTGGGATAATCTAATGTCTTCTTATGATATTTTGCTGGCGGAGGTTGATTGGCCTCCCCCTTTTGTCCTTTCTTCCTCCAGAGGGGAGGATGCTATTCTACCAAGTTTTTCGAAATATGTACTTGATGAGGACAAAATTGCTTATCCTTTGGAGTGGGCATTATCCCTGGCTCTTGCGTTATATATTGCAATCAGGTGGGTTGGGACAAGGATTCCCTAGTTCATGTCATTTATTTGCATTCTACAGCACAGCCCCAATCGCATTATCCAATTAAATCTGACACTAAAGCATCTTTAAGTGACATTTTGGCTCAATTGGAATATCAGGGTGTAATTGAACCCTGTGTTTCATCGATGAATAATCTACTTTTTCTGATATTGAAAGCGGACGGTTCATATCGTACAGTTTTAGACTACAGACATTTGAACAGTCATGTTTGTACTGTTGCGGTTCAGAACACACATAGCTCTGCGTTAGTAAACAACATTGTTTGAAAAAAGTACAAAACAACTTTGGATATTTCCAATGGCTTTTTCAGCCATTCTTTGGCTCTTGAAAGCCGTGATTTGACCGCATTCAGTGCTATTGCCCCTGGGATATGAGAATGGCCCAGGCGTGTTTGTGACACGCATTGTTTCAATTTTACATGAGATTGACCCTGATGTCTTTTTGTACATCGATGACATTTATTTGACGGGTGATGAAAGGAATCTGCATCATATGTGCATTTTGCGAATTTAGGCAACAAATGTAATTTTGCGAAATCACATATTGCCTGTTTGGCAGTACTTTTCCTTGGTTATGAGCTTAATAATTAAGGTAGAGGTTGGCCCCCACTTTTTGGAGAAATGTGTTCAATTACAGCCTTCTTCTACCCTTAAAAAATAGCAGTCTTTGCTGGGTATTTTGAATTTCGGCAGAACTTGCATTCCTGATTATGCCAAACGTATCAAACCGCTTTACTCGTTGATACAACCCTCTTTTTCCTCTTCCAGTTGGCTTCCAGAACATACAGCAATACTTAGGTTTTTGTAGTCTGATCTGCTTGCAACTCAATTCTTGTTTACAAGAGACAATACAGCGAATTTGGTCATACGGATTGTACCAGGAGTGTTAGGGTTTACTTACGTGACATTATATGAATTATTATAACATATTTTAAGTAAACAAAATAAATATGAATGTATTATAAATTGCAAAATCATAAACTATTTTAGTATTTAAAATCAAATATTTAAAATGTTAAATCATTATAAAATATATTCAGTAAAAACAAAAAATTAAATAAATTATATTCCCAACTACCTAGTATATAACAAATAAATACATGATAATTATTTTCTTAATAATAAAAAAGTTGCTTATTTGCAAATTATACATTATATAATGCATACAAAGTTTAAATAGGAATATAATTTTTTATAACTACAATAACTCTGATACATATTTATTATAACTTCATAACAGCAATAAAATATTACATATTATTAATCCTGTTATTATCATATTAACATTTAAAGATTATTTATACAAAACTTATCAATAATAAAGTAAAAACAATCCACATTTCTAAAGGAAACCCAACACATTTATGAGATGTATTTAATTATTTAAAAAAATCAATGTTATCAATTTTATATTTTTAAAATAATTAAATAGAATACATTACACAAATATTTACATTAAATTATAATATGAAATATTTTAATTTAACATTTGATTATTTGCAAATATTTCTAAAATATTTTAGATAATTTATATTTACATTAACAACACACAAATTTACATTTATTTTTTAATTAATTTAGCAAAGCAAAGTTTAAAAAAATTGAAATTTGTAATAATTTGTTTTAATTACTTACATATGTGAATAAATAAACATCATTTACAAACATAAAACGAAAAATCGCATATATTTATAAAAATGTAACTTAAAGTCAAATTAAAATGTTCCCATTTTAAAAATTTCCGTACCCTTATCCCCTAAAAACTCAACGTCTTGCTCCTATAACCTAATGCATAAACATTAATTATACGCATTACTCACATTTAAAAAAAAAATACATTTTACATAAATAAATAAGATTATTTAGAAACCATACTACCAAAAAAATACCAAACAACTGAAATAAACAATATTTTTTCTAAGCATATTTCTAAATAGCGATATTCATAACAACATCAAGACGATATTCTTACCTTTGATATTCCTCTTGACAATATTTTTGACATCTAGATATTCTTGATACAATATCTTTGCATCACAATATTTTTTATTCAAAACACCTTAGAATAGCATCTAACACAATTTATTTGTCTAAACACCTCAGAATATCATCTAACACAAATACAGTGCCCTCAAACTTGTCTGCAAAATCACTCCTCTTGAGTTAATAAAGTCTACACTGAATATTCTCATAAACATTATTTAGAACACAATGGTTGTCACGTGATATTTCAGATTATAATAGTCTGACGTACAACTGACAGTGTAAACATGGAGTAACAGAAAATGGTGGGCACTTGCAGAATAAGGGTCTAAGTGTATTAGTGCAGTTAGTCAGCAGGTCAAATGAATGGATAGTCTTTGCCTTAGTCAGTACATTTTACCGGTTTTCCAAAGATGTAGCCAAAACACAGTAGAAGTGAAAGTGATGTGTACACAACTGTGGTTGAGGGTGTATCTGAGAGATGAAAAATGCATGGAAGTCCATGTGCAAAGTGTCAGAGAAGTCACATATGCATCATATTCAAGAAGATGGGCCTTAAGGACAGTGAGCGGACACCGATGTATATGAGGAGTTGCATGTGTAGTGCCAAATACAATTGTGAGTGGTGATGGTTTGAATGTGTTAGCCCATGGTTGTGGTCTCAAATCCCAAGTGTTGGACGTGGCCCTTTCTGGAGGGTTGTGCACAGATTTTTTGCCTTCATCCTCAGAACTCATTTTTGTTGGCTTTTAGGACTCTTTACCACTGCTAACCAGTGGCGGTGTGTGTACTAACCCTGGACGAAATGGAAAAAAACTACGCCGCGCTACGCGGAGCTCCGCAAGCGGCGGAATGCGATAGAAAAATGCAGTTCGCGGTGATTTGCGGTGCCGGATGCTTGTCCGCACTAAGCAATCATCGCGAACGGCACCATGCACAGTGCAAGCAGCCGCTGCTTTCCTTTCTGCCGCTCAAGTAGATTTTTACTCGAGCTGCAGCTTTCTCAATGCGAATGGACAGTTTCTCATCGCGAGCAGTCACGAGCATACGCGACCATTCGCAATGAGAAATCTGCCCCCCCGCATTGAGAAATCTCGCCGTGCGGTTGATCTTCCACGCTCGCGATTCTCAACTTGATGTTGACGTTCACGAACAAGGAAAAATCTCACCCGGAGGTGGATTTTCCTCGCTCGCCAACATATCATTGATGAACGCGAGCGAGGAAAAAAAACTCCGCTCCGCGAAGCAGAGTTTTTGGGAACTCTGCGATCTACGTGTAACGCGGATTGCAGAAAACTCCACGAGCAGAGCGGAGTACACCGACCAGGGTTAGTGTGTACTCTCTCCTTTAAATGTGGTAAAATTGGTTTACACCCAATTGCCATTTTTAAATTACTTATAAGTCCATTATAAGGTGTTACTACACATACCCAGGTCTTGTATATTAATTGCTACTAGTGGGCCTGCCCCACTTATTATGCCACCCACTTAAGTAATCTTTTAAACATGTGTCAGACCTGCCATTGTAGCCTGTGTGTGCAGTTTTCAATTGACTCTCTGACCTAGGTAAACATATTGCCAGGCCTAAACCTTACTTTTTAATACATATAAGTAGACCCTAAGCAGTCCATAAGGCAGTGTATTGTAAAAGGATCAACCTTCAGCCTTGGTAGAGGGGTTATATATTCGTCTTTTATTCTATATAGTACAGAAGAATCACCAGATGAAGTATACTACAATGAAAACCATCCTTGTGACCAAGTTTGGACTCACCCCACCAAAATGCTGCAGTAGGTTCATAGAAAGCCATAAGATGCAGATTAATTTGTTACTGAAAGAGCACCTTCTCAGGACATTTCTTGTAGATTGATAAAGTTGTCTGTCTTTGGAATCTGTCTGAATCCATCATGCTCAGTGAGCACTGCAAATTCCTGTCAAATTCCATGGTGTTGGTATTTGGATCCTGCAAGTATTCATTCCAAATTACTCTAATGATTGTACGAAAAGGTCATGTCTCCAGAGTCAAAGTATTTTATAGCTTGTCTAGCAAGTTTATTAATCAATGTAGCTGCTCAAGTAAATCAAAATGTATGTCTCTTTTTCTGAGCAAAGGACTATGAGAAATAAATCTATTCTTTGGGGATTTCTATATGGAAAGAAATCTGCGATATTCACCTTGTGCACCTTATAAATGTACAGACAATGTTTTGTAGCTGCATTCACCACCTATGTGTCCTGTTGATAACTGAGGAAGAAAGCTATGATGGTCCCATGTGAAGATTGTTTGTAGGATTGCTCTTAAAACCCAATATACTCTCTGAAACTCCAAAAGCTCTGAGAAGCCAATAGTAAATAAGGATGAGAGAAAGTCTCCCTGGAAGAACAATTTGTCTTCCTTTTCAGCATTTTCAATGAAACTTACATTATCCAATTAGACTGTGCTTTCAATTTGAAATGGAATCCATGTAGGTGCCAGAATCTACATCATCAAGCAAGAACCCAGTTTAATTGTTCCTCGACAGTGTCTAGCCTCATATCCATGTAGTCTAGGTTTTCTGAAATTATTTCATATCTATTCAGGTGGATTCCACCTCTCTCAAGACTTCATACGGGTTCTTCTGTTGAAATCCAAATTCTTAGGAACAGTATCTACCTAGCCTGCCTTTCAACAGCATCAACTCTGTAACACAATGGAGAAGGATTGTGTCAAGACTGCTGCAAGGATTCAGTAAATCAGGGCACAGTCTCTAAAGAGCTCAATGATTAATTACCTTTTTGATGCTAGTTTCTAGACCAAGAATATTTCCACTATTCAACTCCTAGCTTTTGAAGATCATGTTTTTTTTCTTGCTGCTATTCCTGATACCAATCAACAGTTAGTTGATACACCAGTTATTGGACACTAGGGGGAGGGGGGTATCAAACAGGCCATGTGCAAAATGTTCCAGAGGGACAGTTTTATATCAAAGTCAATGAGATGCAATCCAATGCTGATGCATTCTTCATCAGCAAGAACTGAACAGTGGTGTTACTGGCAGACAGGCTCCTGGGATCTGGGAAGTGAGGTAAATGTCAAAAACGAGGACCAATGAGAGCTGCAGGCTAGCAGATTGGATATAACTGCAGATGTATGTCCAAATTTCATGTACAGAAATGTTGCCTAACAAAAATATTGTCTCCTAAATATTGTTTGCAAAAATCTAATCCCATTGGATCTAGAGTTTTTATTATTAACTCCTATGGAGTGGTATTTTTGAAGCTGATATGTAGGACATAATAGTTATGTCAGAGGATATTCTGAGAAATATATTCTGGACCCATATCCCATATGAAGTATTTTGCATAAAACGCAGGGAAAGTGAATATAAGAGTCAGTGTCACTGATGTCACTCAATAGTCGTGGGTGACAATAGCAATCTATGTGCCATCAGTGGTCCACAAGTAGTACAAGGTCCAATTCAACATTAACTGTTTGGGAATGAATATAAAGGGGTGGATACTTGCAGATTGGGAGAAGTCATTGAGACCAGGGCTTCTACTCCCCAAGCCATGTCATCTATCTAGCATGACAGGTACCAGAGCACAGGGGTCTACAAAGAGATCCACCGACAGGAGACTGAACCCTATGCATAGTGCCAATATATGAATTAATAACAAACACCCTATTTAAAAAGCTAGGAGTGCCAGAGACCTGTAACCTGTGCTGAGTGCCTGTTGAGGAAAAACTTGATGGCCATATTTTTCTGGCAGATCAAGATCACCTTTCACCAATTCAACTCGATGAAAGATCTGGGAGCATGAAGGACTGCAGCAAGAGCCTGCCAATGATGAATCTCTGAGAGTGGCCACTAACCCTGAGCAGATCTGTCCCGTCAAGAATTCCCCCACATCCCCAATTACAGGCGTACATAGAGACAGACAAAAGGTGTTGGCGGCATAGAGGAACCCATCTTTACGGTTCTCTAAAGCAGTCCACCAAAGTAAGGAGACCCAAAGATCTCAGATTGAATCCAAAGTCTCAAAATCCTGAGTGGAGGGATCACAAAACTAGAGCAGATGCTGAGCTCGACTGTAGGGAATTCTAGGAATGCATCAAGTGCAGACAAAAAATAATACTGGAGAGATAATGCAAGAAACTACTGGTGTATCCCGTGGATGCCAAAGAAATGGGAACTTTGATTTGACTAGTAAATCATACTATGTAGACAGTATGCCCCTGAGTGTTGCTATGAGAAATATCGTCAGTGAGTTCCTAAGCAAGATCTGTTGCAAAGTCCACACCTTGACGTACATTGTACTTAAAACATGCTTATCAGTTTTAGTTCAGTTATCAGACAAAAATCACTAGCCTGCTGCGGAGCAAGAATACAGCTGGGTACTCCCTTGCCCCTTCTTCTGAGGTGGCACTGAAAAAAATAGGTTCTTCCCTACTAAATCAAAGATATCCTTCCTCTGGCCACCTTCTTTGAGTAAACACAAGGGTTATGGGCCTTTCCTACTCAAGAATAAAGAGGCATCCTATTTAATTTATGTACATAAACTTCCCAGATGCTTTTGAAAACCCAAGAATCTAGCACAGAGATATCTCCATTCCAGAAAAAAGAGAGGATGGTGACCACACCAGCCAGTCCTTCAAGGAATTGTGGCACGGCACTGCTGGCTCCCAGATTCTGGGTTCATTCTGATTAGGGCTGGAAATACCTTTTGAGGAAAGCAGAGTAGAGCCAAGTAGGATCCATGGAGGTAGTAGCATCACAGGCCAGCCACAACTCTCACATCACTCCCACCATTCCTTCACTGTGGACTGAGGGAAGCTTTCCACAGCCTGTACACTTTCAAAGCACAGGTGAAGAACAGTACTGAACCACATCGTAGGGATGGACATGGCCGCCACTCACAATGAACCCCAATTGACTTACCAAAGCTTACAATAAAAAACATGAATGTGAGGTAAGCAAGTCATCTTTTGGGATGCGTTACACAGCCAGGGGGAATCCCCATACACAAGAGGAGTGAGAAGGAAAAATGTGAATTGTTTTTATTCCATTAAGGTACATAAGGTGTTTGCGCGAATAGATCGTAATTTATGTGATGCAGAGCTGAGATGAGAAGGTAATGCAACTATGCATCTGTTTTTGTTTATTTTATCGTTTTCATGACTCTTCCCCACGATTTATCTTTTCTCTTCGGCCTCTCATATCTCACGCAGAAACCTGTCAATGTTAACCCTTAAGTTTTATAAGTGGTCACTAAGAACTATGAATGCCTCATTAGTAAATAAAAAATATCAAACAAACAAAAACACAAATACAACTCCTTCAATCTTAGCACTCTTATCAGAAATGGTGCAACTTTTACTTGTGGATTGGAAGATTATAGATTATGTTTACCTCTCCCTTGACAAATGAGTTGATTACTGCTTACTCATCCTGCTTCTGTACAAATATTGATAAGTTCACCTAATAGTTCCAGCTATGAAAATGTAGCCCCTATTGCCACAAGAACGTCACTTGTAGTAGATGTTCCTGTGGTGATAGAGGCTTCCCCTTATTTGCAAAGCAGGATTAAGCCACTTAATGTGTCTTAACGCTGCCTTGTAAATAAGGTCCCCTTTCACGCTATACTTAGCGTGAAAGGGGTGGGCAATGGGTGTTGCGGTGGGCGTTCCACCGCAACACCCATTGATTTTGGTGCTGCCCCATATTTACATAGGTGGCATAAATATGGGGCAGACCCAAAATTAAGGCCAGGGAAAACCTTGTCTTACTCTGGCGAACTGAGGAGAAATGCTTTATTTCTCCTCGTTTTTGCTGTTTCTATGGGTGCTGCATTTTGCAGCACACAACGAAACAGTAAAACGCCATTGATTGTTTATGTGCAGGAAGGGACACCTTCCTGCACATAAACAATCATTAAAAAATGATCTTTTGCAACTCTATGTGTGCGGCATTTGGCAGCACACATAGAAGTTTCAAAACGCCATTTCAGATTGTCTATGTACACGAAGGGACTCCTTCTTGCACATAAACAATCATTCCCCTCAATACGGGCACCCTTACACTATGGTGCAAGGGTGCTTGCGTTGGCGCTAGGCAGCTAAATTAGTGCCAGTGAAGGGGGAAATGCAAGTCTGCATCGCATTCTTGTAATTACAGTGCAGCCCTATGTTTCAGAAGTGACAGAGTGCGGCGTTGAGCCAAGGAGGCTCACACAGCAATCCCCCACTTCCTTCTAAATATGCCCCAACATTTTTCAAATGAATCAACATTTTTTAAGGTCTTCAAAACAGAGACGAGAGAGAATGTGTGTGTTTTTGTCAGGGTTGGCATGTATAAATCCCAGATGAAATCCGACCGACACTTCACCATACCTGACTGAAAGCACTTGTACCCAACTATTTACTACAGAAAAAACTTTTTAGGGGATGCAACATCCCAAACCCCTCCCTCGAAGCTAAACCCCTGGCTGTGGGGCTCGTTAAGGGTAGCTAGCATCATACACACACTTCACCATTGTGCAAAGGTGTGTGTTTGTGCTGTCAACATAGGCCCCAGTATAGAAATCTCTGGTTAGAAATAGGTGAAATGTGTAGAAAAATTAAAACTTTTCTCAGAAGTTGCAACTGCCTAAAGTAGCCATTATTTTTTAAAGTAAAGCCAGGCGTGACAATCTTTATTGCTCTGTCTTCGTATCAAAAACCCATGGGAGGTAGCATTGGAACGCACAGGTATGGAGAAAAAGTACAAACTATGTAATACCCGTTGACGCAAAGTAGTGCAAAGAAGCCCAAAGTGCTTTTTGTGCTACTTTTAAGAGCATCTTTCCAGCTCAAAAGAATTTGCACTGAAAAGTAAATACTTTACTAAGGCTTTGCACCACTCTGTATCGCTTTCTGTGACTATGCAGTGGTGCAAAGCATTGATAATTCTGCCCCAAAGAGTCATGGCCTACATTATCAAATATTAGAACCCTCTTTATGCGAGAATTAAAAGTTAGAGACACCGTGGTCGGATATACCAGTTCTGGCCAGCATGTCCACCACTAAATTCCGGTATCATGAGTTAAAGTCCCCTGAATAGGATATAACAGACATACCTGTAGATCCTTTTCCACAGGTTTTTCTCAATTCTGGGCACTTGCTCTGAGCAGGTGGTAAACTGATGTAGCCTCCACTCACATTTGCCAATGATGGGGTTGCAGCAGAGCGTGTTTGCATACTCCCCGGTTGCTGTGGGAGGGGTGCAGGTATTGGTACTCTCTGTTCTCCAGGCCTCTCCTGTGCGCTCGGTGCCCTGTGATTGAAGTTGATGGGCAATATACACCCATGGGAACCTCCTCAGGCAAGGTCAAACTGGCCTATAGGAGAATCTGGCAGTGCCAGAATATCTGTTCTGACAGATCTGATTTTTTGGCTGATTGCAGGACTGTTTTAAAGCCTGATGGACCAGGTTTTTGCTGTTGATTTCTATGGCATTACCACAGACGATGCCAGCAGAAAGCTCATGCATTCTCCCATACCTTGCAAAAAATCTATGGAGAACATGCCAAGGGCGCATGATGGTTTGGCCAGCCCAAGATGGCTGGCCAAACCTCATGCAGACTTAGGAGAGTGCCACCACTCCTCCCCCTGCTCTGTGTAAAGTGCAGCCCGCCAAGCCCGCACCTTTACATAGCCAATAATGAAAAATAAAATGATAATAACATTGTTATTATAGTTTTATTTTTCTTTTGGGGTGAGAAAAAGCAGAGGAGCCGCCCCTGGTTGGAATTATGAGTTTGAAGGTATTTAATGCATCCGATTGTTATCAAATGCGTTAAATTACTAAGCCTTTTTTAGGTCTCGCCTTTGCAGCGCATGCGCTGCATGAGCTGTCTCAGTGAGCCATAAAGTCATCTCTATGTTGGGTGAAAGTGCATTTAATTTGTCATACCGCTTGCGATTCGTTGAACTGTGGCATTGCTGTTCTTATCTTGCTTTCTGTTGGCTGTTGATCTGTTAAGAACTTCCGTGTAGTCCCGAAGCAGCGGCGCCTAACTACAGTATTCCTCCACTCGCACTTGTTTGTTTAAGGCATGTCTCCTTGTTGACATGCCCATGTGGACTGGATTGTGTACTAGTGGGTCACATGCTGGGCTTTATGTGGTACTGGCATCTGTGCGGCGATATCCCGGAGCTTTGTTCGCCGGTTAGTGCATTAGTGCGTAGCTTATCGTCGTTCCGCGATTATATTTCACTTTTATCATTGTGCCGCGGTACAGTGTTAATCTCTTTGCGGTACTTTGTTTCCCGGTATTTCTTTTGTTCACGTGCGCACAGAAAAGGAAAGGATTGCAGCTTCATGGTTTTGTAATTTCCATAGCAGCTTTGTGGCCGAATGGTTAAGGCACTGGCTTCCTAAGCTGAGGGGTTATGGATTCGAGTCCCATTTGGGGTGGGGAGAAAACAAATTCAGTTTTTTTAAAATTTTTGTCAGGGTCTTCTCTCAACAACATTAGTTGGGTTATATCCTGGTTATATCAGTTTAGACCAGTGATGCCCTTAACTTACACAAGGACAAGATTAAATGCAGTGGTACAAGTGGCTTTTATGAAGGCGGTGCTATTGTAGTCCTTCCTTGGTTTTGATTTTGAAACATTAAGGCTCTTGTGTGTGAGTTTCAAATTGATAGTTCCACAACACTGGGGCATGTTTTTAAAGCTGCGCCGCGGTGTTGTGCAAACACGGAGCTAATCCACTTTGTGATCATGTTTCATGTCACACTTGGTGTCTGCAGAATGACGTACGGGCTAATACTCAACGATTGCTGAACCCAAACAGCACAGCTATTTGTCAATGGAAGGAAACAAAATACATTTTATTTTGGACAACTTTTACTGTGTACATTTTCCTTCACTTTAGACCCGAATTTAACTTTGGAAAAGTAGAGCAAAATTTGTAACCGCCTCCTTCTTCTATGAGCAGTAAAACAGTAGAGACATATTAGCAGTCGTCATTAAGCGCTGGTAGGAAGCAGCTTCTTTTGTTTAGAGATTACAAATGCTTCCTTCAATTAACCCAGTCTGATGTGGAAGTAGGCATCGTGCAGTGCATCACCTCGACTGGCTGTTCGGAGATAGCATGAAAGGAGAGATGGGTGCCAAGAGTTTAGAAACATGAGGCCTGCAAGTGGGTCGAATTTATAATCAGTAATTAAAGGGTTGTGCACATATTTTATAATGCTGCTGTAAATGATTCATTAGTTACTAACTCTTACTGTTAAGGCTTTTGTTTCTAAAATGCGTTTGGTCATTTTTTTAGGTCTCACCTTGGTTATGATTTTAACAGTAAAGTGTCTGTGGTAAATCGAGTTTGCTACACCCACAATAAGCTCATGCTCAATGGATTCCCTCACTACCACCCTCCAGCAAGGCCCCTCATCTCTCCATAGCCTGTCCCTCACATGCATTTAAATTACATAAGTAGACCATTCATCAAATGCCACCCGCTTTTATGTTTTTTTGTTTTTTTAATTGCCATGGTGCCCGCTTCATGGTCCGCCACTCACATTCATTTGATGTACATGGGCACCGCACTTTATTTCAGCATGGCGCGCGCTTTCATGTTTTTGCTTGGGATTGTGTTGTCAACCGATCCTCGTTGGGTTTTGCAATCTCATTTATACTAAGTACCATTGCCACCTGTTATTTCACGGTATTTGGAACATGGCCTTCAGACACTTGTTACAGCAGGTATGTACTATATGTTGTGACGGACGTAATTTAGATTGTGCGTATACTCTATGCCAGGCATGCTTTCTGTCTGGGCATATTGAGCCCACACACAGTTGCCCAGCTCTGTACTAACCACGAAATATACATTCGGGGATGCACATTTATTCAGCGCCGCACTTCATTTCCGGTGCTGCACACACCTGTATCAGTCTCACTCTTCCCTACCTCTGTCCCAGTTCCCTTTTCACTGTTCTCTCATACTTGCCCCCCTCCCCACCTTCACAATTTTGCTCTGACTTCTGCCACTAGTTTTCTCACCTTCATTTCTCTAGTTCCCTCTCACCACCACCTGCACCACTCATTCTTCGTCTCCATCTTTACCTGTTAACTTTGTCGCCACCAACTCTACCCCTCTCTTCTTTACCTCGCCCTCCCCTGTTGATCCTTCTCATTCACATTCCTGAGTGACTTACTCCGCACACAAACAACAGGTGAAACAAATCACCCATAAAAAAATAAAAAGGTAAGCTCCACTGTTCGCTCTCACTTCCGGTCTGGCCATTACCCCTCTTCCCCCCATTTCGCTTTCATGCTCTGGTTTTCTCCCGCCTCCACCCTTCCACTGTCGCCTCAAATTTTCCAGATTCCCTTATTCTTGCACCCGAGTCTCTGACTTCTGCTTCTCCACATTTCTTAGCTGTTTCTCCGTCCCCAAGCTCCACTGTCCTCGCTTCCTCCTCATCTTCCTCCGGTCACCGTCCCACGTCCATGTCCTGCAGGGTCTCTCCACCATCTCCCACCTTTCTTTGTTACCTTCGCCTCTCCTACTCCCTCCCCCTTTAGCTCTACCAGTCCCCTACAAGTTCTGTCTTTCTTCTATTTTTTTGCACCTGCTTCTGCAATCGGCATCATTTCTACTTCTCTACCATCACCCTTTTATTTTCCCTCTCATCTTCATCGCATATTACCTCACATCTACATGCTCATCCCCTTCTCTTTCCTATACAATCAGCATAATTTTACTCAACGCCACACACTTCCACACCACACAATTCAAATCTTCACATTTCCATTCCACACCACATAATTCAACAAGAAACCACATAATTCAACTCAACAACACAATTACACAACACACCACATCCATCCATCCAATCCATACCACAAAATCCCACATCATGCCGCAAAATTCAACAGCACACCACATAATTAAACTCCACTACATACCACTCCACAACACATAATACCATTCCATCTAATTGCATTCAATAATGCACAATCCCACTTCGCATCATTCCAGGTCACTCAATACCACACATTACTATCACAACAATCCACTGCACACCATGCCAAATAATTCCACAACACAAATCCACTCCAAACCACACAATTCCATCACACACAATTCCACAACTAACAATAATAATTCAACCCACATAATTCCACTCCACACTACATACAACCACTACACTCCAAACCTAAACACATGGGGAAAAGACATTGTCATTTACAGAGCCAATAGCTATTACTCTAACAAATGCGAGACCTATTGCATTGAAAATGCTTGTTAATTTTGGCAGTTCAAACCTGCCTAAATTTAACAGCGCAAAACATGGTATTTACTGTATCATGCAGATTTTAGTGCGCAAAACACCAAAATCTTCAGGCTATTCCTCTTGAACTTAAAATAGGTGTTATTTGTCGCACTCTACAAATAACCTACTCGTGGTATCAATATTTACCAGGGGTGATCAATAACGCCTCCATTCCTAATTAGGCCTTTAAAAGATCAAAACTGCCCCGATTTCCAAATGTGGGCAACTTTTATGCTATCCAATTCACTGATGGGGGGGGGGGGGGGCACCGTTATTTTGGTACCCTTGCATGTTTTCTGTCCCTGTCCGACCCTGTGCTGCGGGAGACGCATAAGGAGGAACCTAGTTGAAGTAAAGATATCCTCCTGAACATTTAGGGTCGAATTTTCAACCTCTGTGGGTAATTCTGAAGTTTCAAAGCGGAGTGTAGAAATCACACGTTTGGTGAACACGGTGTTGCTCGCACTTACACTTTCCTGTCACTTTGTACATCATCGTGAGGTTGTTGCATACCTCCTGATTACATCACTGTTCACAGGGAATTTTCAATCACGGTTGCTAAAGTAAATGGATTTTATAGACTTCCTTTTCAAATTGTAAATAGACAAACCTTGGTAGATGCATTTTATTGTTTGTTTACATTGGTATACTCGAAGATTAGATCTTTGCGCAACAAATCTATTTAAAATGTTATGTGAAATATACTAGTACAACAATCATAATGCTATCTAAAGTATTGTTTCATCTTTTTAAATTTTTACTTGGCCACTAGATGGCAGACATGGTCCATATTTAGCATGCAAGCACTTACGACGATACATCTCATTCATAAAGCAATTTGTGCTTGTAGTTTTGATGCCTCAAATAGCTTTAGTAACGAATGCAACTTATGAAATTCAGAAAGGTTGGGTTTGCACTTGTAGATACATAATCCTCACACGCAGGGTTTCCTGTGAGTAAATCTCTCCTGCTGAAAGGAGTGTAGCCATTCCATGGTGGGAATACCCTGGAGGACGGTGACTCACACGTGTATGTTTTTGGGTATTGCGAAAACTTCTTATCAAGCCCTTTCTTACCTGTAAATAACAGATTTACACCTTTCAAAGGTAGGAGTGAATACCTTTACAGAGCAGGAAGGGAAAGGGAACACCCCCAAATTGATGGGGATCCATTGCAAGGAACTTCTCCCCCGAGGGGTCCATGTACTTTTAAATTTTACATACAATGGTAGTGAAACATTCTTAAATTCATTTTTCTCTACAGTGAGGCCTACGTCTGCCACACGACAACACAAGATTGCCTCATCACATGTAACAGGTGCTCACTTTTGATTGAAAGCAAGAACGACTTTCATGGTTGGTGTCTGAAAATGGCACTTTTAGAAAGTTGGCAATTTCTTGCCCTAACTATTTGGTACCTGGAGCCTGTTCCTGGGTCACATGACTGGGTGTAGTTGGACATGATTTATTCTTCACAGACTACCACACATTGCCTGGAGGGGCAGTCACTGGGAGGATAGGGGGTAGTGGAGATAAGCACAGCCCCACTTGCAAAACAATAGTCTCTACCTGTCTTCACACATAGGACTTCACTCCACTTCCTTGTTCATGCAGACAGGCTGGTGCCAGAACAGAAGAACACGTCAAAGAGAATTTTCTAGAAACATCTCCTACTTCAAAGAAGGCACCAGGTATAACAATTGGACCCTCAGACCAACTCTTCAGTTCACTTTCTGTACCTGCAGAAGGACTCGCAGGGACCTGCCTGCTGCTGTGTACTTCAGAACACTGCTTTGCTCCACCTGGAAGGACTGCTTTGCAACCTAAAGCCTGCCTTGAACAGTCAGAGGCCTGCCCTGCTGCTTGACCCATGTTCCACTTCTTCAACTCAGGACTACCAGAGTGACACTAAGGGCTAGTTGTCTGGCCTCCTGATCAGAGCCTCAGGGACAGAAAAGGATACCTTGGAAGTGGTGCTAAAGGTGCCTGTTGGACTTGGCCCTTCAGGCAGGTTCACCCCCGAAACTTTTTGCTTCTTATTGTGATCTGGTGTAGTGATTTGTGGGTTCTGCGCACTTTACCACTGTGTCCCAGGGTAAAGTGCGTGCGTGTAGTGAGGATGGCCTGCCCTCCCATAGGAATGCATGGGGGAATGTATGTGTCCTGGTAGTTCCTGATGCGTGGGGTGTGCAGGCTCGAATTTGGTATGTGCGGACTTGTGTGAGTGAATGCTGCGCGATGATGTGTGCGGCGTGCATGTACCTAGTGTGGAAGTGCCACTTCTAGAAGTGGGCACTTTAGTGTGCAGTATGAAATGTGTGCCTTGTCTGGCGATTGGCTGGTTGAGGTCATGTGACGGGCTAGGGAAATCCCCAGAGTCAGGAGGAGTCACCCAGTAGTGAATAGGGAGTTTAGCATATTGATGGCTGGGGAGGAGTGCAACTTGGACCTGAATAGGGCAGGGCTTTCCCCACACAATGCTGGCTCCGGCCCCTGTGGTGCGTCTGATGACCCTGGCCTGTCCACTGAATAGGGAGAGGGGCTGAGCAAAACAAAGTGCTCAGGGACCAGTTGTAACTGGTTCGCCCCTTCCCTGCACCTTGAGACAAAGGATTTACTGTATAAAAAGGGGCTGTGTCCCCTTACATTTGGTGTTCTCTTGCAGGATCATCTGGAGGGGGCCTGCTGCTGCTGGGCGCCAGGAGAGACCGCCACTGGGGACTGCCTCCCTGCTGGAGGGCCCTGTGAGCTGGCTCTGGGCCCAGCATTTGCCCCCCTGCTCTTTAAGGACTCTCTGCTGGACCTTTTTGACTTGCAGCGCCTGGGAGCGCTTTATGGGCTTTAGAGCGCTGGGAGCGCTGTTTTGCTGCATAGCGCTGTGAGCGCTTTGATCCTGATAGCGGGTGCCCACCCCGCTCATTTAATTATTTAATTGGCGGGTGCCCACCCCGCATTGTGGTGTGCTTGCGGGTGCCCACCCCGCTTATTTGATTATACTTATGGCGGGTGCCCACCCCGCCGTATATCACCTCTACCGAGGGAGCCTACCCCTCTGTGGTCCGAGTTTGGAGATCACCGCCGCGGCCGGGCTTGCAGGAAGTCAGGCAGGCCGAGGGCGGGACTCTGGGACAACCGGAAACGAAACTAGGAGGGCGGGAGCCGACCCTGTGCGCCGGTGCCCTCGTATGAGGAGAGGAGTAACGCTGAGAGAGAAGTGACCCCCATCGAGAGGAGGACCGGAGCCCACCCCGCCTCCGTGTGTTGTCTGCCCGCAAGCCGGTGAGTGCGGCTCAGCTGCTGGGTGGCTGGGGGCGTGGGGAGGTGCGTTGGCCGGTGCCGTCCCCGTGATAAAGTCGAGCACTGCGGGTGCAGTGCTCATACCTCCCTCCCGCTGCCCCGCCTGACAGTGGGCAGCGGCAGCGCTTTGGTGACAGAGTTGTGGAAAGCGCCTCCGGTGCTCCGGTGGGGGCATTAGTCGTCTTGAGTCCAGAGGGACTCCACCGTTGGGGGCATTATTGATTCAGAGCCCCGTGAGGCTTCAACACCCCGCATTAGTTGCTCAGAGCGCCCTGAGCGCTCCAACGAAGGGGAGCATTATTGTTTAGAGCCTGCGAGGCTCGAGGGGACATTTTGGGTGGACAGAGCCCAGAGAGGGCTCCAGAGGCACGCCGGTGCCTGAGTTCGTTCCACAGCTGCCCAGCACTTAGTGGGCAGCTGCCACGTTTAGGTTGTGGCCCTCCGAGTTTTGGACTGTGCCTCCTGCGCAGTCTTGCCCCTGACTTTGCTGAACACAGGGCGTCCTAGCCCGTACCAGGCCAGTTGGCCCAGGGACTGCCACAGGTGGTGGCTCATGTGGAGTTTTGCGCTAATGTTCCTACCTGCACCTCTGAATGTGTTTTTATGCGTCATGTGCCTTGTTCTTACACCGCTGAATGTATTTTGTGCATCATGTGTTTTCCTTCCCTACACCTCTGAATGTGTTGTGATGCATCATGTGTAATATGCGTTTACCCCTACAGGTATTGTGATACTTAGGTGGTTGTTTCCTCCTAGTGCAGGTGGTGCTAGTGAGGTCCTAGTTCCCTGCGCGATATTTTCCTAAGGTGGTTAGGGTTGCGTAGGTGAGACCTACCTGTTACCAGTGGCTACTGGTTGTGTGCTACATTTTCCATTTAGTGCTACAGTGATTGTATGTGCTATGTTCTAAAGTATTATTCTAAAGTATTATTTCTAAAGTATTATTTCTACAAAAAGTGCTTATTCCTGACAGTGGTCCAGGTGGCCCTGTCTTGTACATATCCCTTGTAAATTCTGCCCGTGCCTGTTGGCACATTGTAAAGTGTGTGTTTTTATCTAATGTGTTTTACTATAATACAAAGGCTATTTTTATAGAATACCTTGTGTGGAGTTTCCTTTGTGGTGGGCCTTGGGTGTTGTTGCTGGGTACGCGCGGAAACGCTTTACACATTGCCTCAGAGATAAGCCTGACTGCTCGTGCCAAGCTACCAAGGGGGTGAGCAGGGGTTATCTTTGGCGTGTAACTTCCTTGCCCTGACTAGAGTGGTGGTTTCTGCCTGGCTTTGGCGCAAGCCTTAGCCAACCAGCAATCGCCATTTCTAACCGTGCCCAGATGGCCAAAATCCAAAAGTTGGGACTAAAAACTGTTCTGAGAGCCGAGAGGAGAGCAGGACCCACCTGCTCGTCTATCCACCCAAGGTGCATGCACATCAGCCTGACTTTGAGGCAGCTCCCACTACGCTCGTCTCTGCAGCAGCAAATTCTGTTTAGCGATCCTTTGCAGAATGGTTATCCACCCTCTTGCAGCCCCCTTTGGCTACAGCAGCCTCGCCCTGATGGAAATGTTCAACATCCAAAAAAGAGACTAAGTTCAAATATGGACATTTTCTCCACAACTTGGTGTCCAGTGGCTCCCTGATGATGAAGCCTCTTCCTTAAACATCGCCTGCAGGTTTTCATCTCTGAACTTCTACCTTCTCAAGAGACTTTTTGCTAAAATTTCTTCCACGTCTGAAGGTAAGCGTTGATTCGACCCAATCCATTTTTGTATTTGACTCGTGCTCCATCGCAGTCAGCCATATTTTTCGACTTTGATCCGGTCTTGTGTGACTAGTTATCCACGGTTGCCGCTGTGATCTTTTAGGCACAAGTTTTTACCTTAAATTTAAAAAAAAACATTTTGGTTCCACAGATAGCATGTTTCATTTTGGGGTCAAATCATTTATTAAAATTACCTGTATTTTTTTTAATTGGTGTGGGAATATTAACTTGTGTTGTGTTTTCACTTTATTACTGTCTATGTGCTGCATACATACTTTACACATTGCCTCTAAGTTAAATGTGACTGCTTTTGTGCCAAGCTACCAGTGAGTTAGGCACAGATTAATTTAGTGAGTTTTATGGTTCACCGGTACAGGGACTGTGGCTGTTGCGTGAGCAGGGTTAACACCCAACTCAACCAACAATCCAATTTCTCACAGTGCATAATTATGCCTGCTGAAATACCATGGTTTTTAAGCAATAGATAAATTTATTATATTTTTTCCATGTGGGAAGACTGCTTAGGCTACAAACCAACCCATTTTGGTGATAGTCTGCGCCGCTGTCCACAATCTAGAAGGATTTACTCCTGCCTATGGCAGAAGTAGAACTCCAACCAATTCCAGGGCGTAAATGAGAAGGAGAGCAGTATGAGAATACAAGCACACTGTGGAGTTCGTGTGTATTCCCAAATGTTTCAGGCCAACCAAGGCCTATAATTCCCATTTTCCACCACTATATTGGAACGTACTCACAGCATGGCATGGTAATATTCTGCCTGATGAAAAGGATTTGCAAAAGCAAGGTGCCTTTTTGTGAATACTGTGCACTTATCAATCCAGCCCTTTGCCTGTGCATGTCGGATTCACAGGCAGAAATTGCTTTTGCGAATTGGTCCAAAGGTTTTTCACATTCAGATTAACACATCTGGAATCTATGTAATCAATGATTACCTAATGAAATGGCCAAATCCTGGAACAAACAATGATTGTGTTTTAAAGATATATGAAATATCTCTGGTCGGGTTTGCTTCAGGTGCCATGCATTGGTTACATGAGGCTAACTCAAGTTCTGGACTTTGTCATTAAATGAAACGTGTCTGACTTCTGAGGGACTTGTGTGCAGCCATCCAAGAGCCTCACCTTGAGAGCCTTTGAGTGGTTAAGCACATTGACGCCCTCCTAGAGTCATGTAGAAGTTTGAGCACAACAATAGCCTTGAAAAAGACTGCATTGGCTACTTCATAAATCTCATTTACAGAAGCTGTATTGCATTTGTTCGACTAAGACATTAATTCATGAATATCTTTTTCTACGTTTACGTTTAAAAGAAGGAGTTGACTAGAAGTGACTAACAAGGCAGATTGAGGAAATTATGGACATAAGTTAGAAGTGGGTAGTACTGGGACATTTGTAAATAAACATGCAAATAAACAGAACATCCTACTCCGCTTGCACCCAGCTTCAATCAGATCGAAGGGAAAAACTGGTGTTCCTAACAGTAGGAAATTGGGTACACCAATGTGATGTGGCCACTTGTCCTGCAATCAAGAAAACCCTCTCACTGCTCCTGCAGCTGATAGGAAAGACACAAACTGAGCTATCAAATAAGTCTGCCCTCATTACGTCATTCCTTCTGGTGGACTTTTGGTCTTGGGTTTATATGCTTTCTGGAGATGTGCCTCTAATTTATGGGTCCATTTTAAGGTAAGAGAGGCCCATCCCCAGGACAAACATCACTGACAGAAGTTCTGCCATGTTGCCGGGCATTAAACAAGAGTTTCTACTCCAGCTCTATGCAGAACAACAAATCTACCTGATGTAGATCAAGGGTGAATTAAGCACTCAGCAATGGACCTTTTAAGAAGGTGAGTGAGCCTCTAAGCTTCACTCCAGTGACACAGGGTAAAAGGGTCCTGTTCACTACTACTGATCACTACATGTTATGCTGCTACCACCGCACTTGTGATGCTTAGCCCCGGGTGTAGGCCGTAGCCTTCCATTACTATGAAGGGTAGCACTTTGGGCTCCCTCCCAGTCCAACAAGACCGCAATCTGTGAAACAGGGCTATGTCATGGCACACGTGCATAACCTGTATTCGCCTATGACAAAAATAATCAGCATTAGGGATGCAGAAAACAGTGCAGATGTGAATTCATGGTAGGGGTACATATCTCTTGCAATGCAGAGGACGTATCGTCCCAAAAAGTTTATAACTATATGTCAATGAATGTCTCAGTTATTCTTTGAGATACCCCAAACTCTTCTTGTAAAATGACTGATAGTATCAAATTGTTACAACCTTTACCGGCACAATGTTTGAAATTCACCACTTTAGAACCTACGAATTCTACGTAGATGAACCCCCAACTCCTATCTACAGCAGGCTTTAATTTTCGTAAATTTCTGGCCCATGTTAATGGACCAACTTTTTAAAAGGGATAATTTAAAACATTTTCAACTAAATTTTCAAACATGTAATTTGTTGAGCCAACCCGCCAACCAGCTATCAACGTGTTAATTAAATCATCTCAGTTGCTGAGCAATTTCATCTGCCTAATTGAATTAAAAAAACAGTTTTTACATAGGGAAAATTCTCAGTACAGGCTGCAACTTGGCCTGTGTTAATATCACCTTCATTTTTACTTTTAAAATGTGAGACTTTGTAGCGTGACTGATCATTTCAGTAGGGCAGTAGTGGGCTCACCCACATTTGATATGGCCACTGCGTTGTAGCATTCACTTTGTAGTCTGTTGTATATCTCCCTTTCCCTGTCTGTTTTCTACCAAACATTTGTGCATAATACCATTCCTTACAGTGGACTTTGGGTCAGCGCATTGTTAATCATTGGTTAGCTTTTTGTTAGTCTCATTTGCTTGCTTCTTATTCAATGGTTTTCCTTCCTCTTCCTGTGCTTGTCCTTCTCCTAGAGCACAACTTCTTTACAATTCGTTTTTTTTGTAAGAATTTTATCCTTCCGGTGCTTAGATTTAAGAAACTTTTTTTTCTGTTTCGTATATAGCTTAGCATGGGAGTGCATGAGTATTGCTTTTTTCTACCTTCCTCTGTGTTTTACTTTCCTCTTCACATATTTATTAATGCCCCCTGCTCTTCCCCCCAGGGCTCCTTCAACTCTCCTTTTTCGCTCTGCAGCTTAGTGGCAGTGTCTTGCTTCCACCTACCTCCCTATTCCTCTGTTGCTCCCCCACCCCACAGCATTGCATTTATTAACTAACTTTTTAGTTGGGCCACATAGGTGCAATTTTCTACCTTTCTGTTCCTTTCCCAATAGACACTCCCATTCGCATTGTATTAGTTTATTTTAATGTATCACTTCAAGAAGGCCATTTGCCTTCTTGAAATGGTAAATTTGATGGCGTTTGCATAAAATATCGATTTCAAAATATCATGAGGCAGAAATATCAGAAATTAAATATGACACACAAACAATGATGCAGAAATATCGCAGAAAATAATATCTTTCTTTGAGGTAAGTAATATAGTGTTAAATAATATATATATATATATTTTTTTTTTGTATTTTTTTGTAAAATTTTTTTTTTGTCCTCATCTGCCACACAGGTTTCAATATGCAATCTTGTAGGTTTACACACATTGTTCTGCCTCAGTTACTATGACTGGTTGGGGCAGTAGTGGACCGGAGAGCTCACCCCTCAGCAGTAATCTTTCAACCAATAGTAATCGCTAATATAAAACCAAACAGGGGTTGCTAGAATCCAGCCAAGGTACTAATAATAGCACCTGGAAACAGCTATCCCCCAGAATGGGATTGATGGCTTAATCATTGTACCTGGGGGAAAAACAAAAACAAAAAAAAAAAAACCCAGATACTCAATGGACCCAATTCAGAAGATGCCAAAAGGATCTTTTATCTGGATTACCGGTTCTAGCCAGGTCCAAATTAGAGACCAGCAGAGTAAAAGCATACCAGTCATTGATAGAAGGAGATGAAGAGTCCTTCCACTTCCTGCATATCTCCCTCCTGGCAAGCAGTATGGCATAAAAGATAAGCTTTTTTGCCAAGGAAGGGACCCCTTGGTAGCAACCAAATATTACTGATGTAAGGTCCAGGGTAATGTTAATACCAACAGAAAGTGAAAGAGTCTTACTAATGGCTTCCCAGAATGAGGACAAATGCGGGCACTCAAAGAACATGTGAATGTCAGAAGCGGCCACCAAACCACATTTCGCACAAGCCACACTACTCCCCACGGTAAATTTGGAGAGACGAAGGGGTGAATAATATGCTCGATGAATGGTGAAAAGATGGTTCCTGCGTAACCATGCAGGTTTGACAATGTCCCACATCAACGTACAAGACGAATTCCAAAGATGTTGTAGATCGGGATTGGTGACATGCAAAGACCAAAGCTCCTCTGGCAATGAAAATATTCCATCCATTTCCTCCAGGATTAGATTATACCACAGTGAAATTTCCTTCTTGGCAGGCAGTTTATCTACCAAAAGCGTTATAAGATAACTATACGCACCCAAGGGATATTTACCACCATGTGGAGGTTGAACAGAATATGCAGGAGCCCAACTCGATATTTGAAGATACTTAAGCCTGGAGAAGTTTGGACCAATTTTAGTGCAAAGATATTCCCAGGGTAACAAGTCCCCGTCAACAAATAGGTCACCCCACTCCTCCAGTCCAGCTTCTCTCATAGACATAGCTAGTGCATCCCCTAACCAAGTTGGACCATCAGGGAGATCCCACAGCGGTGTCTTGCTTCCATAGTACCCGACTTTAATGGCCTTAGATATCTGAGCCCATATTCTAGCCATACCCCATAAAATTTTCAATTTAATTTTTTTGAAAAACTTGGGGTTTCCAAATTTGAAAAGAAACCCTGACTACATCCAATAACATAGAATAAGTGAACCCCACTCCATAACCTACTGGACTCTTTAATAGGATCCTAGCGTGAGATAGCTGGAAGGCCCAGGCATAAGCCTGGAGGTCAGGGGCAGCGAGCCCACCTTTTTCCCTACGCCACCTGATTTTTTTCCAGGAGATTCTTGGAAGATGTTTATTCCAGATAAAGGTACTAATATCAGACTGCAATTTTCTGATAGAGGCGGGATCAAAATATAAAGCTATCGTATTAAACAAAAAAGAAACTTTGGGCAAAATGGACATTTTAACAAGGTTGACCCTACCCAATAGGGAGAGCGGAAGATGGGCCCAGGTTTGGAACAGCTTACGACATTCTTTTGCAACTTTTGAAAAGTTAATAATAGTGATCTGATCGAGGTCAGCTACAATATCCAAACCTAGATACCTTAACTTACTCCCCAGTCGGATTTCAGAATTAAAGGTACTTTGGTCAATATTCCAGGTCATCATCTCGGTTTTTAAAGTATTAATTTCATAGCCGGAGACCCTCCCGAACTCCGAAGCCAACTTAAATATTGCTGGGAGGGCCTCATGTGGTTCAGAGGTAAATATAAGAATATCGTCGGCATAAAGGGCCACCTTTCTCTCCCAACCCCTGTATGCGAATGCCTTGATGTTAACACTATCCCACAAAATCTGGGCAAAAGGTTCAGCGTACAGATCAAACAGGAGTGGGGAGAGAGGGCAACCCTGTCTGGTGCCCCTCGAGATGTCAAATGGGTCGGATAAAATACCGTTAACCAATACACGGGCACTAGGGTTCCGATAAAGAAGACCAATCGCCTGACAAAATCTACCCCCACGCCGAATTTTGCCAAGGCCTCCAACAGATACAACCAATTGACTCTGTCGAAGGCCTTGGTGGCGTCCAGCGTGAGAACCGCCAAGGGCAAAGACTTCAAACATGCCATATCTATTGATCCAATCAAATCAAAAGTCAATTCAAAAAGCTGTCGCCCCTTAATAAATCCTTTCTGATCCGTGTATAAATAGTGGGAGCGACTAGAGCCAATCTCTTTGCAAGAATGGAGGCAAAGATCTTATAGTCTCCATTCAAAATAGAGATTGGTCTATAAGAACCACAGGCTGTTGGGGACTTCCCTGGTTTCAAAATTACAGTTATATAATATTGATGTTTTTTAATATCGTTTTCTGTAATATAGTGGTTAACAATATTGTTTTTTTATTTAATATTTTTTGTTTGATATTAATTGTAAGTTTACAATTGCTCATATAACTGTTATTGTTTTTAAAATATAGGTTTTAATTTGAAGTGATTTTGAAATTCTATTCATTTTAAATAGTAATTTAAAGTGTCTTAGTGGGTTGTTGGGTTTGTAGGGAGATAGGTTGGGAAGGGAATTAGAAAGTAATTATTTAATACTTTGTTAATAAGTTGTATTTAATTATACAATTGATATTTATTATGTAATTTATGTAATACTGCTATTAGGTTTGTAGGGGTAAAGGGTTGGAAGTTAAGTAAGTAATATTAAATTAACAATTAATTATTAATTGTTAGTTAATTATTTAATTGATTTCAATAATATAATTTTAATTATGGTCTGCTAGATTTGTAGGGGCTGGAAAGTTGTAGAGTGGGTTGTTAATTAAATAATAAATAACAATTAATTCTTAACTGTTAATTATTTAATCGATTTTTAATTATGTACAAGATTGAATTACTAATTTAATATACTTATATTTTAGTTGAAAGATGATTTGCAGCAATATATGATGGGAAGTTAATCAAGTAATAATTAATTAGCTATTCATAATTATTTGTAAAATAATTATTTAATTGTATTTTGAATATGTAAATTGTGGAATGTTTGTTTTTTTCTTTTTATTTTAGTTGTGGGATGCTAGGTTTGTTGGGTTGTAGGTTAATTTAATAATTCATGCATTTATTATTGAACAGTAATTATGCAAATTGATTGTTGTTAGTTTTGTTTAATACGTACTTCTATATTATCGTAATAATTTAATTTTATTAAAGGTCTAATATTTTTTTACATTCATATGGTAAATCATATATGTAATGTATTTTAAGTGAAGAACTTTCCCTACTTTTGCTTAGACTGCAGTAGGAATAGTAAAATTACTGTTCGGAATAGTACATTTCACAACTCTGAAATTTAACGTTTTTGTTACGGTTGCAGAGAATGGCGTGGGAATAGTAAATGTAATCCCTTCAAAATCCAGCACTTTCCCTTCTGTTGTAGGGACTGGAGAGGCAACATTATATTTCACCCCTCCGAAATCCAATGCTTTCCCTACAGTTTCACAGAGTGGAGTGGGAATAGTAAACTTTTAGTGCAATATCATTCATAAAAATATTTATTTTACATTATATTCATTTAATTAATATTGTACTATTATCTAAATATTGGAATGTATTTATTATCATTATATTAAATCTATATATTAAAATATTTAATATTTGCTACTTTAAACAAACTCTATTTATGTTGAAAAAAATCCTTTTGGGGGAAAATTTTAGTGTCAACCATTTTTCTGATAGTTTTATACTTACTAAGTACTAAGTACTAAGTATAATACGCCAATAGTGTGGCAAACAATATTTTTGACACAGTAGTTTTGTCAATTATATTTTTTAACATGATATTGGGTCAGTGAACCAAATCTGAAAACAAACAAAAATGCCAAATGGTTGGCAAGTCATGATATGTGCATGAACATACATAGTGACATGTGCATGAATACATCATGACACTGGGGCGTTCTTAACATTATGCATATGAGTCCATGTGTGTTGACACATACCTATGCATCAATTGTATCTCATGGACTTTTTTTTAAGGTTGATCTTGTTCAGTATGAGCAAAAAACATATTTTTCCCTTTTGCTGTTGCTGATGGCATCTGTGAAAAGCTTTGGAAAGCAAAAAATTAATAGCTTGTTGTGTTCTCTGTTGCTCTGGGCCTTCAGCTTGCTCTCAACCTTTCTTACAATTCTGCCATGGTTATGTCAGTGCACTACTTCCTGTGGCTTCTCTACCATACTCTACTCACAGTGTATTTCCATACATCTGGCTTACGTATAGAGGCTTCTTGCAAAACAGCCAACAGCAGCTCATTGGCCTCTAGGCCCTTTTCTTCAAGAGGTTTCTCAAATGTTTCTCACGAAAACTTGGCTTACGCAATTCTCGAACTCCATCCTTGCAGCAGCTATTCCCCCTGAATATAAGGTTCTTAGGAAGGACCGCCAGCTTGGCAAAGGAGGGGGAGTAGCCATTATTTTTTAGCAAGAATATGTATGCAACACTATTTCCTTAGGAGAGATGGAGGGCGCTGAATGCCTTGGCTTTTACTGCTCCTGACCAGCACAGCAATCCTTAGCAGGTGCCTTGATATACAGGCCCCTGTGCCCTGCAGGCTCATTCTTGAATCCCATTAATGAGGTTATTGCACCCCAAGTCCTCAGATACAGTAAATTCCTGGTGTTAGGTAATCTTAACATCCATATGGACATACCCACAGAGCCCAAAGCTATCTCCTTGTCTGAATTTCTCTCAGTCCTTAACCTTGCTCCCTATGTTTCCCATTCCACACACAATAGGAGCCACACCCTCGACCAGATTTTTTGTAATTTAGAGCTTGAGGGGGATTTGTCTCTACCTCTGGCATGGTCCGAGCATTACCCTATCAGCTTTAGGGTGTCTAGTTTGGGGAGAGGCTGTCAGACTCCTGCAAATAAAATGGAAAGAAAGTTCAGACCTTTCATCATCATCATCATAAAATTTAATTTCGGCCAGAATGGCCATAAAAGCACAGATAAAATCCAATATATTACATACAACACATAAAAGATTTCCATTTATCTGCATAAGGGTCCAGACGGCACATTGTTAAAAAAGAAATGTAAAAAATTCCTGTCTAGTTTACTTAGCGCGATCGTCTCTCTCTTTCACTAGCCTTAACACAAGTAAAAGAGACATGAAATACATATTCAATGCGCGGGCAATATTAGGCCTTTACATTAGTCAAACGATAAAGTTCAATAAAGTGCATATGCATGACCAGTGGGGTGGCTTTTCCAGAGAGTCGTCTTCGCTCATTATAAGTCTCAATGAAGCGCTGGCGGCCCGAGCCAACTCACGGAGGAGGTACAGACGACATCGGGGCGAAAGGAGCAGGCCACTGCGGGCCTTACCGCTATCCCCTTGACGGCGCCGAGGTGGCACAGAGGAGTGCTCTGCCCATGACATTTCAGCAACGGGGCCCAGCAGAGGAGGCGACAGCGGGGACGTACCCGCCATCTTGCTCTGCGGCCCGGCAGAGCATATGTCGCATGGAGAGTGGAGCGGCCTGAGCCCCAATTCCGGAGACCAGAGGCAAGTGCCGGGGGTTGTGTTGCTGGTGCTAGAGGTAGCCGTTGAGGGTGGGGCCCGGCCACCACGGCATTTTTTGGTGCGCTGCGTGCCCCCCGCTTGGCCCTGGTTCCGGCTGGGAGCCCCGAGGTGTATGACTCGGCGGCCCCATACAGAAACTGACCAACCTCCACAAGCGCGATCTGTGGGCCTGAGATTCATTTGGGAGAAGGGTACAAGACAGCACCACCTATACAGTGCGCAGTGCCACGCCAGCGGAGTCATACCAGAGGCACGGCCACACTGTCCCCTGCCAGGAGGCACATCTTTCTCTCAGGCAGTGGCATTAGGAAAGCCATGAGGACTGTCCCCGCATATCCTTTTTAATGGTACCAACACGTGGGGCCTGCTGCCTGCCAGTTTGACGGAGGATGCACAGGAGGCTCCTCTAGTTGGACTGCACCCCTCTGCACCATACAGCAGGCGTTGGGTCCGGGGTTGAGAGCCCGACCCATTAAAGTGCGGGCTACAGCCCAGACTGTCTGGCCGCATCTTGTCACACAGACATTGAGGGAAACCACGGGGCCCTGCCAAAACTGCTGCATACCCTGGGGATCTTTGGACGGGTCCCGAGCAGTTCCGACTCCACATTGCAAACTCCGTTTTGCTGGGCAGGAACTGGGGAAAAGGAAAAATCACTCAAGGAACTCTTCGCACGCGCCCATGGCGGAGCGGTAGCGGACGCCCTATTGCCGGGTGATGCTACCTCATCACAGATGGATGCGCCTAAGGAGGAACTGGTGACATAGGCCTTTCTGAAGTCCCTATATTCGGCCCTGTGCGATGATCTACATACTCTCAAGCGGGATCTCACCTCAGAAATACAGGACATCCACAAGGACATGGACTGCGTCGTGGAGCGCGTTGCAGCATTGGAGGACAAGAGTGACAATAGAGATACTGAGGTAGCTGCCCTACAACAAGAGGTCATCCGCATCCATGATCAGCAAGTGGATCTGCAATCGCACCTTGAGGATTTAGAGAACTGCTCACAAAGTCATAACATCAGAATCCGAGGGGTCAGAACTAACCAGGAGGCTGGCGATATCTTCATGTATGTGAGAGAACTTTTCAATCACATCCTGGGCAACCCTCCAGACTCAGATCTCAAAATAGATTGAGCTCACAGGGTGCGCCCACCCCGCTCCGACACCTCTCCCCCGTCAGATATATTAGCATGGGTCCAAGACTTCTGCACTAAGGAGGAGATTCTCTGCAAGGCCAGATCGCTGCATCCGATCACATATCGGGACCAGAATCATGTTCTCTACCAGGAATTAGCCGCACTCACGCTCCAGAAATGCAAGACCTTCTGGCCTATCACCACAGTCCTGCGCCAACACAACATAGCATACCCTAGGGGACATCCATTCCGCCTCATTTTTCGCTTTGATAACAAACTTTATCAACTCCGCTCATTATCTGAGGCATGTCGGCTGCTAGGCATTGACATCCGGACGAGGGCGATGGCTGTGATAGCCCGGAGCACGGAGCTGAAGAACCACAGCCGCAATGGAGGCAACAAAGGAGAAGGCACCGTACCAACCGACCGGACCCCGCGGAAATCATAAAATGACAACAGGCCACACTGGACGCCTTGCCAGAGGCACTTGCTAGGTCACAGGCCTCGTGAACAGCATGTGGATCACTCGTTTGTTAATTCTCAAAATGCAATTCGGGCGGCCGGTGGGGGAGGCCAGAGGGTGCTCTAGGCCACAACGTTACCCCTGTGAACACTAAATACCGCTCGTCTACGGATGACTGACTGCAATTCGGACTAAAGACATTTCTGGGCACCAGTTGTGCCACTTTTAAAAGAGACTTTCTTCTTTTTCTCTTCTTTTACTTTTGGGGATCCCAGTCCACTGCTTCCCGTACTTTGCAATGGCGACGCAGATACATCTGTGGCACCCTATCGCTGCCCACTAGTCACCACACTCAGATTTCTCTTCAGCTCTTCACATTGCCCGTTGGGCCCTACGCTTTAGATGCCTCCTAACACCCTCAATCTCCTCACACTTAATGTGCGAGGGCTTAACAACCCTATCAAGCGCTGGGCAATTCTATCATACTTGGAGAGTACTGGCGCTGACATCTGCCTCTTACAAGAGACACACCTGCTCTCCAAAAATTGCCACCGGCTTAGGTCCCGCACTTTTCCCACACAATGTTTCTCTTCTGGACCCTCCAAAAAAAAAACAGGGGTGGCAATATTGGTTTCCCAGGCATTCAGAGGGAAGGTTATACAAAAGGAGGCCAAAATCAAGGCCAGGCTGCTTACCTATAAGTTTGCGATGGGAGACCACACACTAGTCATAGGGTCCATATATGCACCCAATGAAGGCCAGGAACGTGTCTTACATGGTGCCCTGAGCGAAGCCACTGCCACGCCAGACCGCAAGATTTTGCTGTGGTCGACCTTAACTTAGTCTTCGACAACAACCTAGATGGGTTTGGCGCAGCGCACAGGTTAGGTGGGCGCTCTCACACACACAGGGCTAGCCAGGATAGACGGCTTGGGCCTAGTAGACCTATGGAGATGCCACCACCCGACTCAGGGAATATTCTTATTATTCTAACGCCCACAAAACCTACGCTCGTCTTGATTTTTTATTAGGCTCTAGAGCGCTCCGAGACATCACAACGGCGGGAGACATTTTAGTTGCAGCGCTGTCGGACTGTACATCTGTAATGGCTACTCTAACACTACCTCCGACCCAACAGCCAGCACAGCGGTGGCATCTACGGGACACTCTCCTTCAATGCGCGGATGTAGTCAACCAGATACAACGTACACTTGATGATTATTTATCCCATAATAACAACCCCGACACACATGTGTCCACCAGGTGGGAAGCCCTGAAGGCAGTCCTTAGGGGCAAAATAATAGCCAACTCCTCCGCAGACAATGCAGAGCACAAACGTAAGAGAGAGGACCTAACTCAGAAAGTACGCAAATTGGAACAAATGCACCAACACACTGAGGCCCCCCGCATCTGGCGCCAATTGACCGCTGTTCGGTCACAACTGGCCGCCATCGACTGCAACAAGGCAGAATACGCCTCACTGCGCCTGCGCCATTCTTTTACGTTGGGGGGCCAAATGTGGGAGACTGCTAGCACACAAATTTAGAGAGATTAGACAGCACCAGGGAGTACAGGAGATTAAGGATCACCAGGGGACAGTGATTTCGGATGACGCAGCCATTGCTGAGACATTCCGAAACTTCTATGCAGGTCTGTATGATGGGCAACACCTGGCGGCAGAGGATATCGACGCTTTCTTAGACAGCTCGTGCTGTCTTGATCAGTCCCAACATGGCTTCCGGAGACACCATAGCACGGAATCAGCCCTTACGGTAGTGCTCAACAACATCCGCACGGAGGTTGATTCAGGCCACACCACCCTTCTGATCCTGTTGGATTTGACAGCCTCCTTCGACACCCTATCTCCCTCGGTTTTGATATCTCGCCTTAGGGAGATTGGGGTGGAAAGTCTGGCTCTGAACCTCTTGGTTTCCTTTCTAAATCAGAGGGTACAGAGGGTCAAATTGGGTGAGTTTCTATCTACACCCCTACCTGTGCAATGTGGGGTCCCGCAGGGGTCGGCTTTAAGCCCTACCCTTTTTAACATCTATGTGACCCCACTTGCCAGGTTAATAAGATCATTTGGGTTGGAAGTGGTGTCATATGCAGATGACACCCAGATCATGGTGTCCCTTTCCCACTCTGTCAGCTCCCCTGCTCTTAGGTTCAGGAACTGCATGGAGGCAGTTTCTCAGTGGATGATTCATAATTCACTAAAACTTAACGGGAAAAAAACCGAGGTCCTCATCTTTGGCAGGAATAGGGACATCTAGTCTTCGGAGTGGTGGCCCCCCTCCTTGGGAGTCTGTCCCACACTCACGATCCTGGCCCGTAATCTAGGGGTGATGATTGATCCTGTGCTCTCTATGTCTCAACAGGTTAATAGGACTGTTTCCACCTGCTGGGGTATTATCAGAACCCTTAAGAAGATCAGACACTATTTGGCGCCGCAGGCCCGCAAGCAGATCATGGTTGCACTGGTCGCTTCACGGCTGGACTACTGCAACGCCCTCTACTCTGGCATTAATAAGAGCCTTGTGCGGCGTTTACAAATAGCCCAAAATGCGGCAGCCAAATTCGTGCTGGACGCTCCCAGGATTGCGTCAGCCACCGCTGCTAGAAAGAGTCTTCATTGGTTACCTATCCAAGATAGGATTGCTTTTAAGATCCTATGCATGACCTTTGGGGCCCTGACTGGCAGCGGGGCGGAAGGAGTGAAGGATTTGCTGGCTCCCTATGTCCCGAGCAGGAACCTGCGTTCCCAGGGAAGGAATTTACTCTCAGTTCCCCGCTTTCAAAAAGATAAATGGGGAGGGAGAGCCTTTTCGTCACTAGCTCCCAAACTGTGGAACTCTTGCCCTACTGAAATCAAATTCCAGCAGAATCTCCCTATGTTCCGAAAGGCATTAAAGACGTGGCTCTTTGCCAAGGCTTATCCGCAGGAGTAGTTCTGGTCTGTTTGATCCTTTTGCTAGGCGCCTTGATGCCTTCGGGCTTAGTTGCGCGATATAAATTTTTATTCATTCATCCATTCATATCTGACACAGGCTCAGCTCCCCACACTGACCTCAGCTCAGGCGGAACATATAGAAAAGGAGATACTCCCAGAGGAGGTCATAGGGGCCATATCACACCTCAAATTAGCTAAATCCCCCGGTCCAGATGGCTACACGGCGGCCTCTGCTCCACGCTGGCCCCTCTACTTACCAGGCTTTTTAACTCCTTTGCGACTTTAGGTGCGATCCCCCCTTCAATGCTGGAGGCTGCGATTGTAGTCATCCCTGAACCAGGAAAAGACAGGACTAGCTGTGGGGCCTATAGGCCTATTTCCCTTCTAAACATCGACTTGAAGCTCTATACCGGGATTCTGGTGGCCCGGCTGGAACCTTATATGCTGGGGCTAATAGACCCTGACCAGGCGGGTTTCATTCCTCAACGGCAGACTAGTGATAACACCAAGAGGGTTCTGCACCTCATAGAGAAGGCGTCGCGCATTCCAGGGGTTTACATGCTCCTCACTATTGATGCTGAAAAGGCGTTCGATTGTGTTAATTGGCCCTACTTAGAACAGGCAATGATTTGCATAGGCTTAGGAGTAAAGATGAGGACGCATATTCTCAACTGCTATCGCTCTCCTACAGCCTCGGTAAGAGTTAATGGGCACACCTCAACTCCATTCCCCATTAGTAGAGGCACACGGCAGGGGTGTCCTTTGTCGCCCCTTCTCTTTGCCTTATATATGGAGCTGCTGGCGCAGAGAGTTAGGGAGCACTCGCAAATCATGGGTATCCGCTTCAGGGGCGACGTACACACTATAAGTCTGTACTCAGATGATGTTCTCGTCACCCTGTCGGACCCGGTGACTGCCCTGGGTGTCTTCTTAGGGGAGCTAGACTCCTTTGCGAGGGCCTCCGGGTACAAAGTAAATATTGCAAAATCTACTGCCCTGAATCTCACTTTCGCCTCAGAAGTTGGCACCCTATACAATGATCTGATGGGACGTTCCCTTACTTGAGAATTCATTTGACCCCTACGTTACAGTTTATGATGTCGGTCAACTATGCCAAATTACACACTCAAATCCACACAGACTTGCAGCGCTGGAAACACTACCCTATTTCCTGGCTAGGGCGTATTGCTGCCATTAAAATGACAATCCTCACTAAAATCCTCTACCTCTGCCAGACACTTCCTTTGCAGCCTCCCAACGGTTGGTTATGCCTGGTACAGTCAGAGCCCTCTCTTTTCATCTGGCAGGGTCGCAAACTAAGACTGAAGAGAGTCGTTTGCACTCTACCACCCAATGAAGGTGGCCTCGGGATCCCGGATATTACGCTCTACTACAAAGCTGCACAATTACGGCACTTGGTCGAGTGGAGCCGCACTGAATCAGAGACGCATTGGCTCTTCCAGGATCGTGCTGTTGCGGACACTTCTCTTATGAAGATACCCTTCCTTAGGAAATCGCAGAGACAGCCCAACCTTTACGCCTCACAAGTCACACGCCCCACACTATCTATATGGGACCAGACTAGCAGGAGGCACGGCTTGATGACTTTCCCCTCCCCTCTCACACCACTCTTTGACAACTCCGACTTTAGTCCTGGGGTGTGCGAGACGTCCTTTCCGCTGTGGAGGGCAGCAGGGTGCCGCGCATTGGTTCAATTATTTGATGTGGAAGGCATTATCCCGTTCCCTCAGCTACGATCTGACTATGGCCTTCCTGAATCTGAAAGATTGCATTATTTACGGCTGTGACTCTGGGCTCTGCATCCGGATAACAAGTCTCATGCGCAAAGACATCTCACCCCTTACGAACTATGGCTTATTACACGGTCCATGTGGGTATCATATTTAAACAGCCTAAAAACCTTGCTACAGTGTCTGGACCCCGAAGTTTCTGCATAGCTGAAACAGCCATCAAATTCTTGCCCTCCTATAACCCAGGCAAAAGAATAGCACATGAAGCTCCGTCTCGTCTGCATTATTACATGCTGGACAACCCAGACTGGGTGAACCCTCCCACTTGTTAGTAAATGTACGCAGCGGGAGCACCCCATGTCTGAATGGTAGGTACAGCTTCTTGGCAAGGAGCGGCTGGATGTTGTCCAGAACCAATACAAGACTGTATTTATCTTTTACTTCCAGAAACCCAAGGGTCAATTGGCCATATATATACCTCCTCTGTAATTGCACGAGTTTATATTCTCTATAACTCTCCATCAGGACCTTTCTGGAGGTCGCTTGGCAAGTTTCTTTGCAGGTGTTCCTAATATGTGAAAACCATGATAGTTTTCCCGCACCTTGTAGGCCCAAGACTTCAGTCAGGTCTTCCCTGTATGGAGCCAGTTCAGGGGTACTCCACAGATGTCGCCAAAATAAAAGAGGTCTACAAGCGGCTTCGTCTACGATGGGCCTAATCCCTAGGTCCATTCGGAGAGGTATCAATGAGGAGCTAGACTGAAGGCCCACCAGTTGCTTAGCAAAATAATTCTCTATACGCAATAAAGAGCCAGGTGAACAATAGCCCAAGATTTCAGCTCCATTCAGGGGGGCACCCCTGGCCTGTACCTTGTAAATTTCCACCTCCGGGCCAACCAGTTTGTGAGTGCAGCTCCTATATAGCTTTGTAATGCCCCCCGTTGTCTGAAACAGTTTAAGCTTGCTTTATTTATTTGCGCACCAAAGTCCATTTTCTCAGTAAGCGTAACCCCCAAATACACAAAGATTGATACCCTCTCTAAAGGTTTTCCATCCAGGCGGGGATTTGGACGGGTGCTATTGCCCACATTAAATACCATTTACTTTTGTTTTTTGGAGATTAGTGTCCAGACCCTGGTTTCTGCAAAAAACACTGAAGATGTCAATGGCCCTCTGGATTCCCATAGGGGATTTCGAGAGCTGGAGGGTATCGTCTGCGAACATCATAGCTGGTATTTCGCAGTTCACTAGCCTGGGGGCCTCGATGTCTTTCCCAGCAATCAACAACTCAATTAAGCCGTTGATGAAAAGGCAGAAAAGAGTCGGGCCAGGATGCAGCCAGGGCGAACACCTCTCTCTACAAGCAAAGGGGCTGAAAGTTCACTGTTTTTACCATACCTAATTTCAGCGAAGTTACCCTCATGTAAGCATTTCAGCTGATGACAGAGATACTCAGGGACTCCCATAGCCAATAGAATTGCCCATAGTTTATCCCTCGGTACCAGATCTAATGCAGATTTGAGGTCCACAAATATAAACTAGAGGCTGCCACCCTCTATGCACACAGTTTTCCAATGCAATAGTTGTAGCCTGAAAATTTGATCAGTTGTGGAGATCTTTGCTCTAAACCTGGCTTGGAGGGGAATAAGAATATTATGCTCCTCCATCCAGGTCGGCAGTCTGGAGTCGTCCCAGAACGACACGGGCAAATATTTTCTGTCTTACATCTTTGAGGCTGATAGGGCGATAGTTGGCAGGAATGAGTGGGGAACCCTTTTTAAAGATTGGAATATTTTCGGCCCCCGCCCAGGTGGTAGGAATCGCCATGCCCTGTAGGATGGCATTGAACAAGGAGCGCAAATAAGGGGCCCAGACAGTGGGCTCAGAACGAAAGAGGTCTCCAGGGATCTTATCCAGCCCTGGAGCCTTGGCTGGTGTTATCTTGCCAATTGCGTCAGTGATATTCCTTAGCGAGATCCGAGGGGTAACTGAAAGAGTTGGCTCAGGGGGCATAGATCGACTAGCCACTGGCCCATCAACATCCTCTACAGTTAGGTATAGGGATTCAAAATGTACCTCCCATATCTCCTCCCCAATGTTGGGTTCTATAGCCATTTTGCCTTCTTGGAATCCCCACTTAATCACATTCCAAAAAGACCTCATGTCATGATTGTTTAGGGCACTTCTATGAGTATCCGATTTATGGCACTCCCAACTGCCTTTGCCTTTGCAATGGCACTTTTATAGACTGCCCTTGCTTCTTTGATCAATAACCTATCGTTGACTTTAATAGCAGCAATAAGAACAGACTTGGCTGCACCACAGCTTTAATTATACCAAGGATTCAGAGCTTTCCATCGAGTCTCATCCTCTGCTTTAGGGGAGGCACTGTCAGGGGGCTGCAATATTCTGGCAGTGCCGCTGCAGCACCACTGAGCACATTATGAGTAACCCCGTCCACCGCCCCTTTCATGGTTGTGAGCCGGGCATGAAAAGGTGGTTGTAGATGAAATAAAGGGGGCCCTCAGGGCGCCGTGCTACTCCTGGGGGTGCATGCGGATGGGCACATGTTGTGCCCCCCTGGATTTGCACCCTCAGTTTCCCCACGGTAATGTGCAGTAAGTGCTATCATGGTGGCAGTCTGCATGTTAGGCTCTGCAATGAGCTTAACAGCCCACCACCATAAGACTGCGTCAGCACCGCCTGCCTGAACAGGATTTAACTCGTAATCTGGCAGGTGGGTGAACCACAGCTTTAGCGGTCCTCCAGCAGACTGCGCAAGGCGCCGCCCCTCGAGTAACACCAACGTCATAATAAGGCAATTAATGTTGCTTACATTTCATCCATCAATCCTTTCACCCTTGCATTCATCTGTTCATGCTTTTGGCCCTTCCTTTTTGTCACAGTGTCTTACTTCTGTTCATATATTCTTCATTTCACTCTTTCCTCCAACCTTCACTCACACTCCTCTAAGTAGCCAGTGTATTGTGTCCCTAATTCATGGGAGAAAGTGGGCCCACAGCGGTAATTCGAATGGTAAAACACATCAATAAACAGGGTTCATTGGGCCCCTCAGGCCACTGCATCTGCTGTACCAATTGAAGTTACGCTCTGTACACTCTTCATTTCTTTCATGTTTTGGCCATTTTTTACTGTGACTGGCTGTGCATCCCTTAAGATTTTTACTTTCTTTTTTTAAACCATTTGTCTGCAGAGCTAAAGACAGAACAGGCTCATGAATAATTATGTGTCAACATCACCCCTGCTTAAGAAGTGAAGGCGGGGGTTACCCACACCACTGTCCAAAGGTAACTCATGCAACGTAACTGGTGCTATGTAAAGCGCTCTGATACCTGATTGGATTCGGGTCAAGTTCGCGCTATATAAAACTCTGCAAAAAAAAAAAAAAAAAAAGGGGAGCAACAAGATGAGGTCCTGCTGCTTCCTCTGGTGCCCTTAGAAGGATGGTTCCTGAGTTGGGTGGTAGTTTCTGCGATGATCAACATACCTCACAGTGTACGCTATTATCAAAGGATGATTCCTGTTAGGAAAGCCATCTTTTTTTTACTTTAAAATCATATTACATGCCCATGGCGAAACTTGTTCTTTCATCCCCCCATGACACCAGATCACGAGTTTAGCGTAAATTCGCTGAGAGGTACTGTGGCTGGGATCAACACTTCCAGCTGATATCTCTCCATATGTTTAAGGCAATTACAGGTTTAAGGGCCTGATTATGATCTTGGCGGATGAGATACTCCGTCACAAACGTGACGGATATCCTGCTTACTATATTACAAGTTCCGTAGGACATATTGGAACTTGTAATATGGCGGACGGACAGAGTATCCCATCCGCCAAGATCGTAATCAGGCCCTAAGTTCCAAGAATGGGGAGTAACCAGACTGAATTGGGTTTGTTTCGACTTTTTCTACATGGTTGTTCCCTGGGGACTTTTTTACTCATATTTTACTACCTCCTCCGAGCTGCAGCGTAGTTATCAGCGTTGCAGCAGGTGCAGTGCAAACCTGAGCGGCCAATTGAAGCCTGACAAGGCTGTATTTTATTACTACAACAGCACAGAGGCAATTTTCTCAACTTGCACCATGACCCATGGCATGGGTCTAGTTGAGGCTCAGCTCACCTGCCCTAAACCCATTTTCCATAGTCCATTGTGTTTTTACTAGGTGCAGAAAATCACCTGGTAAAAACAGGCCTGGAGTTACTACACCAGGTGACACCGAATAATCTGGGTTGTATTCCCCCTGGGAATACAACCCCGACCGACGTGTAACAATAGGCGCTAAGGATTGCACAAATCTTTCCCCACACCCCACAATGCAAAACAGAAACACTTTTTATCATGCATGAGCCATGAATCTTCTGATAGCTAGTCTTGCAACAAATAAATACCATGAGTCAGGGCCAGCTTTAGGGACTGTAGGGACTGGTGCAGCGGTGGGTACTGACCTGGAGGTGGGGTCACTGACCTAGGTGGGGGGGAGGGGGACACTAGCACCTGCTGCGGAGTTCTTTGTGCATCCGGCTTTCAGGCAGTAATCAAAATATCAAGCTAACTCTTGGGATGAATGTTCCTGCTAGAGAGAGAGATTGGCAGCTTAGATTCTCCATAAAGTAGCACAGATAATTAATACACCTTCTGCAAATAACAGATCTGTATTTTATGTGGATAGCCGAGTGGATTAGTAAAGTCAGCCTTTACCAGAGCTTTAAAACAAATGAAATGTATTTGAGAGAGGGGCGATGGAGATAGGGTGGTGCGATCGTGCCCTCGCACAAGGCGCTGACTTTGGGATGGGCGCCATGTTTTCAAGTAAAATATGGTTTGAAAAGCAACTGCTGGCAGTTCCTTGCCTCCAGCAATTTTCAGGCAACCATAAAAATGTCAAGTAACTCTGGTAATTGATGGAACTGCTGCACAGAGATCTTAGTTTTGTCTAGTGGAAGTATTGACTCATCATAAAGTAGCGAGGTTAAATTGCCTGCTGCAAAGCACGTGTACCCGGCAGATCACAAAGTGCAAACAATGTAAATAGGTCAGTGCGTTACTGCTTCTGTCTAAGAGACCCTTTGTAATTTGCAGTGAGCTATTAACTTTTATCAAAGAGCTGCATGCAAACTGCAAGGTATAAATTAGAGACTTATGGGGCAGATTTACAAGCCCCTTGCCTCACTTTTGCACCGTTGTTGCGTCACTTTTGTGACGCAGCGGCAGCGTAAAAGTTGCGGCCCATTTACAACGTGACGCATATAGGGAGATGTGTCACGTTGTGAAGCCCTGCGCCACATTAAAACTGCATCAGGTTTAATGTATGCAGGGTGGGCGTTCCGTCGCAGGAAGCCCCGTAAAAGTGACGCAGTGAAATCTACAAGATTTCACTGAGTCACTTTTACGTCCATGCTGCGTCACACAGCATGTTAGGCATAGGGCGCCCCTGAGCATTGCTGGAGTTGCGTCGTGCTTGCGACACGACTCCAGCAATGCGTGACTTTTCCGTCAACAGATGAGTCAGAATTTCTGACGCATCTGTCAATCCTTGCGCCATGGTGCGCCGTATTGTAAATACGGCGCATCCATGGTGACTCAAGGGTTTTGCATGTTGGTGCAGGGAAAGTGAAGCATCTCTACAGATGCGTCACTTTCTTGTAAATCTGCCCCTTATGTTTTTCCACCCAGTCTTTCATTATCTTATTGTTGCAAAAAGTGTTCACTTGGGTAGAAATCAATTTCTTATTAGTAAAGCCCACCCCCAACCACAGTTTTACGCAGTGCTTAAAATGGGCCAGTACTGGCAGGCACTGAGTTCCAGCACTTTTTTATGTTTGAGAGGGACATTACACGCACTTTTCAAGCGTGACGTAATGCATTTAATTGGTGAGTACTGGCACTTCTCAGAAACAAGCAGGTGTTCTGGTTCAGAGTCACTGCACTTCTATATTTCTATTTCAAGCACTGGTTTTATGTTTTAAAATCTGAGTTTGTGCTTCTCCAGATCAAACACTCTTAAACTCTACTGTCTGCTAGTAGGGATGACTGGTGACTCCTACACCTTGTAGTCCTCTGTCTGATGTAACGTTTCCTATACACTGATTTACACACTTATGATGCTTTGCTTTCCTGTAAAGTGTATGTGATGTAAAGTGCTCCGACACCTTACACTGGTATGAGTGGCGCTATTTGCCCATGGGTGACAAACGTAGAATTTACGGTAGATGAACTGGTAGTGGGGATCAAAGGGTTGACACAGAATAAAGCCCCTGGGCCGGACGGTATTCCCCCAGACCTCTACCTAAGTAAAGTTGACCTATGGGCACCTATCCTCACTAGAGTAATAAACACGGCTGTTTCTACAGGCATGCCAAGATCCTGGGCTGCAGCCACGATAGTCCCAATTTTCAAAAAAGGGAAAAAGGATGACCCCCGGTGCTATCGCCCGATTTCCCTAATTGATGTAACAGCTAAAGTATTGGGGAGAGTCGTCCTGAACCGCCTCCTGGATTGGGCAGAGGATCACCACATAATAACCGACTTGCAATATGGGTTCAGAACAGGAAAGTCAACTACAGACCAGTGTCTGAATCTCTACCTCCTAACGGCCAAGTATACCATTGCAAGCAACCAGTCGATTTATATGGGGTTTATGGACCTCTCCTCAGCTTTTGACCACGTCAATAGAGAAAAGCTCTGGAACCTAATGATCAAACTAGGGGTAGAAGATGGCCTGGTGGTTATCTTAAGAGCACTCCACTGGAACACCTCTGCTAGAGTACGTTATAATCTAGAGGGTGATACTACAGCTCCCTTTCCCTGCACTAGCGGGGTGCGCCAGGGTTGTATTCTGGCCCCGTTTCTGTTTTCATTATACATAAACGGGCTAGAACTGGCACTTGGTAACTTAAATGTAGATACCCCTAGAGTGGGTGCTCGAGCAGTACCGGTGTTGTTATATGCGGACGACGCGGTACTCTTAGCCAGAACACCGAAAGGCCTCCAGATCTTGCTGGACGGGTTTGTTAGCTTTATGGCCAGTTTAGATCTCTCCGCAAATTTAGCTAAATCTTACGTACTGGTGGCAGGGTCTAAATCATGTAAAAATGCTTGCTTCAAAATTGGCACACACGTAATGGAACAGGTTAAATCCTTTTCCTATCTGGGTGTTTTATTTGACGGGTTTTTAAATTTTAAACTTTTAATTGAAGGTAGAAGTGCTAAAGTAGTGGCCTCCACGGGGGCTATAATGAGCTATGGACATAGGTTGGGCAGGTGGTCTCCTGAACAGGTCATGCATTTGTATGGTTCAGTTTGTTGTCCCAAAATAATTTATGGGGCAGAAGTGTGGGGTTTTGCGAACCCACAACTAATTCAAACTGAGGAAAACAAATTTTTTAGGAAAATTTTACAAATCCCACAAAGTACGTCAGTCTATATTACACATGCTGAATTGGGAAGGGTGTACATAGAGGACCTGATTAAAGTCAGACCACTTATGGCCTGGTTGAGAATATGGACCAATAGTGAGGCGGGTCTGAGTAGGCAGATAATTAGTGACTGTATGGGTAGAGATAAGGGGTTGGATATCCCATGGCTGAGCTACGTTAAGGGTGTCCTGTCCGGATTAGACTGTAAGAATCTTTTTATTGACCCCACGACAATAACTGCTGTGGATAAAACCCGTATTAAAAAACTTTTTCTGTCAAAGGAGTCTGCCCGTAGAGCCGCCTCAGAAGCAAGTAAGCCTACTGTTCGCACTTTCAATCTAGTTAAATCAGTAGTAGGTATGGAACCCTACCTTGCCCTGTTATATAATGCACAAGACAGATTTTTAATTACCCGTTTTAGGCTCAACCTTTTACACCATCTTTTGGCTGACCCATTTGGTTTTACGGCCACAGTTGAGCAGAAGGGTACCTGCGGCTGCGACAATAGGTCTCCGCAGGATACCCTTCATTTTGTACTTCTTTGCCCTTTTTATTCAGTGCCCAGACGTCGTTTTTTAGTAAGGATTTTAAAACAAATGAACTTTAGACATGCAAAGGTTGCTCTCTTATATTTACAAAAGGCTGGGAATCCATTGACGTTAGCTTGTATTATGAATTTTATTAGAGTTGCACTAAGATTGAGACGCACAAGAGGGTTATTTTGAACATTCTGATGCAAATGGCCCCCTCCTTTTTTTTCTTTTTCTTTTGTCAGTATAAAATGATTTGTATTGTAATGTTTTTAACTGTACCATTGTACTTTTATGATATTTTCTAAATATCGAATAAAGGTTTTTGATGATGAGTGGCGCTATAAAACAAAATAAATGCACGAGAGAGAGTGGTTATAGAGACTTGAAGGGCCCTGTTAAAGGGTGGTAGTGAGGGAATCCCTTGAGAAGGGGGTCATTGGGGGCGGGGGCAATAAACATTGTTGCACCGAGCGCCACCAGCGCTAAAGCCAGCCGTGTATGGAGAGATGAGGGGCATTTTTTTCCAGTGGTAGTGAGGGAATCCGAGAAGGTAGTCATGGGGGTATGGTTAGTGGGGGGAGGGGGTCACCAAAAATATTGTAGCACCACCGGCGCGAAGGCCGGCCCTGCCATGAGTCTGACACGGTTCACAGGGTAACATAAAACACTCGACAACTGCGCCCCGCAGCAGGCGTTAAAACATCATCCTGTGATAAGCATTAGGAATCCGCATTCCCGCCGCGTATTTATTGGAAATACAAGAACCTGTTAAAATGTGAAGCATTTGACATGTTCCTGGCCTGAATCGTAGAAAAACACTTACATTTAGAGAGAGGCCAGACATAAGGAATTACCACTGAGTGTCAAATAAAGAGGCAATAACAAGAACCCCTCCTGCCAGGTGGCAGGAGGCTGGGAAGGGTCTGTGTACACATTATATGCTCTCGACCTGTCCGCCAAGCGAACGTGTCATTAAGTTCTACGAAGAGAGGCGTCTGCACGATCATCAGCACAGCACAGAACCCTTGCTACCTTTTTAATCTACGGTTTCACCCTAGAAATGTTTTCAATTTATAGGTATGCACATTGCCACTGAACATCTCCTGCTGGGAACTTTCATCAGTCCCTCCCAGATGCTCAGAATGTTGGCACTTTCTAGATTCGGGCCATTGTCTAAATGGAACATTTACAAACATTTTAAAAATATCAAAGTTATTGAGTACGGCTGTCCAAGCTCTTCAGAAATCCCCGGTCCAACTTCCAAGCAGTCAAGTATATTCATGTGCAATCCTGCCCTCTTGTGGCAGGAAGATTTATTGTTTAACTTCACTTTCAAGAAAGACAATTTGTTTGGCGAATTTGTTCTTTGTGCTTTGGTCTGTTCATACATTTTTCAGAACTAAATATAAGACATACAGTAAAAATACGTTCTATGTCAACACAATTTCAAAATAAAAAAATGCAAGTATTTATATAATCACATAATGCAAAAAATCAAAAATAAAGAGGCTAGTGGGTATCATCAAGGAAAACCTTTACAACTCAGACATTTTTGTAGGGACTGTAAATATATTGATCATTTTTTGTCACAATTAATAAGAGTACCAATACTATCAAACTATAAAATCAAGACATTAGGAGGAGGTGTGGCGCCGCGGCCAGGGCGACTGACGCCGGAATCTGGGGATCATGGTTCAATCCCCGGCGCCAGTGGCAGATTAGCCCAGCACCATGTGACTCTGGGCAATAGCTTGCTTAATCTTCCTGACGGCCCCCAGCGCCTAGAGACCCTTACGGAGGATTATTTGCGCTTTACAAATGTGGATTATAGTTATGGTACTGCATGTCATTTGCGAGACTGCGGTTGCCTGAGATAACTCCTGATAGGGCCGGTAGGTGAGTCCTCACCCCCCTCCGACCTTCTGTGCATCCATTTATTTACTCATAGTGCTTTGTTCTACTTTCTAAACGTTTGCTACTGTGGCCCCCCTTTAGTTCCCGAGGAACCAAGAGGGTTCATTCATTCCACTCAATCTATTTACTATGTGTGGAATCTGGGCTGGCTAATATATTTTTTGACAATATGGCTTAAATCCGCAACTTGTCTCGGCACTGCTGGCTGGCTGCAGATTTCTTTTATTTCGCCAGCTTCCCGCCTAACTGTAGGTTGGAGCTTTTCTAAATTCACAGGAGGCCAATCATCGTCCATGCGATATACTGTTTGATGCACTTGCACTGCTCCTACAAATCAATCTGAGGATACTAACTTAATTTTTAGCCTCCAATTTCAAATTTAAATTCTTTCACATTTACAGAATGGTTTAATATTTTCAATTTTACTTGTTTATTTATATACACTTTTTATTAACCTTTTTATATTATTTAATTTTCTGAGCAGGTGGGGACCCCCTGAGTAGCCTTCATGGACCTCAAGGGTCCCCGGACCAAAGGTTTAGAACCAATGGTCTAAACAATGCAACACAACAACATCAAGTTGCAGTAGAAAAACGCTTTGATTCAAAATCCTTTATTCCTTTCAAACAATTGAAGATAAAAGATATAAAATAAAAAATTGAATTGCATTCAATTCAAAATATTAAAACATAAAATAGTACTTCATCAACGGATGTAAGCAAGGAGTACAGTGCATACCTAGGCCTGCTACAATTCAAAGTACATTTCCATAAAAGTGGGAACAGCACATTAAAAAAAATATTTACAAACAATACAATACAATCCGTAAAATGCATATAGGACATATAGTGGCTTAGAGAATGGGACTTTCCTAGTACAGTCTGCCCCATATGAGATCAGGTGATACTACAACAAAATACCAAGTCTGTCAACAGGCTAGAGTCTTCTATAGATTCTATGGCCCTTATTACGATGACGGTCGGACGACCGTCCAACCGACATCGTAGCGGGAATGGGACCGCCCAACAGGGAGTCAGAGGACCCACCTGATGCATTACAATGTGAACACCAGCACGGCGGTCGGAAACATAGCCTTTACTATTGTGGCTTGTGCGGACGGCCTGAAAAGGGCCGCAGCAGAAGCCGCTATAGTAAAGTCTATGTTTTCAATCAATCAGGAGTTTGTATAGCGCTGCTACTCACCCGTGAGGGTCTCAAGGTGCTGAAGGGGGGGGGGGGGGTGCTGATCCGTCTGGGTGTGGAGGTTCAGTCGAAGAGCCACGTCTTGAGGTCCCTTGTGAATTGGGTTAACGACGCAGATTGTCTGAGGTGGAGGCAAAGGATATTCCATGTATTGGCAGCAAGGTCGGAGGAGTATCTTCCTCCTATTCTGGTCTTGTAGATTCATGGGATGGAGGTCAGGGTAAGTTGGGTGGAGCGGAGTTATCTGGCAGGTGTGTGGAATGGGAAGAGGTGGTTCAGATATTCTGGTCCTGCGTCATGGAGAGCTTTGCAGGCATTGGGACGCACTCCGCTCAGGCACTATCCCATTCGCTGTCGATGCCCCACTGAGTAAGTAGGTCTACCATACCTTACCGACCTGGACTTAAGTGACATTCCTAGGGGGTTGGGAAGAGAGGGGGGCAGTTGGGGAAGGGCGTTGTCGCAGATGCCACCATCGTGGAGTTTCATGATTAGGGTGCGGTGGGAGACGGTGTCGAAGGCGGCCGATAGGTTCAGTAGGATAAGGGCTGCGGTTTCTCCCTGGTCAAGGAAAGAGCAGATGCCGTCGGTGGCAGTAAGGAGTGTGGTGTCGGTGCAGTGGTTGCTTCGGAAGCCGTATTGGGAGGTGTTTAGGACGTGGTTCTTTTCGATGAACTCGGAGAGTTGGACGTTGATGGCTTTCGAGGTGACCTTGGCTGAGAAGGGGAGGAGGGAGATGGGTCTGACATTCTTGAGGTCTGTCAGGCCGGCGGACGGCTTCTTTAGCAGGTGGTTGATCTTGCCGTGTTTCCAGTCATCGGGGAAGGTGGCAGTTTTGATGGAGCAGTTGATGGTGCAGCAAAGCTTGAGGACGATGGACGCGGCTGCTCTATGGAAGATATGGGACTGGCAAGGATCTGATGGGGCTCCTGAGTGTATGCTCTTCATGGTCTTGAGTGTGTCATCTGTGGTGAGCGGAGTCTAGTTGAGCATGATCTGTTGGGGTGCAGCATGGTTGCGTGCGGTGGTGTCGGTCATAGTGGTAGGGTCTTGGGTGTCATAGATGTCATAGATCTGGCTGATCTTGTGTTGGAAGAAGGAGCCAAGTTTGTTGCAGAGGTCTTGGGAGGGTGAGATGTCCGTGGTCTCGCAGTTGGGCCTGGAGAACTCCTTGATGGTGGTGCTTTGCTGTTGTGTGCACTGGCATTGATCTCCAAGTAGGGTGTAATATGGTGTAATCGGTGGATGCGAGAGGCTGGGGTGCGATGATGTCTCTGATGATGTCAGTGAAGGGCGGGCGGGGGCCCGGGGGCCTGCAGACGACGGTGCAGTGGATTCTGTTGTTGGGGTTGGCCTGGATCTGGAAGTGGAAGTTTTCCATGGTTGTCATTGGGTCGTTTGAGTGCATGGTCAGTCGGAGGGTGGTCTTGTGGACAATGGCAATGTCTCCTCATAGTTGGTCAGCGCGGTCCTTGTGGGTGATTTTGTAGCTGTGGGGATGGTGATGTCCATCCCAGAAAAGGGGTCGGCCAGGTTTTCATGAAGAAGGGGATGTCGGGAGAGGCGGTGTCGAGGATTTCCCAGATTTTTGTGGAGTGTTTGTGGGGGGATCGCACATTGAGGAGGATGGAGTTAAGCCTGTTGGGTGCACTGTTGGTCAGCTAGGAGGTGAGAGTATCTGTCGTGTTGATGTAAGTGAGGATGTGTCTGTAGTACCAGCAGGCAAAGGGCCCTTGGGTCTCCTTCAGCGACGCATGGTGGCAGGCTGTGTGGTGTCCTGAGTTGAGGGCGAGGAGGGTGCTGGGATCGTAGCGGTAGAATGTCTGAGAACCAGGGACCCTGATGCTGGGTGCCGTCTTGGCACAGACGAGCTTGCAAAGGAGCACCAGCAGTGTGCCGCCATTAAGTAGTGCTGTGGGGGGGGGGGGTGGCTGGACAGCTGGGAGGTGGGAAACGCAGGAGCAAGAAGGGTCACTGGAGGGGGACTTGGCCACGGGGATCACAGTGGCAGGGTCGAGGGTGGCGAAAAAAGGGAAGAAAAAGGCAAAAGCAGGGAAAAAAGCAGAATAAAGGCAGCAAGCTAAAAAAAGCAAAAAAGAGAGACAGAGGGGGAGCCCAGCAGCAGAACAGTGCCACTCTACCTCTTGACCACCAGGGATGAGGCACAGGCAGGAGTCTGTGGGTGGAGGAGGGCCTCGAACTCCTGACCAGGGGTCAGCAGCAGCAACAGGGGCAGCAGCAGCTACCAGGCGGAGCTGTGCCCTGAAGGGCGCAAGTCCACTAGAAGGTCTGTGGACTGCACTTTCACCGCGCAGCAGCTGCCATTAAGTAGTGCTGTGGGAGTGGACTGGACAGCTTGGAGGTGGGAAACGCGGGAGCCGGAAGTATCTCTGGACGAGCGGGGCTGCTGCAGATAGCAGTTACATGGGCGAGGGTGGCGAAAAAAGGGAAGAAAAAAGCAAAAGCAGAGAAAAAAGCAGAATAAAGGTCAAAAGGCAGAAAGCAGAACAAGTGGAAAAGAGAGACAGAGGGGCAACCCAGCAGCAAAACAGTGAGGTTTTACCAGTAGACCACCATGGATTAGGCTGACGCAGTTCTTGACATCAGTACCATGTCCTGCTGCAGTAGAAAATCATTGCAGAACAATAAAACAGGATCACTAGCATTACAAAATGCAGCACAACAAAGATGCACAATCACTATGGTCATACATTACCACATTCAGAAACTTACTTTCATACTATGGTAGTAAAAGTGGATTGCACAACTTCATGGACATGAAATTGCTCCAGTCAAAAATGTTTTGTGATCTGGCCTCAAGTGTGAACGGGGGAGCCATACTGCAAAATTGGTACCTTGCACTATAGAAAATTGTGGCTTTTACAAAATGGCCTTTTCATTATTACCTTCTGTTTAAGTCGCTGACACACTAGTTCGATGTGCAAATGACCAATGGAACAGTTGTTAGGTATTTGCACAATTTTAAAACAGACTGAAATGGAACAGGCTACATTAAGGCCTAGTTTTATAAAAGGTTTAGTGTCGGGTTAGTGTTAATTTTGTAATGCTAACCCAATGCTAAACCTTTTTGGGGCGTAACAAAACAATGCTAATCGGTATTAGTGTTAGTTTGTATAGAAAAGTAAAACAAAGCAGCGCGCAATGCTGCTTTGCATTACACTGCGTTAAGGGGGCGAATCATGGGTGGTACATGGGTGTTCTCATGCAACCACCCATGCCTTTTGACGTTAAACCCCATCTACTAACATAGACAGTAGACAGGGTTTAGTGCCAAAAATTAACGCTGTTGTAAAGCAGCTGCTAAAGGGAGGAATGTTTTAATTTCTCATTTATTTTGCGACTTTGCATGTGTGCTGCACTGTGCACACATACAAAGTAGAAAAAGCTTTGAAGTGTACCCAGGCATAGTATTTTGTACAGGAAGGGTATCCTTCCTGTACAAAGCCTATACTAGACTCACATACACACCCTAGCACTATGGCACTAAGGTATGTGCCTGCACGCGGCAGCTGAAACCAGCACCGGCGCTAGGGAGAGGAGAGACCTATATCTCTGTGAATATGGCGCTCTGCTGTCCTCTCTCTGTCATGCAATGCAGCGCAGCTTCTTTGGAGGCTGCGCTGCGTTCCATGACAGTTTTCAGAATCAGGGCCCATGTGTTTAGGTTGGTATGTCCATTCGGAATCTAACTCTTTATTTTTCTTTTGATCCATGTGTTTTTTAAAGGCTTTTTAGCATCTTAATAGTGAAGAATCCATTTTCTACTTTTTTGTATTTTTTTTATTTTGTTGTCTGCGAGATGCTTCACCTTCATGGGAACAGTACTCTTACACTTTGACACAGATTTCACATTCTGAGTTTGTCAAATCAGAACAAAACAGTTTGGCCAGATCTAACATACCCAACCGAACAGCTGTTTCGCTCACTCGCCTTTCCCCCATACAACCTTTACCTAGATGAACTTACCAATAGAAATATGTTACCACTACAAATTTGCAGGTGAGAAATGGATATCATTTGTTTTAAAATGTAGCAGAACCAAAACAGTACGTTATCCCCATCCCGACCAGCAAAATGTAGAAAGTAGAGTTCAAATCAGAAGGAAAGGCTCACTATGAAGGCCGAAACATTGCTGCTGCTCCCATACACCATACATCACAGAAGCGACTAAGGGGCATATTCTCAAGCACGGCGTTAAAATTATCGCCGCTTTAGCGGCAGAAAACTGCCTCTAAAGCGGCAATAATGGGCTTGATAATATGCCGCAGAGAATTCTAGTAGAAGCCCATGTTGACACCAGAACATGGGCTTCTATTGGAATTCTCTGCGGCATATTATCAAGCCCATTATCACTGCTTCAGTGGCAGTTTTCTGTCGCTAAAGCGGTGATAATATTAACGCCGTTTCTTGATAATATGCCCCTAAGTGTGCTAATAGTCCTCCCATCTACTGCCACAACACCCTTCGTCTCCCCAGCACTGAAACACTGCACCACATTTCCCCTACTTCCAGATAGCTTGAGGCTGCTACTGGGACCTCCATCTGGCCAAGAGTGATGGTAATTTGGCATGGGCAGTGGATGGCTGTGAGGGTGTCCCAAGGGTCACTTGCTTGCAAATTATTTGAGCTGAACTAGAGCATTATTGACCGGCCTTTGGATGATTACAGAGTTCTATTCAAAATATTGTAATCTCTCATAATTGTATCCAAAGATGTGCACATTGCCTATTGACCTGTAGAGGGCCCTTACCCTTCTGCAGCTTAGCATGTTAGCGTTTTAGCATGTCAGCACTCCTTTCCTTTATTGCTGTAGCAGAGAAGAGCAGGAGTCAGGGTCAAATTATCTCATTCAAACAACATAGAGACTCAATGATTTGATGAGAACCGGAGCTAAATTTGAGCCGGTGGTGGCAGGTAGAACCTGCTGGCACTCATCTTTGGGGACCAGCACTTATTTTTTCTTAGGTAAATTTGATCCAGAGTAAGAGAGATGAAAATACATATGGAGGAAAGAAGGAGGAAGTGGAAGACAGAAAAACAGTAAAAAAGGGGAAAGCAGGGATGTAAAGGAACCCTCAATATTAAGACAAAGAAGCAGGGGAGAGCCTGGTGGTGAATTAAAGAGGCATGAGGTGGAATCAAGAGTACGCAGCATTTGTATTTGGTACATCGACATCTGATAGTGGCAGTCACATGCTTCTGGTCAAAACTTTGACCCCCAGCACACATTCTTTTACAGTTAAGTACTGATGACAACTAGAGCTATAACTTTATGGTACTTGAGTGGGGCGTGAAGGAGAATAGGCCACATTACAACGCATGCAATACCTTGCATGCCATTACAATGCGCTCATTACAATGACCACGTTGTTACATCACATGCCATTCCAACGCAAGTCGTTACAACGACTTGCTGAAGGGGGCGCGCTGGATTTGGGAATAGTATAATTTACTATTCCAACTCCAGTCTGCGCAACAGTAGGGAAGGTGTTGGATTTTAAATCCAACACCTTCTGCCCCCTACAGCAAGCCATTGTAACGACTTGCGTTGTAATGGTTTGCGATGTAACAACGCGGTTGTTGTGATGACCGCGTTGTAATGGCATACGATGTATCGCATGCATTGTAATGATGTTTCCCGTGGAGGAGAAGAGAGGTGAGATAAAATTGCTCTTGGAGAAACTGCAAGTATTTCTGCTGAAGACTAAATAAAGGTCTCTGGTTTTACATAACTGTTCTTTGGGAAGATCAACTGTCAGCCTGCAATGATGGTAGTAGATGATTACCTTTTCATAGTTATGCCTTTTTAAGAATTATATTTTTATTAATTTCCTAAATGGCTTTCCTACTTAAGCAACAGCCACAATCCTTGTCAGGGTGAACCACAAAAGCCACTAAATTAACTTGTGTTTAACCCTCTGGCAGCTTGGCACAAAAACAGTCAGGCTCTACTTAGAGGCAGCGTGTTATTTATTTTTGCAGCACTTAAACAATAATAAAGTGACAACACAACATTTGGCACTGAAACAACAAAAATCCAATCAGTAGGACCAGAGTTATGAATTTTTAAAGTTGTAAAGTTTAATGGAAAATAACGCCTAAAAGATCAAATTGCCATCCACAGACATCCAGCCAAGTAAGGCCAGGGCTAAGTTGAAAGATATGGATGACCACGATGGAGTGAAGTTTGAATGCACAAAGTGGATTGGATCCGGTTTCTATTTACCTTCAGACTAAGAAGAATACAAAAAAAAACATTCCTGAGAATCTTAAGTTCAACGGGGCAAAGCAATCCACAGTGTCCGAGGAGGAGGCGTCATCATCGCTGGACAAAGTTACAGTGAAGATTTCTATGTTTGGACTTAGGCTCCTTTATGGAAGTCAAAAACCTACAGAGGGACAAAGCTTCAGGCTGTAGTCAATGAGGACTCCATAAGGCTGGATACACCTTCTATGAGGAACCACCAAACAGGATTTTATGTGGCGGAGAAGAATGTAGCAGGAGCAGCCATGAAGTGAAGCTGACCGGCCATGCACCCTGGGTGGATTGACCAGCAGAAAGGTTGTGGTTTCCTCTCGGCTCTCAGAACACTTTTTGCCAGCAAACTTTCTAAGTGCCACGTTTTGGATTTGGGTATCTTTAGCACCGCTCTCAAAGGTCCAGAATGTGAGGTAAACCCATTAGGGGTCAGTACTCACTAAGGCTAGGTACAAGTGCGGGTTCAAGGTGGATGTAGCCTTTTCTGTCCCTGAGGCTTATTGGGTTCTGCTACAATCCATCAGAATCAGAATGTCAGTGCGTGAGTGGAATGTATTTCCTTGATTGTGGAGACAGTTGCAGGTTTCTGCCTGAAGCTGCCGATCGTACTTCTAGATGCTCAAATAAATAGCATATTTACAGAGCAGTACTATATTGTGGCATCTTTTTATTGGCAACAAGTTGGCCGGCGATGATTCCAGACCTTTGCGCGGAAATTCGATCCACCCTGGCGCTTTAAGCAGTGAAATCCTTCACCCTGGTTCAACAGTGGCAGGCACCTTCTTGATGGTAAACGGGTCCATGTAAGGGTAGAGGGGGTTCTCCGCACTCCCTCACCGCTTTGTTGGGACTCTGGGACATAATTTTGACAACTAGCTCTCCAAGCTCACGCTTTCCCTAGAGCTAGTGCCTGCACGTGTGCTGGACTTTCCTTGTCGTAATTGTTGAAGTGTCTTACATCTTCAACATACTGATGCAGATGATGCAGACAGCGTTCTAGCTTTTATTGCCTTCTAGATGTTACCTAGCAACGTCTTTTCGGCACTGGTGTGAACGTTGCTTCTCTTTTGTTGCATTGTGGTTATCTGGCATTGGCTCTGCAGAGCAAGACCAAATGCCGGACGGGCATACTGCTTGCCTAGAAATGTCTTCACTGTGTGTATCACTTTATTTACCCTGTGGATCACAATGATTCGCACCCCCCAAAAAAAACATTACAGCAGTACGTGATTGCCTATTTACCCTGCTGATCACTATAATAGGTCTTTGGGTAATTGTCAATTGACAGGAATTATCCTGGTAATCACACTTTCTATGTCACGGTGAGTTGCACAACCAAAGTCTAATAGCAACGTTAGGTGGGGAATCCTGTTGCGTGTTCTCAGTAATCCATGGAAATTATTTTGCGGATCATGGTGATTCACACACCTAAACGTTAAAATAATAAAAATAATTATTGTTATTTGCACTCAGCTTTTGGGCCATTGTACAGCATGTGCTAAATCTGTGAACAGGAAACAATACATGAAGTTATTACCGTGACCTACCATTTTACAGCGTTATCATCTTCTACGGGCAGTTATTACGGTGATCTGCACACCAGCGTTATCATCTTGCATGTTTTTATTATACATTTACATTGAAGGTCTTCTTTTGACTCTGTTGTTCTCATACATAATATTTCTATAGCCTTTTTATACATTGTAAGTAGTTCTAACAGTGTGTTACCATGTTTCAGAGTATAGTACCACCATCATCATTTTCATCAAGTGCAAGTAATTTGAGTATAGAAGCCCTCATGGTGCAGCAGGACAGTCCTTTAAAGCAAACAGCAGGCCACAGGAGAAGGGCAGTCTACTGAGAGCCCTTCCACAGATCTGGAAGTAAACTGAAGAGTAAGTCTGAGAGTCCCAGTTTTACACCTGGTGCCAGTTTTGAAGTGGAAGAAACTTCAGGAGTTTTCCCCCACAGAAGTGTCTGGAATTTCCTACCTCCATGCTCTGGTCCCAGGCTGTCTGCAGTCACAATTGGCTAGTGTGAAGTTCTTTGTGTGTGAGCTAAGGCAGTGTCTTTGAAGTGCAAGCTGGACTGTGAACAGCTCCGCCCCTATGCTGCTTGGATGACCCATCCTGCCATCACAGTCCCTCTATTGTGATGCTGTTTGGGTGGAATGCAGAAAGGCCAAATGCCAACTACACCTAGTCATGTGACCCAAGTATCAGGCTGGATGCACCAAATGGTTAAGACTAGAATATGCCAACTTTCTCAAAGTGCCATTTTCAGAACTCTGTCTTAAAATCTGACTTCCCTATCAAAAATGATTTGAAATTACAATCCCTTAGACACCAAAGATTATATTTCTACCTGTTCCTAATCAAAATGATCATGTATTACATTTCATAAGGAAACCCAATTTTATACTTTGGGAGAGGTAGGCCTCACAGCAATGAAAAGGCAATTTGTGAGATTTTCACTACCAGGACATCGTAAACTTAAAAGTACATGTCCAACTTTTTATATACACTGCACCCTGCCCCATAGGCTGTTTAAGGCCTACCTGAAAGGTGAAATATATATTAAAAAGTGAGTTTTAGGTCTGGCAATGGGTTTATTTTGGCAAGTCAAATTGGTAGTTTTAAACTGCATATCGACTGCAAAGGCAGGCCTGAGGCACGTCATAAGGCGCTACTGAAGTGGGTGGCACAATAAAGTTCTGCAGACCCACAAACAGAATGTAATTCTCCAGCCGTGGGTATGTGGTTTACCACTTTACTAGACGTGTGTAAGTAAATTAGATTTGCCAATCAGGTGCAAGCCAATTTGAACACATTTCAGGGAGTGTGCACAAGCACTTTAGCACTGGTTAGCTGTGATTAAGTGCACATAGTCCTAAAGGATAATTAAAGCAAGTTCAGAAAACAGGAGTGTTGAAGACCACATTTTTGGGGGTAACCCTGCAGAGAGGTTCAAGTTCAACAACAGGGATTTGCTTAAACACCCATTAGTGGTTCCACAGGAATGTCCCCTTAACGCAAAGTAATGGAAGGAAGTGTATTGTGTTGCCTTACCTTACTTTTGATGATAAACAATTGAAAATCATACTTTCTTTGGATTGTAAATACCAACTTAGATTTTGCATCAGGTCTGCGTTTAAAATGAATGCAAGCACAGCATACATTCTTTGTAACTCAGACCCCCCCGGTGCTCACCTCTTGCTAAGGATTTGAGGGATTTTTTCCCTTTCTGAGTTCCCTGTGGCTGATTTGGATAGGTCAGGAATTGATGTCTTTCTTGGCCGAGGCTGCATCAGTTCCCTCCTCCATTCCGTCCAGCAGAACACAAAAAAGAGAGATAAGACTGAAAGGAAAGGACTCAGTCTGAAGGCTGTACATTGCTGCTGGTGCTCTCTTCACTTTCACCATATGCAATGGAAGCGGCTGGGTATATTTGTGGCCTTTCCATCTGCTGGCCTTTTCCTTGTACGCTTAGGGTGACCAACCATCCGTAAATTTCACGGACCATCCACAATTTAGTATGATGTCTGTAAGGCGTCCGTAATTTTGGGTCCCCAAATTATGGACGCCTCACAGACACCATACTAAAAGCAAATTGGGGAATTTCAGGAAGGTATGCCGTTTCCCTGCGAGAGGCCTCATGAGTTTAAAAGTTTCCACTCTGGGCCTCTCGCACTTATCTTTTAATCTGTAGACTGAGGCTGCCTGAAGCAGCCCCTCCTGGATCTCGCAAAGACTGTGGACCGGCCCATTGTCATTCTGAGACTGCGGGCGATTATCACAGATAGAATGACATTGGGCCATATTATAGCGACAGCTTGTGGTGTGCCTTCTCCTGCACAAATCTTGATTGCAGAAAGAGCCTGATGCAGCTTTGCAAAGCTGCGCCCAACTGAAAAACTGTGAAGTGCATGATTGGCTCAACCTTATATAAACTTATTTTGACTTGAACTTATTTTGGTTGTCTATTTACATATATACTATTGTGCGACCTCCTCTGATAAGTCTGTAAAACGTATGTTTTGTCCCAAATTTTTGTCCTCAATTTTGACCTTCTGTCCTAAATTTTTGTCCTGAATTTTGACCCTTTGTCCTGAATTTTTACACTGACGGTCCTGAATTTGCACCCATGCCAGTTGGTCACCCTATGGATGCTCCGGCCCCGAATCACCATGCTGCTTTGCCCCTACTGTCGGCTATTTTGTTGCTGTTACAAGGGGGCCACGAGCAGCGGCAATTGGACACAGTTGATGAATGGTTGCGATGGGGTCCCACAGGTCAGGTGCTCGGAAATCACATAACGAGAGGTGACGTAGAGGGAGGAAGGCGCCCGGTGCAGCCTGAGATCCAATCTTCTAGCCCATGCTGGTCCCTCAGCTCAGCAGGTCTATCCCTAGGAGAAGGGTTGCTGGGGTTCAACAAGTGCTGAGAGAGACTGACCAGGTGTTGGTCAGTTAAGCTAACTACCGTCTTAGCATAGTGGACTACTAAACTTTTGTATGATTAACTAACACCCTTCTCTTCCAAATTGCAAATTGGTATCCATCTGAAATCCCAATTCAGGAGTCAGTAAACCTTTATTCAAAAATGGGATTAAACCTTTATTCATAAAATGTATCTAGCTTTCAAATCACAGCATTTGCGACCATACAATAGGTTAGTATGCCAGGCCCCAAATACGTGCCTACTTCTAGAACCCATCCTCAGAAGGTGTAGACATTTTCTTTGGTATCATCTTCCAACTGCCATGCTACGACTCAATATACGTGGTACATAATAATTTACTTTTTAGGACTAATGGGGCCGACTGGAAAGGCATTTGACTTCAGTTCATGATACACTGTGTAAACTCTTTCAAGGCACTACACAGATTTTCCTGGGGAAACCATACTTGTGCCTTGGGCGGTCATGAACAATAACTCCTGATATTTGCAGGAGGTCCGTGATAAAGGGATGCCTCTAAAGGATCCATGGGTTAGTCCGGATCAGCGTTTATATGATGCATTTAGATTACTTTGCAAACTATTTGTCTTGATAAATCCAATGACTATGCCCCATCCATGTTGATCACCATTTATCTGTTTCTGAAAATTGTAGGAAGAGTTGATGTTTAAAGAGAAGGCTAATTATAGACCCTACAATATACGACTTTTCATTTTATTACATTTTTATATTTTATTGCATTCATGCATTTTAACGTTGCCTATTGTATTTTTAAGGTGTTCAGTTATGTTGTTAAGTTATTTGTTCTTTTCTGTATCATGTTGATACAGTTTTTATTTGTAATTAGCCACTGCTTGCACGGGCCCTGTCCTCGTCTTGGTCATAACACAAGTTAAATTCCACCTCAGAGACAGGAGAAGATAAACTGTAGGGCTGAATGAGCCCTACCCATATAAGCTTTGTAAAGCGTGAACTTTGCCCAGCGGCCTCAAGGCGCTGCGGAAAGAGGTCAGAAGAACCGAGGTTCACACAGGTGCAATGCTTACAGAGTTGATAAAGTGAAAAGCCAGGTCTTCAAGGCTTTACAGAAGAGAGAGTGAGATTCCAGAACCGAAATGGAAAGAGGAAGGGAGTTCCAAAGTTTAACCGCAGCAACAGAAAAGGCTCTGTCTCCCCACCTAGCTTTCCTAAAACTTAGTACTATCAACAAGTTCTTACTAGCCGATCTTAACTGCTTGGTAGGGACATATTCCGAAATAGTTTCTTGATGCCTTCTGACCCTGTATTGTAGAAAGCCTTATGAACAAGGCAAAGGGCTTTGAATACAATTCTCCGACCAAGCGGAAGCCAGTGCAGATTCCTGATAGTGGCCGCAACAGAGTGATTTTTGGGAAAACCCATCACCAGCCTGGCAGCAGCATTCTGCACTAGCTGAAGTCGATGCACAAGCCCCTTATTAATACCCAAATAAAGGGCATTACAGTAATCTAATCTAGACAACACAAGGGCCTCAACGGTCTGATTTTGGGAGGAAAAAGAAAGAAATTGGGAAATCTTTCTGAGGATCCTTATCATCCCAAAGCAGGTGGAAACTGTTCTATTGATTTGACGACCAAAAGAAATGGAGTTGTCAATTATGATGCCCAGATTTTTGGCACTGAGGCCAGGGCAGGGGCAAGGACCAAGCGTGTCCGGCCACCAAGGTTCCGACCAAATATCCTGATGGTTTCCCAAAAAATTAAAACCTCAGTTGTTTCCCCATTGAGTCTTAGATAGTTCTCTACGATCCAGGAAGCCACTGCCTGCATACAGTTTTTAGGTCTCGCGAGCCAAAGGCTCGAAGAGACATATTATATGTGGGTTTTTCAAAGTGCTACCCACGGTTTTGGCTGGCCTAAACCTTGAGTGCACGATCACATGCACGTGCACAGCTGCTCCCACTCCCCCCTCCCTTCTCTATAGCTTTGGCTCCTTTGTTTTTTATTACACCCTCCCTTCTCTCCCCGCTGTTTTCACACTACCCCCTCCCTTCTAATCAGTTTCCTTTCTGCTTGCTTGATCGCGTCTCCGATCACTTTAACTACAGCCTAAAACAAGACTGATGTGAAATGAACAACAATACCATGTTACGAAAAACAAAAGAAATTAAACGATACACTTTTTCGGATATGTTTAACCATGCTTATGGCTTGTTTATTTTCTTGCCATCAAAACCACCATCACTGCCTATATATATATATATATTATGAATTCAGCTGCAGGAGAGCTCTGAAGGAAATTGCCAGCCTTCAGTGTTGTTTTATTTTTTTTATCGGCCTTCACATCGGATGCAAGACAGGATGCGATTGGAATGACCCCGCTCCGTATGGCATATATATTACTCTCGTCAGGGAGAGGGGCCGTCGCCGCGAAGAAACTACAAAATACATGCTGGCAAAGGCACTTAAACCCGGCTGCCCTGCAGCAAGATATCTCCCGGCTCGGGCGCTGCTTGTTGGCTGGTTTCGGGGGCCTTGGCGGAGACTTCTCGACAGCAAATAACCGCCAGGCTGCGACGCTCCCTTGCAATCCGGGGCTCTCTCTTGGGAGTAGACAGGTTTAAATGAGATTGAACGGCGGCGGAATTGTTCCGTGATCTTCAAGGAATGCGAAAAAATACATGTATACAGCCGTGTTCTGCCGCGGAAACCACAGCAGTCCATTTTGCTACGTATTTCACTGGGAATACCCAAAGTATCCCATTGTGCATACAATTACCTCGCTATATAAAACTGCAAGAACAAAAAAGGGACAGTGCCTAATGAATGCAGCTCGAGAGAGGCATGTTCCGCGGATCTCGAGATCTGGCATTTCCATGGAGAGAACGAAGCCATTTTAGACTGAGACATGATCCAGGCGCAAAAGGTCCCACTTCAACGAAAGCAGAGCCTCTAGCCAGGGCTGTTGGAATTATGCAACAGGCGAGGGCTAAACCATGCGGCAGGGTTGAGTAAATTATGCAACAAGAAAAGGCAAAGTATGCGGCATAATGTGGCACATTGTGCAATAGTATTACTTCAGAATTCTGTCATTTTTTAAACTTTCTAACACTGTTTGGGCATTGTTTGCACCTCGTTAGTACCAACTGAACATCCAAATATAGCAGGTATATAAATACAATACAATTACAATAAGCAACAGAAAGGTGACCGGTCCAGATTTGCAAAGGGCCTTCCACTGCGAGGCAACACTTTTCTCTGAATTATTAGTAACTTGTGAACCTCTCCAGCTAAAAGCATTTTTTTGTTAAACTCTGCAGGTTATGCCGCAGATGATGAATTATGTGGCAAATGCGGCAAATCTTTAAGTATGAGAACATCACCGTGGCCACACACTCGCCTAATTCCAGTGGCACTGCCTATAGGACACGGTCACTGTCACTTCCGCCCTCGTTCAATGCATTCTCTTCTTCAGGGTCAAGGGGAGTTTAAGGTCGCGCCCATCTTTGCTCCGATGGTCTGGTGGAGGCAGAGCCCTGACCAACACGTCTTATGACATCAGCACTTCACATTCAGCTTCCATCACAACGCATCGATTTGATTGAAGTTGTAAAATCTAAAATACACCCAAATGTCTTCGCTTCCAAAATGATTTGCAGCAGTCTTGAATCTTCTGCTACTGTATCAATATTGTATTTTCTTTGAGCTAAAGCTACTATTGCAGGAGTACTAAATGGAAGTAGATTTGTTACGGAGACAATAGAAAGTAGTTGGCATATTTCCACTCTGCCCTGTATTGTAGAGTCAAGAAATGAAGAGATAGGGTGATGAAGAAGGGAAGTGGCTGACCTGAAGTCCAAGGTGCCTAATCCATACAGGGTGGCAGGCATCCTGCTGGTGATGATGATGGGTGGCCACCAACATTGTGCTGAAACCTCCCCCCAATGGAAGTGGGGGTGTGGCAAATGCCAGCCAGTCTGTAGCACTTCAGATCCATAGAGGTGGAGCTTGCACCAACAGTGAGTAACATGGACCAGTCGCTTCCAAACACGCTTCACGTGCGTCATCACACTCTGCCTCCCCCGACGGGAAGGACAGTGACTCTCCACCTAACTGAGATCTGCCTTTTGGTGGAGTAGAGGGGTTCTGAGAGCAGCTGTCACCCCTGGTGGGAGGAGTCTGCGAGATCCCCCTGTCCAGGACATGTACACATTTTTAGAAGAAAGGCCCAATGTGTGAGCCTGAAAACTACAGACTGATAGCTCTCTTAGACGTTGATTCTCAATACTACGCTGCCGTATTGACAAAAGAGCCGTGGACCAGGATTACGACTAAAAGCATGATTCCATGGTTCCAGACTAGTTTTATAGCAGCCTGCACAACAACTGACAATAAAGTGGACCGAGCCCTACAAATCCATACAAGCATGAAAACCAATGGAAATTCTTTGCATGCTTCATTGACTTTAAGGAGGTGTTTGATAGCAAAGACAGAGGGTTTCTATTGGGAAAGGGGGTGGAATTGGGAATACCACCAATGGCATCAAAGGCCATCCTGTCTTTATATACAAACAACTGGATTTGGTTAAAATTGGGAGACAACGTTACGTTACCGGCTAAAATCTATATCAACAAGGGCCTAAAACAAGTCTTCTTCTTGGCGCCTTTATTGTTCATATGGAGCAGACATCGGTGCATCCCTAAATAATCTGTGAGCTTGGCCACCCACGCTAAACAATGAATCTCTACATATTATGCAATATGCAGCAGACAGAGTTATGTTAGATCAAACCAGGTTTAGTTTCCAAAAACACATTGATCACCTTGGGGGACACTGTAGCATGGACTAGTTAGTGATCAACCAGGACAAGGCGAAAGGGGTCACACTTGCAAGCACTACAAATGTATCTTATGTGTGGAAACTTGACAGGAAAATCTTAGAATAAATAAACACATTGGGATCCAATTTCCACACAAGGTTCTATCAACGCACATCTTGCTTCTCTGGAAAATAAAACAGCACCGTTAAGGTTATTATTCCGTAAGCCACCAAAGAAGTTAGCCAGCACCTCTATACAACTATTGTTAGAAATCACGGTGGCAAAGTTCCGGCCAACCCTAATTGAGGACTGGAAGCACACCCAGGTCAATTTACTACCCAGGTGAATAAAATGCAAAGTGATCTCCTCCGAACATTGTTTCCATTGCCTTGCTCATCCAGCCAAGAAAATCTGTCCAGAATTCCAGCTACCAGACCAATCCTTAGTACAGAAAGCAGCAAACTTAAGATACTAGCACAGACTGAGGCAAGATGCACATGGGACCTTTACAGATGTCTCAATGTTAGACTTCGGATCACCCTGCTATGAAAAGGCAGAACCATGGCATTAGGCTATAAATTCAATGCTGCATCAGCTACAAATGCAGATTCAGTGTGGTCCTGGCTTGTGTCAACCTACAGCCCCCTCTTAAAGGATAATGTCAATTGCACGCCAATGGTTAGGCCTGGGAGCATTGTAGTTCCAATACAGACTTTGGTGCTCACCGATTGGACCCGTCTCTAACACATTTAAAACAAGTTCAGTGTTCAGTACTGAAACATGCTCAGTAAGAATGACAGACAAAAGTTGACGTTTTTAAGGTTTGTATAAGAAATAATAGGCAAACTAATGGAAATATGCCATCAAAAAGTTTAGAGGCACAGCTTACAAATCGTAAGTACAAAGAACTCGGTAAAAGTCTATATGAAATACAGCATAGATCCGCCCTCTGAAGGTGGGAAATAGGGGTTCGGAATGCAGTGAAAAGCACATCCTTATATAGGACTTTGGACAATTGTCTTCGTACATTTCTACACAAGTGCATGCTTCTCAGAATATCCACCAATGAGGGAGATGCAAGAAGGAATATTTTACTACAGAATACATTTGAGGATCCTCTCATAGTAGTATTACATTGGACTTAGTCACTCTGACAGTTTATACGAGCATTCTAGTAGATGCATTGTACACACTAGCCTGAGACAGTTGTGATGTCCTTGAATAGATACTGCGCTGGGAGAAGTCTCTGGGAACGGTCTCCCTTTATTACTGCAAAGCTTGCAATTCTTTATATAGAACAAGGACACAACAATAGGGGTCGCCACGTGGTGTACTACGACAGAGATTCAGGTGCGTTATAAACAGCATTTGCAATGCAATAGGTCTCGCATTTATGCAGTTTGAGCTATTGGCATTGTACATGACAATGCCCTTTATTTATGTTTTGGTTTTCAAAATAAAAAGCATTGTCATATACAATGCCAATAGCTTAAACCCGCGTAAATGCGAGACCTATTGCATTGCAAATGCTTGTTAAAAGTTGCCGCTGATGCTTCTACGCAGTCAGTGATAGAGATCATAATTTGAGTGTCATCAGCATAGGATAACACTCCTAACCAAAAAGATCTTACCACCCTGGCAAGAGGAGCTATATAAATATTAAAAATGGTAGGACTCAATGAGGACCCCTGAGGGACCCCACAGAACAACTGATTGGAAGCGGAGTAGAATTGACCCATCGTGACCCTTTGTGACTGGTCCATGAGAAATGAGGTGAGCTGATTCAGGGCAAGGCCCTTGATCCCTATTTCCCTAAGCCTCCCAACCAATCTTAAGGGAGAGATAGTGTCGAAGGCCGCTGTAAGGTCCAGAAGGATAAACAGAGTCCTGTGACTGGCATCAGCCTGACTTCGGATGTTGTTAAGTACAGAGGTTAATGCCGTCTCAGTACTGTGCTCACCCCTGAACCCATTGGCTTAGTGGGGTCTCCACCCCCATCCTATAAAGCTCACATGCATATAATGAACAGAGTACAGTCCAAAGATTGTACTTGCACCTTGGAAAGTACTGCATGGTGAAAACTGTGCCTGCAATGCAGGTAATGTGGAGAAATCCAATTTTCAGTATATATTCTTATTCATGTCTCTTATTTACAAGTAGGGCTGTTCAAAAGGGTAATTGAGTACTGTCTTAAAGGCAATCATAAAGGCAATCATGGCAAAGCTTATTGACAATTCTTGAATCAAATACACAAACCTCAATGAAAGTGAAGTTGGTCTTTGTTTGAGGGAGCTTCCATTCTTTCAGTGTACTGTAATATATTAGATAGGGAAGGTATGTCCTCTTGTGAAATATGATAAGTCAAACATTGAACTTTTTTAGCTAAAAACTTAAATTTATCCATTTGGATAGTCATTTCTCTATCATGCAAAATCGTTTGGTATTCCTTAACTATTTCTCACTAATTATTCTTTACTATTTAGAAAAATACATTTTCCTGGTCACTGGAGGTGTGTGGGAAGTCGGTGTGGTGGCGCTCTGTGCTAAGATATTCCTCCAGACCCCCGGTGGCTCCTGTATCATTGTACCCTGTGCTATTTTTATCATGTACTGTAAGCTTCACAGATGTGCAGATATCCCACATCAGTTCACACCACCCCCACACATCTGTACTCATTTTGTATTTTGTGAGGCTGTAGACGTACAAAAGCCAATCTGTGACAACAACTTTGGGTATTCACTAAAACAGTGCGCATAGCTGTGCCGTCTTTTATGAAACATACTAGAATATGGGACACAGTTCCTATGCATAACATCAAAAGGAGCTGTATAAGGGGCAGATCTCTAGTGATATTTCTATGTGTTCTGAATTCCTAAACTATAACACACACAATCTCTTTGAAAAAGAGAAATATAACTGAAAAACAAAGCACCATCAATGTGGTGAACCAACACCTTATTGCATAATCAGTGCAAAGTCAATATCAATACCGTTGGTGAACCATGCAGCATCTTCATTCATTTCTCATTCACAAAGCCTTTTCCTACCTTTCTTCCCTTGCCCAACCCCCACACCAGAGTCATTTACTTCACATCCTAATAAACCCTTGTGTTCTCTTCTCAAAAATCCATACTTCAACAAGGCTGTCTCCTACTTGAACCAATTATTCCATACTCCAACCATGCTATCCTGCCTCACTTACACAAGCAACCATCCACGTTCTTGTCAACATATCTACGACCTTTTATGTTCAAGGGGAGAAAACAACAGGGAATTAATATAGAACTTCCTCATCGCCTGCAGCAAACTGTATCCGCATCAAAAGAGGTGCACCGCGTCCCCCTCTTATCCCTTGGACAAGATCCATCAGCAAAGAGGTCTCCATCAGCACCAGGCAGTGCTGTGTTACTAAAAAAGTGGTCACACAATGTGTCTGTTAGTGGTGAGCACATAAGTAGCAATGGGCAAAAGGCAGTTAGAGCTTGGGTTGATGTATCTTTGGGTGGCCATGCAGCGGGAATGCAGATCCTTGTTCCTACTGTCAATGTGAGCCAATGGGCTGATAATGAGTATGCCTGAGGCTGAGGTGTGCATCCACTTAATAGGTGGCGGAGGCCCCTAGGCGGGGTATGCTTACTGCTATGCAGTTCATCCTTACTCGTTGTGTAACCCATTGTATGTTCAAAGAACATCAACAATAACAAATAAACAATAAGAGATAAAGAGGGAAAACTTTAAATAGCAATATTTACAGCAGGCCATTATGGACAGTATGCAGTCGGACCTGCTTACACATGGAGGCCAATCCATGCCACTTTACCTAATATATTAACATATATTCCCAAAATTCCCACAAATATTACAAAAAATAACATAGAGCAGATCATAGACAGACACCTACAAAAAACTCACCTCCCTCCCCTTCGTTTTCTGCAAAATAGGGAAAAAGAAACAAGGAAAGAACAACACTTTTGCACCAACCAATTATTTTAATAATTATTATTTTATTATATATATCCACACACATATTCCTGCATCCAGGGTGCAGTTATACAAATCTTAAATTTAGTAAAATCCAAGCAAGTCTGAATATAGTAATATTGGTATTCATACCTATCCAGATGTGCATTTCTTTTCTGCAGTATGAGCAAAACACACTGAACCTGCCAGACTATCCTGCAGGTAAAGTATACAGATATCAGCAGTCATGGGATATCATTACACTGTGCGGCTGTAATGTTGGAACAACGCCCATGGTCCGTGGTTAGCCAGAGTGAAGGCAGCCTAAAAGGGGAAGTTAAACTCCACAGGCTTATCTAATATGAAAACTTTGGTTTATTGTCCCTATTTTGTTAATATTATAATCAGTGCTTTAAATGGAAAAAAATAAGTGCAGGTACTCACAAAATAAGCAGTGGACTGGGGGTGGAGTTTGGGGAGGGGCTATGTTTTTTACCTTTCTTAACTTTGTATGCAACACATATGCATGCATTGTAACAATGTCTAGCCATTTATATAGTACTTACCAATAAGTCCTTAGAATTAACCAAACTAACCTTTTTTTAAGCAACCTTATAATAATAAATTTTTTGAGAAAAAAAACCAACAAGTTTCCTAATGTTTGCCTTGTAGTTTGCATGCATATCCTTGATGCAGGACGGGGAATCGCTAAACTATTTGACACAGATTTTAACTTGTAACCTGCAGGTAACACAATGATCTCTGCAGCAAAAACAGTAACCAACAGAGCTCTCTATGTAAAAAAACCACTCAGTGATCTGCATGTTCATGCTGTGCATTACAGCAGGCACATTGATCCTCCATGCAATTTTATATTCAGTCAAACCTTTGATTAGAAAAATGCACACAGATATTTCCAGCAAGTGCATTAACCAGCATAGTTATTAAAGTGCCATTACACCCGGGAATTTACTGGATTCACAATGATCTCTGTACCAGGTACTATTTCGAAATGCAACATGTTGTGATGAGTTAGGCAAGGCAGAATACATTTATTTTCACATTTGTCTTATTCACAAATTATTTGGGGCAGAGTCTTAAAAAATAACTACGTTCAGACTTTGCTGTTTGCGACTGCACCCACGTTCTGCTGCAAACCCTTGGGCTTTTCCCGATTAATAAAGCTAGAGTTGGCCTCATGAGTGCTATTTTTTAAAGTACATTTGCCTAGAGGTGTGTGAGCCACTTACAGGTTGAGCCAGGCTTGAAAAACACATTCCCTACACGCTGTCTAGATACATTCGTCCCCTTTCACACACACACGCTCCCTCACACACTTAAAAGCCCATTTCATGCTCTCTAAATCACATTTAGTTTCACACAAACACACAATACTACTTTTCATTCTCACAGTCATACCCACACTTGCAAACTCACACACGTATTGCTTTTACTTCCTGGCTCTCACACATTCACTTTTACTCGCAGGCCCCGACAGTGGAGGCCTTCAAATCTTTAACAGGTGCAGCACAAAGTCGGGGTTCGCTTTTTGTGCAATGTACATATTCGCATATTGAATCCTTTTCAGAGACTGCCACAGGTATGTCTCATTGGAGCAGAGATGCTTAGGAGGTGATTTGGGTGCTGCAAATCACCCAAGTTTATAGTTGTATAACACATGTTTATAAATGGCGCACTGACAAATCAATACTAGTGCTGCAGTGTTTGGAACAGCATGAATGCATTGATTTAAGTCTAGAGGGCAGGGATTTTCTTTCATGCAAATCCCTTTCATTTAATTTGTTGATAGGGGAAGATTTGCAGGCGTTTGAAACAATAGGCAAGCTAACAAGCTGCATTGCCCTAAACAGTGTGTCATACACTCACGCCCATTAGGTGTTTTGGTCGCCTTCCGACCCCCTCTGAAAGACACCCTGCAGCGATACTCCTCCTCTCCTAACTTCCAGAGAGGCACACGCAGCTAGCTCTCTGTGTTCTACCAAAGATGAGCTGTGGTTTTCACGCTTTTGAACCAGCTCAGCAGCAACCGCATCAAATCCGGGCCGTCATGAGTACCGGTACTCTCCTTGTCGGAGGAAAGGTCCCGGTACTCAAGGGGAGAACATATAAAAGTGAAGGTTTCCGTACCGGTGAGTACCGGCCCATTTAAAGCACTGATTATAATACATTCTACTTTGTATGAATTGTGGCTATCATACCTTTCATATTACTGGGGAAAGTGGTGTCGATGCTCTTTCAGGTGGACTGTCATCAAGCGGAAAGATAGGAAAAACATGAAGTGGAGTTACCCCCACTGGCAATGCATCTGGACAGTCACTAGTCTGTCTGGACTGGCACTCAGTATCGGCTGTGGACACTATCTCCAAAAGACCCGGACCCTCTGCCACTAAGCCATAGGCCATCTGAGGCAAATCGTGAAACTCTCTCAACATAGAAGCAGTAAGATGGTCAATGGAATGGTATCTCGTTGTTGTGTATAAACTCCATGTGTTACATTCAGGGCACAGTGCAGCTCTGTGGGTTCCATGCCTGTTGCAACTCCCACTACTTGTGGCACTAATCTGAATTCCAAAGCCTAAATAACGGCATTGGATGACCAACCATTCTCCTCCATCATTCTCTCTTCTCTATTTAAGTCTGTAAACAGGCTCTGCAACCATTGCAAACTCAGTTCCTCACTCTTTTGGTCTAATGAGTCATCAGAAGTGCATGTGGTGCAGGGTGCTATGTTGGCAACGGGTTGTGCTGTGGCGATCTTCCATTACAACACTCTGGTTGGTGCAAGAGGGGGCAGGGGTTACACCAATGACCAGGCTTGATGCAGTAAGTGGTCCTTGGTGGTATTCGGGGTGCTGTTCTTTTGCCTCTACACCTACCTCAACCCCTGTGTTTACCCTTATTTACATTATGTGATATATACCCAGAACTCCTATTCCTACCATCGTTCGAGCAGCTCCAAACCATGCATGTAAAGCCCTTTAGCAAAGTCTATGGTCTCCTGAAGAAGATAGTAATGCATTGTTACTGAGACCCAGGAGGGACGATGCCTCCTGCATTGTTGAAGATACAATAGCTGTCCTACCATGTTAAAACTGTTTCACTCATACTAGACACCACAACACAAGCTAATTCGCTGAAGCTAGTTCTCAGAGGTCATACCCTCAGACAAGGACATAAGGGTGGAGAAGAAAGAAAAAAACACATTTGCCTATATTTCCCATTTAACCCGTTAACTGCGGTGCAAATTCCGCCGCAGTGCGGGAGTTTTAATGAGTGGGCGGGGCCGCATCGGCCAACGGACGTGCGCAGCACTAGCCAGGTAGTGCTCGCGGTGGCCGATGGTCGACGCGCGCACCGAACGGATTGAGTTAAGCCTTGCACAATATTATTAGTAGGAGGCAAGATGTGCGTTCAGCCATGCTGGCATTCTGAAAACAGATCAAATGTTACTCATTAACCATGAAGTCCTTATAGATGCATACAAAGAAAAGCAGCTAAGTAACCCTGGTCTACCAGGTCTCCTAGGCCTGTCCTACCCACACACCACAATTTTCGTGGCCCAAAGCCCTATCCTGGGGAGCAATGGGAAGGGAAGAATAGTCACTGCATAGTCCCAAGTACAGAAAAATAACTAAGTAATATATACCCTGTGGCAATACATAAATGCTAAAACTTGCATAAAAAATTCCAAAAATGTACGTTATTGATAAAGTATGGCAAAGACATGATTAACAAAAATACAAAAATATGTAAATCACCCTAATCTCACCCTAATATTCTCTAATTGCTATACAAATGTAAATTACCTTAACCTCACCCTAATTTACTCTTGTCACCCTCCTCTGGTAACCAGTGCGAACTGCACCTGGGTACAACCGAAGACCCCTATGTACAGGAGTCCAAAACTTTGAGAAAGACACTCAACCGCCAAGCGCACCCAAGGTCGACGGAGGAGACAAGGCAAAATCAGCAGAGCACCCTCTGCTCCCTTCAAATCCAGAAGGACCACAGCCTTCCCCTACTGGCCAGTACAACTCACCACAATCCACACTTATCTACATCTGGGAAAGCCCATATTGTCCATCACAGTCAATCGCCGGGGACACATACCAGCACGAAATCTAAAGCTCTGTTCCTGAGTCCTGGGTCTTTCCCCTGGCCCAGACAAATACAGTAACCGTCCAGGCTCCCAAGTGGAGGACCTAGGACCCACAGGAACCGTCTCGGGCGTTAAGTGTGTCATATGGCATAAATACCAAGTGATGGTCACTCAAACCATCAGGAACCTACTCGGTACAAAGTGCACCATGTGGTTCCTGGAAATCAGTGTGTCAGGAAGGGGAAGCCAAAACCACAAAAAGGAAAATATCACAGCATTACAATATCACATCTAACAGTATCTCCTGAAGTATAGCTGCATATGAAAGCCACAGTTAAAATGCCACATCCCTGAACAGTGAACGTGCAATTGCAAAATCAGGAATAACGGGGCGAGTGTCACTCATGGTCTGCCGCAATGGAGTAGTGGAGGGTGCAGATGAAAAGAGTCTCACAGCATACAGGCAGGGAGGGCAGAAGAGAGAGCGTTCACGTTAGAGGCAGATGCCTAGCAGAGACCGTCCACCGAACCAGAGTGACCATCACCAAAAGACACCTCTCCAGGACCGCAATTCTTCACCAAAATGTGAAAGTTAAATAAAATAGTCACAGACACCGGAGAATTTCAAAGGCAGCTTTATATGTATATACAGGAACAGATGGCTTGGGAAACCAAATGGCCGAATTGCAGAAGTTCAACACAATCTTTTATTCCTTCAAATCACAAAATGGCGTTTCGGTACATGTCCAATAATAATACAGTAAGAGGTAATTTCTTCACTATTGTGGTCAAATACATGGAGTGTCGCTGATCGAAAGATGGAAGCACTACACAAGCATTAAGTGTCTAGCCAATCACAGTGAAGTAACATCTTGTGGTATATGCGTGATGTAGATGGTGGAAGGTAATAGTGTCTACGTATCCTGGTGGCTGGAAGCATAAGATGTGTCTAAACAAGGGTTTATACAATACTTGTGCAAACAACTTTCGGATTTTGTCTTTGCAATATATGGACCTAGATTGACACATTCCATACTCGAAACGTATGGAAGCAACTTGCTACAGGAAATGTACATCTTGTGATATTTCATTGTGCAAGCTAAAAGGACACAAGTTCAACCTTAGGGTATATTACTTGTTCTGCACATGTTGTTCAGGTCTTTTCTTCACTGAATATCACAGAACGAAGCAAGAAATAATGGATTCCATGCATGACACAAAAACATGATTCCACATTTGTAGTGCAGATGCCAGGCCAAAAACAAAAGAACATCAACTGAAAACGTAATAAGAGAGGACCATTCAGAGAAGACAAACAAACTTAGCTAGAAATCAGCAGAGACTCTGTGTGTCCTGAGAACATCAGAGATTTTCCCCTCTTCTCCGGGTATCATCAACTGGTCACCCACCATATTGGGCTAACTCTTCTCGGGTTAGCGGCCGGTTTCAATACCCTTTCATTGCCCCTCCCGTTCTCACAGCCCACATCATTGACCCTCAAACCAAAACATAACATTAGTTTTTCCTCCCCTCCCCAAACCAGAGAAGGCATACCACAGCCATTGTCCTACCAGAGGCGTCCAAAGTAGTCATACTTGGCCTGCCATCGCCAGTGGCCCCAGAAGCAGTGGTGTAACAAAACGTGAGGGGGGCCCCCTGCAAGGTACATGAAGGAGCCTCCCCTATGAACTTAATCAGGAGTTCTCAGGCCAGAGTACTGTCCTGAGGCCCCCCCCCCACTCCATCGGTGCTGCTGGGCCCTAGGTTTCGGCATGCCCAGAGGCCACACCACACTAGCCAAAAGCTACCACAGGTCTGTCTAACCTGCTTTAGAGGGGCAATCCAGAGAGTCTCTCCACCTCTGTCTCAAAGCAGCATCAGGGCCCATCATGCAGTGGTACTCTCCAGGGGAATGTTGCTGTTATTGAACCCCTCGTGGTGCAATCCCTTCATCTGGATCTTCAGGTTTGTTGTTGTTGCCACTTCCGTTGCAGAATTTCAGGGTCATTGCCTTTGGTGTTTTGTTTTTCACTCAGCTGAAAGAGGTCTGGCCCTCCTGTCTTGTGGAGAGTGAGACCTGTTGATCTTTATATTGGATAATGAGTTGGACTGGGAACCCCTGATGAATACAGGCCCCAGCTAGGCCCGCAAGGCACAAGGGTTCGCTCTCCTGTAACGGAATCTATAAGGAAGTTGGCACGGAAACTGCAAAGTACAAAAACAACGTTTATTAACCCTTAAGGGTGGTCCTACAATCCACACAACACTCTTCAGTATTGCATGGAGTAGCACACAGAACATTCGTACACAGTCCCCTTTTATACACAACAGAGGGGCTCATAAGTGGGTGGATACCACATGAGGTTGAAGAACATTACCATTTAGGGTCATTCTCGATACTGAATCAATACATGGGCGGAGCTAACACACTCTTTGGGCCCGCGAAAACACATGGTCAAGCAAAGCTAATTATAACAGATGTGGTCAAGTCTGGGCATGCGCCAGATAGACGAGAAAGCTATTTATAACTGTTACTAGGCAGATTACAAGAGCAACTGACACAGAGGTCGGACTCTCCTCGTGGTGAACACGTGGCAGCATGTCAATACAAAATGGAGTCCAGACTTCGGTCAACATAATGAGAAAAACACGATAAAAGGGAAGCATTAATGTTTTCAGTAAATGCTTAATCACATTCTGCTTTAATTTACAACAGACGACCCTTTCAGCATTTACTGAAGACATCCGGTTTCCAAGAATAATCATCATATATGTCAATTATCATCATTCCTTTAACCTCTTTAGCTAGACCCTTCTGGCGGGCAACATCGGCAATAGTTTTCTTATCTGGAATGCAGAGTGAAATGCATACGGAACAGCACAATGGTCCACATTGAATACACATACAGAAAAGGAACAGAATTGCTATAATAATACAGAGACCAGTTAGAACCTTCCAACCCCAGGCAGTAACCAACGCCCAAAACCATCCAGAAAAGGACCAAGTGCCGTTTTCTGTGTGGATTTCAGCTGCTATTTTGTGCAGTTTGTTAATGGCATTATAAACGGATGGCGTATGATCAGGGATGAACACACAGCAGCTACTTCCAATAATTTTACAGGCTCCACCTCGATCAGCTAGCATTACATCTAATACCATACGATTCTGCAATGCAACAATCCTAGTAATTTGCAATTCTTCCGTAAGATTCCCAAGAGCAGCAGCAGTTTGATTAGTCACAGCTTCTACCACTCTCGTTAATCTTCGGATCTTTCTACTATTCAAAGCGGCTCCAACAAAAAAGAACAGTCCTAAGTTAAAATCAATATACTGTTGCAAGCTGGTATCTGTTTGATCCACCTCATCAATTGATAGAGTACGTTTATATCTATTTACAGTCACATTATTCAACAGTTTTAAATCCTTATGATATGACGCGGGTGCTAAGAATACAGGAGGTAATAGGAATGATACATAGCATACCCCAGACCACCCAGCCGGCAAACGGTAATAACCTTTATTTCCACATACAAAGTAGGTATTATGGGATGCTAGGAAGGTACTGTTATTTAACCCATCGATGTTTAACACGGTTATGCAATCACTGACACCAACAGGGATAAAACCCACACTCTGGACACACAGGTCCGCTTGAGCTTGTGCCACTTGGATCACGAATTTGTCCTTCCCCACAGTGTCTCTGGTGTTCGTGAAGATATAGGGAATGGATTCATTGTCTGGTCGGTACTCTTCCCATTCCCAAATTGTCCCATTTGCCTGTGGATATCCATTTTTGTCCTGATGACATTCTTTATTGAGTCTGAAAAGCAATCGTCCCACTGTCGGTTTCCGAGTGGCAAACAGCAAAGTGTACCATGCTCTACAAGAGCCATTATGAGAGAAAGGAAGTGGTATGAATGGCGTACCTCCTTTCTTCTGATGAGCTGGCATCATCCCACATATCCAACAGTTCGTAGCATTTGTAGCAACGTGGGTGTGATGCAGCATCTGAATGAAAGTGTTATTCAAATAGGATTGTCGATGCTTCAACTCTTGATATGGCAACGTATAAAAGTAGTGCTCCTCAGGCACTGGAGTCGTTAACACAAGCGTCTTTCGAGCAGGAGTTGCCTCCTCCACAAACCATGTGGTTATACCAACGATAGCTACTGTTAGCATGAACCCCAACGCACAAAGAATTTTCTTCTTCTCCATGTCAAAGGAAACAATACCCTGATATCTTCCTGAAACTAAAAAGTCTGTCAGAACTCTTCCCCTTGGGCAGCGGTTGATTTCTTCACCAGCGGGCCAAGACGGGTGTCACTACACTAATGCAGGGCTGATCCCCCCCCCTTGCCTCATCGGCTCTCCGTTTCACTAACCCAAGGGCCGTTCTGACAGTATGTCCCGGTACTGGAAACCTCACTTCCTTGGTCGCAGATGATATCGCCTTCCTCCAGAAGTCGCGTGGTCCGGAAAGAGCTCCTCAGTGTCGCTTGGCTCTGCAGCACGGCCTGTTTCTGCTGCTAGGATGTCTCGTTGATCGGTCAGCACGGCAGACTCTACCAATCCGGGCGGTACCTTTCGACAGTGCAGGGAATGGATCCAATTCTTCCTGTTCGAGACTCGCACTGCCGTCCTCGTTGCAAGAAGGACTTGCTCAGGTCCTACCCATCTCGGCTCCAAACTGTTCGATCTGTCGAAAACCTTTATCATTACATGATCTCCAGGTCGGAGACCATGTCCTTCGCCAGTAGACCGATCAGGGAGCGCCTCTCGGACCTGTTGATGAATAGAAACCAAGTTATCCGTTAACTGTGCCAGATAATCACTCATCATCACACAAGGTACATCATACACAGCCTTAGGCCTTGGTGGACCCCAAATATTCATTGGGCGTCCAAATACAATCTCATAGGGTGTAAGGCCGGTTCGAGAGTGTGGCACCGACCTAATTGACAATAACGCCAGTGGCAGGGCGTCTGGCCAAGTCAAAGATGTTGAAGCTTGGATTTTGGCGATCTTAAGCTTCAGTGTACCATTATATTTCTCGACTAGTCCTGCAGACTGAGGGTGGAACACGGCGTGGAACTTCTGGGTGATGCCTAGGCCCTTCAAGACATACTTTATAACATCCGCTACAAAGTGAGGGCCATTATCACTCCACAGAAGTCTACAGACGCCGTATCGGGGGAAAAACTCTTTCAGCAATAGCTTCGCTGTAGTCATTGCAGTATTGTCTTTCGCAGGGTACGCCTCAACCCATTTACTGAAGGCGCAAACCACTACTAGAACATACTTCAAGTTGTTACAGCGCTCAAGCTGGATGTAATCCATCTGCAGAACCTCAAAGGGTGCAGTGGGCGTCGCAAATCCTCCTGCTGGAGTTCGAGTGCCTTTCCCTGGGTTATACTTCAGACAGATCATACAGGTCTGCACCACCCTCTTTGCCGTGCTAGCAATCTCTGGATGCTCCCAGACTTGGGTAAGCAATTTCACAATTGCGGAAGCTCAAACATGTGCTAGCCCATGTGCCATTTGAACCATAGGTTGTACAAAAGCCGTGGGTAATTTCCATCTATCCATCTGCTTATTTCTCCAGCAACCCTCGTCATCCAGTTCTCCTTCGCTAGCCCATTGTTCCCGCTCTTTGTCAGAAGCGGTCTTTTGTATTTCTCGCACTTCCTCCTTCGCATCATGCCATCTCTCCACCTGTGACTTCACTACATACATGGCAGTAGTACCGGGCTGCAACGCAGTCTCCCGTGCTACTCGATCCGCTAACGCATTCCCTTCTCCAACCTTATCAACCACTTTCCTATGGGCGCTACACTTAACAATGGCGATTTTCTTTGGGTATGTCAATGCAGTTAAAAGATTGTGGACTAACTCCCCATGCATTATCTGTACCCCATGTGACGTTAGAAACCCTCTCTCCTTCCAGAGTAGGCCGAAATCGTGCGCTACTCCGAAGGCATAGCGGCTGTCTGTGTAAACATTCACACACAATCCTGCACTGAGCTCACACGCTCGTGTTAACGCTATCAGTTCCGCTGCTTGAGCTGATTTCTGTGGTATGCGTGCTGTCTCCACTATCGTGTGTAATGTGGTAATTGCATACGCTGCTGAAGTCGTACCATCTGGTAGCTTCAGGCATGACCCGTCTACCCACAACTCTCCATCTACATCTGGAAAGGGCGTATCCTGCAGATCAATACGACCCTTTGTTTGTTCCTCAGTCACAAGAATACAATCATGCGCTTTCTGCGCCTCAGGCTGGGTCTCGGGGTATGGCAACAATGTGGCCGGGTTTAATGTCACGCACCTTTTTAACGTAATATGAGGAGCCAAAAGCGTCAACTCATATCCCGTTAAACGGGCACTGGTCAAATGCTGCGTCTTTGTTTGATTAAGCAGGGCATCAACAGCATGGGGAACTAACACCAACAGTTTATGGGACAATACAATTCCTTCACTCTGCCGTATTGACACAGCTGTCGCCGCAACCGAGCGAAAACACCCTGGTAATGCTCGGGCGACAGGATCAAGTACAGCCGAAAAGTATGCACAAGGGCGCTGCTTATCACCATGCATCTGCACTAAAACTGATAATGCACATCCATCTTTCTCATGCACATACAACGAAAAGGGTTTAGCATAATCAGGGGTCCCTAACACTGGTGCTGAACAAAGGGCCTGTCGCAATTGCTGAAAAGCAGCATCACACTCATCTGACCAAGGGATTGGGATAGGCGTATCTTTTGTCAAGAGAGCTAGTAATGGCTTAGCTATGTGTGAAAACCCCAATATCCACTGTCTACAAAAAGAAACGAGGCCCAAAAATGCACGCACATCCTTCTGCGTGGATGGTCTCGGTGTGTCCAAAATTACTTGGATACGATCTGGTGTGAGTGCACGCCCCTCCTTAGACAAAAGGTGACCTAAATAAGTCACCTTTGGTCTACAGAATTGCAATTTCTTCCTAGATACTTTATGATTGTGGGATGCTAAAAAGGAAAGTAGGGATAACGTGCTCTTCTCACACAACTCCAGGGTGTCAGCCGCCAACAAGATGTCATCGACATATTGAATGAGGGCGACCCCCTCGAGTAAAGCAAAGGAGTCCAACTGTCGCTTCAAAGCCTGACTGTAAATACTAGGGCTTTCTGTGTAGCCCTGGGGAATTCTACAAAAACGATAAGATCTATTGTTTAATGTGAACCCAAAAAGAAATCGGCTATCAGGGTGAATGGGAATAGAGAAGAAAGCATTTTTCAAATCAATCACTGAGAACATGGTCGCCGTAGGCGGGACCAAGGTAAGCAACGTCGTGATATCGGAAACCACCGGGTACTGAGGTATCACGATCTTGTTCACCTCCCTCAAATCAATTATGAACCGATAGACCTTTGCATCCGTGTCCTTTTTCAGAATAGGGAGAATCGGACTGTTACAGATATTATAGGGAACTTCTTCCACTACTCCTACAGCGATCAAATCTTGCACAATCTGTATGAGAGCTTCCTCGCCCTCCTGGGAAATACGATACTGTGGGAGGCGTGGTAACACCGCCCCCTCCTGGACACTAATGTGGACCGGAGGGATCACCATTTGTCCCACATCTGTGTCCGAAGTCGCCCATAAAGCTCGGGGGAGGGTAGCCAACAACGCATCCTCTGATATCGTACACATCCGCCCAGACCGGGGGTAGTTATCATTTAAGATCACCCTCACACCTTCAGGGGAGCAGCGGATTGTGGCCCTAAAGTGCTTTAACATATCAAGGCCCATAATGTTATCCGGTGTGTACGGAGCAAGCAGAAACGGACAGGGCGCAGAAAAACAATCAACTTTAAATGCAAGGGGCTGTGAAAGAGGGCTTCGGGAGAGTGTACCGTCAAACCCTACCGATGTAACCATTGAGCCGGATGGGGGAGCCCCCGGAACCAAGTACCTAGACAATGCACTACGTGTCGCTCCTGTATCCACTAGGAACTGATCAGTAGAACCTAAAACCTCAGCCGATACATAAGGACCCGCCTGATCGACCGGCACCTCAACTGATTCAGACCCCCATCCTACGCATTCCTATGCATGCTGAGAATCATGATATCCCGATCGATCGATGTCCGATACATGATACTGGTGCTGGCGATCGAAAACATTTGAGCTATCTCGGTGCTGTCCGGCAGTATCGAAACGGGCATTATCGTTGGAATTCCCTCTAAAGTTCGAGAAGCCCCCTCTACCTCTCGGGCCACCCGGAGCGTGCCCCTGACGCGAAGCACGCAACGCTGGGCAATCCCTGGCCCAATGGCCCAACTGCTTGCAATACGCACACTGGTTCCTATTCAAATCAGATCGGCCCGAAGGGGGACCATAAGATCCGCCCCTTCCTCTATTATTATTACCCCGGCGGGGCGGGCCATATACTTGTGCTAACATCACCTTGGTTTTGAGATCTTTCGATTTCTTCTCCTCCTGGCCCTTCGCTTCTTGCTCCTGACGCTCATAATACTGAGCGATGGTCAGAAGGGCCGTCGGTGTCGCGGAGGACCAAGAACTCTCACTCGCTTTTAACCGGGCCGCAACTGCCGGCAGCAGATTAGCCACATATTTGTCCGCGAAAAGGTGGCGGCCCGTGTCGTCAGTAAGCGACTGGCCACTAAAATCATGAAACGTCTCCTCAAAGCGCGTAAAGAAGTCCGCGACTGACTCGTCAACTTTCTGTTTACATGCAGCTAACATATTCCAGTCAATCTTTTTAGGGGGGATAATCGTCTTCAACTTAGCCACAATAGCCGCAGGGAGATCTAAAATATTCTGGGGTGGTTTCTGTGCGGGCTTCCGTTCCCTATCCTCATCCTCAAGGTCAGACCACCGGGCCTTGAAGGCAACCGCATCATCTACCTTTCGGACAGAGCGCCATGTATCCGGCGGTAGGATAAGGCCAAAGAACAGGTCTATATCCGCTAAGGTCATAATGCAAGAATTCAAGGCCCCCTCGACTTCTTCATAGAAGGCCGCTGGATTCTTGCGGGGGTCAGGCAGCGCATTCTTTAATGCCATAACATCGGCCCTATGCCATGGAGTATAAACCCAATTATACACAAAATATCCCCTAGCATCGACAGAATTAATATCCGAGCTAGTCCCTGCTCCCTTGGGAGGAACATACAAAGGCGCCGCCTCTCGCATTGGTTTAACATGCACTATGTCATCCTTATCTGACTGGGAGGCGGATGGGTGGCCCCCTGCTGCAGACGAATCCGACTGCTTCTCCTCCTCCGTTTGTTGACGTGCTTTCTCTCTAAGGGCCAGCACCTCGTCCCGCAAAGCGAACAGCCGCCGAGCCGCCTCAGAAGCCTTAGGGGGAGAAAAAACACCATTACGTAATGCTCCGGCATCCGAAGACACTTCGTCAGGCTCAAGGATACTAGAATATTTTCGGAAAGCAGCAATTACTTCTTCTGAAAAATGAGACAGAAAATACACCCTCTCTCTATCTTGCCACGACCCCCAAGTATGGAACAACTCATCCTTAGACATCTTGCCCTTAAGTGCACGGAGGGAAAGTTTCCGAAGATCAGCCATATGCTCGGTCGATAACATGGACCGTGTGTCGACCTTACCCGGAGCCGGGCCAGAATCTTGCGGCCGCGGAGCAGATGCGCCAACATAAGGGGGCGGAGAGCGATCTAGTAAATAAAAATCGTCATCAGGATTATTAAGGACAGGATAAAGTGGCTGACGAACAACATATTGACCCGAAACTTGTAGCCTACGCTCTTTCTCTTGTCTGTCCGTTTGCTCTTTGTCCTCCCGATGCTTCGCTTCCTGAGCTCGCACATGATCATTCTTTCGCTGCTCCTTATCAAACAGCGCTTTCTCACGTTTCTCTCGCTCACGCACTTCCTTCACCCATAATCGCACACACTCAAACATATCCTGACGAGCACGTCGCTTACACATACACTGTTCCACATACTCAATCTTACGTATATCAAACGATCCATACAAAGGCCATCGCAACTCAGGATCCTTCCTCGTATATTTCCTCCATAACGTGCTGTACATTATGGAAGAAAGACCATGCTTCACGTACATATCCCTATTAGGAGTCCCCTCTGGGGGAGCTGGAGCAGATTCCTCGAGGTTCAACCGGTTCCCAAAACAGCAGCACCACTTACGAAGTGCGCTAAAAGCAGGCATGCTAGGAATAATGCAAAATATGCAGTATTATCAAGAAAAATGGCACTTAATCGTTGCGCCGTTCAAAGTTTACACAGCTCCGGAGAAATTTCTCCACATTACCTGCCTATATGTGTTGCAACGCATATATTTTCACAAAGACAAATTCAAAATATGACTAGTCACCATCAATCAAACTCAAATAGCCAGACCAGGCTTCAAAACTCGGAGCAAGTACCGTACAACGGTTCTTACCAATCAAGAGTCCAGGTTCCAACTGCCAAGCTCCACAATCGCCCAAACGGCTCTCACGGCAGGACCGACAGAAGAGGTCTCAGTCGATGACCGGCGCCACCCAGACGGTCAGCTCGGAAGGGAAGGAAGAAGAACCTCGGGATGCCAGGGCTAAGATGCCACTGGCAGTGATCACGTCCCCGGCCAAACTCCTCACCTTCGTCGCGACCAGTCCATCGAGCATCCGAGTCGCCGATGAGCCCCACGTGACGGGCGCCAATTGATGAATACAGGCCCCAGCTAGGCCCGCAAGGCACAAGGGTTCGCTCTCCTGTAACGGAATCTATAAGGAAGTTGGCACGGAAACTGCAAAGTACAAAAACAACGTTTATTAACCCTTAAGGGTGGTCCTACAATCCACACAACACTCTTCAGTATTGCATGGAGTAGCACACAGAACATTCGTACACAGTCCCCTTTTATACACAACAGAGGGGCTCATAAGTGGGTGGATACCACATGAGGTTGAAGAACATTACCATTTAGGGTCATTCTCGATACTGAATCAATACATGGGCGGAGCTAACACACTCTTTGGGCCCGCGAAAACACATGGTCAAGCAAAGCTAATTATAACAGATGTGGTCAAGTCTGGGCATGCGCCAGATAGACGAGAAAGCTATTTATAACTGTTACTAGGCAGATTACAAGAGCAACTGACACAGAGGTCGGACTCTCCTCGTGGTGAACACGTGGCAGCATGTCAATACAAAATGGAGTCCAGACTTCGGTCAACATAATGAGAAAAACACGATAAAAGGGAAGCATTAATGTTTTCAGTAAATGCTTAATCACATTCTGCTTTAATTTACAACACCCCCACCTGTAGTGGATCTTATGAGTTCACTAAATGTCAGTCACAATTTACAAAGATTTTCATTTAGCGAAAGTCTAGTTAGACACATTTTGAAATAACATTACTGACATCCATCAGCTCCCTATGTCTGGCCACTCTCATAATTTCTTCCTTTCGATGAAATTGATGGACCCTGGTGAGGTCGTCCGGTGTTAGCCCATTCTTGGCTGGAATGCATTGAGCACTTTGTGAATGCGGTCTAGCTTTATTTCCGACTCCAATGAAGCTTCCAGTAATGAGGCAAATAGGTCTTGGACATAACTTATCATTTGAGATTCCGGTATCACATCTGGAACACCATCGATCTGCGTATAGTTTCTCCTATACTGATTTCCTCCATCCTCCACATTATCTGTAAGCCACTGGCAATACCACGCGACCTCAGCCGCCCTTGCATCAAGCTCATCTCTCTCGTAAGGGCACTCTGCTGTTGCCACCTCCAGCTGATCAACCCTGGTATCGATTCTTTGCACCACATGATCAAGTTCACTCACAGATTTGAAAAAAGTCATGTCACAAGAGTCTAATTTCCTTCGTGGAGGCCGCCATCATCATCTGAATATCACCATGGGTGGCCGAGAAGCCCATGCTCCCTCCAGGTCGCCCGGGGAGCAGCATCACCAGTTGATGGTGGCAAGGACTCCGTAGCCTGACTAGGTCCCCCTAGGAGGTCCTTGATGGAACCCCCCCCTTTTGTTCCTTTGCATGGATGCCTGCCATTCCGAGCCGAGACCAAAGCAACTGGAAAACCCAGACAGGAGTCAGGCCTGTAGAAGACACTGGGGTCCAACAAGGTAGCCAGGGCCCCCACAAAACTCCACATGCTGTGTGTAGCACCAAGAAGGCTGCACTTCTAGGCCCAAATCCAAAAACGTCTATATCAGTCTCCACGTGGGTACTCTTCCTCCACGGGTCTTCCCAGCCTTCGATGGGGGACCGTCTGCTCTGCCGACCTCCTCTGGCTTCCTGCTTTCCCCCTGCACCATCTTAGGGTCAGGAGGTGCTAGGATTCTCTGCTCCCTCTGCCCTGCCTGAGCGGGGAAGCTGTGGATGTTGCATGGGAAAGGTGTCCCTTACTTCTGGGTGGCCCTTTTTCTCCCCGGTGGCCTCCTCCGGTAGCAGCGATCAGCAGGCGCAGAGTGCTGCCTCTCTCTACTGGCTTACTATACGCAGGTACCTTGGTGGCTGGGCAAACCACTGGCACTTCCCACTATCGTCTTCTGCGCAACAGCCCTTACAGGGCCTCCTTAGCTCATCACGTCTGAATCTGCAGCCTTCTGAGGCATGAGTGCGAAGGGCTTCATCCTGAACTCAGTAGGCTGGTACCAAGCTCCATGCATCAGCTCTAAAATCCCTGCCCATGCGATGTCAGAGGCCATCTTGTCTCGCTCAGGCAGAGGGGTAGCCCATCTCCGAGGCTCTCCCGCAGTCAAACTCACATCCCAGAGTCCCGGCTCCTGCCCACTTCACTGAGCCGATTGGCCCCCCTCCACCTCCCTTATCATTTGTGAGGATCTGGGGAGTCAAAGTGGCTGTGTTATCTTGTTTCGGGCCCGCTGACCTCGCAGCTCAGCGTGGACGCATGCGCATGGGTCCTTGCCATGGCCGCACCACCCTGTGGCTATTTTTTTTTTAAATATGTGTTATTTTTTAAATACAGAGTAGAACAGAGGTCCAGATAGACAAAGCATTAAGCCCACAACCCATTTAGGGCCGGCCGCATTTCATCCAAGGTTCTCCAAGAATATGAAAAGGCATTAGTAGACGAGTTGGAACACAGCATGTCGCTTACAACCCTTGTTGGGCCGGCCGCGTGACATAGTACATATAGCAATATTAGCTTGTTGTGGGAAGTCTCGGGACCTTTTTTAAAATCAAGAACAATGAGAACACGGGCAAGAGGCCCATATAAAGTGGATAGCAGTGAATGGACAGAAAAGGGTCGAAAGAAGAGGGAGTAGTAGAAAAGAGAAGCATACAGCAACGAAAGCGGCCATTGCCATTGCCCTTCTAGAATTTCGACAGGCTTGGAACAGGTATGACCACTTCAACATTAGCTGCCGCTTAAGTGTGTGCAAGTCCGAATCTCTAACACACATTGCATGTGCAGCTCCCCAACGGTGACAGACTTAAATGGTTATGCTCGAGCTTCCTGAAAGGTGGTTGTCATAAGGTGAATGAGGCTGTTCAGTATGTCATAAAGGGCGAAAACATACAAATGTTGTGTGCCCTAGTCATATTGATGTACCAGGCAATTAAGCTGATAACTTCAAAGGATGAAAGCCCTGCTCTTTACACTGTCACCATTTAGAAAACAGTCTCATGGGGGAATGAGCAGTATTATATGTGTCATAGGACATAACTTATAGTCAATGCTTACCTACACCTAAGCTCCTTTTTAGGATTTTATATTTTTAAATGTCCACATGCATTTCTGCTTTGCCTGAGGGTTATCTCTGAGGCATTACTAGTTTACTCTTTTGCCAAAACCAGGGACGCTTTAACTGACATTTTAAGTTTAAAAAAAAATTAAATTCTATTGGTATATTCTGCTCTTGTATGTCTGATGGTATTGCACTCCTTTATGGTATTAATTAACTAAATAAAAAAAAAAAAACTCAAGTCAGGTATACACACACACATATGCAAGACTACACAAAACTGGGATAGGCCATTCATATGAGTAATACGAAAGGCTTTAGTCCTACTTTTATATCTGACCAGTCCCGGTTTTCGCTTCATAAAATCTGGTCACCCTACCTTGACTAGAATCATCACTCATATGATAGTCCAAGGCTGACTTACATAATATGCAATATTTTGAGAAGATTACACATATTGTGCATACAAAAAGATTTGGTTTTGCTCACCCCGACTCGTGCCCATTGGTTGTGCGTTTTTATCTGACATCAGGTTATCATGCAGTGCTAGGTCGTGTCCCTTTGTTTTGCAGGGTTTCTATCTGAACTTTCAGTCATATAATCAGCTAGTTCCTAGTTGTCCATTCTATGTTGAATTAAACAGAACCGACCACTTGCCATTATTCACACTGTAGTTCAGCATCTGGCCTTGGCCGGGGTCGGACAGGGCTTTTATGTTTTAGGACATTTCCCCAGTGGGCCGGAAATTTTGGTGGCCAGTTTGTAGTTCCTAGGGCCGCTGCTCTGGCCTCTGTCAGTGGTGTAACAAAAACCCCGCAGTGCAGGGGGCCCCAAACTCCAGGGGGAGCCCTCAGCATAGTACCCTGGCCTGAGCGCTCCTAAGTGCGTCCGGAGGGGGGGGCCCTTCATCTACTTTGCACGGAGGTGGTCTCAAGTTTTGTTACGCCACTGGCCTCTGTTTTTCTATTGCAGCAGATTCACAGTGGGAGGAGTAAGCAAAGAGAGAGCGAGAGGAGGGAAAGACAGGATGCCAGATATCAAAGAAAGCGAGGAGAAAATAGATGGATGAAACGAAAGAGCGAGCGGCATAGAGGGCGGGGGGGGGGGGGGGGTGGATTGTTTGAATATTTTGCCAGGACTGCTTTTGCTTCCCAGACTGACCCTAACCTTGGCTGGTGACTCCTTGAGCACAGTGCTCCTTGCTGAACCTCCGTCTGAACCTTGGCACTGTTGAAGGAATGATTGCTTTCTGCAGCCTTGCAGGTGACTGCGACAACAAAAACAGCCATGTCACCTCTGTCCTTCAGGAACTACATTGACTCCCCTAAAAGCAACAACGCTGGGCCATATTTATCAAAGGGTTGCATCGCTTTTGCACCATGCAACGGAGTGCAAAAGCACAGCAACCCTTTAGATGTGACTTATCAAGCCTTGCATGGCCCTGAGTGGCTTGATAAATCCCGAGTAACGCAACGCAGCACAAATAGCTGCATTGTTTTACCCCGCCCAAGGGAGGCGTTCCATTGGTGTGTGGGTGTTCCCATTTAAAACCCATGGATTTTCATGCATTCCCAGATTTACCATAAGTGGTAGACCTGGGAATGCGGCAAAACTGCTATGCGTACACAGGTGAAGCGTAATGGGGAGAAATATCTTAATTTCTCGTTTTTTTTTTCTTTCAATGTGTGCTGCATTTTACAGCACACATAGAAAGAAGAAAATCCCTCAAGGCATTGTGTTTGTGCAATATGGTGTCCCTTCTTGCACAAAAACAATCCTGCCTGCAACGGAGGCACCCTTGCAGCACGGTGCAAGATAGCCTGCATTGGCGCTAGTCAGCACATTGTGCACCAGTGCTGAAAAAAGTCAGGAATGTGCAGTGTTATATTAAATACGACGCTTTTCTGCCCCTTTCCTATCATGCAGCACAGAAGTGTGGCTTGCTGCGCTGCGTCAGATCTTGATAAAAAATAGCCCTGTTTTCAAGGGATGCTCTACGCCTGATGGGAAATTTCCCAGAGTTCATCTGAATGGAAATGTATATTGCTTTTTTTGGGAAGGCTTTTAAACCTCCAGTTTTACAAAAAAATCTCTGTTTTTTCATGGGGTTGCCAATTTTCGGGGGGGGGGGGGGTAAGGTTGATTCGTTCACCCAGTCCCTCTCCTTTCTTATGTTTACCTTTTAATTTTCTTCAGTTTTTTAAAAATAATTTACTGAGTTTCTAACTATATGTGTCTTAAGATGTAAATCATCATGATGCACAGTGGTTTGATTAATTACGTCCGTAGATGGTTCTACTTATAAAGCCTAAACGTAGCTGGGAAGCAAAAAACGTGGCTGTACAACTAAAGACACCTACCACTGAATCTCTTGAAAAAATTGATACCTCTTGCACAAGAGTCATATTATTGTGACAGTATGTGTCGCTTAGACGTTAAATATTAATATGATTGCCAACTCATGGGGGCGTAGCAACTGTAGTTTTGTGCTTAACCCCTGCTATTTTCACGTATTTTCAGTACAGCAAATGTATTTCTTGCTTTAGGGGAGACAGTGAATTCCATGGCAGGAGTGTGTTTCTAGCAAGCAATATCCAGTAAAGATCTTGGCTCCTTTCATTCGTTCACCTCTGAGTGTAGCTGCCTTCTTTGTACGCATGGCGGCGCTGTGCTCTAAAATATAGAGCAATAGCACCGCAGAAATTAAAAAACAACGGTGAACTTGAAAAACTGAATGAGATGTCATTCCTGTGAAATACATATTAAACAGGCCTTGCAACAGCTGTCAGTGTTCATAACATTTATTTAAGTTTAATGATATTTTAGAGTCATAAAAGTAGAACTGTTAAACGAATGCAAGCAGGAATTAGGAGTAAACTCTTAAATGAAGGGACTATGAGGAGCATTTGAAGGACGGTGTTCTGAAAGTCGTCGCTACTAATTCGATAGTCCCCGGATATGCGCAGACAAGAATATTAATTGTGACGTTTGATCACTCTGCCTTGTTTTGTTCAATGTACCCTAATGTCGAGTGCACTTATGAGTTATTACTCATTTTAAATGTAAAAAAAATAATCTTGCTATGCCTTACGTCACTGCCAAATTGACCTAATAAGACTGGGCGTTTGTCCAATTTAGCACTGGGGGCTTTTTACACGCATGCGCCTGTCCAGCAGCCGTCCAATTAAAGCGAGACGTTTGAAAAGTCCTTTTCAAGACGGAAACCAGGAAGGAACGAAATCAGTTTTTTCAGATGATACATCATGTGAATGAATCGGTAATCCTCGTATAAGAAAGATCCTGTGTCCGATTTCCTTTTTGCAGCCCACGACCTACCTTCTCAACTGAAATAGATTACTGCAGTTGAGTTGAGACATTATTTTGCCCGACCCAGCAGCCAACCTGAAAGGCAGTCACAGGGCAGAGTTAAATGTGCAGTTTAGAGAACGAAAAGTAGAACTGACTTTTCGTTCTGATCTGTTTTCCAAAATGTTGAAGAATTTTAAGAAGAAATTATCTATTGATGACAACATGCTTTATTCCATGCGATGGGTCATTACATGAAAAATTGAATCTCTGCATGTGTCTACACATTTTGAGCTACTGTCATTTTAATCTGATTCACATTTAACTGCGTCTAATATTTTTTCAACAAATTATTAACTACTTTTTGGTATGTTTAATTCACACTGTAGATTTTACTTATCTGCAAACATGTTATCTGTTCTATGTGATAGAACAAGACACCAAACATTTACTCGGTTTGTAGGAAGGGTGATAGCCTGTCCATAATTATAAGGAATAAAATAACGCGAGAGCGGCCGACTTTGAAGCTGGGGAACCGGGTTCGAGGCTTGCGGGAGGTACAAACATCCTGTGATTCAGAGCAAATCCCCTAATCTCCCCATGCCTAGAAGTGAATGTGTCAGTCTGTAATGCAACGGGTGCCGATGTAAAGTGGTCTGATACCTTCGGGTCAAGTTCGCGCAACATCAAACTGCAAAAAAAAAAAAAAAAAGAGGATATATCAATTACTATGGAGATCGGGGCTGTATTAGTCATTGTTTGCACTGGGCACACCTTTTAAAATCTGTGCAGGACGCAAACAATGGCAATGCACCCTATTACTACGTATGCCCAGCACCCAGGGCAGCTGCGAACTCCCGCTGCCCTCAGGGCTGCGCATTCATGTGAAAAGACAGAGCTACTGCAGGCAGCCACTACGTGTTTTCACAGTGCAAGCGGCACCCCGCCTGTACTTTTAAAGGGGATTAGAAATCCCCTTGAAGGTGGGTGCAGTCACTGACTGCACCTGCCTGCAAGGGGATGTCTGGGGGGTCCATATACCCTCTTTCTTTCCTCCAGAGGGCTGCTTTCAGGGGGCGCACTCACGATGCACCACCTAGAAGGTGGTGCACTGTGAGTGCGCCCCCTGAAAGTTTCCTTGCCTCTGTGCCCGATTCTGTAATATGGCACGGGCACAGAGGCAGATAAATTCCCTCATTTGCAGAGAGCATGCCCCTATGCAAATGAGGAAACACACCCCGAAGGTAGCGCTGGCGCATTAAGTGCAACAGCGCTATCAGTATTACTGAAGGGGACACACAAGCGTCTGCGCCCCCTTGTGTGATACCAAAGTGCCCGAGGGTGCGCAAAGTGGGCGCAAACGTCCCCGGGGCATTTATTATACTACGGCCCCAGAGAACTTTTATGGTGACAGAACTCCTAAGTGAATTGCAATTATCTGATAATATATGGCAGGCTGTACTTCATCCCAGGTATATTAATGATTTAGGCAGTGGAAGACATCTGGCTAACAGCATGCCTGGAGAAGTACAGAGAGAGTTATAGTTAAGGACAGGTACAGATTGAGAGAAGTGTGGCATTAATGTAGGCTGGAAGAGATGCAGGCTGGGTAATGTCAAGGCATGTATTGGTATGGACTTGGAGGACTACAGGTTGGGAGAAGTATAGAAAAAGTCAAGTAGGGTCAGGGAAAGATATGGTCAGGGAGAGGTGTGGAGATGGAGGTGTGTGTGCAAGAAAAGTAGGAATCATAACAAGGTGTGAACAAGGAGACTTGGGCAGAAATGGAATGTGTAGCCAGAGAACAGTACGGGGATGAGAGGTATGTGCTGGGAGATGAAAAGCAGAGAGAGCTCCAGACAGCGATGGGTGTGGATTGGGCACAGACATGGAGACATTGGTTAATTTATAAAATAAAAAGTGTCGGGGCTCTCCTCAGGAGGCAGCGCTACTAGGAGAAATGTGCTGCTGCAAACTGTCTCCTGACTAGAGCCCCAGCACTTTTGAACCTTGCGAGGACTTGGCCTAATGTGTAGAGCTGCCGATTTCGGAGCTGGAGAACCTGATTAAAGTCTCGGGTGGCTCAACAACCTGTGAGTCTGAGGAAAACCATGTGCGTTCTAAATAAGTGTGTCCTTAACTGGTGCTACATGCACCGGTGCCGATGATTAGGTGCCGGTGCTGAGCACTGGAAAGAACCGGCTCTAATTAAGCACTGTATGTAAATGTTCAGGGAGGTGCAGGAAGAGAAGCAGGTGGGGAGAGGTGCTGAGAAGTAGATGTTTGAGGAGGTATTGGTGGCGTAATGGGGAGCTATAAGACTGTTGAGGTGATGGCAAAGAGAGGTGCAGGCTTTAAGCAGTGCAAGTAGAAAAGAAGAGGTACTGGCAGGATTGGGTGTGAGCTGAAAGAAAGAGGAACCAGCAGGGAAAGGGATAAGGAAGGAGAGGTGTTGTCTGTGAAAGAAATGGGATGAGAGAGGTTTAGAAGGTGAAAAGCACAGTCAAGGAGGTGGGCAGAAAGAAGCCAGTGTGGGATTAAGACAGGCAGAAGGAGGTGCGATCAGGGAGAGATGCACTTAGAGACAGGTCTTTGATTGTCACAGACTAACAGAAGTGTTTAAAAACAAGAACCACAAACATTGATAACTAAACGTTATCTAAATCCGAAATGGACCACTTGTGTGCAGCTCTGGTTGCTGTTTTGGTTCATTTTCAGAAGACCCTTGTGCATAAATGCGTTGCTTAAAAAATACAGTATAACTGGATTTAGTTGTGTTTTTAGTAGCACAATCATAAAGTCGCAATAGTAACTAAACATGCGAAATGCCGGATTCTGGTGCATTTTTCAGAGAGCCAATTTGAGGACAAGTCTTTGGCATACAAACTCACTGCATATCATGTCGCATCATCTTTTTATTAGGAGTATGGCTTTATTTAACTTTCCTGAATATGTATGTACAGCCAATGGAGGAAGAGTATTATCTCACTAAACAGTTGTTGCTCTATTGAGTACAACATGCTGACTTCATCATGGAAGAAAATACAAATAATGTGACAGACAGAGTGCCTTGGAATTGAGAGGCACTTTTAAGTCTCACACTTATGATTTCAGAGCATCTAAATGCAACACAATGTTGTCATGAAAACAAAACAAAACAAGTCAAAGAGCAAAGGAGATTTGTGATTCAATCTGTGTAGTGGCTTTCAACAAAAACTAACAGGTCATGACACATCTATGGTGTAAAAAAAGAGCTTCTTTAACCCCATCACCAAATACTTGACAGACCACATAAGTTTAGTGACCTGGGTCAGGAGCACTATGACCCTGCACTCGGACCTAGGGGAGGGGACAGGGACCGGACACCACTTCTGGTCAGGGAGTGGGGCCGACAGTTTACTGGACGAAGGCAGAGGGAACGGACGTACATGTGGGCACAAGACAACAAGAGAATAAAGAATATACTTAACGCTTACCAGTCTCGACGTGGATCATTTAGCAAGACAGGACAACTGGCGACAAGCAGGTGGGATCCAGAGCCACCACAAGAAACCACCTCCCCACCACGTCCACGCGGAACCAGGAGCCCACCCTGGTCCGCCGATCGACGAGACGACATCGGGAGCACAGAAGAAGACGAAAACCAGGTGCCTATCCTGGTCTGTTGGGCCCCATAGAAGAGAAGACTCGAAATCGGGAGCCCACCCCGATCGCAAAAGAAAGGGAGCCAGGAGCCCACCCTGGTCTGTGTGCGGCATCCACGGCGACATCGGGAGCCCACCCCGGCCGCACCAAGGAGAGTGAGGGGAGGGAAGTGCAAAATAAGCACCCGATCGTGGAAAAGCCGCCCGCTGACTAAACGAGAGCCTGAGCGTCCCGCGTTGAGATTCAACACGAAATCTCGCGAGAGCTCGGAGGCCATCTTGAAGTCAGGCAGGACAGCCAATGAAGAGCTGAGGAAGACCCTGATGCCATTTTAAAGTCATGCAATGCAATAAGATAGAAAATCTCGCCCACAGAAGTACCGGCGGCCATCTTAGAGTCAGGCTGGACAGTGAATGAGAGGCTGGAGAGGGCCAGGTGGCCATTTTGACGACAGGCATTAACAAAAAGCCAGAGGAAAAGGAATAAATAACGAACTAAAAGGACATTGCAGCACAAAAAAGGAAAGAAGGAACACAGCATAACAAAAAGAAAACGGAAAGACAAAGGAAAAGGAGAAACATGACCAACGAAAGTGACAACCCCAGCGCACAGGCAATATTTTGCAGACCACTACCATTCAGCATATCGGAACCCCAGACAGGCATCAGTTGGGAACGCTTGATTTGGCAATTCGAGAGCTACATGCGCGCCACTGACACCGTACAGATGCCAAACACGTTGACCTCTTCTTGAATCTCTTAGGGGATGAAGTAGAAGACCTGCTCACAACATTCCCCTGCGATAAAATAGCAACGTACAAGGGACTGATACAGTGTCTCACAGAGAAGTTCGACCTGCAAAGAAAGATAGACTTCGAGAGATACACATTTAACACAGCATGTCAACAAGCAGAGGAGTCCTTGGACGATTTTGCAACAAGACTGCAAAAGCTAGTAACGTATTGCAAATTTGACAAGTTCGACAATGCACATGCGATACGACTGCGCATCATCGAAGGTTGCCATTCCATGGAGTTCCGCGCACATATTCTGAAGGAACCAACGGCGCTGGAAAAAAGTATTGACAATGGCCCGAGCAGAAGCAAGAGCGACGACACACACCAAAGAGATGGAGCAGGGCAAAGACAGAAGGGCAGAACAAACGAATCGTGTAATTGGAAGCAGCAAGAAAAAAGACAGCACACCGCCAACGAAAAGGCAAGAAAGAATGTAGTAATGTATCTCGATTACTCGTCGAGCTCCAGTTGATGGTACCCTTTGCACAGGTCCAGCTTCGAGAATCAGCATGCTCCAGTGAGACAGCTTATCATGTCGTTTAGGTGTGGCCCAGGGTGTCGTTCTCTTTCAATGGCTTTGTTTGGTATCCTCATGTCCACACATATGCGGATCTTTGAGGTGTTCTTTATTGGAACCGCCACTATGGGAGACACCCAGGGAGTCGGCCCTTCCGTAGGCTTAATGATGTCTTGTGCCAGCAGACTCTGTATTCCATCTATCTGTAAAGCTATCGATGCTGCCTTGACTTCCCACACGTTGGTGCATGCCCGGCAATGGGCCAGAAATGCAGAAAGTGGACCAGAGACAATCACTTTGCGAGTGCTTGCATGAGTAGACAGTTAAACAATGAGCGAAGAAGACCAGCAAGCAGCAGTAACGAGAAGGCATGCCAGGCACATGGAGATGGCAAATCGCAGCTCCTCAGGTGAATCCGAAGGAACAGTCGCATCAGAAAGAGCGGAACAACTGTACTTGATGTCAGATGCACCCACAGAAGTAGGAAGGCCAGAGCACATCAACACTGTGGAGAAGCATCAGATCAAGAAAACAGCAACTGTGGAGATTGAAGTAGGATGCCACAGCACACGCTTCATGCTTATAGTGGGGCTACGTGCAACATCATGTGCACTTCGGAGTACAAGAAGATGAAGATAAGATCACCACTATCACCATCGACCATTGATGTTTTCACCTGGGGCCCGAAGAAGCCGGTGGAAAACACGGGGAAGTTCATAGAAACACTAACGTACAAGGACCGGTCATGAGAGAAGAGATACATGTGCTACAGACATCCCAGCACCATGCCTACTGAGCAATGTCACGGCGCAGGTAATGAGCCTCCTGGCCATGACATACCACATGTCAGAGAAAAGAAACATTCTACAAGAACATCCAGCCATACTACAAGGCCTAGGGAAACTAAAAGGGAAAAAAATAACATTGCACATCAACGAGGCAGTCAAACCTGTGGCGCAGCATCACTGACGAGTGCCCATACACCTACAACCTCAGGCCGAAGAGGAAATACAGAGTCTGCTGGCACAAGACATCATTGAGCCTGCGGAAGGGCCGACTCCCTGGGTGTCTCCCATAGTGGCAGTTCCAAAAAAGAACACTTCAAAGATCCGCATATGCGTGGACATGAGGAAACCAAACACAGCCATTGAAAGAGAACGACACCCTGGGCGAATCCTCCAATCGATGTTGCAGAAGTGAGGTCGTTTCTTGGTCTTGCTAGCTACTGTGCCAGCTACATAAAATACTTTGCCACGGTGAGCACACCACTGCGGGACCTAATAAAGCAGGGTCAAAAGTTCATCTGGTCACAAGAGTGCAGCTGGGCATTTTGAAGCAATAAGACAGGCCATGATGGAAATAGACGATCTTGCCTACTTCAATCCGCTGCTATGCACCGAGCTGACCGTAGACACCAGACCGGCAATCTTAGCAAAACACCTTTCAGGGAGAGACTCACCAAGAAAAATTGTTGCATACGCAAGCAAAAGTCTGTCTGACGTTGAAAGAGCATACTCCCAATCTGAAAAGGAGAGCTTAGCAGTGGTCTGGGCGTGCAAACACTATCACATGTTCATTTACGGAAAACCATTTACCATCATCACTGACCATTAGGCTCTGGTGACAATATATAGCAGTCCGAATGCAAAGATGCCGCCTCGCATCAAGTGCTGGGGCATACGACTGATGAACTACGATTTCAAGATAGAGCACAAGCCGGGCAAAGAACACAACCCGGCTGACTACATGTCTCGACACCCCTTACCACAGGCACCAGAGAAGACCTCAATGGCAGAAGAATATCTCAACTTCGTACTAAGGCTGAACACGCTGGTGCGTATAACACTGGCGGAACTAGAACAGGAGACAGCAAAGAACGACACAATGCAAGCGTTGAAAGCAACAACAAGGCAGGAAAGATTGAGACACATCAACAACTTTGCAATGGGGGACGGAGACAACAAGGAGGAAATGATAGCGTTCAAGAAGATACACGACGAACTATCAGAGACTGAAAGTGTCATACTAATGCGAGGAACAAGGATAGTAATACCAAAGTGGCTACATCGACAGACTGTTAGCTTAGCACACGAGGCACACAGAGGCATAGTCGCGACAAAGAAGATGCTATGGGAGAAGGTATGGTTCTCTGGTCTAGACAGAATGGTGGAAGACACCATCATGAGCTGTCACATCTGTCAAGCAACAGGTCAGCCAGCAAGCCGGAACCATTAGAAATGGCAGAACTTCCAAAGGCAGTATGGACAACGTTGACAGCAGACTTCTATGGGCTGCTAGACACCGGTAACTATCTGATCGTGATCATTGACGAATACTCAAGGTTTCCCATAGTATGCCACGTCTCCTAGACATCAGCAACCGTGACATTACCAGTACTAGATGGCATATTTGCAGCCTGGGGATCACCAGAGACACTCAACACAGACAACGGTCCTCCATTCTCAGGGGAAGAGTTCAAAAAATTCATGACATACCTAGGCATTCATCACAGGAAGATAACGCCTCTGTGGCCACAAGCGAATGGCATGGTGGAGAGGTTCATGGGCAACATAAATAAGGCTGTCCAAAGAGCAAAGCTGGCGCTGATCTCCATAGGACAGGCGCTCTGTCAAGTATTATGAGACTATAGAAACACCCACCACAGCTCCACAGGGAGATGTCCAGCTGAATTAGTGCTGGAAAGAACAAGCAGAACACGGCTACAACAGTTAGAAGTGAAGAGGCCATCAGAACACAGCAGCATTGCTGTCAGGGACCAGGGGGTAAAAGAGAAGATGAAAGCATACACGGACGACAGGCGACATGCCACTCCAGTGCACCTCAAGCAAGGAGACCAAGTGATAGTGCGTCAGGGGCAATGGAGAAAGTCTGACAGTCCATTTTCCAAAGGCCAGCTAACAGTAACAGAGGTCAAAGGGCCAATAATCACGGCGGAGGCAGGCCCATACTGAATAACAAGAAACAGTTCTCACTTTTAAGAAGTGAAGCCCATTGACGAAGACGGAGAGGACACTGTGGCAGAGACCATAGGAGCACAGGAGAGAAACAGAGCAACAGACAAGGAAGGAAGATGTACAGAAAAGGACAAGAAGAGGAATTACAGGAAGAAAAATAAGGGACTTGTCCAAAAAGAGTGAGCAAAAGGACAAAAAGAATGATTGAAGAAATGTAGCGTTGGGGATGACTACATGTCTCTCCATTCTTTCCATTTTCCATCTCTCTCACTCTCTCTCTCTCTCTCTCTCTCTCTCTCTTTTTCATTATCTTTCGGCACAATACATAAGATCTCTCTCTTTCTCTCTTCACATTCTTTTCGTGACAAGAGGGGAGATGTAGTGACCTGGGGTCAGGGGCACTAGGACTCTGCGCTCGGACCTAGGGGAGGGGACAGAGACCAGACACCACTCCCGATCAGGGAGTGGGGCAGGCAGTTTACTGGACGAGGGCAGAGGGAACGGACTTGCATGTGGGCACGAGCCAACAAGAGAATAAAGAATATACTTAACGCTTACCAGTCTCGACGTGGATCATTTAGCAAGACACAACACTATGCAGTTACAAAGCATGTAAAAATGTGCAAATCAGTGGCTGAATAGTTTTCGAGGGGCATGCTTCCTGATATATGACCTGTAATTTCCTACCTATAATGATATTATCAGTAGACCTGGTCTTTCATTCCTGCCCTTCCAAAAAGGAAATGATATGCTGTTTGCACTTTACAATCAATATCCCTGTCATTAAATTGGGGAAAAGCCTGTTTAAAAAGTTGCACAATATAAGCTCTAAGGTCCTCCCCTTTATTTCCCTTTGAGATCCCAAGAACTCAAAAATTCTTGAGGTGCATCATATTTTCTAAGTCTTCTATTATAGAGTTATTTTTTTTATTTTAGTCTACTGTTACTGAACCTAATATTGTGTAGTATGCACAGTCTTTGAGAGGCTTGATGTACATTATTCTATATCAATAAGGTGACTCTTTGTGTCTATGTTTTTGACATCTTTAGTTGCACCATGTGTAATTGTAAATGAAAGGTTTTAGGTGCAAAGCAGTGTTTTTCCTACTCCTACTGTTGAAGCTTATGCTGTTCATATATAGAGGAGGTGGAGCAAATATGGGTGGGAGGACCAACTCAAATATACAGGTCTGCTGCTTGGAAGTAGCAGAGAGTAGAAGACTGATTTGCATGTCGCCTTTTAATTACAATAGACACAACAAGATGGTTGAGTTCAATCCCATTGTCGTTCCACTATAATTCATCATCTTCAAACCCCTTATCACCTTCTTTTTCTTGATCAAACTGAGGAAACTTGTCATTCACCCCCTCTGCCCATGTTTTATTATCATTACCTCTTTTATTTATTGGTGACTTATTTGCACTTGTATTGAAAGCTAGACCGGTCCCTTCTAAATCTAGCTCAGACTTTGAGTCTTATGTAGAGGCTCTGCTAATTAGACATAATAATGCTTTCTGCATTGCAAAACATTTGCATCCCCTGACAGTCATTGCAGGAAAGGAATTACACTGAGGTGCAAAGGCTAACTTGGAAACCATACCAAGGTCATCCCCCTTCACAGTTTGCAATACATTATTAGGCTTTGGTGGGACTATAGCCTTAGGCTCTCTCATAAATGTGAAACCTATAGGAAAGGGTGAGAACCAGTGCACCAGCAAGGTTGCCATTCCTGTTATAGAATCAGCTGATTTTAGAGCCAACTCAAGAGTATGGAGCACATGGAGTGAATGAGCTGTACCATTAGTGGCTTAGTAGTTTCACCAGTTATTGATTGCTCGTCAATTAGTAGCCACCCGGGTATGAACATCTATCAATTACCTACCACTCAAATCAGTGTCCACTGCATGGGTTAATTATCAGTGAGGGTGCTTTCTACCTAGCTTTGCTACAAGGCTCAGTTTCTGAAGGGTTGGATTTTTGTAATCTGCATGAATGTCTCAGCGATTGTCTTTTTCTCCATATCTGCTATATTCTGATCGGAGCAATCCCCTTAATTTACTGGCTCAGACTGCAGCTGAAGCAGTAGTTTGAGAACTACTACGTTTGTGGGCTCCTATACGGTATGAGTTTATCAATGGAAGGCTCCTCAGGTGAACACCATTCTCAACTGCTTACTTTAGGGCAATATACTATTGAATTTTGTCCTACTGCAGGCATGTGAGTGTCGGATTAAGCTACCGCAGGAGTCTTTCAGGTAGTCTCTGAAACAGTGGTGTAACATTAGCCCTGGCAGCCTTGTGGTGTGGGGGTCCCCAAGCTCAAGTAGGTCCCCTCCGACACTGTGCACGGTCAGCGAGCTCCAGGCATGAGAGCTCCTGACTGGGTCCAGAGCATGGGGCCTCCTCCATATACTTTGCAGGGGGGGGCTCAAGTTTTGTTATGCCACTGCTCTGAAATAATCAGTTAACAAAATACTGATTGCATTTACTCATGCCCCACCCCTGCACGGGCCCTTGGTGTCCACCGAGCCTCCCCCACTGTAGCACCTTTCTCTGCCATTTGAGCATCCCTTCCTTTGGACATCAGAGGGAGTGGTCTAAGTCTACAACTCAGTCCACACAGAACATCAAATGCCAGTGTCCACAGAGCATGGTGGCAAGCCTGTTCCGGTGGAGACACACATTTCCAGATTCTCCGTGGTGAGCCAGTAAACTCACTAAAGTCGGAGGGGGGGTAACACGTGTATTCTTTAGGACAGCTGCACGATCTCAGGATGTTCAGCGCTCTCTTCCCCTCATACTGCTTTTAGTCATGCCGCTGCTGGAGCTCTTCTTCAGCAGGTCTGTTGACACTCAGCCTCGTACCGCTATCTTGGGATCTTACTTAGTACTGGACGTCATCACTGACGCATAGCATGAAACCCTAAGGCACATGCTGAGCATCAAAACTGTGTTTTCCGTTCAGGAAGTGGGCCAGCAGTGATATTGATATCAAAAGCGATAGAAGTAAGGTACATATATTTGCATTGCTTGGGAAACTGGTGCACACAGCAAGATTACAGCAGCAGTGGTTGTGGCAAGTTGGTTAACCCCTTCAGTGCCCGCCCCTTTCCCCGCCCTGTGCTGGCCGTTGCATTAGCGGGCGGGGTTTATGACGAGCTGGACTCGTCATGGGCACAGCGCCACTGCGGCCCATGACGAGTCCAGCTCGTCATGGGCACTGAAGAGGTTAACATTTTGAGCAGACCCATAAAAGTACAACCTGGGTATTGAAGCTGTGAAGGATGCTTGGAGATGATTGAACTATTTCATGAGGTTTTGTAAGGGTGAGGTATTTTAAATACAATTTTAGAAATTATCGAATGGATACAATAAATAGAAGAATCACCAAAGGGTTTATCTGTGTGTATATATGAACATACTGGATTCCTTAACTGTAATTAGCACGAGTTTGTCCATTCTCTTTGAGTCAGGATGAGTTTCACACACCAATGAACCAATCAGTTACAGAAAAAATAACATTTATGTAGAGAAATGCACTTTGAACATTACTTACGGTTCAGGTGGTCCATTCCTGGAGGCTTCATTCACATGACTTACTTCTCATGTTTGATGTTTTCTGTTCAGACCAATGTACATCCCCAGCATGACTGCCCTTGCGTGGTATTTCTGTTTTTGCAAATACAATGTGTTCATGATTCAATTCATTAATTCATTAATTCTTTCATGGAGGAACAATCTTTTATACTCATGAACTTAATGGTAGCATAGTTGTCAGGACTGACACACTCATAAGGCATAGTAAGGCAGAATCCCTACAGCACCATATGAATGAATGAATGAATGAATATTAGTCTTATAAAGCGCAAACTTAGCCCAAAGGCAAAAGTTGTGCAGGGTCGGGCAGGCCTTTTATTTCACCGGGCATTTCCCTAGTGAGCTGAATGCTTTGGAGACCAGTTTTGAAAGCGCAGGGTCCCTCCTCGGACCCTCCTCGGACTCTTGTCACTTTCTCATGCTCCTCAATATTAAATGTAGCATGTACTGCAAAGAGTGAGCGAGAGAGAGAGAGAGGGCAAAGGTAGAAAGACAGCAATCAATAGGGTAGACGAGAGAGGGGAGAGAAAGAGAGGGAGAAAATAGATGGATGAAAAAAGATAGGTTGCCCGGGTAGACAAAGGGAGCAGGTCTGGTTTGAGCATTTTGCTAGGGCTAATTTGAGTTCCCCAGTCCGGCGCTGCTCTTGGGGCCAAATTACAGCAAAAATGTCCTAGAAAATGCCTTTTTATCAGTATATCGAGAGTGCCCCATCTGGCAAAATGCAACCTTTCCTGAATGACTGAAAATCCTTTTACTGTTCACAACCGTTTGAAGTTGTTACAATGCAAGATAGGATTGAGGAGTTTTTCATTCAAATAATGTTCCCTCCCCCACCCCCCTCCCCATGGTAATTGAAGGACATTTGCTTTGTATGGCATTCGCTATGTGGCTGCTGTTCAGGCAATTGTGCATCAACGCCTCCAAGATAAGGGCAAGGATATGGCCTTATTCTCGAGTCATTCCCTTCTTACGCTTTCTCTAAATTATGCCTGCTCACCACCTATGTCTTTATGTCCAGCATATAGACTTTGATATAGCATGATTGGGCTGGTAAGGTAGATCATCAATTTAGAGCTCCTGATTCTGAGATCATAGCATACCTTTCGTTTTTTGACTCAGCATTTTATTTATTTATTTATGTATTTATAAAGTTTTATAGACGCGAACATGATCCCGAAGGATATCAGAGCGCTTTACAATTGGAGGGAAGGGGAGGTAACAATTGCAGTACAGGTTTCAGATAGGAATACCAAACAAAAAGTTTACAGCCAAAATGGGTCAGCAAAGAATAAGGTAATAAACTGATACATAGTGAGCAAGGAGGGGTGCAGAAGATTCATAAAAACAAGAATAGCACCCAGCGCAGGGCTTAAAGGTGTAAGTCCAAAGCAATAGAGCAGACGATCCAAAATCCTTTTAAGGTAAAAACTTGTTTATAAGGAATCTTTTTACTTCCAATTTAGAAGAACCCTTGGAGGAGATTCTACGTATTTCTGGTGGGAGAGAGTACAAGATCTTCGGAGCAGAGCCGGAGAAAGTACGGTGACACATTCTCTTTTTGCAAACGATCTGTGGTTTTAAGAGGAGAGAGTTTGCACTCCTGGAAGGTCTACTCCCTCTGGTTAATTCTAGCTTTTGCACTAGATAACTGGGGTTTTTGAAGTGGAGGGCTTTGTGAGACAGGCAGGCTATCTTTAGCTGTATTGTTGCTTCGTAGGGCAACCAATTTAGGGATTTTAAGACTGGGGAAATGTGCACATTTCTTTTGGTACCTGTAACTAATCTGGCAGCCTCATTCAATTATGCCCTTAGTGCGGCCAAGGTATATTTGGGGAGGGCACAGAGTGTAGCACTGCCATAGTCTAGCCTCGGCAAAACAAGCGCTTGGACCACTTGTTCGAAGTCAGCTTGTGGGAGGAAGGGTTTGAGATTCCTGAGTATCCTCATCAGATGGTTAGCTCCCTTGCACACATTGCTGATATGATTCTTCATGTTCAGATGCTTGTCCAGGGTGATTCAGAGAGATTTTGAGAGAGTCAATAATGAGGGGGGAGCAGTTGAAGGCAGTGAGGTGGTTCATTAAAGGGTCTAACTTGGGGATGTGATTCGGAGGAGAAATGAGAAGGAATTCTGTTTTAGAGGTGTTGAGCAGGAGGTGGTTCTCAGTTAACCAGTTTTGAGTATTCCTTAGGGGAGTGTTGAGTGAAATGATATTATCCGGGGAGGAGATTTTCAGATAAAGTTGCGTGTCATCCGCATACATATGAAAGAGAATGTCAGTGGAATTTAGTGCATTAGCTAATGGTTCTAGAAACAAGTTGAAGAGTATGGGAGATAGAGCGGACCCTTGGGGGACCCCATGGATACTGGTGATGGCTGGGAGAGAGAGTGGTTTGCCTGAGTTCAGTTAAACTAGCCTTCCAACAAATTAAATGGTCTGGGTTTTTGTATTGTCTTTTTGTTTACAACAACCAACACATTTTTTGCAATCCAGTACCCAAAATATTTTCATGTATAATGCAGTTTTCATATGTTGCTGGAAGGGTTAACAAGGGTTGCATGTGAGGCTTCACTGCCTGCTGCATATTTCTAGCCCTCGAGGTGCCAGATTCTTTGCTGCATTCCACATAGAAGACAGCCATTGTCCAGTCCAGTGCAGGCGCCATATTTGAACCACCTGATGAAGGAAGTTCTGTCAGTGGAGGAGTACTGTGGCACTGCAGAATCATAAAAGTCTATTCTGAAATTGCTTCAGTATTGGTTCAAGCTACACGGGTCGGTTCTGCTGCTCTCTTGCCCCTTTCTCTGTCATCAGCACTGTCATCAATGGGAAACAGCCATTACAACACAGTCAAAACCACGCGTGGCTTACCACAAAGCCATTACCATGCATATGCCTGTAACATGCATACCTTTACCACGCATGCCTTTGCCATAAAGCCTTTACTGTGCATGAATGATAAAGGCAGATGCATGGTGAAGGTTTTGCATGTAAATGCAGGCAAGTATTAAGTGTTATATATGTATATATATATAAATATATATATTTGGTTTAGGGTAGGTAAAGGCTATTGGGTGGTAAGGGTATTTTTAGGGTTTAGGGTGAGTATGGGATTTTGGGTGGGAAGGATATTTTTAGGGTTTAGGGTGAGTATGGGTTTTTGGGTGGCAATTTCATTTTTAGGGTTTTTGATGGGTATAGGTTTTTTGGTGGTAAGGGTATCTTTAGGGTTTAAGGTGGATGTGGGATTTTGGATGGCAAGGGAATTTTAAGTGCTGATGGTGTGTGGGGGGTTTTGGGTGGTAAGGTATTTTTAGAGTTAATGGTTGGTATGGATTTTTTGGTAGTAAGGGCATTCTTAGGATTTAGGGTGGTATGGGTTTTTGGGTGGTAAGGGGCTTTTAGGGTTTAGGTTGGGAATGGGTTTTTGGGTGGTAAGTGCATTTTTAGGTTTTAGCATGGGTATGGGTTTTTGGGTGGTAAGGGATTTTCTAGGGTTTTGTGTGGGTTTGGGTTTTTGGGTGGTAAGGGGATTTTAGGATTTTAGGGTAGATATGGGTCTTTGGGTAGTAAGGACATTTTTTAGGTTTAAGGTGGGTAGGGATTCTTGGGTGTCAAGGGCATTTTTAAGGTTTAGGATGGGTATGGTTTTTGGGTAGGAAAGTGTTTTTTTGGGTTTAGTGTGGATATGGGGCTTTGAGAGGTAAGGGCAATTTTAGGGTTTAGGGTGAGTAGTGATTTTTGGTTGGCAAGGAGATTTTATATATATATATGTATATATGCATCTGCATATATAATATATGTTTATATACATAACTATATATAAAACTCCAGTGAAACTTACAGGAGTGCAGATTTCATCTTTGTATTATGGACGGTGATTATATATACATATAGGGATTACACTTACTTATTACATTTTTACCACGCATATGCCAATACTAACTGTGCCTTTATAATGAAATTTTCATGGTAAAGGCATATACGGTTTCATTGTAAATACATGTGCGGTAATGATGCATGCATTGCATTGACGGCATTGTAAAGGCGGGTTTGGTAATTGCATGTGTGGTTGTGTCTTACAACCATTATCAACCTACTGAAATGATGCTTCCCCCTCATTCTACTATGGGACTTCAATTTCAATCTCAACATCCTATTACAGAATACTCTCTTCGTCTAAATAATGTCCTAGACTTCATGCAGATTTCTCTCTAACTAACCCTTTTGTCTTCTATGATTGATTTCAACCTCACTGACCATGACCTGATATTCCTTCTCTCCACGAGTCCATTACTGACTCTACTGTTTTCTTGTTTTCTATACATCCACATTGAACTTACACTGCTGCAGCAGACAATACCCTTTGACCAATTTAGGAATACCTTTCACTGCACTTTTGACATACACTTCGCACAAAGCTTTTCAATATTCACAAACATGAATCACACCAACCATTCACTCAATGACAACAGATGAGGGTACTTCTTCACAAGTGTTTTGAATACAGCATTTCAAATAATCCAGATATTACAAATAAACTTTGAACCTGAATTTGCTAGCTTTCTATAAAGCCAAGTACACCTAGTTTTAATAGATTACATCTACTCACTACAGCTTCAGTCACAACATCCTGCATTTAGGATCAATAATTCAATCTGCGACCACATTTTTTGGTCAGTCTCATCATATAATTCCTCTAAAATAACTAATATATGAACTCCTTGCCTACTTTATTCACAACACAGTCTTCCTCCTACTTCATTCTCAGCACAGCCCAGCCTTGCTCTATCATTCTGTCTGCCTTTTCTCGTAATTAACTTTAAGTAACTCATCCACATATTCAGCTCCACTAACCCCACAAGTGCCATATAAGAGCCTTTCACTATTAAATGTTATCTCTCTCTCTTGCAGGTTGTTTGTCTGCATTATCTCTATGTTCAGTCCCTGTCACCTAATTGGAAATTAGTCACATTGGTTCATATGAGCTGTTGGAGTACCCTTATTGAAAAGTCCCTCAGCTGACTCTGCCCTGGAGACATATAGGGCCAGATTCACTTACGTGTACTAAAGTTATGAGGCCGAGTCTCCACACTTGCAGTAGAGTCTCTGCACTCGTGAAAGAAACTCCAAACTCGGGGCGGAATCTCTGCTCTCGGGACTGAATCTCCACATGGCACACTATCTGCAGTGCGCTGTGTAGAGATTCTGCCCGAGCACTGTGATTCTGCCTCTAGTGCTGAGATTCTGATGCGAGTGCAGAGATTCTGCACATATAACTTTACTACACATAAGTTCCCTTTGGGAATCAGGCTGATATAATCTAGTTTCCCATTTTTTTTCTCCAAGATCCAGAAAATCCATACATAACAGCTGAATCAGTACATATTTCCCTTCTTAAATCTGACTCAAATCTCTTCTAGTTAGGCTTTTGTGCCCTTCAGCAACTGATAACATTCTCTTTCCTATGTTGCTAACTTTATTTCCTGAGATCACAACCACCATAAATCTTCTATTCTAATTCCTCTTGACCTATCTCCAACACTCAACATTATAGATCATCCCATATTGCTCCCCTCCCTCCATATTATTGGTAGCAAGCTCTCTGCTCTACATTGATTCTACTCTATACCAATCAGACCACTCCTTCTCAGTGACATGGGGTTGCAAGAAATCCCCAGCATCTGCTCTGCCAGTTGGGGTCATGTAGTATCCTACAGTGTCAGCCATTGTTAGTTTTATGCAGAATGTTAAGGGTGGAATGTTAGGCATTGTATTTTATAATGAGCCGGAGGGTCTGTGACTTCAGATCCTGGATGGGGCGAGTAACAGTGAGTAGTGGCTGAAGTGATATCTGTATCTTGAATAAAGACCTGATGTGTTCAACTACTCCAAGCCTTCCTACATCATTTCATTGACAATGACTTGGAGTATAGCGGATCCACATTTTCCGCATGGACACAACACTTCACCTCAAACACTAACCAAGCCAAGCACTCAACGCATGTGCAAAGGACTCAATAGGCCTATGGATACTCCTGAGCCTACATTTCTTTCTCTGGTTTGTGCTCAGAAGCCCTTACATTTTGTGACTTGGAGTTATGGGAACACATTGTCTCAAATATTTGCCCTAAATTTAAAATAACTGTCTCCTGTGGCCTTGAGGACTGCACGAGCCGAACACATCACAAGTAAATCTGGGCGGTGAACTCTGCTCCACTCGCGGAGTTTGCGGAGTTTTCCTTACTCCCCGTTATGCGGAGATCGCGGAGTTCTGGAAAACTCTGCTTTGTGTTGCGGAGCAGAGTTTTTTCCTTCCTCACATTCGTCAACAGCATGTTGGTGAGCGTGAGCGAGGAATATCCCCCTCCCGGAGAGATTTTTCCTCATTCACGATCGTCAACAACAAGTTGGCGTGCGCGAGTGTGGAAAATCAACCTCCTGGCGAGATTTCTCGACGCGGGCAGTCAGATTTCTCATTGCGAGTGGTCGCATATGCTCACGACCGCTCTCGTTGAGAAACTGTCCGTTCGCATTGAGAAAGCTGCCGCTTGAGTAAAAATCTACTCGAGCGGCAGAAAGGAAACAGCGCCTGCTTGCGCTGTGCATGGTGCCATTCACGATGATTGCACAGTGCGGACAAGCACCTGGCACTGAAAATCACCGCGAACGGCATTTATCTAATGCACTCAGCTGTTCGCGGAGCTCCACGTAGCGCGGCAGAGTTTTTTTTGCACTTTGCGGAGTTCCACGTAGCGGAACTGCAGGAACTCAGCTCAGGCTTAATCACAAGTCTCGCGTTCTGGTTTCTCAAACGCTCTGAAGCAGAGCGGCCGCATTGGAATGGTGGGAGGAACCTGAAGTCACTGCAGAGTGGTACAAGCACATTATCTTCAGAAAACAAACTCCCGGTTCACGTCTTCATGCACAAGTGGCCATTTTGAAACATTGGGAAGGTTTACAGCAGTTTCTAAGCAACCCAGGAGTTTCATGCTCAGTGATGGGCACACCTTTTATGCTGATGTGTGTGTTTCAATGATTTCTTATTCACTGTGATGCGCACACCTTCTCTTTTAGAGCATTTGTGACCATCCTGTTGGGCTAATGGGGTATTTATATGCGGTGTCAAGTGTTAAATATTTGTGCTATGGGGCCAAGTTTTATGTATGACGCCTATTTCAAACAGCTGACAAGATTGCTTTGTGTGTCTTCTGGTCGAGACAGGTTCTTTAAAACACAGGTGGAGCATCAATCTGTTTTATTTCTTCAATTTTAGTTTTAACTTCAAGACTGTCCTTATCATTCCTTATATTACACCTGGGATAATTCTGCAACGTGGCACCATGCAAAATGTTCCTGTACTACCTTTCTTTTTGATGAACTCTGGTGATCCTTCAATTCCATAGAAGAAATGGAAACATGTTTTTGAAAATTACGCCAGCGTTTGTGGTACATCTCTAAGTGCGGAACGCAAATGTCATTACTGTTACATTGCCTGGGTTATGGAGGCCAAGAAGTTTTTGAACATCTTCCAGAATTGTCTTTATGCATAAGTACCAATATGAATGAGTATGAGATTTGTTCGAAAAAGTTGGATCTACATTATCTACCAAAGGTTTCAAGGGTGTTAGAAAGATATCAGCTTGGCAAGCGCATGCGAAGACCAGGAGAATCTGTTGAAGAGTATATGAATGCATTAAGAGAATTGGCTTTATCTTGCAGTTTTAATGCCAGTAGTGAAGAAAGATTGCAAAATCAGTTTATGTTGGGTTGTTCTGTAGCGAAGGCCAAAGAAAGTATTTGGCAAAAAGATGATCCCTCTCTTTCTGAAGTGGGCACTATAGCAAAATGTTTTGAACAAAGTCAGGCATGTGTAGATATAATAAAAAAGGGAAGTACTGGTGAAAAAGAAGAAACAGCACAACCGGTGTCTGTGCACAAAAATCAAAGCGGTATTAGTGCTATGCAGTTGAGTCAGATGGAAGTTGGGAAAGATGGAAAGGTGAATCTAGGGCAGTGTTACAGATGTGGTGAATATGGTCATTATGCACATTTTGAAGGGTGTGTGGGTTGGAAAGCTACTTGCAACAAATGTGAGAAGAAATGACGTGTCAAAATGTTGTAGGAGTACTACTCAGAAAAATAATGCCAACACCAAAAAGAAGGTTAATGAAGTCAAGTGTGAAGGCTTTGGTGATCTTTCAGGTGAAGAGATTATCTTACAGGTTCATGATGGCGCTGGTTGTCCCTGGGAAACGGTACAAGAAGGTGCTTCAGTTTCTATTTAATTTGACTCAGGGGCAAAGATATTGTTGCTACCTAAAGACTTCAGAATCAGTTAGGAAAAGTTAAATTGTTTAAACCTGACATTTGTCCAAAAGGATATGGGGCCAGCTTATAGAGTTGATTGGGTACTCCACTGATTCTTTAGAATTTAAAGACAGACTGACTGTGGGCAAGGTATATGTCTCTATGCGAGGCGACTCCCTAATTAATTGGTATCATCAAAGAGATCTAGGAGTGTATCTTGATCCTAATGAAAGTCCATCGGTTAGGTTGAAGCAACTTGAACAAGTAAATAATGTCGGCTCTGTCAAACCTAATTTTGAAAAAGAATTTCTTGAAGTATTTAATAGCAAACTAGGCTGTTTAAGGGATTATGTGCATACAATTAGAGTGAAAAGGTGCAACACCTGTGGTAAGTAAAGTCTGAGGGGTGCCATTAGTAGTTAAGGACAAGATGAGGGAAAAATTGGGCAAATTGATGGAGAATGGTATAATTGTAGAGGTGAAGGCCACGGAATGGCTTGCTTCAGTGGTCATGGCAAAAAATGCTAATGGGTCAGTTCGCCTTTGTGTGAACTTCTGTGAGTTGAACAAGATTGTTATTGTTGATCATTATCCTTTGCCAAATATCAACAAGATGCTTTCAGTGTTAAAAACGGGCAAAATGTTTTACGACAGTTGATCTCACATCAGCGTATCATCAAGTTAAACTACACCATGATTCACAGGATTTAATGGCATTTGTTACCTCATTTGGAACGTATAATTTTGTGCGCATGCCTTTTGGGTTGATCTCAGCAGCTGCTGTTTTTTATTGGATAATGGTAAGGATGCTAAGAGGAATGTCTATTATCAAAATTTACCAGGATGATGTGTTAGTGTATGGTGAGACTGAAGAAGAACATAATCGTGTGTATGAGGTGTTGCAAAGATTTAAAGACAGCGGAATGACATTGAAAACTGTCTAGACCAAATTAATGTCTTGGGACACAAGATAACCTTGGATGGTATTGAGCCGAAACAGTAGCCAGTTGAGACTATTAACAATCTAGCCAGTCCCGCATCCAAAGAAGAGTTGGTCAAGTTCTTGGAGATGACTGAATATCATTATAAGTTTATTGAAAAGTTTGCAAAGGAAACCAAAAATATGAGATCGCTATTAAAGAAAGGGGTTCAGTTTTTGTGGAGTGAAGCATGTGAGTGCGAGTTCAGTATGTTGAAGAGTTTCCTGAAAAGAGCTTCGTGTCTACAGCGTTTTTAGCCAGGGCAGGAATCTACGATAATGTCTGATGCCACTTCTAAAGGTCGGGGAGCAGTTCTTATGTAAAAGCATTATGGCATAGAAAGAATCATTTTGTTCATCTCCAGGAGTTTAAAAGGAGCAGAGCTGAATTACTCAGTTATTGAAAAAGAGGCGTTAACTGTGTCTTGGGCTGTACAGAAATTAAGAAAGTTTGTTTGGGGCACTAAATTTATAGTAAAAATTTACCCCAAACCTCTTAAAGATGTCTTTAAGAAGATAGGCTTGGCTGCAGTGTCTGATAAGGAGCTGGGTGATTGCATTGCAAGAATATCACTTTGATGTGGAGTATGTTTCAGGTGTAAAGAACTGTGTGGCAGACTATTCTCGGTTAGTAAGTGAATGTGAGGGGATGGAACAGGAGAATGAAGGTGGTGAGGAAGAAGAATTTGAATTGTGTCTTGTCCGAGATGGGAGCATTAAAGAAGAGGAATGGTTGTCATAACTAGGCAAGGATGAGACGTTGCAAGATCTCGTACGAAGATTTCGGAGTTGTTGGACCAATATCGACAAATGTCATTCACAGTTACAGCCCTATTGGAGAGTCAAAGATGAATTGTCTTTGCAAGGGGAGTTAGTGTTCAGAGGGACCAGATTGATTCCTCCTGTTTTGTTAAGGACAACGGTTAATCTCTCTAGCTCACAACAGTCATCCTGGGATCTCAAAAGCAAAGGAAAGGTTTAGACTAATGTATTGGTGGTCAGGTATGGATATTCAAGTTGAGCGTGATGTGACAGAGTGCTTTGAGTGTACCAATGCTGACAAAACACTAAAGTGTAGAGTTCAACCTATGTTAATCAGGGTGATACCTAAAGAACCTTGGCAGGAAGTTGCCATAGATACATTGGATCCCATTCGTCATTCTAATACGGATAGTATGTGTTGGTACTTATTGACATGTATCCTAGGTGGCCGGAGGTTGCAATAATTAATTCCATTGAAACACAAGATGTGGTAGGGGTTTTGGAACAGGTGTTTGAAAGAGAGGGATTTTTTGTGTCATTACTTACCGATAATGGGGTGTAATTGGTTTCACGTGACATAGAGTAATTATTGTGTAAAAGGGGCATTAAGCACAAAAAGTTAGCCTTATATCATCCTGAAACTAATGGTATGGTGGAAAGGTTGAACAAAGTTCTCAAAGAGACTATACAGAGGGTGAATACTGGAAATGTGTACTGGAATAATGACGTCTTCTGCAAGAAAAGAAATTATAGAGTCACTCCGCATTCCACCACAGAGTTTACTCCATTTGAACTATTCAAGAGAAGAAAAGCTAATATCTTGTTATGTCCTTCGTGAGTTAATGACAAGGTGTGTGACAATTTGAGTATAAGGCAAAAAGTTGAAATAAAAGATCAAAGGGGAAATGAGAAACTGTCGGAAAGAAAGGTGTGGTTTGACTCTCGTAAAGCTGTGAAGAAAACAGTGGTTCAAACTTGGGACTTTGTGAAAATTAAGAATCTCTGTGTGGGAATCTTTAAAACATTTTCTAAATATTTATCTTCTATGAAAGTTGTCAGAGTGTTCAGCAATGCTGTCAGAACTGAAAACCATAAGATATAGAATTTGGGACGTGTGGTAAAGGTGAAGGAGAAAAAGGAGAAAAATGTCAGAGGAAATGTGATGGGTGGTGATCCAAACAAGGGTTAAGGAGAAGTTTGAAAGTCTCCATGAAACCACAATTTCTCAAAGAGTTTGTTTAATGAGATTGTTTAACGTTAAGGTACAAAATGGTTTATTTATCATTATAGTAACCATTTTTGTTTTGAGTTTCTTACTATTGCATGACTTAGTATTTTTTTGTATTAGAAAAGAGGGAGGAGTGTAGTATCCTGTAGTGTCAACCATTAATAGTTTTATGCAGAATGTTAAGGGTGGAATGTTAGGCACGGTATTCCATGGCGAGCCTTAGGGTCTGTGACTTCTGATCCTGGACAGGGTAAGTAACGGCGAGTGGTGGCTGAAGTGAAATTTGTATCTTGAATAAAGATCCGATGTGTTCAACTACTCCGAGCCTTCCTACATCATTTCTGGTCACTTAAGGGTGAGTCCTAGAATACCACTATTATTTTGTATGTGCACATCACTTGGAGACACCATCTCTTCTCTCTGCTTTCTTTCCACATTTACGTTGATAATACACAAATCTTCTCTATTCCCACCCAATGGAATAGAAGGGATGCCAAGGTTCATACTGCAGACAAGTGAAATTGACATGAAACCTCAGATTGAATAGCAACATACTGCAAAAATCAGGGTTCAGTGTGCCCTTCAGGTAACTGAGCTCTGGCACAACTGCACCTGCTGCACTATTGATGGCGACGTCCCTTTCCCACCCTGTATCCCCACCTCAAATCACATTTAATCTACTGCCTCACTACTATATGACATTGGTAGGCCCTCATGTCTCTTACATTCAACACCTGCAGACTGAGATTCTTTAGTTTCCTTCCTCATCTGCCAGCAGCCCATCGCCGGCCAAAGAGGCCAGGCCAGGCCCAAGGAGGGGAGAAGGAGATGGGGGGGTTAGGGATAAAAGATAAAAAAAAATAATAATAATACTTACCTTCACGTCGCCACCGTCGTCTCCCTCCGCATCGTGCTCTTCCTGGTACTGGACACAGGCTCCCAGAATGCACTGGGGCCAATTTCTGATTCTGCAGGAAAGCAGCATCAGGATTGACCTGAGCACCTGCAACTTGCGCTCCCAGGCAGACTGGAAGCTTGTGCCTTCTCTCTCTAGCCCCAGCAATGCAGCTGGGGCTGGAGAGAGCTTTACTGTGCATGAGGTGTTTGGCTTGCCTGTGACGGCTGGCCAAACACCTCATGCACAGTGAAGGGAGGGCCTCTTTCCCCCACCAGCAGTCATCTCCTTGACCTGCCACCAAGACTCATCAGAGACCCGGAGGACAGGTCCAGGGGATTAAAAAAAACTAAAGTAAAACCGATTTGAAACCCGTTTTATTATCGTATTATTTGCTGGGGACAGCGCTCCTCCGCTCCAATGGAGTGGCCACCGCTACCTTCTGCACCGATCCCTTCCCCCAGTTCTATTTAAGTCTCCTCTGGATAGGCTTCTTCTTCTCAGATAGAAATGTCAGTGTAATTATCATTGTATCAAATCACATGAAATTGTCTACTACTACTACTGCCACTACAGCATAGCACCCATTATTAAACATTAGAAAAATGTTGACCTGACTCTCATTCCATGCTGCTAACACACTAATAATTCACAACTACTTACTAAATTGGAATATGAAAACAACCTGCTGATGGAGTGCATGTTCCATATTCTTTCTCCCCTTTAGCCATGTTTCTGAACTTTGATTTCAGAACCTTATTGATACTGCTGAGGCATGCTCCCAACACTCATTTTTTGTCTCAAACCTGGATTGCTCTCATCAGTGGTGCTGAAACAATTTTCAGAGTGGGGGTGCTGCCATCAAAATTACATCAATGATGTCGCAGGTCTTGTAAAATATCCTAGCGTTTTGTGGAGAACAAGTGTATCAAATGTATTCAGCAAGAGAGGAGTAAGGGTGTAGGATGCAGCTGCTGGTGATTTTTGGGGAACACAGTTGCAAATGTATTTTGCAAGCATCGTATGTTAGTGCAGTATCATTTACTGATAGAACATTCTCCATTGAAATGGCCACTGCGTTTGCTCAGGCATACAGTGTTAATGATAATAAACATGCAAACTGTGATATGTGGAAATCAGTATTCAGGAAATAAGTATGACTTGATTAGCTTTCAATCCTTTCTTGCCGGACGGAAAGTCACAAATAAAGATTCTACCTTATGAAAAGGCGGAACCCTCTGCAAATAGACAACACGAGTCCTTCTGACATCAAGGAGATGTAAACATTTCTCCTCCAATGAACGGGGGAAGGGAACAACTCTGTTAGAATCACCTCCTGCCACTTGTGAAAGAGAAGAGGGAGTTGACTTTTGCAATGAAAGCTGGAAGTGTGACCAAGATCACCCTGTCAGGGAACATTTTGCAAAAAGGAGATTTAAAAGAGTGCTCTCAATCGCCCTAATTGCCAAGCTGAAGTAATGACCACCAAAAAGATTGTTTTAAGAGTAAGCAATTGTAACTCAACCTCTTCTAGAGGCTCAAAAGGAGCTGACATTAATGTCTCTAAAACCAAAGTCATAGCCCATGGAGGAAAAGATCTAAATGACCTCAGACAGAAATTAGACCGGCCCTTCAAGAGACATGAAACCTAAACCTCCTCATCCAATACATTCTTCCCTGGACCCTGAAATGCCTGGGTTGCTGCCCACTGCATTCTCAGCATAGTCACCATTAAGCCCAACTTAGACCGATCTTACAAAAATTCCATCACCATGAGCAAACTCACAGATGTAGGATCAAGATCCTTCCTTCCACACCACTTAAAAGAAGAACCCCTGTGCCTATTATTGGAGCAATAAGTTGACCATTTCTGAGAAGCCTGCAACATAACCACTAAGGCATCTGACATTTTCTGATCCCTCAATCCATTCCTCTCAACCTCAAGGTCGTCAAATGGAGCTTCTGTAGACTCTCTACCCTCAAAATCGGGATGTCCAGAGGAGATGGCCAGTGGGAGAGGCCATTCCGGAGCCCTCTGCATCCCCAACAGCAGCAGAAACCAATTGGCTTGTAGCCACTGAGGAGTCACCATTAACCATCAACTTTCAAACCTTCATAAGAAAGGGCCCGATTAGTGGAAACTGAGGGAGGCATACATCAGACCCTTTGGCCATTGCATGATGGACTATCTATTGCCCAAGCTGAAAATCCCTTTCCTTAGCACAGAACTTCTGAACCTTGGCATTGACTTGTGTGCCAAACGGATCTTCAACCGGAAGACCCACCACTGAGACAACAGATAAAACACTCTCAGCTGCAGAGAAAACTCTATAGAGGAAGGAATCTCCCTTCTGAGAAGGTCTGCTGTCACATTGGAAGTGCACTGAATGTGAATCACCCTTTGAGACAGTAGACAAGCCTGAGCCGTCTGTTCACACAAGCTTTGTCCATGATATTGTCAGTTCTTACTAGAACGGCTCTCTCTTGGTACTGAGAACTGAAGACAAGAAGAGCCCTCCTCACTGCTTCGAGTTTTCTCCAATTCGAGGACATCCTTGCTTTGGTGCAAGTCAAAAATCCTTGTGCCTGCAATGCATCTCCCCAGGCTCCCCAGCCTGACAAACTGGCATCTGAGGAGATGAACACTGGTTCTGGAGAATCCAACTGTTCCGCTGCAATAGATTGAGTTTAACCACCATGCCAGGTCTCTTTTGATTTGCTGGGTGAACGGGATAGAACCTGTCTAATCTTGAGAACTTGGATTTCCAGTTGAGAAGGATCCCGGCAACCAATTAGTGGAGATTGAACCGAGCTCAAGGAACAAGGAAGATTGTAGATGCCAAATCTCCCTGGACCCTGAGCCCCGAAGTATGGCAACCCGCCCTGTGGGGAGATTAACTTGCCACTGCATGGTCAGAAAATGAGCTCCAATGAAAATGAGGTCTCGTATTGGTCTTAAAGTAAGTTTCTCCCAAGTGATAAGAAATCTATGAGTGCAAAGAAGCTCCAGAACCCTGTTTGCATAGAACAACAGCAAATCTGCAGACAGGGCCTGTATCAACCAGTCATTGAGATAAGGGTGAACAAAAATTCATTTAGGAGTGGAGCAGAGCTACCTAGGGTGCTAGGATTTTGGTGAATACCCTCGGGACGACTTGAAACTGAAAGGAAGAACTATACATGGATAGTAATCATTTTCCAGGGCAAACCACAAATATTTTTGATGTGAGGGTTTGGAGATACACATTTAGATCTATGGATGACAGCCAATCTCCTGTCCTTAATAATGGAAAAATTGTCTGCACAGTCACCATCCAAAAGTGCAGAACTTGAATCCAAGCATTGACCCATTTCAGATCCAGAAGGGGTCTGCAAGCTCCTGACCCTTTCAGGACCAAGAACAGGATCGAAAAAGCTCCCTTATCCCTTTCCTCTGGAGACAATTGGATGATTGCCTTTTTCCTGAGCGACTGTTCCACCCCCTATAGCAAAGATAGGTGCTTTGGACCCTGTGATGGAAGCTAGGCAACTTTCACACCAGTGCTTGGAGGAGACTTCCAGTATTCTATTGCATCACACTGGAACTTTGTCCGACAACAAGCCCAAAGAGGCAGCAGGCATGAACCATGGTATAACAAAGAACTACGTGAAGACAAAAGGAAAATAGCTAGGGAGGTAAGAACTCTGGCAACAGCAGATAACAACAATGGTTTGTGTTATCTGCCATAACTGATTCTCATACTATGTACTACTATTGTCCTCATGCAAGACTATACTGATAGAATTGTATTGCCACTCGTGGAAATAAATACATTTATAAATAACCTGAGTGCTAAACATGGAGGCCCAGATTTACTAAGCTTTTGCATTCCTCTAGCATTGGTGCACACCAACGCAATGGCTTAAATAATATTTACAAAACCATGCAAGTGGTGATTTGTGGTACCTAGCATGGCATCGTTAAAAAATGTAATGTAACGCAGTGGTTTGTTCTGTGTTGCCTTGTATTTTCATAGTGGTAGATGGTCAGTGGAGCAAGTGCTTTCCTGTGCATCCACCCATGTTATTTGACATAGTCCCAGATTTACTGAAATCAGTAAACGTGGGATTGCGCCAAAGTGGTCTGCCATCTTGACCATGGCATAGTGCGCAGAAATAAGATTATTTCTCCTTGTTACTTCCACTTTGTATTTGTGATGTTAGGATTGTTTTGTGCAGGAAGATACTCCTTTTAGGGATTGTTGGAAATTGCTTTTTTACAGGGTTATTGCCAAGTTGTTTTGCTTCTTTCTCCTATTTTTCCTGACCTGTGTTTGTTGGCTTTAGCACTCTGGGCACTTTACCACTGCTAATCAGTATTAAAGTGCATATGCTCTCCGTGTAAATTGGTACTACGATTGGTTATCCATGATTGGCATATTTGATTAACTAGGTAAGTCCCTGGTAAAGTGTACTGTGTGCGCCCAGGGCCCTTAAATCAAATGCTACTGGTGGGCCTGCTGCACTGATTGTGCCACTCACCTGAGTAGCCCTGTAAATGTATCTCAGACCTGCCACTGGAGTGTCTGCACGTGCAGTTTTTAACTGTCATGTCAACCTGACAAGTGCACCCACTTGCCATGCCCTAATCTTCCTTTTTCTTACATGTAAGGCACCCTCAGGTAGGCCCTAGGGACCCCATGAGCAGGATGCAGTGTATGTGAAAGGTAAGACATCTGCTGGTGTGTTTTACATATCCTAATAGTGAAATACTGCCAATGTTGTTTCTCACTATTGAAAGGCCAACTGTCCCATAGGCTAGCATGGGAATTACTTTGTAACATCTTACAAGTATAACTTTCCACTGGGACAAGATGGAGAAGTGGAGTTAGGTTCTCCCTTTTTAAATTGTGTGTTTGAAAATGCCACTTTTAGAAAGTAGACATTTTCTTGTTTAACCATTCTGTGTGCCTCTGCTGGTTTGTGTAGTGACTGTCTGTTTTTTGGATTGTCGGGGGCTGGGGATTTGTATTCACTGTAGACAGCCACAGGGGGTGGTTGAGGTGTGTCCTGCTTTTCCTGGGTGACTCATAGCTGGGCTGAATAGACCTTGGCTGCATTTTGATTGGTGGGAGGAGTTTCACTTGAACCTGAATAGTCAGTGTCTCCTCTGCACAATGCTATCTCCGCCTCTTGTAGTGAAGCTGGGCCAGAGTGGGCACAACTTTTTTGGACTTGGGTCAGAGACCCTTGCCACAAAGAGAACAAAGAGAAAATGGCGTATAAGTATTGGAACTTTACTGTGAACCTTCTTGATGGAGAATCTCCAAGGCCCTGTGTGTGCTAGCCTCCTAGTCTGAAGTCTCAGGGCCACAAAGAGTGATCTGCAACCCACTGACCAGCACTTGGACTCCTCTGTGGACTCCTGAATTCAAAAGGGCACAAATTCCAGTTCATGGGCCCTGAGAATTGTGTGGTTGGTGCTGCAAAGCAAGAAAAACAACTATGATGCAATGAGCGCCGCCGCCAGTTATATCGCTACTTGCACCGCTCGTGAAGTGCATGACACACTTCCATGCCTGCAGCGCAGCTCCAATGGCCTTCGATGCCTGCCAACACCTGCAGTTATCGGCCTTTCCAATGGCAGAGCTTCTATCGACAAGGTCACAGCCAGTGCCTACTTTCCATTACTGCAGAGCCGATAACCGAGGAGGGTGACTTTAAGAACTCTTCGTCTTCGCATTGCCTCACCGGACCCAATGCCCCGCCGCCGGCGCTGCCTAACTTCCCCTACCTGGATTCAATACCTCCCTCCTCACGAACTCGATGCCTCGCCTCCCCTGTGGCAACCAGGGAACTGGCTTCGCCTCGGCACTGTTGGATCACCTCCAGTACGCAGTGTATTGTCCATAGACTTTGTTTCCAAAGTACTGTTGTCTGGGGGTTCTTGTGCAGCCATGCGCGACATCATACACCTCGCGGTCGGTGCCATACTTTCGATTTTTGCCTGTCATGACATTGTAACAGCCCCAGGTGGAGCTATTTTGTTTTTACAAGTGTTATTCTTGAAGTATCTGTTTTAAAAGTAATATCTTAATACCTTCATGGTAGACTTTTGTCATTTTGGTCTTGTTTAATTTAGAAAAAGATACTCTATTTTTCTCAACTGGTGTGGTGTCCATTTGTGGTGTTTTCACGGTGTTACTGTGTGTTTGTATACAATACTTTGCACTTTGCCTTTGGGCTAAGCCTGTCTGCTCGTGCCAAGCCACCAAGGGGGTGAGCAGGGATTATCTAAAGTGTGTAGCTCCCTTACCCCGACTAGAAGGAAGGGTCCCTACTTGGACAAAGGTGCATACCTCTGCCAATTAGAGACCCCCATTTATAACAGCGATTATTTGATGGTAGTAGCTATTGTAATGAAGTAAAATGTATGTTTATATCTCTTTCATGGATTTTATGGTTTTCAAGATGATTGTATTTTTTGATGTACTTTTATGGTTTTTATTCAAAACCAAATAAAGAACACTACTTCTTACTGTACAACAACAGTCTTTCCCCTAATGCAGACACTCTTGCACCATGGTGCAAGGGTGCTTGTGTTAGTGCTAAGCAGCCTCAAATGCGCCAGCAAAAGTAAAGCTTAAAGAGCACCATATCTTAGTAGATATAGCTTTGTTCAGCTCTCTCATTTACACAACACAGCGCAGCAACTTTTATAGCTGCCCTGTGTTGCTTGAAATTTCAGTAAATATGCCCCCACATTCCTAACAGGCTAAATAAAGGTGTATGTTGGTGCTCGTACAACATCCAAAAGTGTCAGTTTGCTAAGGTGCGTAAAGCACTTTGATTTTACATTTACATTTACATGAATTGATTAATGATGATTAAAGATGATCAATATTTGTAATATGCTAGCTTTTTTTTCTCTTTGGACTTAAATCGATGCTTTCTGAAACTTTTCTAATTATGAACAAATTATGATTTATTTTCTCTTTAAAATGTTTGGTGAACGAGATTTCATGTTGCTTTTACTAAGGCTTGTGGGTGCAGTACTAAATTGCAGTGCTGTACATTAGCACCTGCACCACCTTTAGTGAATAAGGTCTAATATCCTTCCTTTCTTCAACCCTCCCTTCCTTCCATGCTTACCTCCTTCTTCGCTTGCTTCCTTCCTTGCTTTCTTGGTCTGTATTGCATAATCTGTTTCATGATGTTTTTAATCTACAAAGAGGAAAACATGATCAAAGTCAGCCATGCTCTGATCAAACTGTGCCAGTGCATGCAAAATCTCAGGCACCACAAGTCTCAGTTTAGATGAATTATCTTTGGTATGTTGGTGAAGAATACAAACAGCATCACTTAGTGTACACTTTTCTAATGTTCCATCTTTCCCATCTGACAGGCAACAACAGAGCCTCCCAAGAAGAAACCAGACCCTGTCACGTCAGAAACCGTTGTGTTTTGGGGGCTACGGCTCTGGCAGGTGATTGGGGTATTCTCCATCTTTGTCTTGGGAGTCAGTAAGTTACACTCATTTTCTTGTTTGTTGTCTTTTGTGTTTTTTTGATAATTAAGCATTTTCTATCTTCAGCAAATGGTCTGTGCCTATCACAATCCATATATGAGCTCACTGCCACGTGCAGTGTTCTAACTATTGAATATCTGGAATCTGCACACATCGTTTGTTTCACACCTCAAATGCCTGATTAACCCCCTTGCCATGAGCAAACCCAATTATTGCTTCTGCTTTCTAGTCAGCCTGCTACATTCATCCTTCTCCTCCCTGGGAGAGAAAGAGTGAAGGGAAGTCCCAAGAAATAGGAGCTCAAAGCTGTTGATAGGGCAGCACAAATGCCCAAGAATTGCTAGACACTCAGGACCTGATTCACAAAGGCGCTCCGCACTCGTGGCAGAGACCCCGCAGTCGTGGCGGAGACCCCACAGTTGTGGGGAGTCTCCGTAGTGAGAATTCTCATTCTGCCTGAGAGCAGAGACCCCCACACACATGAGTGTGGAGGCCCTTTGTGAATCAGCCCCCAGTTGGTCGAAAACTGTTTATCAGTTTTTACTTTCATCCCTCTAGTTTTCTAAAATTTTGCTTCTCAGGTCAATTTGGTGGCATCTCTATTGAGGTCGTCAGATATGTTGGCATTATATTTGAGGCACAGCACCCAAATAAACTGGGTTATTAAGCAACCCAGATGCAATATCCGCATCTAAAGAACTTTTATCATGTAGCTAAAAATATAATGTCAAAATCTACTCAGCCCAGCTCTTGACCTCTGTGCCGAAAAGTACTCTTGTGCGGGTCGGCGGTCGCTCTTTTCAGGCGACTACTTCCGGCCTTTGGAACAATCTTCCCCTGTCTCTTCGCCAGGCTCAGGATCTGCTTGTTTTTAGAAAAATGTTGAAGACTTGGTTATTTCAACTGTAATCTATTCGGTTGGCTGTACGTTGCCGGACATTGTGTTTCATTTGATATGCTGTTTGGATGTGGGTTCTTTATTCTCAGCGCCGGGACACTCCTGGGAGTAGCCGCGCGCTTTATAATACCCGTCATAACATAACATACTCAAGGTTGAACTATCTCAAATGATAATACAATGGAACGGAGATTAAATCTATGAAACAAATGCACATTTTTCAAACTAGGCGGTCAAGAAGTGTTCTGAAAATGCATGTGGGGGACTAAATACACTCAGCATAATTTGGACAATGCATTGGTTCATGGTTATTATGGATAAAGCATTGTTCGTCTCAAAGCTGTGATTTCGAAAAATTACTGAATTTGGAATCACAAAACATGTATGTCACACTGTACAAATAGCACAAATGTAATCCAACATGTCTTTCTGATTTACAAAATTAACTTTTTGAATCATAAAAAAATCACAAAGGAAAGGTTGCTTGTAATGGGTTTGTTGACAAAACTGTAAGAAACGATAGATCCGTTTCTGACTCTTAAAAGGGGCTAGTAAGGCATCCTCAGAGAGGGACTGTCCCAGCATGGTGGCTGTTGGCACTGATAGAGAACATGCAGTAATACAGGGGGCAGCTGCATGCACCCACAAAAGCCATTCATGGAAAGCCAGCTTTTATTTCTGTCTTTATTTCTGCCAGGACGGACTGTTTGAAAAAATCCATATTTAGAGAAAACGAATCCAGGGATGGAGCGGTGTTATTCCTTGCAGGCCTCTGTGCCTGCATTTCTCAACCATTCACAGAGAGTAGGAAACTGACTGATGCCTCATAAATATGAATGAGGCCGGGCGTTTTGCAATCCCCTGCAAATGGGCCTTTTGTGATACAAATGATTACTACACCAGCTGGAAAACCAAAATATATGTGGGTTCAAAAAGCAGCCAGCGTGCATAAACTGTGGCTGCTTTACGACCCTACCTTTGCACATGATCTCGGTTTCTCGAGGCAGTCTCATTTAAAAGCCCTGTTTATTTTTAGTGCTTAGAGTGCAAAAAAAGTTAAAGTAGAAACCACTAACTACCCAAATCACCAGCAACAGTCACTTGATTCCCGCTACTAACTATTCTCAAGCTCAGGGGGGCATCCTTTCATCAAAACTTTAGAAAGTCTTGAACAAGAGTCACTTCAACAGAATTAGAGGGCTAGTGTAAGTGACTTCAAATGCCCTCTCCTCCTCTGGAGACATCACAGAAAGTAGCATTCTATGAGCTGTGATCCAGGTAAGGGGAGCTGATGTGACATCTTCCCAGCCATGGACCCACAAAGGACGTGGATACAAATCATTCACAAGGAAAACAATCAAAGTGCTTCAAAATCTGATGGAAAGGCATGTGGCAGTTCAAGGACCAGAAAGGGGAGAATAGTCACACTTTCACTCCCTAGTGACTCTCTAATTGACATTCTACACCACCAGCTACCAAGTTACTGAATGAGTAAGTCATCTGCCACTTATTGACTCCCTTAGAGGGGGGAGTACTGTGAATGTTACATGTATGTCAATTATCATTTGCTCTAGAGACTGGAAAAAAGACTCTTCTGACACCTGAAGCCTCAAGGTCACAGGAGTAAGAATTCATATTGCTCTATTCTTTTCTCGAAGAGCTAGAACCCTATTTTGTAAAGAGGGCCATGACAACAAATAGAACAGATATGATTACTAGACCATCACATTCCCCAACCTGTATCACCCCATCAAACGTTAAAGAGTGTACTTAAAACTCTGTGTATTTCAGCTGACATGGTACTTGTGTGTGGTATTTTATGTTTAGTAGGACTAAACACCGGTTTTGCGTTCTTTGCTGGAGTCGATTTTCTGTGCAAAAGAGTTGGATTTAGGTAAATGCTTTTCAGTTTTAATTACATTTATTGTGTACATGTTAAAGAGTGTAGTTCTCAAGTCGTGCATTTCTGCTGTTACAGTGTTTCCTTGCACAAAGAATGTTTGTAACTTGGCCTCCGATGTTCCACTTAAGTGCCTCATGGTGACCTGTTCCTGAGTTGAGTGTTCTAAATTAGCCCCTCTTTGATGTGCTGTGAGTAACTAGTCCTCTCCATTGGAGTTTCTCATGTGACAAAATTCTACATTTCTTCTTCATATTTCCCGGGATGTCCCGCTGCCTGGGCATCCTCTGGTTAAGGGTGTGTAAAGAAAGTGGTGACTTCCTATGGCGACATCCCTGTTTGGCCCTCTTAAGGCCTGGATAGGCCTAGGGACAGAGTATAGCCTTAGAACCCAGCGTAGCGGGCTCTCACGGCAAAGTGTTTTTTATTTTTACTTTATTCCAGCAGTACCGCAATACATCTGCGGACAGGACAACTCCAAGTGCAACTGAAGCATTCTTAGAATCATGTAAAGAATCTGTACAGGAACTTAGTGCCTGATCACGATTTTGGTGCAATGGCTCAATGCAGCCTCTGCTGCACCAAAGCTGCGCAAGCACCGCTGACCACAATACGAGTTGCAAATGTGCAACTCGTAATACGGTTGGCGGTTCTTTGGCCTTTCCTATGGCGGTGCCTTGAAAGCAGGCACCACAATGGGAACAGCAAAAAGTTCCAGCACGGCAGAACTGGGGGGAATACAGACAGGGGGGCACATGTTGTGCCGCCCTGAATGTATCCCCGTGGTGTGGAGGACATGGCTGCCCTGTAGGGTCCCCTTTGTTCTTGCACCACCAACGTTTTCTTGGCAGGGCTCCGCCATGAAAAGGCTGGCGGTGCAAGAACTCAAAATATGCTGAGCAGGACCACACAAGTCCCTGCTCAGCATATTTCATTGTGGCGCTCCTGCACTACCGCCAGGGATTCCCTGGCTCAGCAGGTGGTCCAGTGCTGATACGACTTTGTAAGTCATAATCAGCAACACGGTGGACTGCTACTCCTGTGCCACCACCAGTCGGAAAGTTGGAAGATGGCCAAACTCGTAATCGGGCCCTTGGAATTGATATGAAAATAAACAGAGCACATGCACAGAATTACAGTAAAAGGAGAAAGAACCTGTGCATGCATTAAATAGGCAATGAGAATGTGAACCTTTAGATAATAAAAATCAATTGAAAAAATCAAACAACCTTTTAGGAGGTTGTCTGAATCGGCTCACCCCTTTGACTCTTGAAGCCACTGTGCCTTCACTAATTCTCAGCAATTCTGAGCGATTTCCACACACTCCATTATGATCACACCTTTGGCCATGGTGGTTTAATCTTTCAAAAAAATCCTTGCTCCTTGTCCTCTTCATCAGCTCCGGGGTTGTATTTTCAGGGCATCGGGCTACTCTTCTAATATTCCAAGTTTTACCACCTTGGGTGAGTACACTATTAGTGAATACTTTAAGAATCTTCATAGCTTTTCCAAATCTGGCTCTTACCTTACTGATAAGGATAAGGTTTTGCCTTCCATTTGTCATCCTACCACATTTTAGCTAATCTAGCTTTCTCCTCACCATCAGTGCTGTTTTTTTTAACTGCCCCACCCCTCTTCTCCTTTTCTTCTGCACCTTTCTTTGAACCACCAATGACACAAAATAGATACCGGATCCCTTCCTTTTAACAATTTGAAAGGGCTAACTTTAGTAAATGTGTGCGGGGTAATGTGTTATAACCACAACTTTTCTCTAATAGAGTTCTTCCAATCTCCTCCTTGCTTAAATGCTTCTACTACATACCCTTTCAACACACAGTTGAACCTATCAACTTTACCATTTTCATGAGGTTCATACTTGAAGTCATCACGTGTTTTATGCTCCAATGCCTTAGATAGACTTCTATTTCTGTTGACGTTAGCTGTACCTCATTGTCAGTGACCAATGTAGAAGGGCACCCCTCATGTGCAAACACTTATTTGAAGAACTCTATTACTACACCAATGGTAGGTTGAGAAATAAATTTTACTTTGGCCATTTAGAATGATAGTCAACCATGACTAAAGCAAAACGGAAATCAATCGATAAGAAATTAAATGGTCCTGAGATATCACAGGCAAGATTCTTATATGGTTCTTCAGGCCACTCAACACTTTTCAATGAAGGCATATTCACTTTAAACATATTTTCACTAGAAGTGCGAACATTGCGTTCTCTGACTGTGCGATCAATGACCCTATCCATGCCAAGCCACCAAAAATTATTTCTCACAAGACATTTCATAGCAGACATATTCCTTTAGGGGGAACATACTTACTCCCTTTATACATTAAGTTTCCTTTCATCTCCAATTCATCTGCTACATTGAACATGGGTATTCATTCTGAACTAATATCCTTCTTGCTTGGCTTCCCTTCTAGTATATATTTCATTGTAATTCGTCAAAGGCCATCCACGTATTCACATTCTTTCCACAATTCACAAGAAATGTCTCCAAAGTCTCTGGATACTATATCCTTAATAGTGGCAACCATTTCACATTCATTTATCATTTCCGAGTCAGTCTGTTGAAAAGGGAAGCGTGACAGGTAATCAGAAGTACCATTTTTCTTTCTCAGTAAATATTCAGTACTAAAAATGCACTCCTGAATCTTAGACACTAGTCTGACAATCGTGTTGTGGAATTCCAAACCCCCCTGGTGATAGGATGTTTATCAGTGGTTTATGATCTGTTCTTAGTACAAACTTACTGGCCCAAATGTAATTACAATAATCCTCAATTGCCCACATACAAGAGAGTAATTCCCACTGAATATGTGACGTTACAACGCGATGATTTACATCGCCTTACGTTACATCGCAGTTATTACAATGCCCTTTGTTACAACGACTTGCACTAGGGGCGCTATACACTAAGGAATAGTATAATTTACTATTCCAACTCCAGCCTGCGTAACAGTAGGGAAGGTGTTGGAATAGTAAATCATACTATTCCTTAGTGTATAGCGCCTTCCAGCACAAGTCGTTGTAACGACTTGCGTTGTAATGACCGCGATGTAAATGTATCGCGGTGTAACGACCACGTTGTAAAGGTCTTCGCCATTCCCACTCAGTAACCGCATTCTTTTGCTCTGTCTCATTAAGAGTTCGATATGCAAAAGTAATATTCCACTCTTTCTTGCCACTCCTCTTTGATAGCACCCCTCCAACACCATATACACTCGCATCAACAGTAATTATACATTCCTTCTTTATGAAAAACGCTTTTACAGTGGTTACCTTAACTATTTCACCTTTAATCTACTTAAATGCCTTCTGTTGTTTGTCCAACCATACATATGGCGTATTTTGTCTCAACAACATTCTCAGAGGTTCCATTTTGGTGGCAACATTTTTAATACATTTTCTGTAGTATTCACAGATACCAGCAAATGTTAATTATTGGTTCAGGCAGGAGCATTCACAATGGCCTCAACAATGGATTGTTTCGGAATCACTCCATCACCAGACAAAAGGTTCCCAAGATATTCTTTTGATTTCTTAAATATTTTACACTTATGTGCTTTAGTGTCAATCTATGTCTTGTCAACCTATTATATACCTCAAACAAAGGCTCTATATGCTCCTTTTCAGTCTTAGAAAATATTATTATGTTATCCTGGAAACACTTAACATACTGGTCAATGTCCCTCAAAATGTAAAATATAGCCCTCTGGAAAACGAAGTCTGCGGAAGCCAACCCGGATGGCATCCTGGTGTATTAGTACAAACCCTGGGGTGTAATAAAAGCTGTTAATTGCTTTGAGTCCTCAGACAATCCGATCAGATGATACGCAGATCTCAGGTCTAGAGTGGAGAAAATGTTAGCACCTTCCAACATGGACACAGCTTCATTAATATTGGGTAAGGGGTGACAGTCAAATATAACATTTGCATTCAGTGCTCTCAAATCCACACAGACTCTCAGTTTTTGATCAGGTTTGTGCACCAAAACAATGGGGGAAATCCATTCATCAGATTCAATAGCTTCAGTAATACCATCAATGACCAGTTCATTTGAAGAAATAAAAACCTTCTAAGGGGTTCACTGATACACCTGGTCCTTTTAAACCAACAAAGAAGAGATTGGCACAGAAGCTGTAATATAAAAACAATGCATTTATTAACCTCAGATGAGGGAGATTGCTTCACACAGTACTCTGAGGCCACTGTAGGAGCCATTCTAAGGAGTACAGAGAACAGGGGCCTTATATAAGCATAGGTTACATAGTCAGCATAAAACCAAGGGGAGGTCCTGGCACATATAAGCATGCTTATTGACTAATATGGGTATACAAAATTTACTTGCTCAACAAAGTGGGAGGGGGACTAAACTGCTTACATCAGTAAGAATATCCTGACAGTTCTATACTAGGAGCAGGTGCATTCTGGCAGCTACGGGTCTCTCTGAGCATGTGCAAGGCTCTGGAAGAGGGAGAAAGCACATGTCTAACTACAATGGCTGCCAGGTACAAAATGGCTTTCAGCTCATGCTAACAGATTCCTGCAATCTTTAACACATTGAGCACATCCCTTAATTCCTCATGTACATTAAAGGGAACTCCTCGCAACATCTGTTTTATAGGTACCACATTGTTTTTAAGTTTGATCCTATATGCGTAATTCTTTCATTTCCCTAGCTTTTCTGTCAAAAAACTTCTTATAAATACTCTTGAGCACATATTTTTTCATCGCTATTCCCAAGCGATGATACTTGTTTAACACACTCTTCATCACTCAACAATACTGGTTCTCTAGAACAGAGATTCAAGATAATTCCCATTTTCCACTGGTCTCTCCAACCCAAACCATTCACACCCTTATCTGCGATGTATAACTTAATTTGAGCAACTCTACCACTAAACTGTAATAGAACACTCAGAAAACCATCCTTTTCAATGGTAGACAGTTGTAATAGTCCACACTTAAGTACTTCACTTAATGTATCCTTTTAATACTCCCTTATAATGATTGTCGAAGGAGACTCTGAATCTACCATGAGGTCTAAATCTACTCCAACAACATTTACTACACATGTAGGAGTTGTTTAGACCATTTCTTCTCTGGAGTTTGCTACACCATTTACTATGGAGAACACAATACCTTTGCTGTTTTCAATCAAGGCACCACACTCACATCCAGGTTTTACGATGCCCTCTCAGCAGTACATACTTGACTAAAACTTCTCCTTCCATCCTTGCAAACATTTGCAAAATGACCTACTCTTCCACATTTTTTGCATTCTCCATTAATAGCAGGACAACCTACAAATGATACAATGTGCATTTTACTTCCACATCAGTAACATATTCCAGATTTATCAGGTCTATCATGCCTAGACCTAGAGTGAGATGGTTCAAGGTGATGTTCATCCATACGTTTAAACACACACACTTCTTCAACTCCTTCCACATTCATACTCGCCTTCCTTTCACTGTGCATCCATTTTTTAGATTGTTCTAATGTTTTGCAGTTGAAATAGCTTCTGCCAATTTGGGATCTCCCATGACCCATAGTTGTTCTTGCGACTTTTTATTCCTAACATGTGTGATAATCTGGTCACTAATCATTTTGTCGGTCATTATTCCAAAAGGAATATAGCACGTTACAACGCGTGCTTTTACAACATGGTACTTTACAATGCGCTCGTTACAATGACAGCATTGTTACCACGTGCCATTACAACGCAAGTCGTTTCAACGACTTGCTTAAGGGGGCGCTCTGGATTTAGGAATAGTATTAGTAACAGGTATAGTATTAATTACTATTCCTACTCCAGTTTGCGCAACATCAGGGAAGGTGTTGTATTTAGAATCCAACATATTCCCTGGTGTTGCACCCCCCCTAGAGCAAGTTGTTGAAACGACTTGCGTTGTAATGACATGCGTGGTAACAATGCAGTCGTTGTAACGACTGCGTTGTAAAGTACTGCATTGTAAAAGTTGTGTAGTAAAGGCTGTTTCTCTCCCAAAATTGCAATGGTTGCTCAAAGACCTTGATGCTGTCAAATAAGTGTCAAAAGATATGCCCTCCTTTTGTGCTCAGGTGTAGCACTTAAACCTATTTAAAGCAATATTTGTGTTAGGTTTAAATCTCTGCTCAATCCTTAAAAAGGCTTCCCTGTAAACATTCAATTCCTCTTGACTATAAGGTGGTAGAACTTGAGGCATAGCTCTAAAAGCAATTTGTCTTTCTGCACCTAAACAGTATAAAACATGCTTTTTTTCCTTTCAACACCCATGTGTTCTCTGTCTATCGCCCTCATGTGTGTCAGAAGTTCTTCTTTCCATCCCATCCATGGAATTTGAGGCTCACCTTTACTTTGTAGAAACATAACTGGTGTGTCAAACTGCATAGCTTCTTTACTTAGGACACATCATACCAGACAAGTAAGCAACAATCTGTAAATAAACTATACACGTGACAACTTCAGTACATTAGCAACCCAACTTGCTGAGTTACCAAAAAAACGATTTGACATTCACAAATGTGAAGAATCCTATAGATTTAAAAAGAAGAACCAGGCAAAAAATGTACGAAGAATAAACCCAAATGTGAAACCTACAGTTACATTTGCACCTTGAAACAATTCTGTTTGGGCCAGTTCTTACAATAAATGCTCTTATTTACCAGTAACCTATACACCCACAACGTGCCAGAAAGTATGCAGCATATGTTCTGACAATTAGCATAGCGGCTCAGCTAAGTTGTAAGAACTGTTCCCTTAAAATGGCTGCCATGCTGCATGATTACGTTGATACATTGACTTGCTCACTGAACTTAGGCAATGAGGTGACTTCACAGCTGCATTACGACCTACACTGCGAATTCTGTGATGGGACAACAGGAGCGCGCACAGGATTGCAGGTATTTTCTTTTAAACTTTGCGAGCGATGTATCCCGGTCTCGTTGGACTTTCCTGAAAAACACAATGTATCCCGGTCCCGTTCGTTCGGCCTTCTTCAAAACACCGGAAGGAATACACGAAGCTCACAGATATAAGGGTGGTAATTCAAAGCCGCTCCAAACGAAAGTCCAAACAAATTCCTGATTTCCAGAAAACAGGCCAAAATAAACCTAAATAAATAAATTGCTGGGTACAGGAAACTCTCCGCCCCTGTGCTGCACAATGTTGACAGAAGTGGCTCCTCAACTTGTTGCCAATATTATGAAGAATCTGCGAAAATTTTGTATTTTTTGTAGTTTATTCAGGCAGACCGCAATACATCCGCAGACCGAACAACTCCAGGTGCAACTGAAGCATACGTAGAATCATGTAAAGAATCTGTACATGGACTTAGTATGTAATATGAAATGAAACCAAGCACATATACAGAATTACAGGAAAAGGAGAAAGAACCTGAGCATGCATGGAATAGGCAATATGAATGTTACAAGTGGGCATTTAATGGCCAGTACAGAGGGCTCTAAGGCTATTAGAACATTTTGGTCCTAGAGGGCAGAATGTTCTAATTTGTAAAACAAAGGCCACACAGAGCCCTAGGGGTTTGATATTCCCTCGGTCTCTGTGAGCCCTTTGTTCACAGCAATGGCTGTAAACAAACATTGGAATGTTGAAGCTCCAGGCTTTGACAGGCCATTAGAAGCCCGGAGCACCCCATTGTTTTCAATGGAGCGCTCAACATTCCAATGTTCTAATCCCTCTCCTTTGAGTGACAGCCCTATCTATCCCTGACAGATAACTAAGAGCAATTGATTTGATGCTCTGCAGTTAAAAATCCACATCTGCTCCCCAGGAAGGAGTTGGTAACAGACAACAAACTTTTAAGTAGTTTCATACCTGTGCAATATTTCATCAATTTGCTTCTTTTCTTTCTGTCTTCCTCTTTCTCTTTCCCTAATTTAATTTATTATTTTTAATATTTTTCCTTCTCCTTTCCTTCTTTCCTTTTTCCTTTCTTTCCTTCTATGTAACTGCCTTTTTGCGTCATTTCAATTCACTATTTGGCACATTTGTTTTAGTCTGTCACTTTTTCCCCCGCTGGCACTCCACCTGTCCCCATAGCTAAATCACTCAGAGTATTTCTTACAGTGTAGTCCAGGACTACTCTTCTCCCTTCTTGTCATTCCTTATCCCTTCCACTCCTCACCTTCCTATTTGATACCCTCCTAAGGGGCATCTGTCCACTTTAACCAGCTGGAGTGGAACGTTGAGGTAATCTTCCTCTCTCCTGTCCCTTTCTGAACACCTAATTTCTCAACCAACAGTGAAAATTATACATAATCCCTTTGATGGTTTAACACAGTCTTTAATGGGTTACTTCTCTGTTGCTCCTGGGTAGAATCCATAGAATAATTTCCAGTGATTTGCAATCTTTCCAATTGTTTGCTTTTATGTTGTTCATTTATTCCTCCTGGGTAGTCTCCATATAATACATCTCTAGGGGTTGGCAGTGCCTCCATTGGTTTCCTTTTCTATTGCTCCTCTGTCACTATTAAGTAAACTTTATAGAAAACACTACTGTGGTTCAATAGTACCACCATTGTTTTCTATTCACTGATGCTATTGCAAATAGTACATGTAAGACCCCTTGCCTCTTTAAGTGCCTAAAATGGGTTGCTCCATTGTTGCTCCTGCTTGGTCGTTTATCAGTGTCCCACGGTTGTGTCTCTGTACCTTCTTGAAAGATTACATATGTAACTCCAGGATAAACACCATGTAATGCAATTTAGTAGCTTAAGAGGGCTTCCAACGGGTTGCTTCTCTGTCATTCCTGGGTAGACTTCTTGTAACAGTGCATCAAATGAGTTGATATTTTGCTGCTACTCTCTTACTCCTGGGTAGACTCTGGGAAATAATCCTTTGTGGATTAATAATGCTTCCAATAGACTGCTCTTCAGTTGCTTCTCGGCCATTCCCGAGTACACCCCATATAATCACATATGGAACAAAATTTATCTGCGCGAATAATCAAGAGAAAAAATTTGCAGAAATGATTAGCCAACCAGCTCACAAAGAGCATGGCAATGTGTATCGGTATTAATGACAATGTTAATAATAGTGTGAACCAGACCATTAACTTCAAAATATAAAATAAAACCCAAACATAGAACTTGCACAAAATTTTCAGAAATTTTGCGTTACAAAAATACTTACAAAGTGTATGACACTGAAAGAAACATCACAATTAAGTTCAGAAAGTGCCACTGGTGGTTACCTGGCCGCACTAGACTGGTGGGAAAGTCACTAATTCAGGCCGACCACGATGGAGTGGATCACGGGTCAGGTGAAGGGACCAGGTTAGCTCAAAAGTTACCTTCTCAAGTCTGGTGCGAAGAGTTTCATTTGCTTTGGAAGAGGGCGCAAGGCTGAGACTTTCGGCGTGATGATCAGCTCCAGTGTCACAGACAGTGATTGCTGTAGTATAAAGAGAGGGTTGTCACTGGAGCCACTCATTTGTTGATCATTGCGGATGGTCACTTACAATGTTTAATGCAGGTTTCACATAGTCGGTCAGTGTGGACGGTCACAGTTGGGAACGAAAAGCAGGTCCACTTGAGCTTCGATTTGAGGGTCGTCATTTTGGCACAAATGACTCATTCGTGGTTGTGTGGAGACAAACTTCAGGAGTTTCACCTTTCTTCTTGTGGACAAGCTCTCAAAGAGGCCAGCTAGGGATCCAGGTCCTGGAGACCACCTCTTGAGGATCAGGACTCACTCTCAAAGGAGCCAATAGCAGTGCCCAGGCTGGTCCTGGCATATTTAGTTCCAGCTGATCAGCTGGGCAGTTGCCAGGACCCTCTGAATGCTTGTTGTGTCCTGTAGCTCTCATAGGATGTCAGCCATCAGACTCTTTGCGTCAGTCTGGGTACCCTGGGATCAAGTCAAGCAGGTCCAATCTTTCTTCTTCAGACAGCAAGTCAGTCCTTTGAGCAATTATTTATTTAATTTTCCCTTGTGGTCATCTTTAGAAATCCCCCCCAGCCGGCCCCATCGCCGAACCGCTCGTACCTGCAGTGCCAACAGCAGTGCATAAGTGGACTTGAAAGGGATACAAGTTAGAGCTATCTGGACTGTTACTCTGCAGGACGTCCTCTAGCGCAGGTTTGCGGACCTAGATTTGAAAATAAAAGGCCCCACATTTGACAAGAAAGCTTTTTGCTTCCCTTGTCAATTTTGAGTCAGCTGTACGAAAGTTTGCTCCAGGAACAACTTACAACAGAGTGCACGAATCCTTTGCAAATATTTTAATAAATATATGCCTAGGAAATGTGCCATAGCGTGCTACTCATGTTTGATGGTCACGCAGAGAGCGGGTTGACCTTCTGTGGCTGGTCAGCATATTATTAGCAAATTAACTCTCTTCCACCCTCCCCAGGTATGTTCCACTGTAGAGTGTTTGCATGAAACTCCATATCCTAAAGGTAAGCTAGACTCAATATATCAAGAGCAAGGTAAGCGTGATATGCGTCTGCAAATCCCATGCAGATACGTCATACGGCACCAACGTAATTAGCATATTAAAGATTTGTGTGGCCTCTCCTTTAAATATGCTCCCAAAAATTAACCTGTCAAAAGTTGCTAAATTTAATGTGAATTTGCTTGGATGATTGGGTGTAGTGTACTCTTGTATGTGGTATATGTGCCCCTCAGGCCTCTGTGCCCTGGCGCCACTGCACCTGATGCACCAATGAAAACTGCTTCCCTGTTTGGGCTTATAAACCACTACAGAATAGCACCCCAACAGTTCTGGTAGTGAAATATTCCCACAACTAGATTTATTAACAAGGAAAGGCAGTGAGAGACCTTTCGGCCAATATCTCTGCGAAGTTGGTGCTGAAGCGTTTACTCTTCGATAATTGTATACCTTGCTGGCACCTTGCACTCTAAACCACTTCTTGGAGAAATGGGGGAGGGGGACAAAACGATGCTTCAGTTTGGATCCCAAGCACACAAGAAACACTAAGCATCATTAAGAAACCTGGCATGTCACTGAATAACCTGACACTTCAAAAATTGAAGGAGGACTGCTGATTGAAATGTGCAATTTAAATATAATCAAAAGAACTGAAGTGGAAAAAGCTGCCTGGCTTGCCAGCAGAGATGGTGCTTGTTGTTGGGACATGGGGAGGAGGCTCTAAAATTGCTCATTGCGTTTATTCATGCCAGTATGCTCAAAGCAAACGGAGCTTTTTCAAGTAAAAAGTATAAAAAAAACAGAATTGCTTTTGAAAACATCTCACTGATTGACAAGTACTGTAATTTACATCAAAAAACAGATTATATAGTTTGGATACATTTTACCAGTCAGGCTGGTAAACGTTGAAGCTGTAGGGCTTCTTGATTTATGCTATCGAAGACATGACATAGAAATTAATTTTTATTGTAAGCAATTCACCAGCTAAAGTTACAGGGAAGAAAACTTCTTGGGGTATCTATGAAGTACATAAAACAATACAGAAATATAACGGTGAAATAAAATCTGTTTTAAGACATCAACATTTGTTTTTCAATCTCCACTATTGCATTAAATGTAGTAAGTGGTCACCTTCCTTGTGTCAGTTCTGAGACGGAACCAAAATCCACTTTACAATATCCTTTTAATGTAAGGCAGAGGTTATTCTATTCCTTATAAGGTCACACCATCGCCCAGAAGTAGCCCGTCCATACGGGCTGAGGGGCCATGACCCTCACCTTTTTCCAGGCAGGAAGATTGTCTGTCAGGCTGAGCGATTTCAGAGCCCTGGGCGTGTGAGCTCCTAAGTCTGGCTAAAGTTCCTTGAGGCCCTCCTGCCAGGCGCGCAACACCCATTGGACTCAAAGGGCTTCAGCCCCCCCCCCCCCCACCCCGTCGTGTGGTAGCCCGGGATGAGACAGCTTCCCGGGCACAGACACAGCCGCACCCGAACACTTCACAGGTCTTTAAAAGACCATTTGCATGTTACTGAGGCCTCGCTGTTGTTTCACCCCTTCTAAGAGCCCCCGCAGCTCCACTCTGCCTATTGCTTAAAGTTTCAGAAATTTTTTCTTAGCCCCCCCCCCCGAAATTTGGCTCTAGTTGCGCCTCTGCCTCCTGCTCATGACGATAGGAAGCGTCACCGATTGCTTCAGACTTGGGCGCTTCAGTATTAAGCCCTGAAGTTCCCAGGGCCAAGGGTCAATCAGTGACACTTCGTCATAGAGAGGTGTGGGCTCAGCAGTCTTACTGACCCCATCCCACTCTGTGATGAGATTGGGCCTGCTGCCTTCCCTCATTGGCTGGCCTTGGTTCAGTCAAGCGGGGAATGCAGCAGTGCGAACTCTCCTGGGACCTCCTAGGGTTGGGACTACTGCCTTCTCATCAGCCAATGAGGAAAGGCAGCAGTCCCAACCCTCATGGAATGCTGCTGTTGAGGTCAGTTTTATGTGTTTTTTGTTTTTGTTTGGTGCATGCTTGAATGAGTGCATGTGTATTTGTCAATTAGTGTGTGTGAGTGTGTGGGAATGAATGGGTGTTAGTGAGGTGTATGTGTGCCCCTCCCCGCCCCCTGCCTAGTAAAATTACCAGCATCCCCTGCCTTCACCCTTCCCACAAACCACTGAATTCGTAGTATTGTGCTCTTTTTTTATGAAAGAAATAGTTTCAAAGAAGATATTAGTGCCAGTGTAATTTAAGTCAGAGTTAAAAGCTCAGAATTTGGAGAAACAAACCAATCGTTGGTAAGAGACCACGTCAAACTAAATATGTTGCCATGAATATTTTCTCTCCTCTGACCACTGTTCCTTATATAAAATCAGACCAGGACAACGCAATGACACTTCTCATCTTTGATGTTTAAAATGCAGATGTAATTATGATTTGTGACCCGCCTTTCACCTTGGCTGCGGTTGAGGCAACAGGCGTCATAACATCACAACTCATCTGTAATGATTTATTACAGTTGAGTGGCTCTGTCTTACCATGGCTCTCCTTATTCTTATAGAGCTTGTAATTCCAGTTGCTGGCCCCGTTGAAAGAAAGGAAAGATTGTAATGAAGCCCTGAGTAACAATGGCAACACAGTAGGAACGCATGTTTCATTTAAGGTCAATACAAGGTAGCACATCCTTTGTGTGTGTTTTCGTATCATTGCCTGAAGCGTTACAAGCCGTGAGCTTTAGAGGATATTAACTTGGAATTTTCAGTCTTGTCATTAAGTGACGGGGATCCGGTGTTTTAGGAACAGCTGTGGCCAAAATAACAGATATGTAATGCACTGGTTACCCTTTTGGGGCAAAGTGACTTATCGCTATGCATTTTCTATGCAGAGCCTCCAAGAAAGGCGTCTTCCATCTGCTGACCACACCCGTTATGGTCCATACATACATTTATTTGACATTTATTACAGTAGTTCAGTTTTAGAAAACTTCACAGAACTTTCCAGATGATTAATTCTGTCACACCCACTCGATTCTGGGCAGTTTTTCTGAAGATCCACCAAGTAGAGCGAAAGTTATAGGGGGGACCCAAAAGTACTAAAGGGCAGATTTACAAGCCCCTTGCGCCACTGTTGCGTCACTTTTAACATGGGAAAAGTGACGCAAAAGTGGCCCAAGGGGCTTGTAAATCTACCCCTAAGTGCTTGATCATTTTTACAGGTAAAAACTGTTGCAACTTGAACTACAGCCAAATCGGATAGGTGGATTTTTATTAAACCAAGATTAGGTGAAATGAGTTGCTCAAACTTGTGAACCTTTTCTGTTTTAATAAATATTCCATAAGCATTTTGGTAGAAAATAAATCAAAAATAGCTAGTGGTCAAATGAGGTCATTGAGGTGAGGTTTCGGTCAGATCAATGTGAATGATTTCGCAATGGATTGTTTGGTAAAGCGATTTAATGTAATTTTTCTGACATCTTGGAATGACTATTTTGGGACAAAGTTGTGTTTATGTTGTCAAGCATTAAGTTTCTGCAGCGACATTAGGGTGAGCATGATGAGTATTTATCTTTGCAGATTGGACATTTTCCATCCCCAGCATTTCCCCAGTAGGCTGCAGGCTAGGAGTCTTCTTTCAGACCCCGTTAGGCTGCCATGGCCCTACTACGATGACCCCATGGTAAAGTTGTACCTACACTCTACTGCAATGTGGGGCTCCATTGAACATTATTGTGAAGGCTGGTTATGGTTTCTGTTTGGCCCTCGCATAATTAATTGAAAAAAGAAGAGCGGCCCGTCTTCAGACCAGTGGAAGCTTTTTTAGATTAAAACATGCATTTTTAATTTTTGACATTCGAAATTTTGACATATGAAAGTAAACAGTACAGACAAGGAGAGCATGGGAAATTTGTTTTGTTAACTGTGAAAAGCTGGCAGCGCCCCTCTAGGGAGAGTGTCTGCACCTGCCAGGTGCTACTGCGTGTACTGCGAACAGCCCACTTCTCCAAAGGGGGTCAGGACGTCTGAGCGCCTGTGGAAAGGGCATTTGCTACACTGGGGACAAAAGCAGATCGATTACATGAGGTCCCCTCCCATGCAGTGCATGCGCACTGCGTAGGCGAGACCTAAAAACCGGTAAGTAACAAACCAAACCAACGTTGTTTTTTTCTGGAGCGTGGTGATGGTCACCTCAGAAGCAGGTAAGACTCGAACTGGGCCTATGCGGCCCCGGGGGAACTTGCTGCTGATGGTGCTGCGGCACTATAGACACTTTTGACTCATTCCTAAAGAGTCAAAGGGGAACTCTTGATTACAGCCTACTAGTAAGAATTCCCTGGATGTGCTCACCAGTGAATAGGGAATATCCCTAAACACATTGCAAGGAAGAGGGTGGGACATGGAGTTTGCCTAACAAACGCTAGAGATCCGACCTCAAGGAGATTGTGCTATTGGTTATGGATGTTATTATTCCTTTGATGTTAGAAAAGAAATACTTATTTTTCTTATAAAAGTAAGTATTTGACTGGACAATGATTTATTGATTGTACTTTGTGCTCTTTGAGTTACCCACCTGTATCTACATCCCCTCCCACCCCGAGGGAGAGTTTGACTACTCGTCCACAAGTACAACTGAGAGCCAAGTGCAGAAGGGGTACTTGGTCCAGTTGCTCAGGATCCAGAGTAGGGCGGAGCCCAGGAACTTAGCAGGAAAAGGCCTCAACCACCACAGTTGGGCCCAGTGGCAGGTTCCAACAAGTTTTGACTATATATTGTATCACACAGCCTTTCACACAACCAAGATGCATGCAGTAACATTGTCTTACTGCGTCACACTGATTACTCATAACAGCGGACCTTCACACCCAATATTTAATCCTAAGCATATAGTTAAGAAGCATATATGTTGGCTAAAGTGCTTCTCTCAGTCATGAACCATGCACGTCAAGTACCCATCATGTCGGCCATGAAATAAAAGTAGTATGGATCTGCAGTTTGGACATGTGTTTGAGAAGAAAATTCTGGGCTAAACAATGGGTGCAGGGCGGAAATATCATAGAATTTTAACATGTCTAATATCTGGAAAAGACAGAGGGAAGTTTCACTAGATAATAACTTTTAGGGCAGAATGAGGTAAGTCAAGAATTGTGCATGGGAGTGAATGAAATTGGTTGAGGACTCGGAAGCAATAATGGACAGTAGTGAGATGTGGCAGGAGAAAACTTTTCATGCCTCCGACTTAACTTCAACTCAATTTTGCTTGAATTTCCTTAACAAAATTTAGCATTCAAACGTATCCTCGAATTTGAAATGTCAGATGAAGTACTGTGCGCTGAAACGTTGTCTGGTGTGAAATATGGCGCTCATAAATCAAATATGGCTGTGTCAATACTCTCTTCCGAGGTAAAAACAGATTGTTAGAATGCGTCCTTCCAAGCCTTGTTACTCTGAATAAAAAATTGCGATCGTTCAACGGAATTTGACAGGGTACAAGCAAAGTTTGACATACTGTTTATTCTTGTAAAGTGCACACACTTGTAGCTTACAGTAATTAACTAGAGAGCCGTAAAATTGATTCTGTACTATGTCAAACTGTCAGCCATCTTGCCAGGAAACCATCAAAGAATCTGAGCTTAACAAGCTTCCCACTAAAAATACCTGGACTCGAATGCAACAAGAAGCAGCTGCCAGGTGCAGTTTTTCAATGAACACTTGGAAACCGAGGAGAGAGAGAAGGGATCCATATGGGCCCAACGCACCACAGAAATAAATCAGGATTTTAGTACTATCTGGATACTTTTACAATAAATGGACATCTCAATCTATCGAGAAGCACTTGAACTGGATTGAAGCAGCTTCCCACCTAAGCTGTGTAAATGGTCAATCTGTTTTTTATTATCACCGTTGTGGTTGTTAAAAAAAAAAAAGTTCATTCTTTCCTGTCGTGGCACAGTAATGTTTGCATACTTCACCCTTATGCCTCGCATCTAAATGACAGTTTTTATATTCTCCTGTTCCAAAATCTTAAACTACATCAGGTTGCAATATCTCTGAATTGAATAAAGTCTTGCTTTCTACATAGCGCTTTGCATCACACACCTGTAGTTTCTATACGCTGGAAAGAACGGGATTTGCTATAGTGCTTAATTTGTGCCGGTGCTTTCCGATGCTTAGCACCGGCACTTATTTAACAGGGCCGGGTCTACACTGCCAACTCACATCATAAGCGTGACTGCACACCCTGCATGTCATATCATATATGTCAAAGTAAATTGACTTACTGCTGCAGTGCTATTAAAACTCTATTACAGTCTTCCGAGTCTCATTGCTAAAAAAGAGCGTTGCTGAGCTGAGAGAGCCACTAATCCATGCAAATTTGCCTTCCGTTCAGAGTTGCAGGTGGGCGGGCCAGTGATTTGGCTGCATGTGGTTCTGTGGGGGCAGGGGCTGCATCAGCTTGCTTAACCTTTTATTCAAATTAAATTCCACGCCTCAGCACACACGCAACGTGAGTCACGGCCAGTGCAGCATGACATTGAGGCGGGCACTATCATTGGCAGCAGCATCAGGCCTCTTAATACAGGCAGTGACAACAGAAACAAGCATTGGCATAGCCAATAGGTCTCGCCTTTGGGACCTTATAAGTTTTTAGCCATGCAACAGTTGATGTTGTTGCACAAGAATATTGTGGCAGATAAGTAAATACATATAATGTCCCAAAGGCGAGACCTATTGGCTATGCCAATGCTTGTTTCCATTATCCTGCCACTAACATTGGTTAATTATTGGAAGAGCAAAGTGGGATCTGTCCTGGTGTGCAGATATTGCGATGAGTAGTTTAAATTTGTAATCTTTTCAAAAAATCAATGTGCACATATATTCTGTGCAAGTACTAGTTTAGTTGCTCCAAAATAATAAGCTAATCAAGAAAAAAATAGCAGGTTAAGTGTAAAGCTTGTGGGTATGCAAACGGAAAAGTGGTATGTCGTCTAAGGTGACTGGCTAATGTGGGATAACAGCAGAATACCAACAACTATCCAAGTTCTTGACAAATGTCATAGGGTAAGTGAAGCAACTATTATGGGGATATGCAAAAGTTAATATATTATGTTCTATTTGTATTGCGATGTAAGAATTTTTGTATTTTATAAATGTTGTTCATTGTAAGTTTGTATTATCAATTTGCGAATTACTGTAGTACTGTTGCAGGTATTTAGCGCTTCAATCCACTAGGTGTGGTGCCAAAAAGCAGGTTCAAAGGTGGCCTGAAAGCTGCTGCTTCCGCAATGTCACAGAATACCTTAAAACTTAAGTCTGACAAAAAGTAAGATCTTCTGACATCTGGTCTATGAATTGGTGGCCTACACCCATCCGGTCAAGGAGTTTTATAAAAATATAAAAATGGGAATTTAGTTAATTTGCTGTTGAAAGCACAAACTCGTTTTAGTCTGCTACCATCATTTGAGGCTACTGGTCAAACAGTGGGGCATATCAACAAGGGCTTTATCTCTGCTTTTTTTGCTTTAAGAGCCAAAAAAGCAGAGATAAAACTAGCGCCCTATCAACAACATGGTGCTAACACGCAAATTTGCATGTTAGCACCCTTTTACTCTATGCTTCCCCTTGCATCTCTAATGAGATGCAAAGGGGGCGTTCCAGAGTAGAATAATAGGAGAAATGTGGCTAAGCGACATTACTCCTATTATCAAGAATGTCGCTAACCCTGTTAGAGACAAAAAAAGCAGCGCTAACCGCGGTTAGCGCTGCTTTGTTACGTCTGCTAATTTTCAGACTTAGCCATGATATCCTATGGAAGGAGGATATCATGGCTAAGTTTGCCTGTCCCTATCAACAAGGTAACGTGTGATTATCGCTGGGTTTTCAGCGATAATCTCACGTTAGCCTATTAGCGTGTAGATTTTTATCGCTATTGAGATAAGCGTTGCTAATAACACGCTATCTCAGCGATAAAAATTCACGCTAGCGGGCGATAATTATCCTCACGCTAAGAGCGCTGAGCGATAATTATCGCCAGTTGTTGTTGATATGCCCCATAGTTAGTTTCTATTGGTTCCGGCTAGAAGACAGAGGTACAAGCAATCATCTTAACTAGGTTAGAAGCATCAGTATCCCATTTATGAGAAGGTGCTTTACAAAAACTTGCGTTATTCACAGCATTCACACAAAGGCTAATGTTTTTATAAACTGAATTGTTTTATTACTGTCCTGCATGAAGATTTTGCTTCTCTACAGCACAGCTAACCGAAAGTAGCAACATTTAAAAAGTAGGTTAAGTGGTTCAGTATTCTGGTAAGAAAGACATGGAATTAAAGGCCTTCTAGCTTAGCAGCCAAAATAAACCATTCCGTGTTCAGAAGGGACTCAAGACCTGGCTCTTCCTTTGATTTGCATGCTCCCTCTGGTTTTAATTCAATCTATTTTCTAGACTGCACTAGGACACTCAGGGGTAGCAGTGCATTTTCTTAAATTCATTAACATAACATGTTGGAACAGATAGTGTGTTACATCAAAGGGGGGGGGGAATATTTGTGTAATCTACTTTTATTAGACAACGGGACGGTGTCCTGAAGGCAGACTATACTAAGGCCTTGCAATGGGTGCATATTTTAATCAACTCGTTTCATCAACTATTTGTGCAGAGAATTGGATGCATATTTTAATCAGCTTCATGTTTGCCCACAACGTACTACCTCACACTGCATGCATATCTAAATCAGCTTTGTTTTGCCCACTTGAAGCTGCTGTCCTAGCTGAAACAACGGAAGCAGGTCAAGACTTTTCAAGAACTTGTCTTTTAATCCTGAAATGTCTCTCCCTAATAGAAGTGGAAGTTGTGTGGGAGAAAATTCTACATGGGCAGAAATGTATCAGGTAAAATTAGAAAGAGCAGGGGCTACTGGGATTTAATTAACGTATTGATCTCCCATAGAGTTAAGACACAAGGGTGAGTTAGGCTGGTTGATTCATCTGTATGCTGTCATGGCAACAATCTACCAAACGATTAATATCTAATCCGCGGAAGGGCACAGTGCTACCGTAGAATTGTTTCTATGGTTTAAATAAACAGTCAAACTTCAATATTTCAGCCACTGCTGTCTTGTTTGCCATTGCACTTTTGTTTCTGGGACTTGTAGTTTCACCTTGAGGATTAAATGTAGGACCTAAACATTCAAACTGACAAGGGGTAGTTGGATTTATAGCCAGGCTTTAATTAAAGGCTCACAAAAAACGAAACTCCTGTATACAACAATGTTAACAGAACCAGGAGGAAAGTTATCAGGCTGCGAAAGCGGTACAAGGTCAATGGCAGGAAGTAGTCTGTGTGAGAGGCAGCAACATTACAGCATATACGGCTCCTATGGAGAGACCCCGCCACCCCCCTCCACAGCGCCTTGAGACCCTAACGTTTGAGTAGTCACGCTTTACAAGAACCCTAATTGATTTAGAGACCAGTGCTCATCACAGTGACCTTTGCAGGATGACCACTACGGGAACTTAGCATGTATACAACGTCACTTCTAGATAGCAGCCATGACATCTTAACCCACTGACATTTAACGTATGTGCAGTATAACAAAAGAAACATGAGGAAACCCCAGCAGGAGATGTAAAAAGCTAGCCCTCTCTAGATGCCTGGACAGAATGCTCCATACATAGGCGGATAGACCAATGTAGTACCGCGAAGAATAGAACAGACGCACTCCAAATAACAACAAGGCCAGGGGAGGTCAAATGTGATGGCGACATCACTTTCAGACAGACACATTACTGGCATTGCAATTAATACGCCACTGTCCCTGCCTTTCACATCCCAATTATTACTTTGTAATACGTGCCCCGTGTTCAAGTGAACGAGATAGCGTAGCTTAGAGTGTTGAGAACAACCAACAATAATGAAGGGAATATGGGCAATAATATCGAAGCCATTCAGAGTCGATAACGATTTTGGTGCTTCTTTCCAAACATGACATTTCAGTCCCCATCACACGAGCGCTGATACAAAGTCAAACTACTGCTTTACATGCTACAAAGGAATGCACAGTGAGTGGATTACCAGCGCAGAAACAATTGAAACTGGACAGCAAACAGAGGGGTTACATGCCGGAAGCCAGTGCGGCACATGCCACATGACCCCTGCCATGGCACTCTGAAGGATTTTAGGACGTGGCTGAAAGCCTTGCCTATAACTCGTGCGACCGCAACTCTATCACAAGGATGATGTCATCAGTGATGTCATGAGTGATGCCACTGACCATGTCATGAGTGATGTAATATGTGATGTCATGAGCAGTGGATTGCGGGCGCGCGAGTTATAGTTATCTGAACTAACTATAACGGTGGAATTTCATTGTTTTTTTACGAGTGAAATGTCCACCTACCTATAACATGTGTGAAACCTATGGTTTTTTAAGTGAATATATATATATATATATATATATATATATATATCACTGAAAAAACCATAGGTTTCACACACGTTATAGTTAGCAGGACATTTCACTCGTGAAAAACCAATGAAATTCCCCCGTTATAGTTAGTGCAGGCAACTATAACTCACGCGACCGCAATCCTCTGCTGATGACGTCAAATATTACATCACTGTATTTAGACACTTATTTACCCATGTCTTCTTCCATTAATTTTCAGCTATACATATATTACAAATATTTTTTTTTCAGAAAGACACATATGTCATCAGTGATGTAATATTTGACGTCATCAGCAAAGGATTGTGGTCGCGTGAGTTATAGTTGCCTGCACTAACTATAACGGGGGAATTTCATTGGTTTTTCACTAGTGAAATGTCCTGATAATTATAACGTGTGTGAAACCTATGGTTTTTTCAGTGAATTTGTACGGTTTTTTAAATGCAAATTTTTTTTTGACATTTTTGGTAAAAAATAATATTCAACCTATGTATAAAATAATATATGTACTATATCCTGCATTATGGAATAGTTAATTTTTTTTAAATTAATGTTTACATACAGTTGTACATCACAGTTATTATCTTCTACAACTCTTGAAACTTGTATTTTTTTTTGTATGCATTTTTTGCCGTGCGTGTACGGTAAGCTGACGCTACGCGCTCCGTACGTCATAAGTACGGTGCGCTTACGTGATACGATGCGCGTACGGTAAGCTGACGCTACGCGCTCCGTACGTCATAAGTACAGTGCACTTACGTGATACGTACGTGACGTACGCGTACACGCATGCGCGTTGCGCGGAAGCAACGTCGCGGTTACGCAGGGGCGTGTAATGCGCATGCACGAGTGCGTCTTACGTACGCGCTCCGTAAGCGTCACGTTCGCGCATGCGTACTTGTTTACGAGCGCGTACCGTAAGCTAACGGAGCGCGCACGATAGGTCATGTGATCCACAAAGAACACTTTTCATTGGTTGAAACTACTTTCAGTTCCAGAAACTTCCCACACCACACCCATTCCCCTCATTACTGCTTGAGATCCCCTAGGAGAAGGAGCTGAATTGACATTGAGATACAATGGCAGAGCAGCAGACCTCTTCTGAGAGTGAGCCTAGCAGCACCATCATCAGACAGAGAAGGAGGAAACAAAAGGATTCTTTTGTGTGGGAGTATTTTACTTTTCCAGAGGGGCAGAAAAAGGTCAATGCTCCATTGGTCACTTGCACACTTTGTGACCGTGTTTTATCTAGAGGAGATCCAAGGAAGAAGTATTCCTTTGGAAATCACTCTATGATGAGACACCTTAGGGATAAACATCCCAGGACCTTTGCTCGACATACTGAAGAAAACTCTTCAGTAAGTCACCGGAGCCCAACCTCAGAAGCTCAGCCGAGTACATCATCGGCAGCTCAGCTGAGCCCTTCCTCTGAGGTGGGAGCATCACCTTCTTCTGCTCCTCTGGACATTAACCCTCGATTTTGGAGGGTTTCAATGAGGTGTCTAACGTGTTGTGGTCTTATTGTTTTTGGGGAGACCAGTGTTTCCCTTATTAACAATAAGATAGACCAGCACGTTTGTAGACGCTCATAATATTCCCATTCTTTCTTTCCTCTATCCCTGTATTAACCCAACGGCTCTTTTAAGAGCCAACCTTACCTCACAATTTTTTTTATTTTTTTTTAAGCTTTCCTTTTTGAAATTTTTTTTTTGCCGTGCGCGCACGGTACGCGTAATAGTTACGCGAAGTTCGCGGAATTTTTCTCGCGGAATTTTTACGTTTACGCCGTGCGCGTACGCTACGCGCATTCGGCGATTTTTCGTAAAAAATTTAAAATTAATTTTTGCCCTTGGGGGTCCCTCTGGGACCCCCTGAAAAAGGCTAGGGGGTCAGGAACTGTCCACCCTGCCCCCTTTTCACGTTCTCCACCTTTGTTTTTCACCCCCTCAGACTGCGAGAGACAAAATGGCAGCCGACACTTCCTGGTTTCGACCGATTCGAATGTTTACTGAGATCTAACAACCAATCAGAATCGCGCTCGTGCACGGCAGCGTGCGCGTACGGTAAGCTTATGGTACGCGCTCGGAGCGCGCCTATAGATATATCTATTGATTTAAATGCTATTTTCTCAGGAAATACTGAACAGATTTACACAAGACCTTCAAAAGACACATCCCTGACCTGAGGGCTACCTCTCTGCCAAATTTCAAGTAATTCTGTTCAGCCGTTCGGGCTGTAGCTCGGACTAAAGGTCCTATGGAAAAATGCATGGGGAAAACGCGTTTTGGGACCCCCCCCCCTTTTTCTCAGCCCCCGCTTGACGAATCCCCCCGAAACTTTCAGGGAAGGGGCGGAACGGAGCACCCCACCTATTTTGAGAATTTCGCGAGGATTCGTCAATCGGCGCCAAAGTTATTCCAAATAGAATGTTGCGGATTTCCTATGGAAACACGGTCCTAACTATAAGTATCTACTGGCGACCGCCAGTAGATAATGTGTATATATATATATATATATACATATATATATATATATTCACTGAAAAAACCATAGGTTTCACACATGTTATAGTTAGCTGTACATTTCACTCGTAAAAAACCAATGAAATTCCACGTTATAGTTAGATCAGGTAACTATAACTTGCGCGCCCACAATATACTGCTGATGACGTCACATATTACATCACTCATGACATGGTCAGTGACATCACTCTTCACATCAATGATGACATCTGAAATGACACATTGTGGATTGCGGTCGCGCAAGTTATAGTTACCTGATCTAACTATAACGTGGAATTTCATTGGTTTTTTACGAGTGAAATGTACAGCTAACTATAACATGTGTGAAACCTATGGTTTTTTCAGTGAATTTGCAAGGTTTTTTAAATGCTAATTCCTAACTATAACGTGTGTGAAACCTATGGTTTTTTCAGTGAATTTGTACGGTTTTTTAAATGCTAAGTTATGTATTTATTTTTAATTTTTGCGCGCTCGGTGCGCTTCGCGCACCGTGCGCGCGCTGTATGCACTCGGTGCGCTTCGCGCACCGAGCGCCCACGTGGCGCATTTTGTACCGTGCAAGCCTCGCCATTTTTTACAAAATATCAATTGTTTTTTTCTCTCTTGGGGGTCCTTAGATTTACATATTAAATGTGATTGTTAATTCTTTTTTTTTTTTTATTTTTTTTTACCAATCAGAAACGCGCTCGCGCACGGCACCGTACGCGTACGGTAAGCTTACCGTAAGCGCACGGTAAGCGCACGGAGCGCTGCCACAGATATATATATTGATTTAAATGCTATTTTCTCAGGAACTACTGAACAGATTTACACCAGACCTACAAAAGGCACTTCCTTGACCTTATGGCTACCTCTCTGCCAAATTACAAGTAATTCTGTTCAGCCGTTTGGGCTGTAGCTGTGTCTAAAGGTCCTATGGAAAAATGCATGGGGAAAACGCGTTTTGGGACCCCCCCTTTTTTCTCAGCCCCCGCTTGACGAATCACCCCGAGACTTTCAGGGTAGGAGCGGAGCGTAGCGCCCCATTAGTTTTGAAAATTTCGCGAGGATTCGTCAACCGGTGCCAATGTTATTCAAAATAGAATTTTCAGATTTCCTATGGAAACACGGTCCTAACTATAACTATCTACTGGCGACCGCCAGTAGATAATATATATATATATATATATATATATATATATATATATATATATATACATGAAAAGAGAGAGTTAATGTAAAATATGTCCATTACATTTAGTCCCATTCTCTGGTTCCTCAGTTTACAACCCCACTTTGGAGGGGGCCTGCTCTCTCCTCAGTTGAGACTATTATTGGGAGGTCCCACCACAGCTGACAACAATTTTTACCTCAAGTGTTAGACCTCAGACACACTTGGACAACAAGACAGTAGCAGGCACACAGAACATCACTTACAGGATTTGTTTGAAAGTCACACAAAATACACCCTGCATAAACAGTGCATGAGAAGAAACCCACAACCATTTGACAAAAACATACTATATACATACTAAGTACAGGAACACAACAACATGCAGGTAAGCGCAAGGTTACAAAACTTTGCTGTGCCAGCCATTGGGAAGCTCCAACCATCAGACCACAGTCTTCTTGTTCTTGGCAAGCAGTAAATAAAAAACTGGCATGCACATCCTAACAGAACCCTAAGGCGTTGGTGATGAATGTTCTATCCAAAACCAATGTTGTGTAATATAATATAAAACCCTAAAACGTTTGCTGATTTCTGAATTAGGGTATCATTCACATCATCAGCCAAGGTGTCGAAAGTGAGCCTGCAATATATGATATTTATTATTTGTTCTCTTAATAGCTTGTATCTGGAGAACAGAAAAATGTGGGCATGGCATCATAGACTATACCACCATTGTGATTTCACCATTGTCTTTTTTTGTCAGTCTGATATGATGAAATGGAACCAATCTCGATATACAGGATTATTCTAGCTGATTGAATGCTTAGGTAGTTCCACTCAAACTAACCACAGGTCACCTGAAGCTACAGGAAAGAACACTTGCTTAAAGAAACTTTCTTTGTGCACTAAAGCACCCTGATTAAAGGTTTCAGGTCAATGATATGCTATGCCATAAGAATGCCAAATGGGATCCTCTTTTATATTTCAGAAAAATATGTTTCATGCAGTGCTTAATTTGAAAAAATCTAAGTGCCAACGCCCATCTCAGGAGGCCACCGCAGCCTGCACCACCCATTGCCCCTGTCAGCTCTGCCAATGATAGTACCAACAGAAATACTTACCATCTTACTCATACAAGCATGACATTTCAGACTATTGCTGGCCATCCAAAGCTATAAGAATAGCGTGGGTGGCAGGTATAGTTCAATTTTAATGTATATTGACATATTAAACATTGTGGCTGTGCTCATCTCAAAATTAGACAGACAGCTCCGCCATATGGTGGACTGTCATTAGTGTCAGTGTTGAGAATTAAGTGCCACTGCTGAGCATTAGAAACCACCGCCTAAATTTAGCACTGGTTTAATGTAGTTTGTAGAAAGCATCACATGATGACAGTCATGCATGATGCAGTTAGTTTTAGAGTATAAAAGAAAAGTGGGGATTTGTGCCTCAGGGGCAGAAATCATCATGTATGTTATTGCTGCACAGTCGAAGAACAATCTATAGAACGTGCAAACAGGTAATCAGATATTAGCACTTGCCCCTTCTTTGCATACGACCATTAGTGTTGAAGCTTGCATAGGAGATCAGTGAGCACTGCTGTGATTGTAGAGAAATAGGTGAGGGCACACACTAGCACTCACATTGGAGCAAGTGTGGAACATCTTTGATGTGGCATGTTTTGGGCCGCACTGAAGTCACTTGACTTGAGAGGATAATAAATATCTAATCCGGGTAGCATTTGGGCCATGTTCCCCTATGAAGCCCATATAAGTATGCAGAAGGGCAATAGAAGGGCAACTGAAAATAAGCCCTAGTCTCTCTTTTCTCTCTCTTGCTCTCTTGCAAATACACATTGCCAGCAGTGCTTTAGGTTTATATGAGACATGTTAATTCAACAAAGACAAATTTATGGTTAGACGTCCCTGCTTGCAATTCAAGTCATGTGGTTGCATAGCATAGATAAGAAGTGCGTCAACTATAACAGCACTCATTAGAAAGTGTCCACAAGCACATTTAAGTACTACAGTGTTAGCCACCTGCATCACTGGCCCAGTTATTGCCCGATGTAAGATTCAACGTAGGCTGGCAGGAAGGCAGAGCAGCAGTGCAGCAAGCAAATTTTTCTTTAACAGCAACTGACTGCTGCTCACTTGGTTTCCTCTTGCTCTTGTCAGAGAAAGGAAAGGGTTCTTTTTAAAGTCGGATAATATTTTGACATGGAAATGATGGAGTGCCACCATCACTATTGTTACAAAAGGCTATGTTTAGCCAACCCACACACTCACAAAGACAGTGTCTTGATGTTGATGTGGTGAAAGAAAGCTGGTGGACCAATGTGTGGGGATGGAGAAGATGTCTGTGTACTATCTCATCTTCAGCAGCATGGCACCTCCACATTGCCAGAGATTGCACTATGGAGTTCCATTTAAATCACTTCTTCCATTTTTACCCAATCAACACTTACAACCTACATCCACCCACCCACCACAATTATGTAGATAGATGATATTAGAGAGAATTCAGGGACAAGTGCTGAGCCACTATTAGCACTATCTAGCAAAAGGCATGAGACACTGCACTCTTGTCAGCAAAGCACAGTATTTTGCTATTGTACTCCAAACTTGTGTGTTGGCACATTCCACATGTGTTAATGTTTAATATGATTGCTCTGACTTTAGCTGTGTGTGTGTGTGTGTGTGTGTGTGTGCGTGTGTGTGTGTGTGTGTATGTGTGTGAGAGACAGTGAGGGTGGAGGATGGGTAACGCTCAGTATGGAATGGTTTAGGTTTTTGTCTCTTTGTATGTGAAGGGGACATATTTTGATTCTATGTAAGTCTCAGTTGCCATATTTCATTTATGTCCTTGGTTTTTGCCACTGAGTATGTGCTACACCTTTATATTGGTGTGTTTTTGCACTCTGCTTGCGTCCTCTACAATCCACAAATGTAATATGTCTTTTAGTGCACATGTGCCTGCATACCTACAGATGTCCTTGTGTGTGTCTGTGTTTGCATGTCTCTGCTTTATTCAGCCAACTCAACAAACATCACAGACCAAGATATTTGATGGCCTTGTGGCCATGGATGGGTTGTGCTTGTTCTTAGATGTGATGTTTGGATTTTTCACAATCCTCTGGCTTCAGTGATATGTAAAAGTTGTATCTTTGAACTCATGACACACAATCAGACTCTGTTAAAAACGGCATAGTCCAGTATTTTCCTTTCCCCAAATCGGCACTGGAATATTTCATGTGTCCCTTTTCAATGCATTAGTCATTTTAGCTAATTTATTCCAAAATTTTGCTGTAAATGCACCTTTGATTTACTCTTTTTCAAAATTATTACGGGGCAGGGAAACCTCCTATCAAAACCTTACTTGAAGGAAGGCTCCCTTGCTGGAATTCAGATTAGATATTACATCTGACTTTCAGCAGTGCCTGCTGAGGATGTGGGTGGAACCGAAAGAGCAAGTGGGTGGCGCAAGTGGAGGAAGTGGGTGGGGCTGGGGGAAGTGGGTGTGGTCTCCCACAAACATTTGAGCACCTGGACTTCATATTTTACAAATAGTCCAGTGTAAAGGTCTCAACCTGCCAACCCCAGAAGAATGGCCTTGATAGTTTTGGAACTCACCACCTGTAGATCACAACAGATTTCAGCAGTAAATGTTAACCAACTGGGAGTTGTTGAGATACTGTTCATCGAATTTACTAACATTTCAGATGAAAAGATACAAAAGTGGCAGCTTTAAATTGCAATCATTAGAGTCGAGTTTTTGTTAGTTCTTGTACTATTCCATTACTGTGTAATACAAGTGGTTTACTTTGCAAAACTTTGTCAATCTGTTTTAGAGGCAGCTGTAATCTCAAAAGCATCACGTTTTCCCAAAAATCAAATTTAAAATACGTATATGTTTGTATAAATGCATACAGGCTCTTCGGTCAGCCCTCTCCATCCATTGAGCCGTTCAGCTGTCATTCACATTGTACTCAAACCATTTCGCATACCATAACACTCTGCTGCTCTGAGACCAGGGGCTGTATCATGAACATGTAGCTGGCTCAGAGCAGAGCTTAGTGCTTGTGTTTTTTTGATTGCACTGTCTAAAGAGCACAGGGCCCCATCTACAAGGAAATGACGCAGCGCGACACTGCAGCCATTATGCTGCACCATGCTGCATCCTTTTCAAAGCACAGGTATGTCTTATATTTACAACAATATGACTCATCTCTGTGCTTTCCCCTACACTGGCGTACAATCGGCTGCCATGCTCCAGCGCAGGTTCCCATGCATCATTTTGCAAGGGAACCTGCGCTGCTAGGACACTTTCCTGCACAAAAGCAATCATTGATGGCCTTCTCCTCTTTCTATGGGTGCTGCATAATGCAGCACGCATAGAAAGAGGAAACAAATAAAAATAAAAGTATTTCTCCTCGTTGTCCCATTCCTACGCCTCCACTGGGGAGGTTCAGGATTCTGACGCATTCCCAGTTTTACAAAATGTTGTAAATCTGGGTATGCTTCTAATTCCATGGATGGTTCATGGAACACCCACAGCAACACCCATGGAATACCCCTTTCACGCAGAGTAATGCGTGAAAGGGGCCATATTTACAAGGCCATGAAAAGTCACGCAGGGTGAATTTACTTAGCCGTGTAAGTATGGGCAAGCCCATTGCGCTGCCAGTGCATCAATAAAAGTTACGCACAGGCGGTGCAATGGACTTGTAAATAAGCCCCATAGATTTAACTCAGAATTTCTCTGAGTCAGTGCATACATATAGGGTGCCTCTATGTTTTCTGGACTGTGCTGTCTGAAGCTCCTGCAATAATGGTGAGAATTTGGAAGCTAAATGTATACACATTTTACTGTAAAAGCTCATTAAAAAACGGGTGCAAAGCTGTTCTTAGTGTGAGCACCTACATTTAAAAAAAACAAATGCATTTATAGATTTTTTAATAAACATATAACATAAATGCAATGTATATTACTGGTAGTATTACCAGACAGTGAGACCATTTGCGAGTCGATATACATGAAGGTTCACATTGCAAACATTTAAAGTATCTAACATAGAGTATATTTCAATTCAATTCAATAAAGATATAAAATATCCATAAAAGCACATATCTTAATAGATAGGCCTGGTAGTAATAGTAAATGCTGATGAGTAGCGAGCCGTGCATGAATGCAAATCTAGTACAGTACAAGCGATGCTAGTGATGTAGTCGTTAATGATGATAGTATAAGTTGTGCTTTCAAGCGGGTCTGGTATCATCCTTTAAACTTTTTGTAAAGGAGGAGAGTAAATTATCCCTTAATCCTGCAATAGGGCATTTCTGTAAGCCTCTAGTTTGGTTCGGCTCAGAGAAGTAGATTCTTCTGTAGCTCAGAGTGAAAAGGTATTGTTTCAAGAAAAAAATGAGAGGGACCCCTTACAAAACCAGGGGAATAGGGTACTTGTATCAAGTAAAAAGGCGGGATTCCCTGGTGGAAAACTAGAATAGATAATTTGATACTTGTAACAAATACAGTCTAAAGCCCATATGCTAGAACATGTACAATGTCAAATTACACCATAACAATATTGAAATAATTAAGAAAGAGTTTATTTATATTTTGTATAAGACGACAGTTTAAAATATTAAAAAAGAAAGATATTTTTATATTTGTTAACACCAAACAAATATACTCCCACAGTTACATATCATATTGTACAAGCCTATAAGATTAAAAAAATGTAATACACAAAATACCAATATAAAATATAATTATCACAATAAAAACAATTTTATCTAATTCCTATTCGTAACCCATACACCTAACAGAGAGACAGAAACAGACAATTTGTTTTGTCATTATTATAACACATCCGTTTTTGGGATTTCAAAAAGCTCTTCTTTAGAACAAACTAACGTCCCTCTTGTTATAGGCACTGGGCTTTACAGTGCAAGCAACGATGTATTTCAGTGCCTATAACAAGAGGGACGTTATTTTGGTCTTGACAAAGATGGAATATTAGTTAAAACCATCAAAACTCGTCGACACTACTTTTCGACACAATCGTGTGAATAGCTTTTCTTTGAGACACAGTATGATTAGTTTGTTCTAAAGAAGAGCTTTTTGAAATCCCAAAAAGCTGCACCACTGAGCAGAAATCAACTACATTGTTTATCAAGGCTTACAACAGAACATGTAAGAGGCCTCAGATGCATTTTCCCAGTGCAACACATTAAAAAGTCGCAAAATATTGCCATAAGAAGGACCCCTGCTTGAAGGTGTTTAGGTACCCTTGTGTTCTTGTGTGCAACATGAAAGAAATTCTAAAGAAATTTTTACCCATTAGACAAAAGGGATATTGCTTTCTAGGTAAAAGAAAGCTCTGAAAAAATATGCATCTATAAATACTAAAACATTTGTAAAGTTTTCTGTTAGCTGATGGAGTACATAGGAGCTGAATAACAGAAATGTATTCTTACCTAAATCAATGGTATTCCTCTTATTGACTTGGAGAGGCTCAAAGGCTGAGAAGAACCCGACTAGGAATTTGATATAGTTAACTGAAAGATTTTGTGGACGAAATTAAGGAATCTCTATTCTCTCCTGGCTATTCTTAAAGAACTTCATAGGGAAAATTGGGCAGTGATGGAACTGGACAAAAATGTGTCTCTATCAAGGAAAATCCCAATAGAGAACAGTTTTAGAAAATGGTGCATGTTGGCACCAACCTTACTTTTCTTTTATCTCGCTCATGTTACAACTGCTCGAGGGAAGCCTATGCCTTATCCCCAAAAATGGGGGAAGACATGTATTGTGTCTACTATATGCAGATAGTTTGGTATCTGTTGATTTGACACACTTGGGTTTACAAAGAATACATGAAGTTTTCAGCAATTATAATTTTGGGGTAATTCAGTGTGAGTACGCTACACTGAATTACGTGAGTCATCTTATGTCCACCCCTAGCTAGCGGCCTCCTTCAGTGTCAGTAAACTAATGCCTTGTCCCCTAGTTCACGTCCCTACCACATGGTTCTGTACTTGTGTTTTGTCCTAAAATCAGTATCCTTGTGTTCTGGCACCTTTGTGTCAGTGCCTCATGAAATTACCCCATGCCAGCATCCCCTCATTAGTGACTGCGCACCATGCCAACGCTCCAGTGTCACTGTTGTAATATCTCTATTGGTTCTCCTGTTTCAGTGCCCTTGTGCCAGTGACTCAGAGCTGGTATTGAATTGTCTGTGCCATTATCCTAGTGACAGAGACTATTTCTATTGCTCCTATGTCGGTGTCCCCTTGTTAGTGTCCGCGTGTCAGTTTACATTTGTTGCTGTACTCATGTCAGTGTCCCCATGTCAATGTTGATGCTCTTGGGGCAGTGAGCATGTCACAGTATTTATATACATCTTTTAGTTTTTTGGTGTCAGTGTGAGGTCCTTTCCCACGTGTCACTGTACGGCGCTTACAGTGCCACATGCTGTCATTGTTTGCTTATAACCTGCTTATTCCACCCTAAGTAAAATCAAAGCACTAATGTGATTGATGAGCACAAGAGTTGGAAATTGAGGATAAAGATGAAGAGTTTTGGTTTTCTACAAATGGACCAGGGTCAGGATTAATTAATATTTTAGGAAAGATAGCTTGAAAAACTTGTAAAATAATGGTGTAGATTCACAACATTTTAGCGCAACTCAACACAGCACACAGGAAAGCTGTGCTGCACTGCTCATGGGGGACAAAGCAATGCAGAGCCATATTTACTAAAGATGGCCTGCTGCTGCTTTCTGCTCAGACTGACTAGCGCCAATCACCCATCTTTGCACTTTAGTAGATCAGGCTCTGCACAGAAATACATTGTTACTTGCACTGTAAAGCCCAAGTACCACCCATGCCACGGCCTATGGATACAAAGTGGCGTAAAGCACAATGTGCGCCAAGACAAGGGTATCCTTCCAGGTCAAAGTCCCATTCCAGGAGGTTGTGTCTTTCTATGTTACTTTGTCATTGTGAAACCCTTAATAAATCTTCCCAATGCTGTCCTATAGAGAGAGAGAGACAGAGAGAGAGAGAGACAGAGAGAGAGTTTAAAAAAGTGAGGCGTGAAAAGTAAAATATGTATTTCACTAATTCATACATTACAGCTTCTCATACAACATTATGATTTCGTATCATTTTTTAGGTGGCCATTGTAAGAAATTTGATTAATTAATGGGGTGGGTGACTAACCACCTCATGGTTTCACAAACCCTGTCAACATGAACCCTTAATTAACCTGAGCTAAACCTACTGGTATCTATGACTCAGAGCACACAGTCCTAAGTTAGAGTCAGTTTTATTGTGTCAGCCTGAAAGAACAGGCCACACAACATGAAACACAGAGATCAGTCATTAGATTAAACTACAAAAACATATAGCATTAATTTCATCCCCGTACAAAAATGTTTAAACAAATCCCCCCATATTAGTTTGCTAGTATTTAAAATTACATCTGGCTAATAAAGTGCTCATATTTATAAATAAAGTGCTAGTTTATATCACAAGTAGATAAACACACTACCTGGCCAAAATGCAGTCTACCCAGCATGCTAACCACAATTAAAAACACATTATGAGTGCTATATTGAACTAGAGCTTAGGGAATTCAGCACTGGTAATGTGCAAGTGCTATTGGTCACTTAGGGAAAACATAACAAACACAACAAGATGATGGACGGAGTGCTGGAACTTTTCAACCATTCAAGAGATCTGGTTTTAATTCATCATTCTTTTGTTCACTATGCCATGCCATGTTTGGACCCAATCATTTGCAAATCAGTCTTGACCCTGCTCCTCATGGGAAAAGTCCATCCCGAACAGCAAGGCCAAGTCCTCTCTGGGCCAGAAACAAGCATCCTGGGACCGGTTTCAGGGTATCATCATAGCATATGCTTTCTCCAATTGTGGCGCAAGCTTTGAGGCATAGGTGGAGAAGAATTGGGCCAGGAGGCCGTAAGGTCCTGGAGTTTTCCCTGTGGCATGCTTTTAATCGTCACCCGAATCTCCTTCACTGCCACCGGTCCTCCTATAGCATTTACTACCTGAATGTCAAGAGTCCGAGGGCGCAGCGCTGTAAGGGAGTCTCTCTGGGTGTTGGAGGAAGACAGGGATGGGGCCTTATATAAGGCTGTGTAATAGTCACCAAATAAGGCATTAAAGGCCACAGGAACATAAATAATGTGGAACTCCCTCAATGGTACAGACTTGAGTAATTGGAGATCCATGTGTCTCATGCCTGATTAGCCACACCAGCAGTCTTCCAGGCCTTCCCTCTTTATCCTGCCCCTTAGTGAAGTAGCTTTTGTAGTCATGGCATCTCAGCCGTTCAAGGGCTTGGTAGTAAAGTGTGCATGTTCGTTTTAGGGCGGTTAATGCATCTGAGCTGGTTACTTGTTTGTTGCCTAGCCTATGTAGGTCACCCTCCAGTATTTCCAATTCCAGAAGGGGTTCCCTCTGAGCCCCAGTCGATTGTCCGAGGCAAGGCCCCCTCATCATCACCTTAAACACTTCCCACTCTCCCAGTATGTTGAATGCCGTTTGTGTGTTACTATCGAAATAAGTGTCTATGGTTGTGCCTATAGTCTCCTTAAAGCAAGTGTCTTCTAACGCCAAGGGGTTTAGTCGCCATAGTAAAATCAGTGGGCGTGTCCTCATCGGTTGGAGTATCAACAAGAGGGGGCTGTTGTTCAAGAGCGTGCGCCCTAGGTATTCCGTGTGTGTAAAAGAGCAGCCCAGATTGGGTGTGGTCAAAAATAAGTCCAGCTTAGTGTGCAGTTGATGTAAGGGGGAAGAGTATAAGTAATCATGGGCTCCTGCATGTTGTATCCTCCAGGTATCTTCCAGACCCCAGTGTCCCCTCCAATCTCGGAACCCTGCTGTTGTACGGTGGGCTTGAGTGCTTGGCAATGAGAGGTGTGAGCGATCTATGGTAATGTCATTAACACAATTAAAGTCGCCTCCCAGAAGAACGTTTGGAGTTAAAACCTCTGCCAGAGGGCCCAAAAGGTTCTGGAGGAACAACACTTCATCTTGGCTAGGGGCATATATGCTAACTAGTGTGATATCCTGTCCAGAGAGCCTACCCTTTAATAGTACGTATCTACCCTCTTTATCTATGAGTCTATGCAAGGGTTCAAATGGGATAATGGCTCTCGGAGTAGGAGGTCTCACATATTTTCCCCCTCTATCTCCTGTGTAATTTCTCCACTTCGCCATGAGTGAGGTGTGTTTCCTGAAGGAATGTGATCTGCACTCCTCTCCTGCGCAGGTATTGTGGCGCTTAGCAGCTGAACCCATACCTCTAATGTTCCATGTCATTAGTTTCAGTGTATGTTGATCTGATGGCATTCTCAAAGGTATAAGTATTCAGTTCTGCCTTCTCCCCCCTTGCCCACTCCCTCCCCACCCCCGGAAATAGCATGCCAGGACACCACCTGTAAAATAAGCAAAAAATGAAACAATGAGAACCCCTAGAAGCCAGAAATCCCCTTTCCCCAGAACAATCTGGCAACGGACAGCCGCCCAAACTGCAAGCAAACCATTCAAATCATCGGGAGGCCCCTTCTGTGTCTGGGTGAGGCCTTCCAGGAGGGGCAGGCTATGGCAAGTGGATAACCATCCATTTTGTGATATTCATGTATGCAGCGCGACCTGCGCCACTCCTTTTGTCCAGTGGCTCCAGCCAGCTTGTTTTTGGCCATGACACGGTGCTCCATTGTGCCCCAACACTGGGCTCCCTGCGGAAAAGATTCAGTTCAGTTAAAGTTTTCACCGATTCTGGGGGTAACCACTGGCAGTGTGATGCTGGCCGCTCGAGAGCCTGCTAGAGTCTGAGCCTCCAGTCACCAGGGCTGCGGCTCTCTCCTTCTCAGTCTGGGAGGGTCTAGGTCTTCAAGGTGATTTCTGGTTCTACCGGGTCCTTACTCTCTTTTCCGACCTTGTGGTCAAATTTGTCTCCAGCTTAGTAGGATTCAGGCTATTCCCAGGCTGCCTTTGGATTTTCAAAAATGAGTCTTCTCATCCAGCATTATACAGAGCCTGGCAGGAAACATCAGGGAATATTGGAAACCCTCTTTCCTTAGTGCCTTCTTAGTCTCCAGGTACGAAGCACGCCATTTCTGCACTTCAGCCGTATAGTCAGGGAAGATACAAACCCTGCCGATGTCCACCATGAATGGGCCATCCGTGCGGGCCTTCTGCAGGAGGATGTCAATGTTGTTGTAATGGAGGAATTTTGCTACCACTGGGCGCGGCGGATGGCCTGGGCTGGAGGACAAGCAGGGATCCTAGGTACCCTCTAGAGTGTGTCGAACTGGGATAGACCCTCTGGTGCCAAAACCGAATTAAGCCAGAGTTCGAGAAAGGTTATCATGTCGCTGACTTCCTCTGGCAGTCCAATTATCCGCACACTGTTCCTCCTATTGTACCCTTCCACATCTTCAGTCCTGCACTCCAATGTACTGAATATCACAAAAAGAAGAGGGATAAAAAAACACATATTTCGTGGAGGCCAATAAGTGAGTGGGGGATACACCAAAATTTTAAAACTGCCCTCACACACAGCAAGCTGTGTCATACTTCATCATAGGGCTGCTACTACACCTCCGCGTCAGCCAAACGCATGGGGGTGGAGCAATAGGGGAGGGGAAAACAACACATACAACAAAAACATTTTTTGTGAAATCTAACGGTGAAGTATGACACAGCTTGCTGTGTGTGAGGGCAGTTTTTAAATGTTGGTGTATCCCCCACTCACTTATTGGTCTCCACGAAATATGCATCAGTGGCTCAAGTGAGAATATCTGGGGAGGAAGGTATGTGCCCTGCCTGGGTGCAGGATGTCTTTCGGCCACCGTGGTGGACCTCTATAGTCTTACAGGGGTAGTGTGTGGTCAGAAAGAATGTGGCTCAGGGTAAGGCTCTGTCTGCTGTTAACTGTTAGGATTTGTATGAGTGGGCTTCAATTTGCTTCCAAGGATCTAGTCTGTCAATCCAGACCCGCTCCTCTACAAATCACAGAGGGTGGGCTCTCTCCTGGGCCCCCTCACAGTTCTTATCTGGGGCCGAGTCCGCCACTCTAGGCCCCAGTATCCTTGCCTCCCTTATTGAGGTATCAGCACCTGTGTCTGCAGGCTGCTAATTGCCTTCCAATATGGGCGCCCCACAGTCACCCCAGAGAGATAGTAGCTGGACTCAGTGCAGTGTTATCAGCGTTATGCTGGTTGGTCCCTTTTGCATTGTCCCAATTCAAGGATCCTCGCAGGCTGCAGCACACAGTCCCACTTCATGGCCAGGGACCAGGCGGAGCCCCTAGTGCAGCGCAAAACTCTCACCTTGGTAGGGTGGTAAGCCAGTTTGTTATTTGCCCTCTCAGTCCTGCAGCTTCTCCGGAACTCCCCTGTGGCAGTCTGCTACCACGACCGGGGTCCTGTATGCCGCAGGAGATGGCAAGCCCTGCCCCCATCCCCAGAGGCAGACCCAGACCTCGTGCCATGATACTCCGCTCGTTGTGGGGTTCGCAGCAGTCACCGGACACTCGCTGTGCCTTCCTCCAACCAGATCCCCGGTGGGGGATGCAGGTCCTGGGTTCTCAGCCTGTTCCTTCTCCACATATAGGGGCCCCATGGTATCCTATTTGCATGCCCCTAGGACACCAGGGCCACCAGTCTGGGCTCACGGCATGGGTAGGAATCTACTTTGACTGTAAAATATTTGGTTGTTCTGGGACAACCTTAAGGATTGCCATGTGGCATAAGAAAATGCATTTAAAGAATATACATTTGTCGACTGGATAGGTGTGTAAAGCATTTAAAAGCACCAATACTTTAAATGAGTAAGACACAACATGCAATAAAAATCCAACATCAATTCATACAAATAGGAAATATTTTTATGAGTAAACTGACACCAAAACAACAAAAAGCCAATGTAGGGAACCAGAGATATTACTTTTCAAAGAATAGTCACTAAATAGTTCTTAAAAGCCAAAAGCACCAACTTGGGGCATCTGGTCACACTACTCTGGGACGAAGTCAAAAGTTTCAGGCTGACCGCAACGGAGCACGGTCGGATACAATGAGTGGTACGGCCTGGTAAAGTTTCCACCTTCTGACCTACTGAATTTTTGAGAGGGTCTCATTGGCAAGCCAGGTTTGGGTTTAACAACAGCGGCTTGCTTCAGGGGGAGGCCTCTGTTGATTCCTGGAAGTCACTTCAACTACAAAAAGCGAGACAAACCTGAATTTTCATGCCGGGTCACAGTTCGACATCACCAGCTTGACTTTTGACGACCGATAGGTTAACTTGTGGACCGTTTTGGTCAAAATGCTCCTGCTGATCTCAAACATCTGGTGATGTCTCCAGAAGGTCCTTTTCGGTTCTTGATGGGTCCACAACACCGGCAGGGCAGCCCTACTTGTTTTTTAAGGCAGGGATTCCATATTTATGCAGCCTTTTGGGCTCGTTAGCAGGGGGGCTTTGTTGACCAATGGGGTGCCGAGTGCCACCATCAATGAAAACCACTTCCCCTGAAGTGTGGCAAATTCATGTCCCATAAAGCACTGTTCTTTAAAAACCAAAATTGAATAAATCTCTCCTGTTCTTACGGTATGGCTAATCCAACCTACAAATGGGGCTAGCGTTCCCTAACACTCTCCTTCCAACCCCTTAGTTAATTCAATTACAGGGGCTCCCATCTTCCTGAGGCACAGGAAATGGGGGTGGGCCTGGGTCCTGTTCTAAGAGTCATTTCCACTTTGATGACCAGTTTGGCTACCCAGCCCCCTTCCTGCCTTTTTCTCTGCAGCTTGCAAATCTCTTCCCACCTGATGTCTCTTTGTTTCCTTTCAGGCCACTTCACACCTCAACAGAGCAGCTTGGGTCAGCCTGTCAAATGCTGGCCAATCAGGGGAGGCATATCAGAAAAAGCAAGTTCTATAACTTCTTTTCTGTCATAGTTATATCATATCTAACCTTGGCCATGCAAGTTGTTGGGTTCATTCAAACTATTTTTTGCACACTTTGAAGTGTAATTTTAGCTTACTCCTGTCAATAGTTAGCCTTGTAATGAAGCCTTCTCATGTTAGCCTATGGAACTACTGCACTACAATCGGGAAAAATAAAATTTGCAGTTTTTTCCTCATCAGGGCATATGAAACATCTTTTGGCACCTAGGAGAGACCTTAAGGGTGATGTATATGTATAAATAAGGTAGTTTAGGAGTTTCAAAGTAACTTTAATTCCAAAATCGATTTTGCATATATTTTAATTTAGAAGCAGCCTGAAAAGCAGGGCTGACTCTTGAAATGACTGTAGGCCATACAGCAGTGCATATTTAAGTGCATTAAATCTACTTGGCCTCTAAACCTACCTGCCTTACCATATACTAGGGGCTTACAAGTAGGTTGTCATACCAATTGTAATTATACCTAATTAACATAACCTTTTGCACAGAGCACTAGTCCTGGCCCTGTTTAGTAGAGCCCAGGACACAATAAGAGTCAGCAACTACCAGTATCTGTAATAAAATGGGGGTGATTAGGACAAAAAGAATGAATTTCTCACAAATATGCATTGAATTTAGTAAAATCCTGGCAGAAAGAAATAACCACATGAACAGCAGTTTTTGACAGCTGACTTGGAGAAGTGGAAACATCTTTGATAATGTTTTCAGGCACAGGAAATTTGGAGCAGCAAGATTAGCAATCAGTGGTTTAAAGGATAGAGTCTCATCAAACATTGTGCTCGCTAGGATTTCTAATCGTATCAGAGATGTCGGAAAAGGACACATCAGGATGAGCCATCAAGTAACTTAAAACAAGGTGCAAGCTTCTCCATGCAGTCTATCAAATTTAAATGAATTTGAAATAATTCACAAAATGAGGGAAATTAGGGCCTGTTAAAATGCTGAGTGGGGTAAGGCTACGTCCTTCTTTAGTCACGTAAGTCCTTGGCTTAGCAGAAAAATTCACAGCTATAAGAGAGGATAAAATTAAGTGGTTGGGGATGCGGAGGTTGCGGAGGTCGACATAAATATAACATAAAGTAGGGATAAGGGATGAGCTCTGCGTCAAATTCCACAAAGCAGATGGATAGTGATGGATTGATAGGGATAAAGAGATTTAGATTGGAAGAGACACTAAAGAAAGAAACTTATGCACTCAAAGGGTGAATTTACACAGCACTCACGCAACGTAGCAACAAAATTGCTGTGCTTTCCTGCATGAAATGAAGAGAGCAGAAAAGCACCGTAGTTACCAAGCTATGGCACTGTTACTCTCTCCCCTGCACTAGTGCACTTTAGATTTCCTTGTACTATGAACACCCCTTGCCCCATAGTGGAAGGATGTGTGCAGGATGTCTAGCATACGTTTAGCATTGAAAGGGTATGCCTAGACATAGTTCAAAAGGTCTTCTAACTTAGTATGTGTGTTGCCACTGGTCAACCGGGAATTATAGGGAAAATGCCTTGTGCAGCTTTTTGTGTCCTTGTAGCCACACAGAATGTCAGGCAACTGACCCTTGGAATCCTGTACCTTGTCATGGGTGCAAGGGGAGCAGGTCCAATCTTATATAGCTTCTCATAGGCCACAGACAGCAGGACCACTTCTCTTCTGTTCTTCCGCAGGACCAGCAAGTGTTCTCTCCAGATCCATCAGTGCCATATTATTTCCTGGCACCAGCTAGTGGGTGGGGACACCCCTACCCACTTTTTCAGTACTTCTTGTTTGTTGAAATGCAAACAAACAAAAAATGTCATGTTTCAGAGAATTTTCAAGATGAAAGTAACCCTTGACCTCAGTGAACATGATCACTGAGTGTTGTCTGAGCATAGGTGAGTGCACTATCATAATAACCAGTGTCCTTATATAGATAAAGCTAAAATCCAGTTTGAAGCAGGCCTTGTACTCAAAGCAAACTCAGAGACAGAAGTCTAGTAAGACAAAAGTAAGGCCCTTCAGCAACTAGACAGGGCATGTGCAACAGTTGTTCTGGCATCCTGTTCTATCCCATTCAAACGTGCAAAAGTGTTACATGTTGCCAACAGATCTGTCAGGCAGGAGTTGACATTGTGGTGTCAAAAGAATGCCCATAGACCACACCCTGCATATTATTTCGAACCCAGGGGAGTACTTTCTGTACATTCAGGTCAGTCTATTGAGTGTTCCTTGGAGGAATTTCACACCTCTTTCACACCTCTTTCCAGGCTGAGCACAGGCTGGTATTTGCTGGTGAGGTAAGGCAAATTACCCTCAAGGAGCTTCAGGCGGGGTAAAGGCAACTTTTCTACTTTTCTAAGGTACTTTTCCTTAATATTTAATAAAATCTGACTTAAAATGTGAATTCGATTTTAAATAACTTCTAAAAATAGTTGTTTAGTTAGTATTGGTCCCTTTCCAGAGATAAAGTATTAGGATTTTTGATCTGTACTCTGAGTTTACACATAGGACAGCTAAGCCAGCCACTGCTGGAATAAGGCAATATTGATTTTCAACCTGTCCAACTTTAAAACATCATACACCCTACCTTGTTGGCTACAAGGACTACACGGGGTGAATTACTAATATTTAAACTGAGGTTCTTTTTACCTGTCAAAAATTGTCACTGCAGGTTCTGCAGTAAAGCAGTCAGGCTACAGGCAAAATAGAATTTGTTTGGTGATGTAAGTAAACCTTAGGACTAGATTTCGGGCTTTACAGAAGAGGGATGATGATAGCTTGTTTCCAGGAAAGCTGAACTGTAGCAGAGCTGAATGACAAGTGCCAAATGTGTGCCATAACAGGGGCAAAAATATTCTGAGCAAATCTGATTATTTTGATGGGTAGGAATGAAGATGAAATCCAGATTCAACATAACCATATTTGAAGAGCCTGAATGTGGTATGAGACAAATAAAAAAATCTAGAAAGTGGAGGGCGATGCAAAGCGGTCCTTTGACATGAAAAGTTTACAATCTGTGGTACTGAATTAAGCTCTGATAGTTTCAATTTTAGTGTTGAAGAAATTCTGCAGTGCTTTAAATGGTTTTGCATTACAGCAGTCCGGCTACACGGGTAGATCTGTAGACATGGTTGCACTACCACTATAGTGGATGGCACAATCTGTGCTGCAGTACACAAGTGGCATTCAACTTCAGGCACTGGGTACACTTTCTAAAGCATGTACCAGCGAGTTACAGGCAAGTTAAATGTGCCAATCAGGAAATTGTCAATGTAACCACATTTAAAGGGTGAGCACTGGCAGTTTACTCCTGGTTAGAAGGGGGAATGTGCAAAGAGTTTTAAACTCAGCAAAAATAGGGCCCAGAAAAAGGCGAGACATCTGGGGTGACCACGCAGAAAATGCAGATTTTCTATATCAATTTAGAAATGTTTTGAGAATAGAAAACTTCTTCAATATTATGCCTGCCTCGAGGAGGCGTACATTTTTGGAACTAAGCCTTGCCTACCTTTTTTAGTCAACATCCATAGGTGGTTGCATAGGAACACCCATGTACAACCCATGGGATGCCCCCTTGACACAAAGTAGCAAAGCAGTGCAAAGCATTTCATAGGCCTACTTTATGTAACTTTAGGGCTGCCTTCAAGTTTTCAAGTTTGGAGACTTTGCACCGGTGCAAAGCAATGATGATTCTGGCCCTAAAGCTCTGCTTCTCACTCAAATGTCAGCTACACATATTAGCAAGATGGAGTGTAAAAGTGTTGAGAGGTTGAGAGCTCCTGGGCGGTCAAAAAGGACAAGCCATGCACAGGTTGTCCAAGCCTGACAGAGTGTCATAAACCAGATTGGCCTCTGCCTCGATGCCACACAGACCTGCAGTCGTACTCTTTTAAAATGCAAAAAGACTTTTGGTATAGCTGATTCAATACAACTAGCAAAACATAATGGGGCAGATTTACAAGCCCTGTGCGCCACTTTTGCGCCGCCGTTGCGTCACTTTTGTGACGCAGCGGCGGCGCAGAGCTAGCGCCATGCTGCGGCAGATTTACAACGTGATGCATCTAGGGAGATGCGTCACGTTGTAAAGCCCTGCGCCACATTAAACCTGCGTCAGGTTTAATGTATGCAGGGTGGCCGTTATGTCGGAAAAAGCCTCGGAAAAGTGACGCAGTGAAATCTACAAGATTTCACGCAGTCACTTTTCCGACGCTGGTGCGTCAAATCCTTACGCCTGCTTCAAGCAGGCGTAAGGCGTGACGCACCATGTTAGGGATAGGGCAGGTTGGAACAGTGCTGGAGTTGCATCGCGCTTGCGACACAACTTCAGCACTGCGCCAACCTTACGCCGGCAGATGCGTCACGCATCTGCTTGTCTTTGCACCACGATGCACCGCATTGTAAATGCGGCGCATCTGCAGTGGCGCAAAGGCAAACTTGCGTGACGCATCATCCCTGGCGCATCCCTGCTGATTTGCAGGGATACGCCAGGGAACGTAAATCTGCCCCAGTGTGTTTACTAATTTAAGTAAACTTTAGGACTAAATGTATACAGGGATGATGATAGCTTGTTTCCAGGAAGATGGAGCTGTAGCAGAGCGGAATGAGAAATCCCAAAGTTGTGTTATAACAGGGGCAAAATGTTCAGAGAAAATCTTGATCATTTTTAAGAGCAGAAATGAAAAGCCAATCCAGATTCAACATAAATGCTTGGAGAGCTTGAACTTTATAGAGCGACGAATAAAAGATTCTAGAAAGTGGAGGACGGTGCAGGCAGGTCCTTTGAGAAGAAAAGTTTAGTATCTGTGGTACTGAATGATGCTCTGATATTTCAATTTCAGTATTGAAGAGATTCTGCAGTGCTTTAAATAGCTTCTGCGCAGCGGGTATGAAACCGCCATTACTGTTTTCTTTGGTGAGGTTAGCTACAATAGTCTTAATTACCTTGGAATTATCGGCGAGATTAAGTATTTGATTTTAATACAATTTAGTTCGAGTTTTTATTTTAGCCAGATAGTGTGTCTTAATGACCACATCAAGTTAATCGTCAAGTTAACCTTTACGCCAAAGGTGTTTTAGAATAAAAGACTCATTATTCCAAGCAGCAAAAGTACAAATAGCCTAGATTTAAAACTCTAAAGGGAAATATCCTGTTCAGGAGCCAAGGACATGAGGCATCAGAGGATTCCTATTGTGAAATTGTGTGGGCGGGGTAGTGCAGACCATAGTTGGCTACATTCCACATCCACATCATGCCCATGTCAAAAATCAAACATGGCAGTGGAGCTGAAGCAGTACCATAATGGCCACATGATACTATGAGCTATCTCTGGAATCGGTACTGTTGCAAGATGTAGACCCCCTACTATAAACTTTTGGGAAGGTAGTAAATACTCAGGTGAGGGCCTGCTGGTTTTAATTCGGCTCAGTTGTATGTGCCTGACCTGCATGGCCTGACAGGAATCTGAACAATGGACTGAGGCTCTGGTTTACAATCCTACAATGGTTGATGCTTTTATGTCTTGTTCTCTCTTTGGGTCTTTGCTGAAATATCTTAACTTGTTTATTGTAAATAAAATCCACTCAATCAATTTTACCTGTTCAAAAAAAGGCCTGTCTGTAGTAACAAAGGTTGTGCAAAATTGCATGATCTCTTTCCATGAAATTTCACAAAATTCAATGAAACTTTCAAGAGATTACACTTTCAGAGTACTATGTAGTTACTTTTCCTTATAATACCCAAAATTATGTCTGCTGTCCAGCCACATACATCCATGTAATAATTCAAACCATATCTAAAAGTATGAATTATGAATAGCTGTACATCAACTAATGACAAAGAGGTGGAAATGGTGCAAAAATAGGTCACTGAAAACTGAACAAATTTTTGCAGTTTTCTTATAGTTATTCCAGGACATTCGAATTCGTTAATCAAATATATTGTAGAAAAAGTTGCCACTTACTAGGCTATCCTTGTATACACATTGAGATTTCACAATTCACAGTTTTTTCGAGCAATAGTTATAATCTTAACTGGTTTGAGAGGATTATCTGTAGGTTTGTTGCTTATCTGTGCACCCTTATAATTTCCCATCTGTCTTTTGGGGAAACATTTGAAGGACATAATGGGGGCGAGTTACAGGAGCAGTTATATGTGCAGTAAATAGCGCTTTACTAAGGGGTAGATCCACAAGAATGTGTGACAACTCCCGCAAGAGTAGCTTAACGCAACTCTCAACATCGCAGCCTACCGCGTGAAAATTATGCCGTGCCAACCAAGTATTCACAACGCGACGGTAGTATGCGATAGTCACCAGATAACGCGTCAAATGGCCGCGCAAAATTAAACATCACGCCGCAAAAATGCAAAACGCGAACGCAAAAAATCATGCAATGAGGCCAATCGCGGTACAAAAAGTTGCGAAAACCAGCCACAGGCCTGCAAATCCCACGTGTCTGGTGGGAAAATGCACCATAAAAACTACAGAAACAACACACCAGAAACAAGCCAAAGCACGTAGCAACATGGATGCACCCTGACTCAGCACAGAGGCCAACGTGAACCCCACAACCCCCACAGACCACCAACAAGGAACAACAGGGTCGGGGAAGGCCAAGGAGAAGAGGGAGAGGAAGACTGGGTGCAGACCGCAGGAAAACAAGAACAGCGTCATGGAGGTGACAGAACACTACCAGCAACTGACCCACAAGATCACCTGCAATGCAGTTGGAGTGCCGAGGAGGCCAATCGAGGAGGCCAAGAGGCGCCGGCATGACGTGACAACCTAAACCAGGCACAAACCCGCTGCCAACAGGAAGGCAGCTACGCCGACAGGAGGTGGCAGTCCTGCACCACAGGAGGAGCTGGAGGAAACCGAGGCCACAGTCATCAGTGTGGAGATGGTGCAAGGAGTAGGGAGTACGGACACAGCTCAGAGGACCTAATACAACATCAACAGGGAGAGTAACAAACAGGGACTGAGGGGATGGGGGGAGATGGGCACAATGGCACACATGCACACCGAGGTGTAGCACACTGTACACCCACAATTACCCAGGATCATGTCCCTGATCCCCTTGGTACACTGCAGCACACACACATAGCAAGAACAGCACATCCACATTGACGACAAAGTGGTGCAATGCACATAGCCGACCCTGCAGAACAGAGGACACAACTGGCTCCGCACATGCACAGAAACATGTAACTAAGTCTGACAGAGATGGAAACTGTGAAATGGAAATGTACGCGTTCGACCTCACATCCGTCATGTAGTCCAAATGTACACTGTCCCGCAGAAGAATCCAGCACCTCCCAAACAGTCCCAATGTACATTGTCATACAGTCTGTATGTAAACCAGTACAATGCGCCAACATACATGTCAACACAATGTCAACATGCATCTCCCCTTCACATTGCAGAGGGGCACACAACACCTCCAGCAGAGCACAGAAGACAACACATCTGTGATGCTGGAGAGGACCACCACACCTTCGACACCGACGCCCTACAACAGCCCATGGATATCCCACGCAACCCACCACCAGAACCCGGGCAGCCAATTTACTTAGAGAAGAACACAGAGCCTGCAACAGACCACACAGCAGGAAGCACCAGCAAGCACAGTTGGCTCACGACACTTCACCCACCCACAAATGGCACCCCAATGCAAGGTGTCAGCACGCCAAAAGGAGGTGGCCCAACAGGTGTGGGTGGGGTCAGAACCCATGGAAGGCAAACTAGAGCACATACGTTGGTGTATATTACCCTTCAGGGACCACCTACACCCCACAAAGGAGACCCACACTGCCTTAGAGACATATGCAGATGTACATTCACAGTACAGAACCACGCCCAGGGGCACACAAATAGCCGTCACACACCCACGTTGGCTCTGCGTACGACGGCCCAGGCTACTCCCTTTATGAATTGAGTGGGCGAACGCTATTCATGCAGCGCTTGTTTTGGGGCAGCGTTTGTTTTTAACCACTCGTTTTTAACATTTCCTTAGGAATACTTTTTTATTATTATTTTGGGTCCTACCTGCTTGGCCACGCATACCCCCACCTCTGCCATCATACCTGCACGATAATTGGGCTATTTTCACCGCGTTTTGCGGATCCTTCGCCCCTGACTCGTGGCGGCCATCTTGGGTGAGTCGGTCCCAGCGTGCCAGCAAGTCCTCTCTCCACTTTGGTTGGAGACTATTTAGGCAGACCTGATTGGGCAGCGCGCACTAATCCAGCGCGAACGCTATTCATGCAGCGCTTGTTTTGGGGCAGCGTTTGTTTTTAACCACTCGTTTTTGACATTTCCTTAGGAATACTTTTTTATTATTATTTTGGGTCCTACCTGCTTGGCCACGCATACCCCCACCTCTGCCATCATACCTGCACGATAATTGGGCTATTTTCACCGCGTTTTGCGGATCCTTCGCCCCTGACTCGTGGCGGCCATCTTGGGTGAGTCGGTCCCAGCGCGCCAGCAAGTCCTCTCTCCACTTTGGTTGGAGACTATTTAGGCAGCCATGCTTACGCGTAGCGGTCACGCGCAGCGGTCACGCCGGACTGACGCCGGAGTTACGCCAGAGTTCAGCCCGTCCGTGCCCGGAGTTACGCCAGAGTTCAGCCCGTCTGTGCCCGTCCGGGCACGGACGGGCTCAGGGCTGGCCGCTATGCTTGTTCCTGGGGAGCCGGGCCACACTCGTATTGGGTACAGGAGGGAAGAACTTATGTCCTGGCGGCTCACGAATCTCGCACCTTGTAGGTACGCCAATGAGGGTGATCTACCGTTCCTGCCTTGTGGGACATGTAGTGGGGGACGGTGTTTGTCCGATGATAATTCTATGCTCTCTATAGCCTTGCTGAATTGCCGGTCTGTACCTAGTCATGCCACAGAAATTCATTCCTTGATTTTGGACCATAAGTTAGATGTGTTATTCTTAACCGAGACTTGGATCTCTTCCTGCTCGGGCCCTGACATAGTTACAGCTCTCCCTTTTGGTTTCCTAATGGCACATTTGGATAGGCCTGTGGGGAGGGGAGGAGGGATTGCCATCATTTATAGGGACTCATTAGTCTGTAAGGTGCAGGATGGAGGGATGAGTGACTGTGAGAGCGGTCAGTTCTCTCTTCGACTTTCACCCACGGCGTCTCTGACAGGCTTTTTGATCTATCGTCCCCCTGGGCCCATGGGAAATTTTCTTAATTCCTTTTTGGAATCAGCTGCCCTTCTTGCCTCTTCCACTGGCAATTTCATCGCCTTGGGAGATTTTAACATCCACTTTGATGACCCTCACAACTCCTTGGGAGTAGATTTACTAAGTGATCTTCAAGTTTTGGGGATTAACTTGGTTAATTTCGGTGCCACTCACAGGAAGGGCCACTTGTTGGATCCGATATTTTCGAACTCGGCCTGCCTTAAAGCTTTTCCAGCGCTGGCCCTGCCTTGGACTGACCACTTTTTGGTGTCTGCCCAGTGGCAGCTTGATATCCCAGTTACATCTGTTCCCAGGGTATACAAGGTGGAAAGAGCCTGGTCAAGACTTTCAGTTGATACCTGGGCGGCCCATCTGGAGGCGTCTCGGTCCCCCCTCGGGTCCAATCCATTAGTCGCCGATGAGAGGCTTAACATCTGGCTGACCAACTCGCTTGATGTTCTCCTCCCCAAGAAGAAACAACTTTCTATGGGTAAAAGAGTGGGTTCGGCGCCCTGGTATACATCAGAGTTGAGAACTTTGAGAAGGGGCTGCAAGAGATTGGAACGGTCTTGGAGAAAAGACTGGAGTGAAGCAACCCGGAGAGAATATCGGGCGGCTCTTAGCACGTACAAATCAGCTATTCGGGTAGCTAAATCTGTATTCTTTGAGGAGAGAATAGGCTCGGCGGCCAACTCCTCAAAAGAGTCGTTCAGGGTCATTAAAGAACTCCTAAAAGCTCCCGAACCTCAAGTCTTCCACGCTGATCCTCTTGAGAAATGTTCCGAACTTGCCTCCTTCTTTAAAACCAAAGTTGATAACATTCTATTATCACTCCCTCGGTTGAGCGTGGAGAATTCCTCTGATAGTATGTTTGAGTCTCTGTCCAGGGTGCGGACAGCGGAGCTGGCCTCTTTCGGCCCTGTTAGTGTGGAAGAAGTTCTCACAGTCCTGACGACCATGAAAAGTGGCTCACCTAAAGATCCGGCACCAATGAAATATCTTAAACAGGTAGCCTCCACCATCGGCGGTCCAGTGACGGATCTTATAAATTTATCTTTTGCCCATGGAGTGGTGCCTCCGAGTTGGAAGGGAGCTGTTGTCAAGGCTCTCTTGAAGAAGCCTAACTTGGATCCTGCAGACCTTGCCAGCTTTAGGCCTATCTCGCTGCTCCCTGGCATTAGCAAGGTAGCGGAGAAACTGGTGAATCGGCGCCTTTCGGGCTTCCTGGAGTCCAATTCCCTTCTGGGTGATTCTCAAACAGGTTTTCGCCCCGGTCAGGGGACCGATACTGCCCTGCTGGCAGTCGTGGAGAATGCCAGGAGCATTCTGGATACAGGGCGATCAGTGGCAGTGATCCTCCTCGACCTCAGTGCGGCATTTGACACTGTGGACCATCAAGTGCTTCTCCAACGACTGTCGGGGGTGGGGGTCTCCGGGCTGGCCCTGAAGTGGTTCTCTTCCTTTTTGGCTGGCCGTACGTTTGAGGTGTGGGAAGGCCATATGAAATCTTCATCGGTTCCTCTCCAGTGTGGTGTGCCACAGGGCTCTTCATTGAGCCCTACTTTATTTAACATTTATATGCCCCCCCTGGAGAATGAGATACTGCCCCTGGGTGTCAAGATTATCAGCTATGCCGATGATACTCAGCTGGTGGTAGGCCTTCCCCAGTCATCTTACCATCCCGATCAGCTGCATACGTGTCTGAATAAGATCTACACGTGGATGTGTAGCTCAGCCCTCAAGCTTAACGGCTCCAAGACGGAATTGATGATATTGGGGAACTCCCCTCCTACCCTGTCTCCGGGTAGCTGGCCTAGTTGCCTGGGAGCGGCACCCATCCCCAGACAGGAGATCAAGAGTTTGGGGGTGTGGTTGGAGCAGGACCTTACCTTTAAGACTCACGCTAAAAAGACCGCAGGCGTGTGTTTTGGTCTGCTCCGTTCAGCCAGGAAGATTTTACCTCTCCTCCCAGTGGTCTCTAGGAGGTTACTTGTTCAGGGGCTTATCATCTCCCGGCTGGACTTTAGTAATGTGCTGTTTCTGGGGGCCCCAGAGTCCACCTTAAACAAATTACAGCAGGTGCAGAATGCGGCCGCGAGGCTCCTGATGGATCTCCCCAGGCGTCAGTCTGCTCGACCTGCGCTGAAGGCGTTGCACTGGCTTCCCGTCAGGGAGAGGGTGAAATTTAAGGCACTCTGCATGGCCCATAAAATCTTGCAGGGGAAAGGCCCTCCCATCCTACGGGATATGGTGCAACCTTATAAAGCCTCTCGCTCCCTTCGATCGGACCATCAACATCTGCTGCAGGTCACGAGAGTAAGGAAGGCAAGATCTGGGGGCAGAAGATTCTCCTTCAATGTGGCCACTTTGTGGAACTCCCTTCCACTTTATCTACGGTTGGAATCAAGTTTCTTGCGTTTCCGCAAGCTGTTAAAAACTCACCTGTTTCCTGCCTAACTTCTGGTGCCTCATGTTATGACGTCTCTTTCTGGATGAGCGCGGGGATGCCCAAGGGTAACCAGGCGCGTTATAAAACTCATTAATAATAATAATAATAATAATAAGCTACATGTCCAAGCTCCAACCCGCTGCCTACGGTGACATGTCTGCATCCGCTGTACACAGCACAATGTAATGTCGTAGGGCCCAGGGCCCTCATGCATACAACAAGACCACAGGGACACACGCAGATATTATGTTGAACTGGCTACGGGCATGTGCGCCCGGCCCCTTTATTGGTAGGGCCACATGTACAGTGACACCTGTGCTGGATGTGTGTGGGGTGAGTGTAAGCCAACCCGCACGGAGTGCTTGGTGCTGGCAACCACTTGAACAGTGGACACCAGTGCAACGGAAACTGAAAACTCCTGCATAACAGAGTCAACTGCTGAGCAACATGGAGGGAGCCGGAGAAAGTCCAGAGGGCACACAACATGCAAACAGAAGTGTCCGTGAGTTGCAGTGCACTGAGGTAGGGGCACTACAGCTGAGTGCGCCCATGTGAAGAAAAAGTCTCAGATTGTGTCCCTTCCAGACATTCCTGATGCAGATGCAGTGGGGTGTGTTAGACCTGCATCATCTTCCTCATCAATATCCCAGGTCTCCCACACTGCTTGAGGAGACATTGCTGTGCAACCTCTCAACAACACAAAACTCAATCAGTAACGGACGATGGCTTGCGGTGAACTGAGTCAGTGGCACCTGGAGTGCCGAGCAGGGTATCAGTCTGATGATGGCATCCACGACAGGTGTGAGCAACTCCGTAAGTCTGTCAGGACCACCGTTTTGACTCTGGCAGATGGCGGTTGGATGTGGTCCTGGCGGTGGTGGCGTGTGCCTCCTGCGGTGATGCGATGTCCGGGCCGGTCAGGACTCGATTTGACGTGTGAGCCCTGGTGGACCGCAGTTGAGCCCGGAGGCAGCGGACAGCGCAGGGCCACAGACACATGGCGTTGATGACCCTAAAGCCATCACCTCAGAGGCCATCCAATATCTCAGAAGAAAGGGTCCCGGACATGACCAGCACAGAGTTAGTGGCCCCGGATTCACTGCGGCCGGCACAGGCACCCAGCCACGGGACGGTGACTTGAGGTGCAGTCAGATGGGCCATGTGACCTGAGCAGTCCTCATCAATGTCCGAGGTGTATGTTGCGGAGGGTTGCGGGGACAGTGGAAGGTGTCCTTCAGGGCATGATGCAGAGGGTGGAAGCTGTCCGTGAGCAGCAAATAGAGGGGTGGAATGCCACGGCCTCGTTTTCGCTACAAAGTCAGTATCACCGCCATGATGGCGATGACAACCCCAAGTCCATGGACTCAGTTGCCACCAAAGTCCAACCAGAAAGTGCCCATGGGTCTCAGGGAATAGACATAATGGCACTGGGGCTGAAAGGGGATGCAGTCTGCGATGAGGCCTGTACAATGACATCAAGTCTGCCATAAATAAACCAAGGCTGAATTCAAAGGTGTGTGTGACCTATTCAACCGCAGTGTAGGCCGGGGGCAGCGGTCAGCAAGGGCCCACAGCCACGTGTTGTTGGGATGCTATGTACATGGTTGCTGCCACCTGACCACAGGGAGTACAGTGAAGTAGAATCTTCCTTTTTGTGCGTACATGGACAATGTATGATCAAGACTCAGTTGTAAATGTGTGACCTACTTGGCCGTAGTGGGGGCCGGCAGTAGTGCAGGGGACCACACCCACCTGTCGTTGGCTCGCGAAGCACAGAGTTAGTGACACCAGGGCAGTTGTCGGTAGTGTTCGATCACCTCCGTAACTATGATCCTATTCCCTCCGGGCTGCACCGCATCATCCTCTTATGCCTCTCGTTGCGTGCGATGAAATGTATTCTGCCTTTGAATGATTGATGTTCAGTTTCAATTCTGTGACATACTCCTGTGCAGCGTAGGCTGAGGGCAGTAGTCCGCGTAGGCCCACAGACACGTGTGGTTGTGATGCTATCCTCAGACTTGGGAGCACCACATCGAAGGGAGTATAGTGACATGAACTCTGCCTTAAATAATGTTCACTGCCATGGTGTAATCAAGACTCAGTTCCAAATGTATGACCTACTTGACCGTAGTGTAGGCCCGGAGACGGCAGTATAGTACGTCATCGAGAAAGGAGTAAAGCGGGCCTGTGTCGTGGAGGCCATGTTGGTCTGAGAGGCTGCCAAGGTCACGGGCCTCGGAGCTTGCGCAGGCACGTGGTGGGCCCTCCTTGACACACGCCGGTGTCGGAAGGTGATTAGTGTGGCCTGGCTGCCCGGGGCGGGCCTGACAGGTTCCGGGGTCCAGAGGGCCGGGGTACGGCAGGCGCACAGGATAGCAGGCAACTACGCTCATTAGAATGGTGTCAGCCTCATGGCATGGTGAGATGCGCTGCCCTGGCAGAGACGTTTGGCTTTCTGGAAGAAGACCACGCCCAGGGCTACGTGCTTTTTATTCACATGCCTATGCTGGCCTGGCGTACGCTGGGCCATCCCACTCTGCTCACACTTACGGGGGGGACGTAACCGGCAACATTTCCGCGAACTCCCCCGCTGACTGGGGTGACATGGTTATGTCCACTGTCCACTACACTCCATGCACCAGCGGTGTATGTCCCCATGGATATGGGTGTGTCCGGCATACTGCGGTCTGTCCAGCACATATCCACCACTCTTGGCATTGTGTACTCTCCCAATCATGGTTCTCCTGCATCCTTCACACATGCCTGATTGCGACCTCTCCCCACATTCGGCTAGTGTGTGGCTGAGGTGCCATGCCATTGATGGCTCATGTTCATGGCTTGCCCAAGTTACCATTGTGAGTTGTTCTGTCGTGTCTGGTGTGTGGGCATGTTGTTTTGCATGTTGGTTGTGATTTTGTGACTTGTGCATTGCCAGAGTTGTGAGTTGCATGGTTGTGGAGTTGAGGTGAGTGGGGTGTTCAGTTGGAAATTGCCAAGGGGCTGTGCATTTCCCTTGGTGCCATCCTGGGAACGCTGGTTGCTGATGGACTGTCGGAGGATGAAGGAATCATGCACTCTGGCTGGGTATTTGGAGGAGACATTGGTGGAGGTTCCACGGTGTTCGGTTGTTGCCTGCACATTGATGTGAGATGTGTGCTTTCTGTTGCGGTGATTGTGTACTGTTTCACCAAGGGGCACAGGTATGACATGTATGCTGTGGATTGCCCCCAACACATCCAGCTATGGTGTATGGTCTTTGCTTGGTCTCCAGCGGATCCTGCACATTGTGTTGGACGTATGGGTACTGGGGTACCAGGCTGATGGTGATGTCCAGGACAGGTGTGAGGTACTTGGATGTGGCTGGCTGTGTGACTCCTCTGACTCTGGCGGGTGTTGGTTGGGGGGTACCAGCGGCCAACAGGTGCAGCACAGCCAGCAGCTTTGTGTGGGGTGGGATGTTGGTTGTCCGCTGTGTTAGTGCCGTCGGCCTGTTGGGCGTTGTTTGTCAGGATGTGTACGATGGTTGTCCTTTTGAGCCTGTAGTGGGCAATGACATTGTCAGGTGTTGGGTCTGTGAGGCGGGTGCGTTTCCTGGGGGTCCGCTGTCTTTCTCTGCGCTGCCTCTGGTGTGGTCCGGGGGGGGTTGTTCCGGGTGGGGGCTGGGGTCCTGAGGTGGTGGTGGTGGGTGTTGTGGCCCTCGTGGGTGTCCAGGCCGCATGACCAGTGGCTCCATGGCATCTGTTGCCCTTCCGATGTGGCTGTGGGCTGTGCTCCCTTTTGTGGTGCAGGCTGTGGTCCGACTTTGCACCAGGTCAGAGCAGGTGTTATATTTCCTGCGGCTAACATGCCTCATCGCCTGTTTTGTGTTCTTATCGCAGTTCTGGCTGGTCGTTGTGAATGTTGTGGAGTGGTGTTGTCGCGGCTTTTGGCACGGAAACACCTACTCTGCATCTCATTAGCGATAGTTGCGGGGGTCATCTATGGTGATGTTTTTTGTGGCTGCTATCGCGGGTAAACTGGTGCTGTGGGATGTTAACACCAACTTGTGATTGGGGCGATAAGTTTATCGCAACTTTGGCTGCGATAAAGGGCCGTTAACTCGGCGATAGATCCTTGTGAATATCCCCCTAAGATTCTTGTGTGTCCGAGTTGCATTTCGCTGTCATTTATGTTTTTTTATAGACTGTATAACAGTAGATAACCAGTATAGGAGTTGTTGGATGAAATTCACGTTCACATCTTACATTTGTCGTGATGTTCCCCCTAAATTATGCTACTTTTAATTGTGGATATTATAAATATTTCAATTGTTTTATAACTTATATGTTATATTTCCCCTATATGTGGCTAGTTCTAAATGTGGGTATTACAAACATCTTATCTATTTTATACGTTATGTTTTTAAGTGGTTTTATTCCATGTCTTTTTACAGTTTTAAGCTTTTGTGTTTGCTTTTATGGCAATTGTCAAAATAAAGCTTATTATGATTATGAGTATTACACAAGTACTTTCTACCTGATCTTACATGCCTTTGTGATTTGCGCCAAACCGTTCATTCTCTGTTAAAAGTGCAAAGGAGCACTCTACTTTCTATTTGTTCTAATTTTATATGGGGACGCGCATTCTGCTTCTGTGTCCATGCTGCTGTGGTCGGTCCCTTGTCATTTACTGGACCTTCCTGAAGGGCTGCTCGTGCTCCTTGCTTGCCTGCATCCCTGGTTAGAGCCGTAGCCGAGTGGAGAGTGACCGCTGGGGACTGTAAGTCCCACAAGCCCTTGCTAGGCTACCACATGTCAGTGATCTACAGCGCTATTAAAGTGTGAGGTAGTACTGCATCCCCCGCCTGTCAGAGACTGACAGAGGCTGGGCTGGGCCACCGCTCTTTCTTTTACCACTTGGCAAAAACCATGGGTAAGCATAAATTAACTTGTATCCCAGACTCTGAGAGAGCAAAGGTACCTCACAATTGTGCATCAATAATGTTGTGTCGCACAATGGTTGCAGGAGCCCTATCAGGAGAAATTCAGACTGCAGAGAAGAAGTTATGGTTGACAGTCAGCAGAACTGTATCTAATACAGCTGAGCAGAATATGAAGGGAGAACAGGTTGTGAAAGTTAAGCAAGCTGAAGGACTGGGGGAACCTGTCCTAAATGAGCTACCACCAAGAACACTAACGCTAGAGGGAGATAACCATATAGTGGACTCCGTATCCCCAGAGGGAGCAGCATCTGCCAAAAAAAGGAAAAAAAGAAGCCCAAAGGCTGGTACTTCCATGGGAGGATCAGTAATAACAGCCAACCATGCCTCTACTTCCCACTTAGGTCCAGAAATGCCTTTGGAAAAAAGATAACCTGCTGCACCAATCTATGACAACCACTGTGGGTAGCCTTATTCAGTCACAAGTAGAACCCCTGTTTCTGACTTTATATGCGAAATTAGTAAAAGTTTTTTGCTCGAAATAGAGAAGATGGTGAGGAAAATGGGGAAAAAAAGAGTCTTTAATGGTTTATTTGAATACATGGCTTTCAGAAAATAGCACTCACATTGAGGCTAAATTATGGAATGTTCCCCAAAACAAACTGTTAGCAGGGGTGATTGCACTGTATTAACTCTGACCACTCTGTGGACAAATGAGAAAGGGCTAAACATAGTATTGTGTCTCTTGCAAGGATGTCTGATAACAATTTAACCCACTCTGTAGCCCACCCCTCATCAGCTATAGGGAGTTTAGTTCCTTCGTCGCATAGTAGAGTATTGCAAAAGCTAGATATTTGTCGCCTGGCAAAATCAATATCTAGGGAGGGCCGCACCTTTCATGCAGGAACTAACCTGTGCCCTGGAGGAATCATAGCTTTGCCACTTGATTTTTGTTATCCTACAAAAGAGGTAGCACATTCTGGATTTTCTATATATCCTTTGAGAGATGCACCATCTAGAGTGAGGGGGCCACCAGAGTCCATCATAGAAACATCAAATGGATTTTTACCATTGAGCCAGTTGGACTATAATTATTGACTTACACCGGTTACCCCTTTTTTACCCTAGACCAAGGATAGTTCAGTAACTAACAGACCCCTTTTAAGGCGCGTGAATGAAGTGGTAGCCAGCTAACTGATCTGAGCTGGAATATTGCCGGGTTAAACAATAAAAGAGAAGACCTAAGATGGATTGATAGTTTAAAGGAACAGCATATGGTGGGCCTCAATAAACTTGGGAAACTAAAAATACGTTCTTTGTGGATGGGTTTATGACCTTTTTTGAACCTGCACGACCTTCACTGGTTGGTAGAGCAAAAGGAGGTTTACATACCCTTATCTCCCTCAGCACTATGGGTACCCATTAAAAGCTTGAATTGGGTTCCAATAATCGCTTGGTGGTTCAACTAATTCCCATAAAGCCACCCAAAACACTCATTGCTAATTTTTATAACCCATATGAGAGACATTTTATGAACAAGCACCTGTTAAGTTTAAAATCTTTCTTGAGTCGTCAGGGATAAGCAAAATACTTTTTACTCAGTTATAATTCTGGGGGATTTTAATGTGCTTTGATGCCCTGGTGATTGCCATGTTTTTGATGAGTTTAGCCCCGGGAATCGCTCAAATGTGCATTTTGATCATACACAGCAAGGAGGTCTACTGGAGGCTATTATGGCTAATTCTATCTATGCTACGATACCTGAGGGAAGACAAGGTTGGTGATAGTATTCCCTCTTTCACTGGAAGGGGATTGAACAATACAATTGATTACATATTTACTACTGTCTGTTTGACCCACCAGGTTGTATCCTATACGGTTAAGTGGTCCCAATTCATAATCCAATATGTATAAGCCTTAAATAGGAGGATAAGGAGAATACAAATCCTGATGGGGGTATTGATAGTGGTGAGGCACGTAGGCTGAAATGAAATAAGATAGTACCCAAATAGTTTACGAATGATTTATTAAATATTGCCAGGGATGACATTAGACTGTGTTCAGATGGCATTACTCAAGGAGAGACATTGCTAAAAACTTATGGCAGGATATGCCATCAGGTTGCAAAAACTCTCTTGCAACTTGTAAGCAAAGCCAGGGAGGGTACGGAGAGATGGGTTGACCACAAATGTTTAGAGGCCCATCTGTAATTCAATAAATGCCTTGAAGCGAGTACCCCAAGATAATGGCCAGATAGTTATGAATTGAAAAGTGTATAGCAAACTCTGGAAACCCACAAAGAAATAAATCAAAAGAGAAGCCTCAAATGACTTATTGTGCATGGATGTTATTAAAAATAGCGATGTGTCCAGAGAGATTTTTAACAGACCATTCTTCTCGGGAGTTGGAAATAGCCTGATTGATTGTACCACACCAGCAGAACAGTGAGTTTCACATTTTCAAAACATATCTTTTAACCCTACTGAAGTAGCTACTTCTTCCCTCCTGTTCTTGATGATGGCAAATACGTTTTGTTTTTTAACAAAGAGGAAGTGACTGAGGCAGTATTATTAATGTCAAATAACAAAGCACATGGCCCAAATGGGGTGCCGGCTGACCTTTATAAGTTAAATCTGCCACTATGGTCTAAATTTCTAAAACATTTATTTAATGCTGCTTGTTTAACTGGTTTGCCAGTGTCATGATGTTATAGATGTATATCGCTGATAGATTCGGCAGTTAAAGTCATGGGCAGAGTGGTAGTCCAAAAAATTGACTGATAGGCTAGAAGAATGAAAGGTAATCTCCAATTTACAATATGGGTTTAGGACAGTTAAGGCAACAATAGACCAGTGTCTCAATTTACAGCTGATAGAGGGGAAAATACGTTGTAGCTAAAAGAGGGTCACTGCATTTAGCTTTTATGGATCTATCCTCGGCTTTCGACCATGTGAATAGATCAAAATTATGGACATTACTGATCAAAACAGGAGTGGATCAGAACATTGTTAATTTTTTGTTTGACTTGCACACACATATTACTGCTGTGGTTAGATAGGATCAGAGGGGTAACCTCTTGTCATCTATAAAGATATCAAGGGGATTCAGAAAGGGGTGTACATTAGCGTCCCTATTTTTTATGCTATATATTAATAATCTAGACTAAGCCCTCCATTTAGCTTGTAAAGCTATCCCTTGTGCAGGGTATCAGTTCATTCCTGCGCTCCTTTATGCGGCCAACGCAGTGCTAATGGTGAGGCCGGCCATGGGGTTTCAATGCTACCTTAGCTCTTTTGTAGATTTCATGGCTTCATTGGACTTAAGTACTAATTTTGTCAAATCACTCACAATGATACTGGGACCAAGAGCTTGAAAACAGATAACCCAATTCAGTGAGGGAAATGAAATAACAAGGGCTACTACCTTCTCTTATTTAGTGGTCTTATTTGATGATAGACATGGTCGCCACAAAGAAAAACAAAAAGAAATGCCATGGAAGAGCCGCTGTAGCAGTTGTTGATTTTGAAAAAAGGTTGGGGGCCAAACCAACTCAAGCTGTGTTAAATATATATAGATCTCTGTACTGGGGTGAATGTATGACATTGTTCTGCATTCTGTCCATCAATTGTTGTTTTTGCATTTTTAAATATATATAGAGCCAAATGTATTGCAATTGCGTGCTATGGGTCTGACATTTGGCCTTATAAATAGGCGGGAGAATTTCAAATAGTGGAGAACAAGTTTTTTAGAAATCTGCTTTCAGTCCCGCAATCTGTACCCGCTTATTTTGTCCATCAGGAATTGGGGGTTGGTTATGTTCCTGACTTGTTAGCAATGGGCTCACTTTTGCGCTGTATTTGGATTAATGCAAAAGTAGAGCTGAATCGCTAATCGCTCAGGACTGTTTGTCCTTAGACAAAGCATATAATATCCCCTGGATACCTATATAAAGAGTTTAGCTAAGAAATTGGGGCACCCTGATTTATTTGATTCATCCAATTTGCTCATTAGAGAAGACTTGTCCTGAGTTCAAAACATTTTTTGTTTATAGTGCATGCAGAGAGAGAAGCAAGGGTGCTCCTGAAACCTACGGCATGGGCCTATATCATACTAAAAACGACCAGTTAATAGAAACTTACTTTAATTAAATATTTCCCTTTCATCATTTTCTTTTAACAAGGTTCAGATGAAATCTTCTACAATCTGTGCTGGCTGAACCTCAGTTGTTGTGTAAGATGAAAGATATGGGCTCTTGTTCGTGTGATACATTTTCCACTCAGGACACATTGCATTTTATGATGTTTTGAGATTATTATTGGTCTGTTTGTAAGCAATTTATATTACCATTATGAAAAGACAAAGGCTTTTTACAAGTAAGACCTGCATTTATATACCTCCAGATATTAAACAGTCCACTGGAATGTTTTAGTATTGCAAGTTTTTTAGTTCTGGCTGTCCAAAAATTTTTTAAACGGGGCCTTTCAATATTTGTATATATGGGCTCTATGTAGTAAAGCTCGGACATTATTTTATCTGATGTACTATGATATTTTTATGACTGAGAATTTAGGGAAGACGCATTTACATTTTTATTTACAATGTTTTTACTAGATTCCATTGTATGTACTTCTATAGTAAGGTAATTTACTTTATTCGATAAAAAAATCATCATAAAAGTATACAGTTTTTACAGTACAGTGAACTAAAAACGAAAACCCACCAATCCTTATTACAACGTCAAAACATGTTCATTTTTCCGCTTACTAATTTATACATTTAAAACATTGTCACATATTTGGGGGAGCGTCTACAGGGTACCTGGAGCAATTAAGTGGGATAGGACAGTGCCTTGGTACTCCTCATACGTGTCGACCAAGCACTGGCCAGGTATTTGGCTACCCCACAAACCATGGCGGGTGAGGACGTATCAGTGCAAAGAACCCGCAGGGCCATTTTATGACATCTAAGGCCCAACCCCCTACATAAAGGCTTTAACCAAGTGCTCCTAGCTACCCTGTATGCGGGACAGGCAAAGAAGAAATGCGCCAGAGACTCGTTAGGAGCTACACATCCCGGGCAAGATTTCGTTAATCCACCCTGGTTATTCCACCTAGAAAATCATTCACCGGGAGAATCCCAAACCTAACCTTTAGATAAAGCGCTTTTTCCAGGGGTTTTTCTATAAAGTCCAAAAATGGTTCGAATTTCCTTGACCATTTGAACGTCAAGAACCGCTCAGTTAGGGATCCCCCTGTATCTCTACAAAATATCTCCCGCTGAACCCAATCCCAATACAACTTCTTAATCATTTGCTTGGGGGCGGAGATTGGCTCAGCCATGATTCGTTCAGACCGAGTAAAACAACCAGGTGCTTCAAATTACTCAGCCACTTAATCTTATTGCCTGTATTAAGCAAAATCAGTTCGTCTAAGACTGCTGCATAGTTGTGGAGCTCCTTGTTCCTTCGTAGGCGGACCCAAAAAAGTAATGGGCGCAAGCGCGCTAGATCTTTAAGGGAACGCCTGCCCAAGTCTAACTGTAATGGGGTTAACGGAGTGGAAGGAGGAAGGGCTACCAAATCTCTCAAAAATGTATTTTCAGATATACCCAACTCCGTTAAGTTCTCAAACCCCCATAATTCAGAGCCGTATAGGGCGGATGGTAATGCTTGACCCTCATAAATTGCAAGAACTGGTGCTACAGGTTTACTCGTTGACTCCCGGTGTTCTCTCAGAACCGCCCCTGAAACTCTTTTATGATTCAACAACATTTTGGCCAAATGATCTTTCCAGCTCATCCGACTATTAACCCTAACACCCAAATAATCAAAGGAGTCTACCAGCTCCAGAGGCTCACCATTGAGCAAGAGATTGTTCTTAAATCTATTCGAGGGTGATAAGGCCATGAGCTTTGTTTTAGAGGTATTGATGGTAAGACCTCTATCGGTACAAAATGCACTAAAACGATTCAGGAGCTTTTGGAGACCTGCGGGGGTTTTTGAGATCAAAATGGTATCATCCGCGAAGAGTAGGGTAGGTGTTTTTTCCCCTGCCAGTGATGGCGCATCTGCCGAGTCCTCTCTCAGATGATCCACCACTCCATTCACAAAGAGACAGAACAGGGTTGGTGCCATCACACATCCCTGGCGTACACCCCTCTTCACGGGTATCCTCTCTGTCAGTTGACCTTGGGTACCCCATCTGATCCTCGCATAATTCCCCTCATGGAGTTTCACAATGAAACCCAAAAGCGGTCCTGGGACACCCATCTTCTCTAGGATTTCCCACAGCCTTGCACGAGGGACCAGGTCGAACGCCATCCTGAGGTCTATGAAAGCCAGGTATAAACTACCTTTATTGATGGTAACCGTCTTCCAATAGATTGCAAAGAAGCGAAACACCTGGTCCATCGTGCCCACCTTTTGGCGAAATCCAGCTTGAAAATGCGAGAGAACATGCTCCTCTTCCATCCAGACACCTACCCTCATGATGATGACCCTACCAACTACCTTCTGGATCACGTCAATCAGACTGATCGGTCTGTAGTTGGCAGGGTCATCATCGGCACCCTTTTTGAACACGGTTATCACCTCTGCTCCCTTCCATGAGTCTGGCACGGGGTATCCCCTAGAAATCAAGTTCATTAATATGGCAATAAATTTAGCCCAAGCTTCGGGTTCTTCCAGAAGAAGGTCCCCTGGAATCCCATCAGGGCCAGCGGCCTTCTTCGGGGTCAGGTGTCTAATAGCCAATACCACCTCTGAAGCCAAAAATGGATCTTCAAACATCATACTAGGGGGGACCCTACACACCGGGTCAGAAGGGGGGGAGGAAGTCCCTTCCAAACCACCATACAGAGCAGAAAAATGGCTGTACCATTGTTGGCTTGTAATATGATTAACTATTGGGGGCATGGTACGCTGCCTAGCCTTATTAATCATTTCCCAAAACAACGAAGAGTTCTTCATTTTGGAGGAACATTTGAGATCCTGCCAAAATTGTTCCTCCCATTCGCATTTGGCCAACATCAAAGCTCTTGCATAGTCCCTCCTGGCTACTCTAACTAAGGGTTGACTCTTTTTACGTAGGGCCAGAGTTAACTCTTTCCTTTTTTCCTTACACATGTCTGAATACCAGGGGTTAGTGGTTTTTGGCGTTTTTTTCCCCTTGCTGGCATTCTTACCCTGGATTACAAAGTACTTCCCTACTTCCGCAACTGTGTGTTTATAGGCCAGTGCAAAAAATGACCCCTGGGCACTATCTGTTGCCAATTCAAGATCCATCAACTCCCTGGTCAGGTCTACTACATACGCCCGAATCCTTGCCAGATTTTCAACCTGAAGTTGAACCTTGTCCCATTTCAACCTACGATTACCATTGAATGGGACAACCTCATTGGTTGACCTCAGGGGGGCGTTCTTCCCACGACCTTTTTGTTTGCCCCACCTCAACTTCATACACAGGGGGTTATGATCGCTATCCTGTGAGGGTACCACCACCATATCTATTAGATCACACCACAAGGTGACATCCAATAGAATATAATCAATTCTGGACGGGCCACTAAGCCTATTAAAAGTCATTGCTCCCGCACGGTTAGAGAGTGTCCTACCATTTACTGCTCTTAGATTGTATTCCACTGTGAGGGCGTTGATCTGAATTGCCTTTGATGACCATTTTTTAATTGGGGCGAGTGTCAGTGCCGCGATGGACCATCTAGAGTCCTCTTCCTCAATGCCCAAGGGGTCATCCCCACCGAGGGGTTCAAATGTGCAATTAAAATCCCCACCCACAATGGTTTTAGAGCCTGAGGGACAGCTAGCTAGTGCCTGGTCCAAAATTGTTACTGTGCTTGAGGTTGTATTCCCAGGGGTCCCTCTGGAATAGATCTATAGTTGTAATTAACCGAATAAAGTATTTTGACTTGACTGACTATATATGCCCTGAACAGTCTCATCTCATTCCCGTTGTAATACTTTGCGGTCAATTTAAAAAGATATATAATCAAATTAGTTCTAGAGGTGTTCTACTTTACCTTCTCCAAAATGCCTTTGTGAATAGGCCCCCATATTGAACATAAAAATTTTGCCTGCTCAGACATGTATTTGGTTCACTCCTATTATAAATGTCTTTCACAGTGTTAAAGTGCCCTCGGTGATTGATTTGTGTGTTTTTTCCAGTTATCACACTATGTTGTATCTTCAAGTGCCGAATTCCACGAACCAAAAAGGAGATCGAGGCACGGTATGCACAACGGCAGGCAGGAAAGGAGTATGCTGACAAACTCGAAACTGTGCCCCCATTAAACGAGCTCACGGACATTCCCGGAGGTATTGTATTCCTTTGCGTCTAATGCAAGATTGTGAGTGTAAACCCAGTGCTTACTTTGAAAAAAACAAAAAATTATAATAATTGTGGGGACCCAAAGTTCTTCTAAGAAGCTGTACTGATACCAAGCATGCCTCTTCAAGCTACTACCAAGAACATTCTGCCCCTTTTTCTCACTCTTGCAGGTTTCTGCTTTTTCACTTTCTCATCATTATACAGTTTTTCTCTTCTGCCATTTATCTTTACCCCTTGTGTAGTTTTTTTCTCTCTTGCTCTGTGTCAAAGACTAATAAGGAAAAATAAGTGCTCCCCAAAAATGAGGGCCAGAGGGCTTCAGCTGCAACCAAAGGCTCACATTAAGAACTGGAGTAAATTAAAACAATTAGGATGGTCTGTCAAGAAGTGCTTTTCAAGTCCCCCTTGGACTTGGACCCAAATTTACTAAAACTTAGGCAATGCTGTATTTCACCAAAATCTGCAGGCATGCTTTGCTTGACTGGCAAAAACTTATGCTGCTGGAATTTTACAAAATTCGTTCATTGACCTGAAAAAAAATGCTATTTTGCTGCAGCACTAAAACTGCGCCACCGTGCAAAGGCCCGCAAATAGGTATTGCGCTTACAAATTTTCATCGCAGTGGCAACTAGTCAAGAATAAGTTATATAAAAAGTATCATTTCACAGAAATTACATCCAAGTAATAAAAAGTTTTACCCAGTGCAGCATCGATTTTTGCTTCTTTGTGCAAACTGAAAAACACGACAGCACCATATATATAAAGGCTGGACCGCTGATGGTGCCGTCTCATGTTCTGGTGTTCATACAAGGCTTCCTTTACCAGACTCTCAACCTTGAACCATTGAGCAGAGGTGAATGTGTGCTTCCTAGCATAATATTTTGGACTGGAACATACCATTTCAGTATGCCTATGCATAGATAGACTCAGAAGATTCCCTCGCATTGGATTTTCAATTTACATGCAATGCGTCATATTTCAAATTTGTTTGCACCTCTCACATGTAGGCATTCGTTTTTAATGCAAAGCCCGGTGGATTGACGCCCAAACCGCAGTGCTCCGATTGGTTACATCAGGGAAAAGAAAGGATTACTGGCTCACAATATAGGTTCCTTGGCATGTAAATCTACCTCTTCCCCTCTGGGGTTACTGGAAACTTCACACAGCTTGCCTGTGGAAGTGGTTTCATCTCAGAATCCCCCTAGTGAGTCATTCACCTCTCTAGTGGTAGGGGGGTTGACAGTATTGGAAGGGCCGGCAAATGGGTTTGTGCAGGAAATCCCGGATAGGGCAATTATCTTACCAGCCACTATTAGAACCGCTGGTGACCAGTTCCCGGCTACAAGCAATTCAAAGTCAAGTATTAGTCTGCTCTCATGGAATGTGGCAGGCCTCAAGAGCAAACTGATATGTGAAGACTGGGGCACCTTTATAGATAATTTTGATGTCTGTTTAATGCAAGAGACTTGGGCATTAGAAAATTTCCAAAGTGCAGGCTTTGCATCCTTTAACACATTAGCAGTATTGGTGTTTGCACTGATTCCTCTTACCGAGCCCTTCTCTAAGACAACAGATGCTGGCAGCCAAACCCTTCATTTACTGGTACATTCACCTCAGCATTGTCATTTTCTGTCGGAAAAAACTGCATCTAGAAACCAAAGGTGCAATATAGTCCTTTATATTAAACTTCTCATCTCCGTATACAGGTAGGCAAGGTTGCCCAAATGAAGGGAGATGTAATTTATGCTGTCTCTGATTTTTGTGACCATTTTGGTACTTTCCATTGTAAAAGTTCAGGTACCAGAATTCAAAGAAATAGCCAGCTTTGGATAAGGTATTCAGTCACGGCATAGTGTAATTTTAGGCTATCAAATTGTGTTTCAAACTTTTGAGCCATGACAGTGATGATTTGTATTAGAAAAATAGAAATAATCACAGAGGCCCAAAGCATTTCATAGGAGCCCTCTGCCGCTGCTGCCAAATGCTGGGATGCTGAATAACAATGATGTCTAGATTTGATTCCACCTCATACCTCTTTCTTCTACCACTCTACAATTCCTGTCTCTTCGTATCACTCGTATGTGTGATTTTTATCTATGCTTTCTTCTTTTGTCACCAATTTCAATCTTTCTCTTCCTCTTTCTTTCTGATTTGACATCTTCCACTCTGTTTCACTGATTCTAAGTCCGATGACGAAAAATGAATCCTGGCCAACACAAAATGAGTGCTGGTCTCAGCTTCTATAAGGCCTATTTAATCCTTGGTCAGTTTTTTCTGTAGTGCGATGTTTCATGTCTGTGAATTTGACATATGGAAAAGGTAATAGAGAAAGGTCTGAATAACTGAACTGGAGGTGAGAGAGCTATGAGGAAAATCAGACGGTTCGGATGGCTCTAAGTGGAACTAGCCACGGGGAGGGAAGTTGACACAATAATTCCATCAGCAACATTTTGTGAAGATGACAAAACTCAGCAGCTCACAAAGCTGTGAGATTTGTCACATTCATACAAAACAAAGGAGTGTGCTGTTCCTAAGGAAGAGGGAGAAGAGAGATGGGGAAATGGGAGTGTGTATCTACCAGGTGCATACTCGCACAGGGATAGCTCCAATAAGAAGCTAGAACCCTCAAACACCTGAGGGGTGTCATGCTTCATCGTAGGGCTGCTCCTTGTTGGGCCGGCACTGCAATGCCCATTGGGCCCAGCGAGGGAGTTAACAAACTCGGATTTCAGCACCCTCAGGAATGTCTTTATTTTAAAGTTGCCATTTTTTGCTATCTATTTATTAATTTAGAAAAGTTTGAAAAACTAATAGGGTGTGGAAAGTCCTGCAAACAAATAATACACACTTTTTTTGTGGAATAATTGCATGATAATCTTCAAAAATACATGTCTATTTTCTGCAAGCAATTTCGCCCCAAGCAAAGTTTTCTGAACGTGACAAATGAATATCATGAGGAGGGACGGGGGCTTTGAAGGTCCAGCATACAGGCCCCAACCAACTGCAAAACAAAGGAGTGTGCTGTTCCTTTGGAGAGGGGGTGAGAAGAGAGATGGGAATAGGTCAGCGACGGCCCGTATAGGGCGTGTTACCGGGGCGGTGACGTGGGGCAGAGGAGGGGCAGGGTGGGGGGTTGCAAAATGCAGCATACGGACGATTGCAGGTAAGTTACGAAAAAAAAAAAAAATGAATTTCGTTGCGCGCGCAGCATCGCCAAATGCGATGCAGCGCGCGCAACAAAATTAGTTTTCTTTATTTTTTTTGTAACTTACCTACAATCGGCTGTATGCCGCATTTTGCAACCCCTCACCCTGCCCCTCCTCTGCCCCACGTCACCGCCCTGGTAACACGCCCTATACGGGCCGTCGCTGGAAAAGGTATGTGTGTATCTACCAGGCTCCATAACCGGGACTGGCCAGGATGATCGCTGATTTAGCGATGAAAGGGCTTCACTGAAGTATCCGGTTGACACGGGACCTACCCGCATCTGGCTGTCACTGGACAGCAGCAATCTCCTTGCCATGCATATCAATTAAAGGCTGCACTATTCTTAGAACATGACGCAAAAATGACTTCAATTTGCTCATGGGCATCAATTCACAAAAATGCCCAGGGTAGCAACGTGACATCACATGCAATTTGACCTTTATTTATTTTGACTGAAACACACATGCTTACACATACACACACATTCACACATTCTCTCTCACATAAGCTCACTCACCCGCCGCAAGCACACATACTGCATACATTTAAAAGCATTTTTACTTACCTCAGCTGCCAGGAAGGATTAAATTCTAGCTAATTGTACTTAATTGTTTTATAACACTAATGGTTATAACATTATTCACTATTAGTGTAATAAAAAAATTAATAGAAACCAGGAAAGTGGAACCCCAATCGACGCCCAGCAGGACAAGCACCTCCTGCGTTTCAGGCATTGATTTTGGTAGCTCCAAGGTCAGGGGTCGCAAAAGCGGTGCCTGGGGTCGCAAGGGGCAAGCCAGAGCTCTCAGCTGCGACATCTATGCATTTTCTATTTTTCACATATGTTTTGTAATTTAGTGCACAGACAGGGATATTTAGCACTAAGATTTGGCCATGGTGACTATTTTAATATTTGCAAAATGTGTGTAATTTTTCATGAGTTTTCTCTGTTGAAGACTGGTTCATGCTGGTACTTCATGTGATTTTTAAAGGCAAAGATGGCCCTGAATTTAATTTTGAAGACATTTTGGCAATTGAATTTCCCCCAAAATTGGGTATTTTCATATACATTAAGCAAATGTTCATGAAATTTCATGAGAAATGTGTAATTTGCACACGCCCATCTTAGTTCCAGAAAATCACTCATAACTGAAAAAACAACAAAAGGTCTAAGGGCCATATAAACAAACCTTTTTGTTGGTCGCAAACAGGCCAATTCGCAGAATTGCCCCATTTGTGTATGCAAAACGCTTTTCTGGCATGTACAAAGCCCAAATAGTGATTCAGTAACTTTTTAAGGGCATCCCTTCCTAATTGTGACCCGCAGGGCCCTGTACAAATGTTTTGTGACGCAAATGCTATCGCAAAACATTTGCATTTTACTGCCTACTTCAAATAGGTGGTAACCCAGTGGCAAATGGGAAGGAGTCCTCAGGGGACCCTTACTCCTTTGTGAAGAGGTGCGGAAAAGTTTTCTAAGCGCAAGTAGTGGTCCCAGGGACCACTGCCTACTCTTTAAAAATGAAACTGAAATGTTTCATTTCTCTTTTGAAATACATCCCATTTTCCTTTAAGGATAACGTGCTGCATTTAAACAAAAAAACGTTGCTTTATTTCAAAGCAAACACAGACATGGTGGTCTTCTGTCCACAGCAGACTAGCATCCCTCTGTTTGCAGTGATTCCCAATGGGGTGGCAAATTCAACCTACCTCATGAATATTAATGAGTCAGGTCCATTGTGATCCCATTAGTAATTGCTAAATGTGTCAAAGGCGCATTGGTGCATAGGTTTTTGCGATTTTCTAATAGCAGATCACAAACATTTGCTATTAGGAACTCGCAAAATGAAATCTACGTACATGTAGCCCTAATCCACCAACAAGTCAGGATTCCTGTCATTCTCTCTTCTTCTCAAGGATCCTTCTTTCCAGCTTCCTCAACCTTAATATGAACCATGACTGTTTCTGCTTAGCCTTGTACAATGTGAGCGGCTATAATCAAGGGCTTGATTTATTGTTTGGTGGACAGAGTTTTATTTATTTATTTATTTTTAATTTAAAGAGTTTTATATATCAGTGGCAAGACCCGGGGGCATCAGAGCGTTTTACAGACATAGACAAGGCAGAGTTATAGAACATAGATTACAGATACATAATACAGACTCTTAGAGGGTCGCGTCAAAGTAGATTGTAGATTGAAGAGAGGAACAAACATACACTACCACCAAAGCCAGTGGCTAAAGTAAAGAATTTGGGTGTGCTAATGGACAATAGATTGACATTTTGCCATCAAACGAATGCCGTGGTGTCTGCCTCACATTTTCTCATAAAGAAAATAAGGAATATATTTCCATACTTCCCCGACAACACCAGGAAAACAGTAGTTTCTTCCCTTATTCAATCTAAGTTAGACTGTTGTAACGGCCTATACCTTAACACCCAGAAGCAGTGTCTGAGGAAACTTCAGATGATTCAGAATTCGACAGCTCACCTTTTGTCTGACATCCCCAGACATAGCTCAGTTTTTAATGAAATTCGCAATCTCCATTGGCGTCCAGTATCTCGGCGCATTGAATTCAAGACATTATGTATTGTTTTTAAAGCTCTGCATCACCTAGGTCCATCTTTTCTGCAGGATCTTTTCACATGGTACCAACCGACCAGACACCTTCGGTCTATGGGGGCACGATTACTGTTGGTACCAAGAATTCATACGGCGCACTGGGGTGGCCATAGTTTTTATTATGGTGCATCGAAATTGTGGAATTCCCTCCCCTTTCAACTTAGGAATGTTAGTTCCTTGACAGTTTTCAGAAAGCAATTAAAAACCTGGCTCTTTCAGTATTAGGGGCGAGTTTGCGTCTGGTACTCCCTAGCGCCAAGACACCTCTGGGTATTTGTGCGCTCTTATTAATCTCTTTAACATAACATAACATAACATAACATAACATAACATAATATAATATGAGGAAAAGAATCGAGTAGAGTGCTAGGTATTATATTCTGTAGGATTGAGGTGTCGATTGAGGAGATCTTTTAATTACCTTTTGAAGTTCATAAAGGCGGGGTTCTTCTTGAAATGCACAGGGAACGAGTTGCAGATTTTGAGGGCATTGCCTGAAAAGGAGCGTGCAGGTGCTTTTTGTTTGTGTTTTTTGGGTAGAATTAGAAGCAAAGTGTTTGTGCTTCTTAGATTTCTTGTCTGGCCTTCCTTCTTTTAGGCGGGATATCTTCTTTTATTTCTTTTATAGACAGACACACAAGTGATTTATGCATATTGGTGGTAAATCTGAATCCTTTAGCCCTTCTCTCACTTTATGTATTTCTGGGAGAAAGCCTCCTGAAGATAAGAACAACTGTTTAAGTAAAGACTAAAAGAGAAGTAACAGTTTAAAATTATTGTAAGGATTTGTGTTATTGGTTGAGAGGGGTGGAAACCCCACTCAAGCAACAACAACAGTCCGTCTGAGGGTGAACCGCAAAAGTCACTAAATTAACCTGTGCCTAACCCTCTGGTAGCTTGGCACAAAAGCAGTCAGGGTTAACTTAGAGACAATGTGTAAAGTATTTATGCAGCATACAATCTGTAATAAAATGAAAACACAATAAAAGAAAAATCCCATTCCAATTTACAAAGCTAGAGTACATGTTAATAAATAGAATGATACTTGAATGACCAAAATCCAGCCAGTAGAACCAATGATATTACATTTTAATATTTTTAGTGAAAATAGCTCAGGAAAGCACAAAGCCCCACTCGCGATCATCTGGTTGCTTAACTGGGGGAAAGTCACAAATTCAGGCCAACTGCGATGGAGTGCAGGCCATATACTGGGGCCAGATTAGTCCCACTGTAAAGTTACTCTCTCTGGTCTGATGTGAAGAGTTCTGTTCAAGTTGGAGAGGCCGCGAGGCAGAGACTTTCGATGTGGGAAGCAGGTTGAGCTTCGCAAATGGTGGTTGCTGTAGCATGAAGATGCGGTAGTCACTGCCACTCCACGTTGGCAGTTGCCATGGGCTGTTGATGCTGTAGCCTGAAGTGTAAGTCTTGCTTTGATGGTAATCTTCAATGGCCACTGTTGACGTAAACTTGCTGGTCTCACTGGAGCTTTGCATTGACGGTCGTTGCTGGGGGCATTTTTTCCCTTTTTTCTTCCTGGAGGAGCTCCCACTGATGCCATCCATGGGTCCAGGATGTGGGGAGAACCTCTTGATGACCAGTAGTCACTCCAGTGGAGGCAGCATCAGGGCATAGGCAGGTCCAGACAGGTTCAGTTGCAGGTGGTCAGCTGAACATTTGCATGGAGGCCTCTGAAGCTTATTGTGTCCCTGTAACTTATACAGGAGGCTAGCCAACTAGCCTTTGGAGTCACTCTGGTGTTCCTGGGTTCAAAAGAGCAGGTCCAGTCCTTTTTCATCAGACAATAGGCCAGCAAGGCAGTTTTTCCTGTTGAAAGGCAGCAGGGTAGTCCCTCTGGAAGCAGGGCAGCAGGGCAATCCATCCTCCGAATCTTTCACAGGTCCAGGAGTGTACTGACGAGGGGCTCTGAAGAGCCAATATTTATAAAACAAAAATGCAAGGGAGATAGAAGCAGAGATTCATTCAGCTTCAACGGCTAATACAGTCATAATCAATGGGAATGAATCACGTGTTTCAAAGTTCCAGAGCCTCAAGAAAGATGTTTCAGGGACCCTCAACCGTACTTTCACCATTTGAGGTGTATGTGTATTCTCTGGTAGTGTGGGTTGGTGGATAGCATCATCATTGGGTCTATCACTTGGGTGTCCTGTTTTCCAAGTTTTCTACTTTCTTCCACCAGGAGGGAGACTGTCTGAATTGCACCAGTAGTGAAAAGAGGGTAAACTTACCTCCTCTCCTGTGTGTGACTTATTTTTTGAGCTAGGACAGGAATAAGGCTAAAATAAATGGCGGTGTTAGAGCGGACATTGCTAGTCTGCAACACCTAATGGCTTAGTCATGGTATGGTCGACATGTTTCAGCCTAGAGCACCCTTATGGGTGAGGTGGCGTTCATCAGGACCGATGTGGAAGAGGTTCTCGAATTGAAACTCTCTTTGCATGGTATTGGTAAGTTGACTCACCACTCTTCATCAGTGAGCATGCACAACGGACAGCCAAATGCCTGGAGAAGTATTGTGGTATGAACCAGTAAAAGCCTGCAAAAAATTATTGTACGGAAAGACTTTCATAATAGTGACTGATCATCTAGCACTGTTGACGATATTTGACAATCTCAAAGCCAAAATGCCTCCTCGAATTGAAAATTTGGGGGCCTTGAGGTTGAAAGAATGCAATTATTCAATTCTTCATCATCAATGGAAAGATCAAAATCCTAATGGTTATTTTTCAAGAGTGTCATTGCAGTGCACTGGAACCCCCATCTAAGACAGCAGAGGCCTACATCAATTTTATTCTGAAATGGGGCATACCAGCTGCCATGTCTTTCGAACAAATTGTCACTGCCACAAGCCCAGACAGTGACATTAAAGTTAAAAGACATTATTACTCATCAATTGTCGAAGCAGTATTTTAGACCCCTCACTAGGGACAGTGAGTATTTGAAGTTCAGAAATGTAAGAGATGAACTTTCTCCGACTCAAGAAAACCTCAGTCTGTGAGGACATGAATTGTTATACCTGAGAATCTGTGACAAGTGATCGATGTCTCCCATGAGGGACATTGAGGAATATCTTCCACCAAGAGAGTTATCCATGACCAAGTCTGGTTTTCTTATCTTCACAGAAGATTTGAAAAAGGATTAAAGACTTTGTCTCAAGTTATTGAACACCCTATGAACATGTCATAATTGCCACATCGTGCTTTGAAGAGGATTGTTGTTGATTACTTTGGTGCTTTTGAGAATGCACATAATCTTCTAGTCATTGTTGATGAATACTCCCATTTTCCATTGGTAGAAGACCTTTCACATGAAACGGATATCCAAAGATTAGATTGTATCTTTGCAACATGGGGTGTACCGTCAATCCTAAAATCTGACACCGGCCCACCTTTTTAGCATAGAGATTTTAAAGACTTTCTAAATCACCTCACTGTAAAGCATTAGAAAAGCACTCCTCTTTGGCCTCAAGTCAATGGCCTGGTAGAATGGTTCTTGAGTACTCTAAAGAAAGTTGTTCAGCATGCTGTATTGGAGAAGCTCAACCTCAAGATTGTTTTAAACACTACTCTTCAAGCTTACCGTTCAACCTCTTACTCAGCAGTAGGGGAAGGCTGTGTGTCCCTCATGTTTGGAAGAGCCATGATGACCAAGATGCACCAATGGACCAATCTCAGATCCAAGAGTGAGAAAGACATTCATACTACAGACTTTGTTCTCAAACATAAAATGAAAATACATGCTGACAGAAGACGAAATGTAAATGATGTCATCTTTACAGGAGGAGATCACATGCTTGTCAAACAACCCAGAAAAAAAGTCTAATGCTCCTTTTGAGGCCCAACCATTTACCATCACTAACACCAAAGGACGCATGGTAACTGCCCAGCATCCTGGTAAGTCCCTTATGAGAGATTCTTTTCATTTCAACATGTGGCCCATCACTCACCAAACATCGATGTCAATGTAGTGACTGTTGATTGTTTCTGCAGATGATTCCACCTCACGTGTGCAGATCACTGACACTTAAACTGCGGAATCCCAGTTTCAAGTGACCTGATCAGGATGTGTGATTCAGGCACCACGACAATTAATTGAAGAATTATAATTGCCTGCTGATGTATGAATATCTGTGTGTTTATTCATGTATTTATTTGTGCATTTATTTATTTATTTTTCTATTTTGAAAAGTCATAACTTTTTATTTAGTAAAGCAGGAGATGTAGTGTCTTGTAAATAAATGAACACTGCAACTCTTTTGGTTTACACTATACGTCATAGGCCTGTGATGCAAGCATTGGTGGGATGATTTCAAGGCAGGCTTAGAATGTTGAATTATGACTTACATGCAGAGGAATAAAGACGTGTAAAACTACTCTCCGTGTGTGGTGTGGTTATTGGCGAGTACCTGGGCTGGGCGGATGCTAGAGGCACAAGCACTTTAACACTTTTTAGCTTTGGTAAAGTCCACTACGTCCTAAAGCCAACAAACACAAATTCAGCAAACAGGAAGGAGTGAGGGCAAAAAGCTTTGAAGATACTAAGCTAAGGATGTCAGGTCTAATAATTACTTTTGAGATCACATTCATGCTTTTTACATAGAGCATGTTACTAGGGCTTAGTGACACAAAACAGAAGGTACCAGGATACCCCTCACTATATTTGCATGCTGCAAGACAGACTTCAACGATCCATAAAATAGTTTTCATGTGTTTGATTACATTTTTGTATGACTGCATACCAGTTGTTGGATTTCTAACCAATAAAAATGATGTTTATTCCCCCAAAATCATAAAGGTTGAAGAGGTACTAAATGTTTTCAGCTTTGACAGAAAAGGGCAATGGGCCACTGAACAGTAATGAGATGGACTTCATGGATCCATACATTTGTTTGTATGAATTTGACTACATTTTGTATGACTGCATACCAAATATTAGATTTATAACCAATTAAAGAAAAAGGCAGCAGGTCACTGAGCAGTAATGAAATTTACTGAAGATTACATGGTGTGGTCAAGGGGGAAACTATGTAAATTGAACAAATGATAAAGAAACCTTGTGAACCAATATATTTAGATAAAAACATGGATGCATGGGGCTCTCCAGAGTTTTGTTTCCTTTTGTGCATGCTTATCCTTCTGTATCCTGATGGCTTCTTAACTGTCTCTATGTTTCCTTGCATGTCCTGGCTTTCACTCATCTTTTCCTGGCCCTACTCTGTAGGCTCGGCTGAAAATCTGCAGACTCTTTCTAGCCACCTCCAAGCCAGACCTGTCAGCGCTCTACCAGTTGTCAAAGAAGAAGATGAGATGGCTCTCCAAGGAACCTAGGGATCTTCTCCTTTCCTTGCTCTACCTTTAACCTCTCTTTCCCATGTTCTCCTGAAAACTTCTATGTTCTTTGGACTCTTAATCTTGTTTGTCTTATTTTTATTTATTTTATCTGCTACTTTCCACTGCCTTTTCTTGTTTCATTGTCTTATTCTTATTCCAACTCTCCAATCGGCAGACCCATATGTTGACTAAAACTGAAGTGGTTTTAATATGCCCAAGTTATTTTTCTCATCTTGAAGATACCATAAAAATCCACACAGTCAATCAATAGGGGGGTGATGTGTCAGAATTAATGGTAGACATTTGAATGTTGTTAATGTAGAAGTAACATGTCCAGTGCGTGTAATAGTCTATAACATTATTTTGTTGAAAACAGCGTGTAAAATAAACCAGTTTTATTCCTTGAAGTCATCATGGTCTTCATCTTCTTATAAGTGATTTTACAAATGTGGGATTAGAGGAGCATGAGGAAAGAATCTAAAAAAAAACCTATTATTGACAGAGATCTTCAAATATAGACATCTAAGAGGGGGTTAACTAACTTTGAGGAGATTTGGATTGGAGAAGTAAAGAAATAGGGAAGAATTTTAGCCAAGCGGAAAAGCTGCTTGGAATGGAGATGAGGCATACGCTTCTTGGGCTTAAGAAACGGTCCCTCTATGCCTTGACAGTGTAAGTGTGATACATAATTACAGCTACAAGGTGGAGTCAAAGGGCACATCAAAATCCTCAGTAGAGGGAAGTGGAGGTGGAGTGTTTGTGGTAACAGAATGGGTGTCAGTGTGGTGGTTGGTTGAGAGGAAGCAAAAAAGTGGATAGTTATTCTAATATTTAGCAGAGTGTAATGTGAGTTAATGAAGAGCCATCCAATATTAAACTGGCCAAGAGGCAGTAGCAGACTGTCTAAATATTAGAGGTGATGATAGAGAAGAAGAATGATGTTTATCTGTCATTTGCATAAAGGTGTAAGGAGAACCTGAAGGGTGACACAATGTCAACAAAGGGAGTGAGTTAAAGAGATAAGTAAAGAGTGCTAAGTACAAAGCCTTAAGAGTCACCTACCGATAAAGATGAAGGGTGAGAGAGCATGAAATGCTAAGAGACTCATGTGAGAGTGAAAAGATAAGAAAAAAATTAGGGTGGCGCTGTGCATGTTATGCCTAAGCATGGTGGGATGACTGACAATGCTGCTGTGCAGAGAGGTCAGGAATGATTTCTATGGAAAAGAGATATTTGTGATGGGCACTAAATATGAAATCAGATGCATGAGGCAATGTTATCCAAGTGGTTTGAAGTTCAAAACATCAAGATTAAAGAGGATTCATTAAGTTATGCGCAGAGGGACACAGGATAATTCAATTGAACATCAATCACTGGAGATGAAATATAAGGATTAACTGTGAGCTTCTTCAATAGAAGTATGAATACAACCAATACCAAAGCAGCAAGGATATGTAAGCAAGGAGAGAGAGTTACTCTCCAGGACTCTGGAAGGCAGGGTAAGAGGTTTAATGATATGGGGATCAAAGGGACCACCCTATAATTAGATAATTCCATTAGACATAAAGAAAAAAACAATTATTATTATTATTATTTGTAGTAGTAGTAGTAGTAGTAGTAGTGTTGGTGTTATTAATCCTCCTACAAATGGCACTACTACTAGTACTACTACTACTAATATTAATAATATTAATTACAACAACAATAATAATAATAATATTAATAATAATAATAATAATAATAATTATAATAATTATAATAATGTTCTTGTTAAGGTTTACACCATATTAATAATATTCATTTTGTATAATGTAAGATACAAACTCGTTTTAAAGGAACTTTACAATTTAATGCTAATATTACCCAGCTCAGTGGACATTTCTGAAATAAGAAATGAAGATTCTAGTCTGTCACCATCAAAGATATCATACACTGGATTATTTATAGATCATAAATCCTTTTGATCATACTCCATAACTATATGTCCATTAAAGTTGGCCACCTTTAAGGTTTAATATTTGTACCCCCTGTGATAAGATTATTGACAGCAATACATCAAATCACAGTGCAAAGTTCATTCTGTGTTGCAAATTTTCTCAAAGCACTGCTTCTGGGGAGAGCTCTCTGTGTAATATTCCAAAACAGGGTACATTCTAGTTAGATACCTATGACTCACAAGCTGTATATTTTCTTATGCTTGGGTACATGAGAATAATGTTTGGAACACAACTATGCTTACCACATGGAACCAGCTACAGCAAGGAACAAAATCAGAGTAACTAGTTAAAACATAGACAAAGTAAAAGCATCATGAGTTCCTAAACATAGCAGGCACATATCTGTGTGTATAAGCATTAATGTTATCTCGTTGATAATGGTACGATACTTGGGGCTGCAAATAAAGGAAATCAAAATACAGATTTAGCATAGCTGACATTTCAAAACTATTTCATTAAATGCACAAATTAATGAAAAACAGTATTAACAATTATGAAAGCCAACTCTTGAGGATCACCAATAGCTGGAATGATCCAACAACCACAGCGTAGCAGACACACAAACACTGTTAAACAAGTGAGAAGTGAGGCAGACTTCTCATGTCAGGCACATAAAGGTAAAAAAAAGAAATAGAAATCCAATGTTGATCACCCAAAACACATGGCCAGAACCTATCATCGGCATGCTTCAAAATCCACCAAACCCCCTATCTCCAAAGCAATAGGATACCCGGGAGCAACCTATACCAATGCCAGCAGTAATCAAGTTTCAGTGGTAGTCAAGAAGACTCTGGAATCAATCACAAACACACAGTAAAATGTCTAATCCCAAAACCTTGCTCAGGGTAAGACAACCCAACAGCAGTGCCAACACACCACTTTCTCATGACCACACTGCATTTCTCCACTTTCCTAACAATGGCAGCATATAACAAAGACGAATATTGTCAGCACTGTTATCAGTGACTGGTTTACACAATAATGTCAGTTCAATTCAAACATTTACCATAAATTACAAAAAGTAACAATACCCTGGAACATGTGGCAAAATTGGCTAAAGAATGCAGACTGTGGTCATTAATTCTACCAATACCCATCACCTCATACTCCACCCAATGACAAGGCGCCTGATGGCCTTTCATGATGCGCGAAATAAAGATCAGGTAAGAAGAGCAGATTAATGTATAAACACTTGAAAGACAAATAAAAATGGACACATTTAGGGGAAGAATGGCAAAAGTTCCAGAAAGAAGCTGCTGAATGGGTCTCTAGGAAAATGAGTAATATTATGGCCTTTGAAAATCAAAACTTTAAGTAACACATCCAGTCCAAAATCCCTTATGAAATCTGAGTGGTATATTATTTGGCAACACTATGGAAGGTGGTACCACAACTGCAAGGGGAAGCCGGTATTACTCTGTCCATATACTGCAGCCCCTTCTTAGAGGGCCTCAACTTGGGCAAAGGGAAGATGGTATTTGCTTTATACAACAATGTATACAGACTACAATTAGTACTCTGAAAAGTGAAAAGGCACCTAGAGGCAATTTAATAATAAATGAATTCTTCAAATAACATCATCTTTTATTGACACCAGCACTAGAAGAAGTATGTGAGAAGTGTGGAGGGAAAATCATGTTTCCATTTTTTTTGTTTAGTAACATAACAATACCCCAGTACAAAAATATCAACATGAATGATCCACATTCATATAGGCCCAAAAGTCTCACACATATGGATGCTAAAGTTGACAAACACATTATGAAGTAAACTTTGGCAGGATGAAGAAAAGGTACTCTTGTTTGTAAAAGGAGAATTTACTGAGGACCTTTTCAATTGTGGCCCAGCATTGATCTTCCAATTGCCGATAATTCGATTTACTATGAGGAAGAAAGCACCCCTGTAGGCAGATTTTTTGAACTTCTCACAAATATTCAATTAGCTTTTAAGAGAATAACTTTTGGAAAAACTGAAAAAGTCAAGAAAGAACTTCTGTCTGGTCCACCTGATTGAAATCTGTAAAGCTCTTCATCTGCACATGTTCATTAGGATAACACAGGAAAACTGAATAGGAGATTGCAGATGAACACTTGAGTAAAACAACGATGCCGGTTTGCACATTATCACTCAGTACTCATCATTACTCAGTTTCTATGTCAATGACCTGCTAGAAGTTCTGAAAGTGGTGACTCAAGAATTACACAAAGTAGGTGATACACACATTGAATTTCTGTGTAAAGCAGATGATTTAGTTCTATTTGAAAGAACTGGAAATTCCACACAGCTCTTGACATTAAGTTGCAGTATACAACAAGGATAAATTAAAAGTCATGTCATAAGGTCGCCAAAAAAACCACAAACTGCAAGCAAGGAAGGTCAATATAGGTGGGAGCCCCCTACAGAAATAAAAGAAGTTCCAATACCTAGCAATTGCTATATCTTTCTGTAAATGTTCACAATGAGTTTAAAAAAAAATCATAACAGAACATTTATTGTTACTGAAATGAAGCTACCAAATAAATCACATTCTGTCAATGCTTGTTTCTTGATGTATACTAGTTCACAAAGCAGGCATCATTAAGCAGTCCATGCAGTCTCTTTTTTCTCTAAACCTGAAGGTCCTCAATGAATTATTTTTTCCAATTCTTTCTTATTCCATACATGAGCTCTCACTAAAGTTGACCCTGGAATCCTTATTTTTAGGAATTACCCAATTTGGGGATAGGATTTCACTCGAGGCTTCTAAAAAAAACTGGAAGCATTTAACATCAGGTGCAGCAAGTTCTAGCCTATGTGTTTCTACTCAACTAAAGCCCTCCTTTCTGAACTGTAAAGACTCCTTTAAAACTCCCATGAAGCACTCTAATTGACTGAGAACTATACCCTGTCCATTCACCACACTGTTCCTTTCTTTTCATTGGACGAAAGCCTCTCCTGACCCCATCTCTAATGAAGTTTCCTTCCTGACTCAATCCACTGAGCTGTGTTGGTCATCACATTTGCGCATCTTGATTCCCTGAGCCCCCATGCTGATGTTCTCCCCTTGTCCTCCTCATAGCTGGTACTCAAAGTCTGTAATGTATGAAGTTTATTGGAAGTGTCTTGAGTTTATGTGAATTTCAGTGATATGTTCAATAGCAACAATAGTGAGCTTATCAATTATACACTGGTGATCTTCTTTCCACCCTTAATTAGCATACCTACCAACCACACAGGTCAACTGTTAATCCTTCACATATAGTTCACTGGGTGAGTCCGTCATTACCTTAAGACACGATGTTGGGTTTCTTGTGTAGTTTAGTTGTTCACATATGCGCTGGCATAATCCTAACGTTTAGTATGGGAACAGAAAATTTGTGAGGAATTGTGGTGTATTATATATTGTGGTTGTGCAACTTCACCATCGAATAAACTCATATTACTGACTTGGATCCATTCAGGCTCATTTGTTAAACCTTAGCTTAACCCTGGGTGGCTAAGGCATTGAGCAGTCAGGGTTAAACAAAAAATCAGGTGTAAAGCATTTAGAAGTACCAGAACAACAAAATAAGAAAATCACACAACAGGAAAGAAATACAACACTAATTTATAAATATAGATCTTATTTTTATGAATGTTTAGACACCAAAATGAACGAAATCCCCCATAGGCTTCCAGAGATATACATTTTCAAGTGAAATATAAATCTAATCTTTTCACTTGAAAACGCACACAAGCATTAGCAACTGCAAAGTTGGGAAACTTAGTAAAACTTTTAAGAATTGTGTTCGGCTAGTCCGGCCCACCTAGGGGGAAGGTCAGAGAGGGGCAATGAAGAGTAGCAGGACAGTTACCTTGGCACCAAAGCAGTCTAACTTCGAGTTCCACTCTAAGTGAGAACTTCCTTTGCCTTCAATGGAGTGGTACTGATGCAAGGAATACATGATATTGAAGATGCTGTAAGATGCTGAGGAGGCTGTGTGGTCAACAGGAGTCTTCCCGAGGTACCTCCTCAGTCCACGGTCCAGGTGGGCGACTTTGGCCTCATAGGTCAATGTCCCTTAAAGTCTTGTTTGGTCCAGGAAGAGTGCTGTGATGTTTGGCAGTGAGCTCCCACACACCTTCTCTTTGAAAAGGCTTCCTTGGGCTACCGACCTGACTAGCCTGTTTATGTACCTGCACCTAGTAAGTGGTACAGAGACCTGATAAGTCTTTGGGAAACATTTTCAGCACTCTCAAAATGATTTGTTGCTCTCTACTGATGAACGAATGAATCCAGAAACCCATGTCCAGGGTTACACAACACAGGCTGATACAACGTGAGTGAAAAATTAAAGACAACTACTGAAGTAAGTATTATTATTCACTGCATTTACCATAATGCATTGGGACAGATTGAGTGCTGGGATGTGAGGCAGCATTCTTCCACCCTCCTGTTGGTCCAGCAAGAGTTCAGTTTCCACTGTACTACTGGTCAACTGATGATTCATTTTGGTTAAGGATAGTGTCTGTCTTGGGTGACCAATCTGCACTCCAACGTCTCTCCCAGGTACAGCAGAACCGAGTGCACAGTTTGAGTATCTGGACTTGGTCATCTGCGTGAGCTTCTTCAGATTTTGCTGCCCTGGTGCTGTAACATGGAGCCAGCCAACTGACTATTGAAGTTCAACTCTTCTTTCTGGGGCTCAGAAGTGACTTTTGCATGAGCCACACACCACAGGCATAAGGGAATATCTACAAGGTAGCGATATAAAATTATCGACGCTTTTGTGGCTGTTTTCGGCCGAAAAGCGGCGATAATTTTATCGCTAAATTAGCAAGGTCACGCTATCGCGTAAAACCTTGCCTTAGAGCCTGAATTCCTAACGCCCATCTTTGCATCTTTAATGAGATGCAAAGTGAGCGTTCCTCCCCAGGATAACTGGAGATATGTCGCTAAGCGACATTTCTCCTATTATCAAGCCTCACGCAAAGCAGCATAGCGACAAGAAAAGTAGCGATAACCTCTGTTATCGCTACTTTCCTTACGCCTGCTATGAAACTGACTTAGCCATGATATCCTATGGAAGGTGGATATCATGGCTAAGTATGTGAGGCCCTATCAGCAAGCTATCGCCAAACTTCGTGGGATTATCGCTGGGTTTCCAGCGATAATCTCACGTTTGGCAGTTAGCGCTAGGATTTTTATCGCTTTTGAGATAAGCGTTGCTAATAGCACGCTATCTCAGCAATAAAAATCCACGCTAGCCGGCGATAATTTTCCTAGCGCTAAGTGGGCTTAGCGATAATTATCGCCGGTTGTTGCTGATATGCCCCATAGTTTTTTCTTCGCTAGCCCTAGGATCAGCAGGTGCAGTTCAGTCTTCAAAGCAGCCTCTATTTGCCAGGCCAAGAGATCAGCAGGGTAGTCCTTCTTCATTCCTTTCTCCAGTCCAGATGTGATCTGAGATCTGGGCGCCAGGGGCCATATTTACACTTTGAAAGTGGATTGGGTACTAGCCAGACAATGGCATACCAGGACCCCCCGTATGATGATCACTTTCTGCAATGTGTGTCATCTAGCTATCCTAGAGGGTGCTATTCTGCCCACTCTGAAAATGGCCAAACCCCTCTCTTGGTGTGTGAACTTGGAGAAAATGAAGCAAAGTCCTTTATACTCATGGCTGGCAGAAGAAAGGCAGAAAATAACCCATAATTGGAACATAGAAGGAAGAAAGATTGAGTTACTGGATTCTTTCTACTACTTCGGGGTATTATTCAACTCTAAAAATCCATGCAAAAATATGGTGGTTAATAGGGCGACATCAATGGAAAAAAGTATAGTGGCCCTTTTTAAATTCATAAAAAAGCTTGGATCCAAACCAATTGAGGTAATTAAAAAGATTGATGAAGCTAAAACTACATCTGTTGCCACTTATAGAGCTGCTGTGTGGGGCATTGCCAATATAACAGTGCGACAACAAGTGGAGGACCATTTTTGGAAGCGCCTGTTAGGCGCAACTAAAACCTGTTCCTCCTATAATTGTCACCTTGAACTGGATGTTCCCTATATATCGGATTATATTCGTATTGCCCCTTGTCTTTTGTGACACTCAGTGTGGAAGAGGGAGGCGTTGAAGCTCACACAAGATATTTTAAAAGATTCTTTAAAGCCTGATGGCTTATCTAAAGCAAAGTGGCTTCAATTTGTTAAGAATAGTCTTTATAGCATTGGCTTTGCCAAATTATTTGATGATCCAATTACATGTAAATCAATCTTAAAAAAACCTCTAAAAAATCTATGGATAGAACAGCTTAGGAAAGAAAGTTGGGTAAGCCTAGTGTTAAATTATATCTGTCAACACCAAGAATAGATTCCACCGTTCCCTCATCTTTAACTTTTGTAACACATTCTAGGCGAAGATTTTTATTAACAAGGTTTCAATTGAATTATATTCCCATTTTGCTGGGTTATCCATCAGATATATTCCATTGATGCCCTTACGACTTGTCCATTTGATTCCCGTTCCCCTCAATGGGATCTTCATTTTCTATTTTTTTGTAGTCTGTATATTGAGGAAAGGATGACTTATATTGTCTCTTTCTTGCGTCGGCTGAATTCCAGACAATGCCGCCCAGCTTTATATTTTGTAAAATTATTAATGGATCCTTTTACCTTTTATTGTGTGGCTAGTTTTCTCCAGCATGCTCTAAAAAAGAGGAAACAGAATCTGTGATTATAGTGACCCCGTTGTGCCATATTGCTTTGTTTTAAATGATTATGTATTTAAAATAAAATTTAAATTGGAATGGTAAATTATAATTGTTCTTATCTATGAATTATTTTTGTGCAATTTTATGTTTGGAACTTTTTACTCTTATTGTACATAGTATACTTTTTAATGCTATTTTCTTATTGGCTAAATACATTAATAATAAATGAATGACTTATTTCATGATTATTAATGAGGTAGGTCGCAAATTGTTACCCACTATGACTCACTGCAATATAAATGATGATGGCCTGCTGGGTTCAGCAGACCCACATATTTGTCATTCCTTTTAAATAAAACAGACTTTTTTAATGCAGGCTGTTTTCCTTAAAACAAAATTAGATGCATATAAAAAAAAAGTTTTAAAATCTATTTTTAAGAATAGGCAGTGGTCCCATGGAACACGGCTTGCTCCAAAAAGATGTTTTTCTGACCATTCAAAGACGGGAAGGGGTCTCTTGTGGACCCCTTCTCATTTGCAAACAGGTTGTCACTACTTTTCAGTAGTGCATAAAATATTCATGTTTTGAAACTGGATTTCAGTTGCAAAACATTAATACATACCATTTGGAATTGTTATTTAGAAGGGACACCCTAAACCCAACCCCTCCGAATCGAGATTCCAAACAGTTTCCTAAACCCATATAGCGATTCCGTAACATGATACCAAATCACTAAATGGATTTAGTACATTCCAAAAACACATTTTCTTGTCACACACCCCACAGTTTCGTAAATTGCAGAGTTTGTTACCAAAAATTACATTCACATACCCTTAGTGAGATAATGATTCACCATAAAGAAGCCTTGAACTAGAAACATGAGAGATTTTGTTATGATAAAAGGTGACCATAGTCTGGCAAATACAGACTTTGTTTTGCCTCTGTCATGCGTGATAGGCCATACAATTGTCTTCCGAGTAATAAAGACACCAATTACACTCAGTATATCAAAGTATGGAAAACAAGCCCTTGCTAGTCCACCCTGGCCTGTCTTGACTACCAGAAGGACCTAGAAATAGTCTGAGTATGGCAGTGTATGAAAGACTGCAATCGAGAATCAGTCTCATCAGACACTAAACAAGAGATTCACAATTGACCAAACATAATACCTGCCCATCCATTTTATTCCATAACAAAATCCAGCTGTTTTGGTTAGAGAAGTGTTAGTTTCAGTTCTTTCCAGAAACAGTGTATCTACAGTAATTTAGAATATGCAGAATTAGGTCAGTGGTATGACCAGGCATTCCCTACTTCCTGAGATAATGCAAAATAAAGATATGGTGAATTGCAATTGCATTAGATCACCGATAACTATGACCGTAGCAAATTGGACTATTGTTCTACAGTTACAGTAAAGTATCTAGAAAAACGTGAAGAGAAAAACTTGAAGAGAGTGAGACTGGTGATATACTAGCACAAAGCAAAGACTGTAATAATGATAAATCAATCAATCATTGGCCAATAAATCTTTCACAGATGACTCCTCAAGATGTTCTTTGCAAATTTTAAAGTGATTATAAATAATTATTGCTACTCCCCGTCCTGCCTCATGATCCCATTTCAATGCAGGATATTATGCCCTTCAGTGACCACTATGACAATATCTGACCCAGGGTCTCATGTAGACAGATGTCCTAAGAAAAGTTATGTCCCAGCATTTGTCTTTAGAAATTTACTAACAGTGTTTAGCTAAAGTACACACACTAAGTCCTGCCTCTGAAACGCTTCAAAGGAAATATGATGGAAGTAGAAGTCAAGGACTTCTGGGAGTAGATGGATTATCAATATATTGCCTCACGGAAAGTTGAGTAATACGTAGTTACACAATAAGTGCAACATAATCTACGAACAAGCATTTATGGGTATACCTCAGATTAAATAATCTGTCTATATGGTGGCAAGCTCCAGTGACTGTCATTGAAGACAGGCACAGATGTAATTTTCATTTAGAATGCCTTATGCGAGCATCAGCTATTGCAGCTGCACTGTGACTACCTCTGGATTCACAAAAGTAAGCACGTTCCTAAATAGGAAAATGTTATTCGTGATGCACTCAGTCTCAGAGATAAAATCTCTTTTAGTAAGATAAACTGGTGATTCAAAAATTGATTCAAACGTAAGTTCAGTTTATTAAATACTTTCTTCAGTGTAATTTCATGGAATTATATTCATTCTTATATAACGTATCATTAATCCAACTGCCCAATGCATTTCGGGCTTTTTGAGCCCTTCTTCAGGGGCGGCGTTCTGAAAGGACAAGTTCAGGAATCAGTCTTAATATATGAGGTTAAATCAGTTTCAATGAAGAATCAAACAATTGAGAACATAAAGGATAGTCAGAAACGATAGTCAGAAATGACAAGTACCCGTCGAACCTTGGTAATACCAATTGTGTCTGGTGAAAAACATAAACAGTGCGTTCGACATAGATGTAAAATCTATCTCCCCGCAGTGATACAGAGAAAGTGATGCATAGAAAGACCTGTTTCCAAATTATATCCTAACAAACAATTAACCACAGTGATGCGAAGAAAGTAATGCTGTAAGAGACCCGCTTCCAAATAGTATCGTGACGCACGATTCGGCGCAAATTTAAATATCACAGCGGTGCCGATTGTGATTTTCAAGAGTGTGCGACAGAAAAACAGAGTGGCAAATACGTGTAACGTGAAAATTAACGAAGGCTGTGCGATTTTAAACAGTCCCCAAATGTTAAAAATCTGACTTACGGTTTGTAATGACAGTTAGTAGACGATTAACGGACCCTCATGGAACCGGGGAAAACCGTTACAGTGCACTTCGGAGCGTGAAAGAGGTTGTGATCATGTGGTATAAGACCACATGATTGACTAGAAACGTGAGTTGATTCGAACTACGTAGAAGAAAGACTAGTAGTTCAGAGGTGTGTATATTCGAAAGATGAAACACGGGTGCGTAAGCATGCTGGTTCATTAGAAACTTGCGATGTAAAAAGACTTGTGAGTTCTAAGAGTCAAACAAGGTGATTCAATAGAATCAGAAGAAAATAAAGGAAATAAAGAAGAAGGGTAATGCATCAGCAATAAATTACAAAAAAGGAACAAGTTGCATGTTGACAAAATAAATGTGAAATTGACAGCATCAATTATCTTACGTGAAACATCCATATTTAAAGCAAGTAATACAAGGTAAATGGCACTTTCCACATGGGAATTCTAAATGACCTAAGGTACTGTGGAGTCCAAAGAGGGAGATAGTCCAATGTTATGTATCTGAGTGTAAGAAAGACCAGATTATAGAAAGCAGCCAAGGTCATAGCGTTCATTGAGACCTTTTGGGTATGTAGAATTGAGCTTGTGAATCCAAAATATTTCTCTTTGTAGTAGATATTTACTGTTATCTCGTCCCCTAAGATAGGGTATCAGTTCAAGAACGAGGAATCGGAGTTGGCAAATATTGTGTTGGTGCTGGTGAAAATGAGTTGCGATTGGAGATTTAGCTTGTTGTGTCCGTATGTTACTTTTATGTTCGTTGATTCTTATATGAATCTTTCTCTCCGTCTTACCCACGTACACCAGGCCGCATGGGCATTTCAACATGTAAATGAGATTCTGGCTATTACATGTGGCTGTAACTCTGAGTTTAATTGTGTGGCCTTGTGATGGATGTTAAATAGTAGTGCCTTTAATGATGGAATTACAGTTGCCACAGTTAAGACAAGGTACAGTGCCTTTGAAAATGCTTGTAGTCGGTTCGTCCGCTTTGGATATTATTTGTTTGAGGTTGCGTGATCTTTGGTAAGCAAATCTTGGAGGTGCATCAAAGGCATTGTTAAATTCCGCTTCAGTGCTTAACATAGGCCAGTATCTGAGGATGGTTTTTTTTATGTTGAAACTATGTGTTGAAAATTTGGATACAAATGTCATTCTCTGGTCTTGTATTTTAATGGATTTAGGTGAAAGTAACATTTGTCGGGTGGATTTGTCTGACTTCAAAATGGCGTTATCCAAAACTTTAGTTGGGTACTTGCATTGTTCAAACTTAGAGATACAGGTAAGCTTGCTCGATTCGAAAAGATCATTGGTGCTTGAGATTCTTTTTAATCTCAGAAGTTGAGAGTAGGGTAGATGTTGCTTGAGCGATGGTTGGTGAAAGCTGTGGAAATGAAGAAGATTGTTACGGTCAGTAGGTTTTGTGTATACCTGAGTGGTAAGGTGTCCTTGATTGATGGTAATATAGGTATCCAGAAATGTTATTGATTCTTTGTTTATACAGTGGGTAAATTGGATGCGTTGATCTACTGTGTTGAGAGATACAATCAGAGATTGACACAGAATTCTTAAAACAATAACTTGGCATTGTAAAGTGCTGAATGCTGCACTTTGTGTAGAAATGATTCACAAGAAAAAAAAGCTTGAATACAGTTTAAAAATGAAAAAATTCAAGAGCAGAAAGGTCCAAGGACTCTCACAATACAGCGTCTCTCAGCTTCCTTCCAATTTACACTATCTGTAACATAATGAAATACAAGGACCAACCTCTACTTTGCAGGTGTCTTCATGACTACGCTACTAATTAAAACTTTCACTGATTATCGCAGTGACAACATTTCTTCTTATGGGAAAGAAAGCAGCAGAAATTTGCATTTGATTATTAGGACTCCAGCTACACCTGGTAATTTAATGTTCATGTCACAAAGCAAGAAAGCAACCAATGTTAGTTATTTTAAAATGCAGGCCGACACTAACTATGGCCAATCTAAATGTAAATAAACATATCCTTCTACAAATAATGCTAACATGTCTATATGTTAAGGTCTTACTCATGTAAACATTTAATATATGAAAATACGTCCCCAAGTCCTCCATCTGGTGATTCAGAAAATCACCATAAACCGCACTTTCACTAATTGAACTTTTCCAGTACTAGGACGTTGTCGATTGTTCCAGCTTGCTTCTGGACTCTTCCAACGCTTTAAGCTCACAATACACCCTATCCTGAAAGCCACCAGTTCACACTCAATACATTTCCTCTTCTTTCCCGTTGTTGCTGACAGCAAATTTTCTCTGCTGCAACTCGGCCCACCCTTTTTCGAAATCATTTTTTGTTAGCTTAGGAAATGAAAAATATACATCACACAATCAAAATGATTATTATAGAGGTTAATATCGTTTTTAGAATCCATCCATCAATAAAACTAAACCACTTGTCACTCTTGGAAAATCCTTGCCTCATTGCTTCCCAGGCATATGGCACCTCCGAATTCTTGACTTCATCAGAAATGTCTGTCATGCTAGTCATGAATTTGTTAATTGTATCACTTGTTTCAGGCACCGACGTGCAGCATTTCTGGATGTCAAACATGCAGAACACTCTTTCCTCTTTTGCTAAAAAGATGCCTAAAGAAAGCCTATTCTTTAAATCCATAGCTCTTTTAGCTACAAGCTCAGTAATTTTTGTGATTAAAACACCAGCCATGTTAGTAGCTCAATGATCTACCGAGGTCGACAGCTTTCTATTCTTCAAATCAAAATCATCTAAAACTATACCTAGAGAAGGCATCATAGCTCCAAAAATATTGCCTACTATTTTTGAAGCACTACGCTTAGATTTCCCAGGAGCCACTAACAGTGGTGTAATGCAAAATGATTGCCGTCCCTGCAGTATATGAGGAGGGGCCTGAGTCTCCCAAATCTCACAGATATTCATTTTGCTTGGGCAAAATGTGGCTCCCCCTGAAGGATTGGGGGCCTATGAGGGCTTGAGGGCCCCTGCACCATGGACTCCAGAGGCCTGCGTTACTCTTACCTGGCATCTACTCTCTTATCATGTCTGTCACCTACACAATATACTTTTGGAAACACTGAAGCTAAATACCAACTACTATTATACAATTTTGTGGATGCTGAAAATAAGAATTCTTCCACGACATATACTAAACTTATCTAATTACAGGTTCTCTCCCATGACAAAACTTGATCAGCCATAACTTTGATTTTTTTTACACTATCACTCCAACTCACTATTTCTGGTCTTTGCATATGATCTTTCTGAATCACCTCACACAGAGTTTTGGATGTATTTCTGTCTCTAATACTGTTTCTTCTTATTTCTCCCAGCCAAACCTTTCTTCTTTCTATATCCTCTTCTCAGTGTTTGTCTTAATTCCATTCAACTCTTCTTAAAGTCTTTCGCAGCTCTATTCAGTTTACATGAAGCCTTAAAGTTAGTGGGGCTAGCAACATACATTTTTGTGACAGGCCACTTATAATTAACTATATTCTCCTTGCACTTCCTCCCTGCCAATTGATTTAAAGTTGTAAACATAGGCACATCACCCAAAGACATATTAAAATACAAAACATAATCCAAAAAATTATCTTGACGATAAACCAGATGCATGATTATACTACAGGTGAAGGTCAGGTAAGTGGAAAGTGGAGGTAGGTTACACCAGCTGCAAAGGCCATGGACACATACGAGCATAGCACCCATAATATTTAAATTCTCTAACTATCCATAAAAAATATTGTCTGAGAAATTAACTTCAAAGCCTTCTTTGTGCAGTAATTTCATATAAAATGTATGTTGCTCAGCTCAATAGATTTGATTAGTTTTAATCCTAGTTGAGGCATGGTTGAAGACATTTACTCCAACTGTGCCTCTGATACTAGGGATTTTAGGTTAGAGGCTCATACTAGTTACTCCCTGCTACATGGCCACCTTCTTCCTTTGCTGTCCTTTGAAGAGCTACAGATTCTCTGTACCAAAGTACAATTGGGCAAACCAGCTGATCCCCTTAAGCTGGATCTATGTTTACATTTCAGGATTGTCTTTTTCCACTCTGTCTTGAGGTGATAAATCTTTCTTTGGCATCAGCATCCAAACTGGCTTCTTGGAAACATGTCAAATTATTCCCTTCTCAAAAAACCTGCTTTGGATGCTTCTACACCAGAAAACCTTTGTCCCATTACCTTACTGCCATTTCTGGCTAAAATCACTGGGACACGTAAAAATACCATTGTAACAAATTTTTGGGAGACTAACCAAATTCTGTACATTCCCAAAATGGTTTCAGGCCACGACACAGGACCAAGTCGGGTCTGCTTGCTGTTAATGAGCATCTTAGTGGCTCTCTAGATGAAGGCAGATCCTCTGCTTGGATCTTGCTTGACTTAAGCTCCGCTTTTGATACAGTGTCTCATGATGTTTTGCTCCAGCGTTTACAGGAGATTGTTATCGGTGGCGCCTCACTAACCTGGTAGTCCTCCTTTCTCTCTGAATGATCTTATCAGGTTGTTCCCCCCACGTAGTTTCTATTCACACACTTTGCGACATGGTGTTCCCCAGAGCTCCTTGCTGAGCTCTACTCTATTTAACATTTATATTCAACCATTGGCTCAGGTTGTGCAAGCCCAGGGCTCACTCACGTTGGTGTCATATGCTAATGATACCCAGCTTTTGATCTATCTTTCCAACAATCCTACTCTGGATCTGGCTAAATTCAAAGTGGCTGGTGCAGTGTGCCTACAACTGAACTCAAGCAAACCTAAAAATCCTTATTTTAGGAAGAGCTATCCACCATCGGGGCACCCATTTGTTGCCCTTTTCTTTGGGGCTACCCCTGCTGACTAAGGCGGTGGTAAAAAATGTAGGTGTCTGAATCGACAATGCCTTGACCTTTGAAGCGCAGGTGAAATCAGTGTTAGGTACCTGATTTGAACTTCTATGTGGGCTCAAACCTATTCTTGGATTTTTTTACTCCACACCCGCCAGGTTATTATTCAGTCTACCATCTTTTTGAGGTTGGACTACTGTAATATCCTGTACTTAGGATCTAATAAAATGGTGACCAGAAGATTCCAGCTGGCCCAAAACGCTGCTGCAAGATTGCTATTCTCTCCTCCAAAGTTTTGCAAGTTCTCTAGCTTTTCTCATATGCTGCATCTATTCCCTGTGGACAAGCATGTCCATTTCAAGGTCCTGTGCTTGGCACATAAAATCCTAGCCTCTCAGGGACATCCCATTCTGTCCAATCTGCTCCGACCTTACCCACCCTCGCGGGTTCTCTGCTCAGCTTTCCTCAATTTGGCCTACGTCCCACGTGTTATAATAGTAAGAGCAGGAGGCTGCGCTTTCCGCACCTTGTGCACCTGCTCTCTCAAACACGCTACCTCTGTCTATCAGGATCATTCAAAACCACTGAGTAGTCAGGAAGGCCCTGAAGACCTGGCGGTTTTCTGTTTAATCCCTCCTGTGGTCCTCTCTGCGTGTCTTTTACAGTGGCCTTTCTTGAGACTAGCGCTGGGCAGCCATGCGCTTTACAAATATTTTATCATAACATAACGGCTTGACAAAAGAGTAAAGACACGCTAGTAATCCTGCCAATAATATAACAATGGCTACTGCCAACAGTACTACTGTAATTTTGTCGACATGGTCAGCAAAACCATCAGTTTTTATCACTGTAAAGTAGGCGATCAATGGTACTTAAGACTTGAATATTGGGTAAAAATGACCGGAAATCGTGTTTCTGCATATTTGTGCTCTAAAACTGTATTTACAGAGTTGCATTAATACTCCAGTCACCCCGTTTTGAGTTCTGTCAGCAAATCATGTGCGTGTTTTTATCTGTTTTTGCTTGCATCTCTTAATACAGCAATAAAAATGCAGTTGGCCTTCAACAAGGAGGTTTTACACTGGTATGAATGAATCCGTTTTGACCCTCACATCCAAATTGGAACATTTCAAGTGATCACAAATGCAAATCATTTCTTCTTTCTTTATTTTTATATGAGGTAAAATGATAACCTGTAATTGAATCAGACGATTTGTGGATTGTAATCACATCCGAGGTTTTCACCAGGAATACTTAGTATCCAAATTAGCATAACTCACCACGCTAAAGAAATGAGTCATCATCATCCGAAATTTAATGCATGTTTTGGTTCATTTATAAGAGGAAGCGATTTCAGTGGCCGGCATAGAGGAGCGGCATATGATTGGTTCATAATGGGTAGCGGATATCTCCTCTCTGCAGTGCATACTTAATAGGACACAATCGAATAGCTGCCAAACTGCACCACAGCTATTAATAACACACAACCAATATTTTCCTATAGTCGGTGTTCTCTTTACACCCGTGAATGTGAATTGATGTCTGGTATTCATGTTCTCTGAAGGCTAACTACAGCCTGTTCATTATTCTGTAATTAGCAAAAGCGTTGCTACGTGATTTCTCATCTAAATTAGAACAGGGTCCACGGGGAAAAATAAAGAAACGCAGTGGTAATTGCTAGTGCGAGTTTTCCTGTGTCATCTGCATTTACTTCTGTTAATTTCTCTCTCCTTTTGACACGGGTGTAATAGACCGTGAAGATAATCAAGGAGGCTGAACAAAGTTGGTGCATATTTAAGCAAAACAAAGAAAACTTAATTAACGAGTGGGGTTTGTTAGCAATTTTATTATTTGCCAAAAACAGAAAAGGGTTTGTAAGGGAATATACCCGAGTATGTCCTGCTAGTCCATCTCTTGCCAGGCCCAATTGGCTGGCGCCAATGTTTTAATACATGTAGTCGGGCTCTGTATCCTAGCGGTTAGTACTGTCTTCAATGTGCTTTCTTTCACCTGCTCTTTCTAGCGATCAGTTGGGGCAGGTGATGGGGCATGTGGTACTAGTGTATATAACAGTGGACTTTGGTGTCGTAGAAGTCTGCCTCCAAATGCAAAATCGCAAACCCTCCCTTATTATGTGAGAACAACAGTATTTCCCACTTTATCTGCTGCTGTGTGCCCCCAGAAACCAAGTGGGTCAGTTTTTATCCTTGTGTAAAAAAGAAGGACTTGTTCAGTGGGATTAGGATACTGCTGAGTAAATCTAAAAATGTATCCTTTATCACCATTTTAACAAGTGTAATTTTTCCCGCTTTGGATAATGCCACCTTGACCATCCGATCTACTTGAACTGAGAACCTCTTCATCACCATGTCTTAATTATCTGTGATCACTAATGTTAGCCATTTTAGGATGCAGGACTACATTAGTTGTGATCAGTCTAAAGATAAATGAACATATCCTTCTACAAACAAATTTAACATGCTTATGTGTTAATGTCTTATTAACGTAAACATTTATTATATGGAATAAACTTCACCAAGTCCTCCCTCTCACAATATACCCTGTCTTGAATGTCATCCAGTTCATACTCAATACGTTTCCGCTTGTTGCTGACAGCTGCATCTCTCCGTTGCACCTCGACCCACTATTTTTTTAAATCATTTGTAATTTCTATTGTAACAAGATATATGCATATCATACAATCATAATGATTAGCATAGAGGTTAATATAGTTTCCAGAATTCCACATTAATACGACTAAACCACTTTTAAGGTTTGAAAAATCCTTTCCCTATTGCTTCCCAGGCACCTGTCTCTTCCAAATTCTTTACCTCACAAGAAATGTCTGTCATGTTAGTTATTAAGTTGGTAATTTTATCGCTTGTATCTGTTACACACGTGCAGCATTGCTGAACGTGAAGCATGTGGCAAACTCTGCCCTCTTTTGCTAATACGATGTCTAAAGCAAGCCTATTCTTCAAAACCATAGTTCGTATAGTTATACACTCAGTATTAATTGCTGTTAAAGCACCAGCCATGTTAGTATCCGCATGTCCTACCAAAGTAGACAGATTTCTATTCTTCAAATAATATAAACTACACCTTCAGAAGGCATCATAATTCCAAATATATTGCTATTATTTGTGAAGCAGTACACTCCTTTAGAATATAATGAGATATTCATTCGGCCTGGGCTGAATGGCCCGCCCTTGACGGATTGGGTGCCCATGGAGTGTTGGGGCCCTCTGCACCAGGGACTACATAAGCCTCTGTTACACTACTACTTTACACCTCTTCTTATCAGCTATGTCATCGACATGATATACATATGGAAACACTAAAGCAAAATGACAACTACCTTCCAAATTTTGAAGAAGCTGAAAATAAGCATTCTACAAGCACACATGATATAACACTGTTCCCACTCCGGAATGGCACGCAAACCTCCTTACAGACAGCCAACTCTTGTGTAGTTTTTGGGGTTGTTGTTGGCTGCAGTTTTATTACCCTTAAACGCATACTCATTTTACAGTCCCCAGGACATAATTTTATGGCCAGGGTCATAAATCATTATCACGAACCATCATAAAATCTGGTGTCATAAATCTCAATGTGTTGCACATCATAAATCATGGGTCATAAATCATTTGGGTGTCGTAAATCATTTGGAGTCATGAACCATCATAACTTGGTGTCATAAATCATGGGGTGCACGGATAGATGTTAAAAGAATGAGGCTCAAGGAACATCATTGTGGGGGCCCTCTTGACCAGTGGCATGATCCTAGAGTAAAAGGTGTCGAGGGAGACCATTTGGGTCCTGTTGTTCAGAAAGTCTTTAAACCAGTCTAGTGCCATCTCCAGGATGCATATCTCAAAAAGTCTTTGAGCCAAGATGGAATACAAGACGGTGTCAAACATGGCTGACAGGTCAAGAAGAACAAGCATAGCCGGCATTCCGGTGTCTAGTGATAGTCTTAGAATCGACTACTGCCACCAAAGCTGTTTCCATGCTGTGAAAAGCTCTAAAGCCCGACTGTGAAGGGTCCAGAAGATGGTGTTCCTCCAAACAGGAGGACAGTTGTTTATTCACAAAAGATTCTAGAACCTTGCCCAAAAAAGGAAGGAGAAAAATGGGCTGATAGTTGGCAGGCACTTTAAGGTCAGCGTTAGGTTGCTTTAGAATAGGTGAGACCTGTGCAGATTTCCTCTCCAGTGGCACGACCAGCGAGGTAAGCAATAGGTTAAACATAGACGTGATAGTGGGAGTAAGTATGGTTGACAGAGCAGTCATTATACAAGGTGGACAGGGATCAGAAGTGATCCCGATTTGGCTTTAATCAACATCTCTCACACCTGTGCTTGAGTGATGGGCTCAAATTTCTCAAGTACAGCTACGGAATATCCATGAGGAAAATTGTTGGTTGAAGCGGCAACAAAGGATGAAGTGAGATACAAAAGTTCTGATATATTTTATTATTTTCTCGATTTTTGCCTCAAAATGGTCCGCAAGAATATTACACAAAGCTTGAATGGCTGGGATAACTGAGGAACAGGCAAGAGGCTTGGTGAATTCATTTAACACTTTAAACAGTTCTTTAGCAGATTTTCGGCTTAGTCGATCCTGCGTATGTATTCTTTGCACTTCTCTAATTTTCAAATTGGTAAGCCCCTAAGGCTTGTTTATATGTCTTATTGTCAGAGGAGGACTTTGAGGGTCGCCATCTCCTTTCCAGTCCTCTGCGGCTTGTCTTTTCAAGCCTTAATTCAGTTGAGTACCATGGGACATGATGTCTGATGGCCTTGAGAGAACCCTGTTTAAAAGGGGCATCTATATCTAAAGCCTGAGAGAAAGAGTCCTGGAGTGTGGCTAAGGCAGATTTTATGTCCTGGGTATTTTCTATGTCTGTGGCATAAAAGACTGGCTCAAAAGAATTTAGAGTAACCTGCTTCCAGGACCTCACCATACTATGGCCAATCTTCTTAGGCCTTAGGTAGACATCCTTAACTGGGACCCGAAAGCTAGTTGGCAGAGGTAGATACCTTTGTCCAAATAGGGGCCCTTGCTTCTAGTCAGGGTAAGGGGGATACACTTCTAAAATAACCCCTGCTCACCCCCTTGGTAGCTTGGCACGAGCAGACAGGCTTATCTCAGAGGCAGTGTGTAAAGCATTTGTGAACACATACAGTAATACAGTGAAAACACTGCAAATGGACACCACACCAGTTTAGAAAAATAAGTTATCTCACTAGACTTAACACAAGACTAAACAACAAAAATCCACAATACAGTAATAAAAATATGACTTTCAGATGGTAGAAAATAGCTTAGTTCTATGTAGATGGTAAATGCGACACTTTACTCTCAGTGTCTTGGATGCATCACGCAAAACAAACAAAAGGGTCACAGGGAAGGTGATGTGTCGGTTCCTTGCTTCGGGGAAGGTGATGCGTCGGTTCGTTACTGCAGCCCAGGGGAGGTAATGTGTTGGTTCCTTACCGGAGAGTAGGTGATGCATCGGTTTCTTACTGCGTTCCGGTTACGATGTGACAAGATGGTGCCTCGATACGATACGACGATCCGGTGCGATGCGACAAAATGGCGTCTCTGATGCGATGCGACAACTTGGATGCGATGTGTGCACGCCCGGTGGCCGTGCGGCAAAATCGATGGTTTCTTGACCTGCGACAGACCCTGCGACACACTTCTCTGGTGATGCGACGACAACCTCTGCGGCGGCGACAGGCTTCTCTGGTGATGCGACACGCTTCATCGGCAATGCGACGGCAACTGCTGCGGCGGCGACATGCTTCTTCCTCGTTGCATCACGCTTCCAGCTCCCAGCGACACGCAGTCTCCTGAGGACCCAAAACAACAACAGGAACCTCTCTGCAGGTAGAATTCCCAGCAAGGAAATTCAAGGGGAGCTGGTGGTGAAGTCTTTGTGTCCCTGAGACTTCAGAACAGGAGGCAAGCTCAGCTTTAAGCCCTTGGAGATCTTCCTCAAGATAGTTAAAGTACACACAAAGTTCCTTTTCTCCTTTCCTTGGCAATAAGTAACCATTGCAGGCCAACCCCAAACAGCAAACAGCACAGGGGCAGTCTCCTCCTTTAGCTTCCTTGGTTTCTCTCCTTGGCAAAGGTGTGTCTTGATTCCCAGAATTGATCTAAAGTTCTGGGTTCTGGGCTCCAATATTTATAGTGCAAAGTCCTTTGTTCTCTGAAGGCAGATAGTGTCTGTGCTCAGCCAAAACCAATTCTGTCCTCCCTGGTGCAGCTTCCTGGCAGGAGGTGGAGCCAGCATTGTTAAAAGCAGACCTGGCCCAGGTAGCTGAAAGGAAATCTGCTCCCCCCACTCTATTCAAGGCAGGTCCTATGCAGCCCAGCCCTGACCCATCAGACTGCTGGAGCCAAGGCCCTCTCCAGCCCCCTGTCACTCACAAACCAGACATGGAATACACAGACCTAGCAGAGGCATACTGGATGGCAATAAAATACCTACTTTCTAAAAGTGATATCTTCAAACACAGAATGCAAAAATCACCCACACTAAAAGATGTATTTTAACATTCTGAGTTCAGGCATACTAAATGTTATTTTCTCATCTCGATCCCTGGGTCAGTTATGATTATAAGATGTTATAATCAAACTGCCCATTCTGGCCTATGGGAACAGATACCCTTGCAATAGTGAAAAACGAAATTGGCTGTCATTCACTACCAGGACATGCCACTCACATCAGGGCATGTCCTACCTTTCACATACAATATGCACCCTGCCCAGGGAGGTACTTTGGGCATACCTTAGGGGTGATTAACATGTAGAAAAGGGAAGGTTTAGGGACTGGCAAGTGGGTGTACTTGCCAAGTCGACATGGCAGTCCCAGACTGCACACAGGCTCTGCAATGGCAGGCCTGAGCCCTATTTTACAAGCTGCTTCTGTGGGTGGCACAACCAGTGCTGCAAGCCCACCAGCAGCATTTGATTTACAGGCCCTGGGCACACATTATGCACTGAACTAGGGGCTGACAAGTAAATCAAATAAGCCAATAATGGAGTCACTAATCCATAACACAATTTACAAAAGTGAGCAGATGCACATGAGCACTGATCAGCAGTGCAAAGGTGCCCAGAGTCATAAAACCACTAAAAACAGGTCAGAAAAAAATACAGGAGGAAGGCAAAAAGTTCATGGATGACCCTGCAAAAGGGCCAAGCCAACAAGACCATATTAAGGGCTTGGGAGAATCAATGTGGAAGTGCTGCAAATTAGTGAACACAAGATCAAGGGTGTAGCCACCTATATGGGTGGAAGACTTAACATTTCGATGTCAGTAAGTAGGAGAGACACAGCTATTCCTGAAACTATTTCAGCATGATAGTTGAAGTCACCCACCAAGATGAAAGCATCTTTCGCAGGGTCATGTGTTGCTAGATGTTCTTTCAGTTTATTGCTAAAGCCCTTCTTAGGGCCGGGAGGGTGATAAACTAGAGCGCCCTTCCAGGGACCACCATGAGTAGTTTCTAGTTTAAAGATACTTAGCTCCATCCTGGCAGAGAAAAAGAGTCAATAATTTCAATCTTCAAGGAGTCCAGAAAAGCTATAGCTATCTAGTATCCTGTCTTAGTTTCTCTTTTCAGTCGGACCATCCTATATTTATAAGGAAACGCAATAGAGATGCAGTGAAGGGCAAGTGGGTAAAACACAACGTTTCTGTAAGGAATCAGATATCAGGTTGTAGGGAAGAAAGTAAATCCCATAACGTAGTTGTGTGTTTAGGAATCAACCTTGCATTGCAGTAGAGACATTTTACTATAGGGGATTCATTTTGGGAATTGAAAATGTAATTCTCTTGGGGAATCTTTAGCCTTGGGGAGAGAGGTCTTTTCTCCACATGACCACAACAAATCTACGTTAGGGACGCCCCTTTCACTAGATGCCCAGGCACAAGAGTTAGTAATTCAAGAAAAAAATGCATTCATAGTATGAGGATGGGCCCTCCAAACAAGGGGAAAACTCATAGGCACATAGGAAATTGTCAGCCCTATGCGATGCTGCCAAGTCCTTTAGATGTTTGAGCTCATCATTGGTGTAACAAATCATAGTGGGAAGACTTGCCTCTATGGTGGAAGATGCAGGGTTCTGGCACCTGGCAACATTCAGGTGCAGAGGGGTGCAAACAGGCTTGCTTTTAGCTCGCAGGCAGCGTGTCCGTTCCAGGCTCTTGTTAAGTAGGGAGCTGATACTGAAAGCAAAAACACTGAACTGCTAATCGATCTAAAATGGCAGTAATACCATTAACTCCCTCGTCACAAATGGTGTCAACCATGGTGGACCGGGGAGACTTAGTCAAAAGGTGAATAAAGCAAGATATAAAATTGTGAATAGTTTGTGATTAGTTTCAGGTCATTCGCCACATATTGTACACTTGTCACAATTTGACTTTGAGACCCTTGTGCACTGTTTTCTCCTCCCTCTGTATGTTTTTTCTTTGTTTGAATTTGACTCTACAAATTAGTGTTTGTTGTCTCCACTTCTAAGCTGGCGTGTTTTCACTCTCTTGGTATGGGAAGCATATATGCAGTGTGATAATCTGGCACACGTAACAATAGTGTTTGTCACAAGGATGATCTGAAATGTTCCTTCCTACACACCTCTAGGCTTGTCTTCCTAATGTATTTCTTCACAGAACCCAATTACCTGGTCTACAGTCATGTTACAGCTCTTGTTTTTCAGGTGAGGGCCATCACGTCTACCTGTTGGGGAACCGAATTCACCAAATCAGCCACTCGTTTGCTGTAATTCGGAATCACATCACCCATTGTATTAACAAGCTCAACTGCAGGCACTGATACAATTCTCCTGGGTCTTACCATCAACACTTCATGCAGCGAGAGTCCAGTCCTTCAATTAGGAGTACTTTGAAGTCACATCAAAACAAGGGGGGAGTGTAAGGCCATTTCAAAGAGTTAGATATACTGGCCATCCTGGATTTCAGAATTTCAATAATATGCTCCACAATGCTAGAAGCCTCTTGCCTATAACTACAGTATGTAAGCTATGATCAATCTAAACATAAATGACATATCATTCTACAAACAGTGTGAATATGTCTATGAGCTAATGTTGTATTGATGCAAACATTTAATATATGGAAAAAAGCCTCCACCACATGCTTACACAAATAAGTGACCCCTTTCTCTGCCATCTCTCAGTTAGCAAACAGTAGGGCTACTTACTCTGTGTATCTATATGTATCACATACAACTTAAAATTGAGCCTTTTACAAATCAATCTACACCTTTTCTGGAGTCTGACACATGTGACATAAGAAAATCGGTTGTTTCCAGATCTGATAGTAAACTGTATCTACTATCAGGGCTCAAGGTGTGTTTCTAGTAGCATAATTATATTTGCAGATTATATGACTGAATAACGCTGATAAAAAAATACTGTGAAACAAAATATTGTTGAAAAAATGCGGACATAAATATCAACTTTACATATTTTGTATGTATGTACACAGATAACTTTGGAACATATATACCCATTTAAGAAAAAATATGTATAATATAAAAAATGTATAATTTACAATCCTAAAAATATATATTTAAAATATATGCAAATAAACATAATATGTAAATACATACATTGTTTAATAAACATAAATAATAAAATAAAATATACTAATAGTTAAGAATATTAAAATACAAAATATTACAAAGTATAAATAATACACGAAAAATTATTAAAACTAAAACAATAGGGCCCTATCAGGATGTTGGACAGACCACCACTGACAGGCCGTTGATGGCCGTCTGTCTGACATCCAAGGCATTGATCCGATCACTGAATTACGATGCCAGCGATCAGCGCGATGTCGTCAGAGGGAACAACCGCCACTTCTGACAGGGTCAAGGGTCCTGTTGCGGTGTCGGTCGGAGGCCTAATCCCTACAAGGGCACTGCCATAGGGATTAGGATGTTCCTTTCCGACAGCCTTTCCATGTCATCCTTTCTGACATGAAAAGGCTGTCGGTAAGTGACTTTTGGGGCCCCTAGCCGGGTTTACATCCTCCTAGGTCTCCGCTTTCTGGCCTGGGGGGGCACATGTGGTGCCCCCACAAACATATATGCACCGTGTGTCAGGCATCATATGGTGCCTGGCACACGGTGCATAGATGTTTAGAAACACAACCCTTAACTTTGCAGCTTGTGCTGTGGCCCTTTTCTGAGCTGCAGCACAAGCCTCAATGGTAAAGGCTATGTTTCCAACCATTCTGCTGGTGGTCACATCATAATATCAGGAGGCAAACCGCCGACTAATAGTCAGGTGGTTTCACTTCCGAAACGATTCCGGTCGGACACTCGTCCGACCGAAATCCTTAAAAGGCACGATAAATAACAAAAATAATATTACTCCTCAAAAATGTATAAACTAGCTAAAAAAAGGAATCATTTAAATTTAAATTACTTTCAAAATGAAGGTACAAAACTTATGGTAAATAAAAAAAAAAAATCACATAAAAATAGACTTTTAGGGCCTCATGTAGGTAGCCAAATACCGGTCGGTAACGGCCGATTTTCGGTAATTATACCGTTACCGACCGGTATTTTGGCTTTTGAGATGTAGGGGGAGAATTTCTGTATTCGGAATTTACCGAATCGGTAAAATTACCGAATCGGTAAAATTACCGATTCGGTAATTTTACCGATTCGGTAAATTCCGAATACAGAAATCAGATGTAGGGGGACTGTGTGGTGTGTGTGGGGATTCGTTATTTACCACCAACTAATAGTTGGTGGTAAATGACGAATATGTGTGTAAATGCATTATTTTGCCCGTAGATGTGTGCAATGTGGCAGACACACATGCCCTCAGGGCATGTATGTGTGCCACATGTGCACACATGGTCGAATCAGGGGTGCAACAGGGTGTCAATGTGACACCCTGCCACCCTTGCATGTGCTCCCCCATTACCGAATCGGTATTTACCGATTCGGTAATGAGGCATACCTTCCCATCAATGGGAAGGTATGCCTCATTACCGATTCGGTAAATACCGATTCGGTAATTACCGAATTATTCCGAATCGGTAATATTTACCGACCAATTACCTACATAGCATTTACCACTTCATAAATACCGAATCGGTATGATTCGGTATTTATGAAGTGGTAAATGCCAGCCCACCTACATGAGGCCCTTAGTGTTCAAATTCACTATTTTAACCCCAATCTAACCAACAGTAGGGAAAGCTCTGAAGATTCAAAGGATCAGATTTACAACTCCTACTTTAATCTTAGCAACAATAGGGAAAGTGTAGGACTTTGAAGGGGTTCGATTTACTATTCTCACTCCAACGTAAGCAGCAGTAGGGAAAGTGTTTGACGTTTGATTCATAAGATTTTACTATTCTTACTTAAACCTCAGCAACAGTGGGGAAAGTGTTGAACTTAAAAGCAGTCATATTTACAATTTCGTCTCAAGTGTAAGCAACAGCAGGAAAAGTGTTGAACTGTGCACGGGTCAGATTTACTATTTCCTCTCTAACATGAGCAACTGAAGTACTGGGTATTTTAGACCCAGCGGTGCAGGGGCACACACCCTATGACTTCTGGGTTCACCCTGTTCCAGACCTACAGAAACACAGAGTCTTCTAGGTGAAGTCAAAGATTCATTTATTGGCTGCAGACCAATTACAGGTATCCTAGAAGTACAACAGCGTGTATGTTCTCAGGAGACTGCTGAAAATCATAGAAACGGACTTCATCTTAAATACAGTTTTCCCTGCCTCAGGCATACATTCCTAGGTTTATGATATGGCAATAAACAAGTGTACAGTTCAAACGAAAGAGCAGAGTCATGATGACCATCCCACATTCCAGTTAAGCCAGCCCACCATTATTTACACAGCAAGGTTCAGATCCCACATTAGATAATCGATAGGCCCCAATAAACATGAGCATCTCCTGTTTTGGGAAACAAGCCATAAAGCAGGAACAAGCAGGTGCGAAAGTGATTAGCCGGAGGCTTGTGTGTGATGAAAGGACTTTATGGTGCGCTGAGCCCTGATGCTAATCACAGGTGGCCGGAGGAAGGGGAGCTCGTGAGACCAGTTTGACCTGGGGCAGTAGAACCGAGCCGTCCAGGTCACAGAAGAGTCATGGAAAGGCACATGGATTGCAAGGCCCATAGTTGCTTCATTATAGCCTATGTGAGGGCAATCACAAGATGGCCACTGCCTCCAAAATGGAACCCGCGTAGTGAAGCAGAATAACGTGTACACAGTGCATTCATAGCTAGAACGATATATAAAGCACTCGTACATACCGCATTAACCATTTGCGGTTTGCTAATACCAGGATAGACAGGGGTGGGGCCCTGTCCCCTACGCGGTCACAGAGATTAAAGTACGACAGACCCTCCTTTTGCCCTTACATAGGCAATCACTATACTCATCTTAATCCGAGTCTAGGTCAATGTTCACAAAGTCATGGAGATGTTGCTGTAGCATCATCCTATTACTTAGCTCGTCCCTCGATACAGGTTTCCTTACACATAAGGTAGCACAGAGGCCACATATCGCAGGAGCACACTGTATGCACAGACAGAACAGGAAAAGAATGGCTAAGATCATTCCAATGACCATTAGAACTTTCCAACCCCAGGCAGATATCAGTTCCCAGAACCACCCCACCAGTGACCAGTCTCCCTTATCCACGTGTATGGATTCAGATATTTTATGGAGTCTGGAGATGGCTTGATAGACTGTTGGAGCGTTATCTGGTATGAAAATGCAACAACTGGATTGGATAACCTTACATACCCCACCGCGGTCTGCAAGAATAACGTCTAGAACCATGCGTTTCTGCAAAGTCATAAGGCGATCCGCTTGGAGCTCAGCGGTCAGATTACCAAGGGCACCAGCCGTTACATTGACAGTGGATTCAACCACACGAGTCAGTTGTCTCAGGTTCCTACTATTTACCATAGGTCCCCAAAACGGCAGGAAACCCAAGAAGAAGTCTCCTGCTTCCTGACCGGCAGTATCCTCCTTACTAATCACGCCCCTCACAACTCTGGTCTTGTGATAGTCAGCGGCAGCAGTAAATGTTGGCGGTAGCAAGTTCGCAATATAACATGTGCCCGAGAAATCAGGGGGCAACCATGTATATGCTCGGTCATTGCAGATGAAATATGTACCCTTGGCAGCCAAAAACGCAGGGGAAAACTGTGACGGGAAAGTGTACGTTTCAGTACAGTCACTTCTTCCCAGTTGGGCTCTAGGATTTCTGACCATTACCCTGTAAGCAGAACCGACCTATGTGGGGTACGACCCAGATTGGAGATGAGATTTTTCGCTGTCTTTCACCCAGACTAATACTATACCCCGTCGCGTTCCACCCTACATAAGCTCTCAGCTCTTCTTTGGGAATGGATGAGTATGCATCAATATCCCTACTCATATCGGCAATTCCTCTCACTAAGGCTTTATTATTTGTACTAGGTCTGATGGAACGCGGTTGTCGCGGGGAGTAGGCATCTAGAGCGTAGAGGAACATGGTCTGGAATGCCCATGACGATCCATTGTAACTAAAGGGCAGCACCAAATAGGGAATACCCTTGTTAATGGTATGTGGCATTAACCCACAGACCCAGCAATTGGTTGTATTCATTACTAGTTGGTGTTGGTGCAAGAGCTGAATAAACGAGTTATTTACAAATTCTGATCGTCTGGTTTGTTCATGTTCAGGCAGAGGGTGAAAAGAGTGTGAGGAGGCAGTAGAAAGAGGTATAGGCTGTACAGTGGGTGCAATGGGCTCCTGGGAGGAGAAAAACACAAATCCCACAGTAAACATTATCATACTACACAGTATAAATAGGCACAGAAATACAAAACATTTACTTCTCATAATTTTACATATCTTTGCTTTAAAGTTCATTTCCTCAACGGGTCTCTCCATCTTAAAAAACTCCATCCTCTAATCGGGCCGCTCGCGGCGGATGAGTTTCTTCTGCTAAGGAGTACGCCTGTCAGTCCAGGGAAACGCCCTAGACCAACCAGAACCGTTGACCTAACGTCTTCGGCCTGTACCCCAGAGTCTTGGCACCGCGACCCTGCGGCTGAACCCGGATGGTGGTTCGAAAAACAAAAATCAAGAAAGTCCTTCAGATGGGAGAGCTAAAATGTCAAAAAGGAAATAGTAAGGAAATTTTTATTTTTCCATAGGCCTTGGTCTCAAATTATAGCGGAGACGGCCAGGTGCTGTTTGGTCTTGGAACAAAAGTTCAGGCTCTGTGGTGTCCAATCGATTTGACAGTGGCACAGCCTCTTGCAGAATATTGTCACTCTCTTGGTCTGAAACTGTGCCTTTTATGCGTGCATCACTGAATGGTACCAAACGAGGTACAGTGTCTGTCTCAGAGTCGGCGATACCCTCCTGGACCCACTGGTCATATGGCAGGGGCAAGGGAACTACCTTGCAGTGGGTGCCGTGGATCCAGTGTTTCTTCCCCTTCACTCGCACCGCTGATCTTGTTGATAAAAGTACAAGGTGAGGGCCGATCCAGCGAGGCTCGTCGTTGCTCTTGCGCTGGAAGTTTCTAATCAGCACCCATGTGCCAGGGTCGATAGGGTGTCCAGGAGTTTCAGAAGCTTGAGGAAGAGTATCATGCACCTGTTGATGTAAAACACGCAGTTTAACAGTCAAATCATACAAGTAATCGAGTAGTATTGGATGCTCGATCTCACTGAATTTCGCCGGTCTTGGCACGCCCCATACATTAGCCGGGCGGCCAAAGATGACCTCATAGGGACTAAGTCCCACTCGTGAGTGTATGGTCATTCTGGTGGACAGAAGTGCTAAAGGCAGAGCATCAGGCCATTTAAGACCGGTGCTCGCCTGGATTTTGGCCAGCTTAAGTTTTAGAGCACCGTTGTAGCGCTCTACTAATCCAGCTGATTGGGGGTGATTTGCAGCGTGGAACTTTTGCTTGATGCCTAAACCCTCGCACACATTCTTCATTACTTTACCCACAAACTCACTTCCATTATCACACCACACCATTCTTGGCATTCCAAACCTGGGAAAAAACTCCTTCACAAGAGCTTTGGCTGTGGACAGGGCAGTGTTATCTTTCAGAGGATAAGCCTCTATCCACTTCGAGAAAGCACAAACAACCACCAGTACATATTTCAGGTTGTTGCACCTTTCCATGTGGATAAAGTCCAGCTGCAAAACTTCAAATGGGTATGATGGGGGTGCAAAATGACCAGCTGGAGTTGGGGTTCCCCTACCAGGGTTGTATTTCAAGCATACCATGCAATTCTTGACCACATTCTCTGCACACTTGGGAATCCCAGCATTCTGCCATACTGGAGCCAACAACTTACAAATTCCTTGCGTACTGATATGTGCCATCCCATGTGCCATTGTAACTACTGGAAGCACATATGCATCGGGCAACAACCATCGCCTATGTTCTGTCAGATCAATCCAACAACCATTCTCATCTAACTTACCCACACTTTCTCTCCACTTGCTTAATTCTTTCTCTGTAGCTTCAGCTTGAAGCGACTTCACACTCTCTATTGTGTTTTCACACATCCCAACATCATCAACCCATCTTGCGGGGCCTGCAATATACATTCTAGTCTTTACATTCTGTGCTGTTTCTTTCGCGATCTCATCAGCAAACGCATTCCCACGTCCAACATCATCTGTGATTTTCCTGTGCGCACTGCATTTCATAATCGCAACTTGTAATGGTAGGGTCAGTGATTCAAGGAGATCATTCACCAACTTGCCATTCTGAATTTTAGCTCCATGCGACGTCAGGAACCCACGTTCTTTCCACAGTCGTCCAAAATTGTGAGCCACGCCAAAGGCGTACTGGCTATCGGTGTATATATTCACTCTCATTCCTTCAGACAACACGCACGCTCTCGTGAGGGCGATTAATTCTGCTGCTTGGGCCGAATTATGTGGCACTCGTGCAGTTTCCACAACCGTATGTAAAGTCGTGATAGCATATGCAGCAGTTGTGTCACCATTAGGGAGCTTGAAACACGAACCATCCACCCATAAAGTACCATCACACTCAGCCAGGGGAGTATCTTTTTGATCTACTCTCCCTTTCGTCTCTTCTTCTGTTCTGAACAGACAGTCATGTTGCTCATTCTCATCTAGGTCTGCTGGATTTGGCAATAACGTAGCTGGATTCAGCGTGTTGCATCTCTTTATGTGTATGTGATTTGCTAACAGTGTGAGCTCATAGCCTGATAATCGCGCACTAGTCAAGTGTTGTGTCTTGGTTCTGTTTAATAATGTGTCTACAGCATGTGGAACCATAACGATCAATGTGTTGTCCATTACCAAACCAGCAGATTGTCGGATAGACATAGCTGCAGCAGCTGTCACTCTCAGACAGCTTGGCAATGCCCTCGCTACAGGGTCCAAGGTTGATGAAAAATATGCGCATGGGCGCGGTCTGTCACCAAAAGGCTGTGTTAACACTGATAATGCGCAACCATCTTTCTCGTGAACATACAATGTAAAAGGCTTGCTGTAGTCAGGAGTACCCAACACAGGTGCATTGCGCAATTCCACAAAACTTTTCTGGCACTCTTCAGACCATGGGATAGGATTCGGTGTGTCTTTGCATGTTAAGGCTAACAAAGGTTTTGCCAACAAGGAAAAATTTGGGATCCAGTGCCTACAGTATGAGGTAATGCCCAAGAAAGCACGCACTTCTCTCTGTGTTCTTGGCACACTCAACTGCGCAATGGCTTGAATTCTTTCTGGGGTCAGTTTCCTTCCCTCCTTCGATAAGAGATGACCTAAGTAGGTCACTTCTTGTCGACAATATTGCAGCTTGGAGAGAGACACTTTATGATGGAAAGCAGATAAATGGCGCAACAATGACAATGTGGCTTCTTTGCAGATCTTTTCAGTATCCGCGGCGATTAGTAAATCGTCCACGTACTGAATCAGAATAGCGCCACTAGGTAAAACAAGTGCATCAAGCTGCGCTTTCAAAGCTTGACTGTATATGGATGGACTCTCACAGTAGCCCTGGGGAGCGCGTTTGAAGCGGAAGCTTCGGCCTCCCAGACTAAAGCCAAAAATGTCTCTGCTCTCTTCTGCAATTGGGATGCTAAAGAAAGCATTCTTTAAATCGATCACTGAAAACCGTGCAGCAGAGGCTGGAATCATCGTTAACAAGGCAGTTATATCAGGGACAACTGGAAACTGTGGCACAACAATCTTATTAACCTCTCTAAATTCAATCACAAATCTGTAAACAGGTGGCTGTGAAGGGTCCGTTCGTTTTAAAACAGGTAAAATCGGGCTGTTGCAAACGTTGCCTCTTGTCTCTTCAATTACACCCTTATTAATCAAATCGCTGACAATGTCTAACAATGCTTTCTGGCCTTTATTAGAGATCTTGTACTGGGGAATACGTGGCAGTCTGACATTAGCCTTTAAAGTTACCACGTATGGCGGTATCTCCAAGAGGCCCACATCATTGGGACCAGTAGCCCAAAGGACATCCGGAAGGGATGACAATTCAGGCGGCATTGTATTTTTAGACAAGTACATCGGGGAAATCACTTTCCTGCCTAATGTAAGTTGTACCCCTGACGGTGAACAATACAGTGTAGCATGTAATCTTTTCAACAAATCTAACCCTAAGCAAATTCTCACCACAACCTGTTGTTAGAATCAGGGGTGCTTTCAGCTCGCAAGGTCCAATAGAAAGTGACATGGGACTAGAAATCGGGTTTCTAACTGGGGCGCCAGAAAAACCTACTGAAACATTTATATCGCCAGACAAAGGTGCGCCAGGGAGTTTTGAATGCATGATTGAACTCTTTGCAGCACCAGTGTCTAGAAGAAAGGGCTCCGTTACATTTGCTGTAGTCACCTCAACATACGGTCCGCTCTGATCCACTGGCACTGAAACAACTCCCTCTCTCTGTCTACGGCTGTCCTAGTAATCATTATTTTCTGCATCGCCGTCCTCTGCATAATAATCATTATTGTAATACTGAGCTGTATTACTAGTTGTGTTAGCTTGCTGGTCAAAACTATTGATGGTATTTTGAGGCGGCAGAGGACGCGCGTTCTGGGGATCATTTCCACGCCCTCTGCCTCTAGGAGCTTGCTGACCACCCCTACCTCTTGTGCCATACGCATTACCGTTCCGCTGCATTAATTTAGGGCAACTATATTTAAAATGACCTTCCTCTTTACAGTATGAACATTGGTTGGGACCTACAGGGACACGTGGTTGATAATACCCATTCATTTGCTGATTGTTCTGAAATTGTTGGGGTTGGTGATAGACACCTTGGGGTTGCCTATAATTATTCTGAACTCCACGTGGCGGATAGGCCTGCTGCAAAAGGACCTTTGTCTTTAGTTCCTTCGTTTTCTTATCTGTTCTATCTTTTTCATCTTTATCTCTGTTTTCATAATACTGTGCAGTAGCCAGTATTTGCGCTGAAGAGGAAACAGCCCAAGAACTTTCTGAATCGTTTAACTTTTTACACAGGTCAGGAAGTAAATTCTGCACAAATTTATCCACAAATAACCGTTGGCCACCCTCAGTACTCATATCTTGCCCACTGTGATCAATAAACGTTTCTTCAAACCTGGTAAAGAAGTCTGACACTGTTTCATCTTTCTTCTGCTTGCATGCAGATAGCTTGTCCCAATATACGCACATCCTGGGCATTATTGTCTTCATATACGTGATGATTCTACCAGGGAGTTCTGCTATTAATGGCTCAGGTTTTGCGCCACCAGTTTGTCTAGCGTCAGCGGCAATAATGTCAGCCCATGTAGCACCTAGTTCTGCATCGTGATCTGCATTACGAATTGATCCCCATAGGGGCTGTGGAACAACATTACCAAACAACATGTCTATGTCGGCCAGATTCATAACGCATGACCCTGCCGTCTGTGACAACTCTTTATAATATCCTGCAGGGTTTTTACGGGGATCAGGCAATGTCTGCTTAAGCGCTAGCACCTCAGAACGCTTCCATGGAACATGCACCCAAACACGCTGAAAATGCGCTGGCACAGCAGCGATACCGGCACCGGCATCAGCTGCAACTGCTTCCTTCCATACCGGGGGAACTTCTCTCATGGGGTATTGTCGCGCTTTTACCTTTTTCCCCACAAGGACATCTTGTTCAAACAATGACTGTTGACAATCATCATTCCTGAAGGACAATACAACCGCAACTGCTTTATCTACCTCGCGATCCACAATTGTACCAGTTCCAAAATCAAACCTCACTCTACACAACTCCTGCGGGCTCGGGTCTTTACCACTATCCTCCAATTCTTCACAGAGAATTTCGCACATTTTCTCAAACACATATCTCTGTTTTGGGGCATCCCATTGATGGAAAACGTTGACAACTGATTCCACATCATACAGTGAAGGGAAAACAATCCATCTACGCGCCATGCGATCTATTACCTTTTTCTCATCGGGGTTAGGCAATTGACTGCGCAATTGCTTACGCTGTAAACCAGGAGTCGCACCAGATGACTCAAAGAGAGGAGACATTAATGTAGTAACCACATTAGCTAAGCGCTGTCGCGCTGAAGGAGAAGCTGAGGCGAAAACCGGGGGATAAACAGAGGGGAGAAAAGAGGATGCAGAAACAGGTACTGGAGTGGTGCAAGGAAGAGTATCAGGGGAGGCAGTCAATATGCTAGGCAAAGTCGCAGGAAGCGCGGGGGCAGTTGGAAACACAACTGGCGGCCCTTGAGAAGGCTGCGCTATAGGGATAGGAGCCGGCTGCAAAGCAGCTGGCGGTAGCGGCAAGGCTTGCAGTATATTGACTGGAGGTGGCATATTCACAAGCTGGGGAGGCGCCGTGGCATTTTGAGCATACGGGGGTGGCGAACTCAACAAATGCGACATCAGGGGATCTTTCTCCTTTTCTTCTAACTCATTCTGTTTAGAGTGCGGTAAAGCTGGGTAACATTTGTCGATCCCTAACTTACGCTGCCTGTGCAATTGCTCATTCATCTGCTCCTCCTCATTGTCTTTGAATTGTACAGCTGCTTGCATTACTGTCATACCTCTCTCCCTTTTATTCTTTTTCGCTAGCTTAATTTCCTTCTGTTTGGCTTCCTTTCGCCACAAGCGGAAAGAATCAAACATCGCCGGCCGGGCTTGCTTTTTAAACAATTTAATTTCCAAATTATCTAAAATATCGGTATCGAAACTACCATTTTGGGGCCATTTTAAAACACCGTCTTTTCTGGTGTAGTGGATCCACACTTCGTTATATGCAATAGGGCCTACGCCATGTTTTACATAGAGCTCATAAGTTGGAGTTCCAACCGGAGGAACCGGACATGATTCCTCCAGCTGGAAATCTCTTCCACAACCCAAGCAAAATATTCTACCAAATATTCTAGAACCAGGCATCTTCGCTCACTAGTCTAGATCTAAACGTCAGAGGATTATCGATTACGATAGTCTCGTGAATACACGAGTCCTCTGGCTTTGGCGTTTGCAAACTCCAAATTTCCAAATCAAAACGATCCCGAGGGATACCAAACAAATGGGAGACGCTCCACTTATACTTAACTGAATATTGCTGATCGATGGCGTCACCAGAAGACTCTCTCGATTGTTTCGCTCTCTCAAAACTCGTCAAGGGTCCAAAACAGGTCGATTAATCAGGGCAGCAGTCCTTCGTAGCCGTCGGACGCGGAGAACCTCGCAGAAAAGACTTTCGGACCACGTCGACATGCAGGGGTCGATGAAGTGGCGGCCTTCCTCCAGAATTTCCACACGAAGCTCCTCACGAACCTCTGGCTTGGACTGGTACCGCTGAAATCGTCCCGAGTTGGGCGCCAAACTGAAGTACTGGGTATATTAGACCCAGCGGTGCAGGGGCACTCACCCTATGACTTCTGGGTTCACCCTGTTCCAGACCTACAGAAACACAGAGTCTTCTAGGTGAAGTCAAAGATTCATTTATTGGCTGCAGACCAATTACAGGTATCCTAGAAGTACAACAGCGTGTATGTTCTCAGGAGACTGCTGAAAATCATAGAAACGGACTTCATCTTAAATACAGTTTTCCCTGCCTCAGGCATACATTCCTAGGTTTATGATACGGCAATAAACAAGTGTACAGTTCAAACGAAAGAGCAGAGTCATGATGACCATCCCACATTCCAGTTAAGCCAGCCCACCATTATTTACACAGCAAGGTTCAGATCCCACATTAGATAATCGATAGGCCCCAATAAACATGAGCATCTCCTGTTTTGGGAAACAAGCCATAAAGCAGGAACAAGCAGGTGCGAAAGTGATTAGCCGGAGGCTTGTGTGTGATGAAAGGACTTTATGGTGCGCTGAGCCCTGATGCTAATCACAGGTGGCCGGAGGAAGGGGAGCTTGTGAGACCAGTTTGACCTGGGGCAGTAGAACCGAGCCGTCCAGGTCACAGAAGAGTCATGGAAAGGCACATGGATTGCAAGGCCCGTAGTTGCTTCATTATAGCCTATGTGAGGGCAATCACAAGATGGCTACTGCCTCCAAAATGGAACCCGCGTAGTGAAGCAGAATAACGTGTACACAGTGCATTCATAGCTAGAACGATATATAAAGCACTCGTACATACCGCATTAACCATTTGCGGTTTTCTAATACCAGGATAGACAGGGGTGGGGCCCTGTCCCCTACGCGGTCACAGAGATTAAAGTACGACAGATTAAAGTACGACACAACAGTAGGGAAAGTGTTAGACTTTGAAGGGTCATATTTACTATTCCTTCTCAAAATAAGAAACAGTAGGAAATGAGTGGACTATGGAGGGGTCAGATGTACTATTCACACTTTAACCTGAGAAACAGTAGGGAAAGTGTTGAGCTTTGAATAGGTCGTCCTTACTATTCTTTCTCGAACCTGAGCAACAGCAGGGAAAGTGGTAAATTTGAAAGGATCATAGTTACTATTCCAAATCCAACCTCAGCAAGATCAGATAAACTGTTGGACTTCGGAAGAGACAGATATACTATCTCCTCTCCGCATAAGAAAGAGGAATTATATTAAAAAGTATTTACCAATTAAAATCAGTAAAGAAATATATTAATTTAAAACACATCCCACATTACTATCATAAAAATCCAACACCCGGCAAAAGATAAAAATAATGTGCGAAAAGAATTACCAATACATAGTAATTTCAAAAACAATAACATTAGAATAAAAATTGAAAACAATATAATACTTAATAAAAACAATTGCATAATTTACAAAATTAATGTAGATTAAACAATTAGATCTAAAAACTCCCTTTTGTAAATTATCTACTAAATACTTTAAAATGAAATATTATAGATAACTAATAATCAAACTCACAATTTACTTGTTCTAAAATAAATAAAACTATTTTCTAAACAATTAAAAAATACCTATTAAAACAATTCCCTCCCTATACACTTACAAACCCCACAACTCTCCAATAAATAAATAAAGATAAAAGTATACAAAAAAACAATAAATACATTACCATATTAAAACAAATCTCAACTAAAAATAATCACACATTAATTACATTAGGAAAAATGAAAACATAAAACACACAAAGTAATACAACACAACAAAATACTGTAAAAAATATTATAGGTACAACTATGCTTTAAAAACAATATAGTAGTTAAAAAAGGTATTCTTACCTATCCTACAATATTCTTGACATCACGATATGTTTTACATGATATTTGTGTCAATCGATATTAAGGTCACATACCACATCTTGTAATGCCAGTCTATCTAGGCCAACAAACAGGTGGCTTTTCGTGGGTTATTTAGTCCTTGTATGTTACAAGATAATAGCATTATTTGTTGTTTAGATTACCTGTCAACTAACCAGATATTCTTGGCATACGAGTAGTAATGCATATTGAGTTTTTTTTTTACCCAAAACATTTCTCATGCCTAGAAAAAGCCTAGAGTAATACACAGACTGGCACATGGATCTCCACCCCCACCACCAAATGAAAAGAAGCAGTGTATCATATTTAATTTCTAATAATAGCAATGCCTATGTTTCATAAGCATCAGCTATTGGTGGATAATCATGACTCCAACCGATGTGGGCACAAGAGCAGAAGCTCAGCCCCACATATTTAGCAGCAGACTAGAATGACCCACTGTTCAATTCAATAGTCACATCCAGCCACCTTATCTTGACACACAACATTACTGGTTCTTTCAGTCATTATTTCCAAGGTCTGTGACTCCTTTTCTTTTGACTGGACATTAGCCGTCTATTTTCCTTTTCCATTGTGAATTTGTATATAACTAATGTCTTAGAGCCAGCAAGTGATGCACTTTCTACATTACGAAATATCTTCTACACCACAAATATATGTGAAAAAGTCGACTAGATAATCAGGTCTGAGAGCAGCGCATCTAATAACTCCTCAGTCTTTCCCTTCTTGGTGGTCTCCAACACTTTCTTTGAAAGTAGCCCCTGTTCCTTAAAAGGTCATGGGCTACTTTAGGAGAATGTCGACATTCTGTAAATGTGGATGCAGTGATGGAGGTCTGCCATTTCTCGCAATGTCCATCACTGCATCCACAACCACTCACAAAGAGTCTTAGAATGAACATACATATTACTTGCACTGACGTTTTTGCACTCCTTGTGGTTCGTGGTTTTGTGACTGATTTATACATCAGGCGCAGTGCAAAACTCAGCTCGGGTCACAATGCAATTAGTGAGCAAATAATACTGGTCCTCCATTGTCCATGTGAGGTGCTGGTAATACTCCAGACCTGTGCTGGAGTATATTTTACAGGTTAATTTTTACTGTAGAAACTTTAGAAGTGCAGTTTGTGAAAAGCAGTAGGCTTACTCTTTTGTGAGATGTTGAACCTCATAGAATCCAATGTAAATGTTTGGCCGAAGCAGAAGAGGGTAAACTTGAACCATGGTGCTCTCTGGTTCCTGGGCCCCTTAAAGTCAGCAATGCTTCCTGTGTATTTCTTATTCTTCCAAAATGTTTCTAATGTAGCAGTGGGCCAAACACATTTTTGAAAGGGAAACTATCATACCATGAGCAGGTGCTCTCCCCTGCACTTCTAAGGTGACTCCCCCTAATACTATGGTATAATGTGGCTCATGTGTCAAGTGCCACAAATATTTTCGTGTATGCTTTTGCAAGTGAAAATACAAGGATGCTAGACATAGCTATGCAGATAAGGAGCTGTCCCCAGCCTAAACTTCTAAGGGGCATATTATCAAGAAAGGGCGTTAAAATTATCGCTGCTTTAGCGGCAGAAAACTGCCGCTAAAGCGACGATAACGGGCTTGATAATATGCCCTTGAGAATTTGTTGAAAAGATAAATGGTAGTAAGTTCCAGACGTAGCCTTGAGGTATATTTCATGTAGGTTTATTGGTCGGTCACCAGATGGTACAAGGTAGTTCAGTAGATGATAAGATTAATCAGGATGATGGCCCCACCAGGAGCAGCATGGTTGCTGCTCAGCCCACTCTCTCCAACTGTCATTCTCTCCACGCAAGCAGGCACACCAACATTCCACTCTCTCTCTCACCAGGCACTCCAACATTCCATGCATCCATCACATTCATTCTGGCTGAGCAGCTAAGAGGGGAATGCACTTAAGGGAATTAAGGTACAACATATCCCCTTTCCTTGGGAACAATAAACAACAATAATTGCGACATTGCAGCAAAAATAAGAATAAGTATGCATGTAACATCGCACACAATAAATAAGAAGAATAAATATGAAAAAGCAATGAGATAGAAATAAGAGATGAGTAAATAACAAAAAAGCAATAAGAATGAAAGAAGAGTGGTAGTTAGCAAGGATTCAAGTTCAAAACATACAAATAGCATTTCCCATTCCCTTGGGAAAAACAATAGAACAAGTTGGAACCTTGCATGTATCAAGTGTGATTAAAGTGAAAAACAGAATATGAGTAGATAATAACAGAGATTAGAGAAGGCAGACCAAATAAAGTGGGTAAAAAGAAGTGCAAAGCGGTAGCGTAACTGACAGCTGGGGAAAAAAAAAAAAAAAAAAAGGTCTGACACCCCAACTACATTTCTACACACAGCACCATGGAGGAAATAGTGCAGGACTAGGAGAGTGAAGAACCCCGGGAGATGTTTAACACACCTAATATACTAATACATTAAATAAGAGCCCCGAGAGATGTAAATACCTATACACTCATCCTCTTTTGCACGCCTCATGTACTAAAACATTAAAGCACCTCTGAGTATAACAAACTAAAGAGTGGGTACATGCCCATTGCGTATTACAAGTAAAGATGGGTACACCGCCCATTGCGCTTATTAAATAAAGATGGGTACACTGCCCATTGCGCGTTTCCACTAAATTGAAGATGGGTACACTGCCCATTACATATTGCTAAATAAAATAAAGGTTCACTGCCCACTGCGCATTTTAACTGAAGATGGGTACACTGCCCATTGCGCATTTTAACAAAAGATGGGTATACTGCCCATTGCACGTTTTAACTAAGCTAAAGATGGATACACTGCCCGTTACCTATAACTAAATAAAATGTGAGTACACTTGTCCATTGCGCATTTTAACTAAAGATGGGTACACAGCCCACTGCGCAAGTATTCACTGATAGAAACAATCTAAAGGGTAATGCAAACGTAACACTACTACTAGGCACCAAAGACTGAGTAGGGTGAAATCAGTGTGAAGGGTGTGCGCACCACCCCCACTGAAGAGTAAAAACTAGTGTAAGAAGACCAGCTCCTAAACAACAAATACCCTACAAAAAAAAATGCCAGATACCCTGAAAGTAACTAAGTCAGGAAAACACATAAGGTGAAACGTAACTCTCTATGAAATATCAACGGCAATCTCAATACAGTGAAATATCACTAAACTTGTAATACAACTGAAAAAAAAAAAACATTAACATAACGAAAGCATGAAAACGTATGAAGTAACCACAGTGCAAAACACATGTCGAGAAACACTGTCCATTGAAACACAATAAACTAAAACAAATAAAGTTGTCACCGTAGTTCCATTTTTAAGAATATATCTCAGCAATTGTAGCAAATCAACAAGACTGGAAACATTCGGCGTTTAAATTACTTATTGTGTGCTTCAAAGGATGGCTTTCTGCTTTCCTTCCGAAAGATGATCAGTTCAATTCAGTCCAAAAGGTTTTTGTGACCAGTGCGACTGTTCATCAAGCCGCGCTATTCAATTTCCGCAAAGCATCTAAGCAGGCTAAAGAATCACCTGGAAACGATGTCCTGATGTTTTTCCGGAATAAAACTTTATAGTCCTCCAAAAAGAAAGACAAACTGGTTGGCAGATGCTCCGATTTAATAGTCATAACCAAACGCGGTTGGCAACAGCGCTGAGCATTAAGACAGTGCAGATCCCAAAATGGAGGCACGCAGCACGATGGAGCACCGGGTGGCTCTCGTCACGTCCATGCATGCAGGCGTCAGTGAGCAAGAGACTTGAGAAATGCGGAGGCGATGACGAAAAGGACTGAAACTTCGTAACGTTGCCAGGACAACAGAGAACAATAAGGTGAGCTTGTAACAGCATGGCAGGCTTCTAACAGACTGCATCAGTCTCGTGGCTCACCCTGAAGTGCTGTGGCTCGCGGTACCCATTCAAATGCCGCTGAGTGTAACGGCAAGCTTTAAAAACAGTTAAAAAGTCACCAAAAATGCCGCAATTTGATCTAAGAAGGAACGGTTTTGCCGCATATCTGATCCGGATAACATAAGTGAACACCACACTTGCGGCTCACAAACTCCCTTGGCAAAGTACACAGAGCAAACTTCGATAGATCGACGCTCCAACCTCATGACAAAAAGTCGTCAAGGGTCATAAATCACGCTGACTCTCAAAGTTGTCTCCGCATTTTTGAATCCAATACTATATTCGGTTGAAAAACAACATCCAGTGCAGATGGACCAGTATCTTGATCTGTCAATCTTGAAAATGAAGTGGTTAACGCTATATATATTTTTTTTGAAGTCGACACTATTGATGTAAGGAACGTGAAGCACCCTGGGCAGGCTGTCCAGATGGTGAAGGACACTGGTGGGACCTATAAGGGTGTTCTTTTCCTTGCTTGTAAAAGTTGCTTTGCTTTAAGTAGCGTTTTTTTTTTTCTTGCTTTTAAAGTTGCTTTGCTTTGAGTAGTTTCTAGTACACATAAAGTTCTGCATAAATGAAAATTTCTTCACCTTCAGTAGTCTTGTCACGCAGGGTTTCTTCCAGATCGTCGCCAATGTTGAAAAGATAAATGGTAGTAAGTTCCAGACGTAGCCTTGAGGTATATTTCATGTAGGTTTATTGGTCGGTCACCAGATGGTACAAGGTAGTTCAGTAGATGATAAGATTAATCAGGATGATGGCCCCACCAGGAGCAGCATGGTTGCTGCTCAGCCCACTCTCTCCAACTGTCATTCTCTCCACGCAAGCAGGCACACCAACATTCCACTCTCTCTCTCACCAGGCACTCCAACATTCCATGCATCCATCACATTCATTCTGGCTGAGCAGCTAAGAGGGGAATGCACTTAAGGGAATTAAGGTACAACAGAATTCCAATAGAAGCCCATGTTCTGGTGTCAACATGGGCTTCTATTGGAATTCTCTAGTGCATATTATCAAGCCCATTATCGCCGCTTTAGGTGCAGTTTTCTGCCGCTAAAGCGGTGATAATTTTAACGCCGTGCTTGATAATATGCCCCTATGTTTTTAATATGGAATATAGCCTTAATGCACTCTTTTAAGAAAAGAGTTATATATGTTACAGCCCAACCATACAACAATATAGATACTACATAAAGAATTTTGCATTATCAAGTTTTAGTAAAATGATTTAACGAATGATAATAACAAGGGGTAGAAGACACATTTTGAAGAGGCTCAAAACACATAATTGAAAATGGAAAAAAGATCCTTTGATTTTCAGTGTTTATCAATAAGGCAAATAGGAAACCCACCAGAAACCGAACAGTCCCTCAGTGTAAGTCTGTTTTATCAACTCACTTGAAATGTGTTTTAGATGGATTCATTCATTTAGCAGATCCTGTCAAGAGATGATTCCTGTAGGGCTGAAGCTGAATCTGGGTCTCAATGGCTCAAATATCTGATGTCCAAGGTTCCTAGGGGCATATTATCAAGGACGGCGTTAAAAATTATCGCCGGTTTAGGGGCAGAAAACTGCTGCTAAAGCGGCAATAATGGGCTTGATAATATGCCCTTGAGAATTCCAATAGAAGACCATTTTACGGTGTGAACATGGGCTTCTATTGGAATTCTCCAGGGCATATTATTAAGCCCATTATCGCCGCTTTAGCGGCAGTTTTCTGAAGCTAAACCGGCGATAATTTTAACGCCGTCCTTGATAATATGCCCCCAGGATAGTTACAGCTCTGGTACTTAGATGTTGAATGTTGAAGAAGTCGTGGCATCTGGTTAGGAGCAGTTTAAGAGGCTGCAGGTTTGGTGAGTTCAACTATGTTGCAATGTCCTTCAAGGTGAGTTTGAATCGAGAAATGAGCAAATTGAACACTCAGTGGATGTACTAAAAATTCATGCATCGCAGCAGAGCAAGAAAAGTCACTGAGCTGCGTTGTGTGAGAGTGGGTGAGTAGGATAGCAACATATCGTCTAAGATATGGCACTGTAATGGCCTCTCCTTGGTGATGGCACACAGTCAGAATGCCTAGTCTTATGCAATCAACTTTGCACCATAGTGCAAAGATGTCTGTGCCATTTCTCGCATAGGTTTTGTGCTGGAAGGCAATCCTTCCAGGACAAAATACTATGCCTAGACAAACTTTAACATTTTTCCAACTTTGGATGTGTACTGTGCAGTGGCACACATGCACATTCAGGAAAGTTTGAAGAAATACAAATAATTCTTCTTTTTAATGCCTGTCTCATGGAGGCATTATTCTTGGTGCAAAATCCTGTCTACTGTTGTTATTTAATAGGCCTTTGTTTAAAAAACCTTGGATGGTTGAATGGATGTGTGCGTGTACCATCTATAGAACCCACCCCAACCCTCAATGCAAAGTAATGCAAAGCAGCCCAACATTCCAGTGCAAAACAGGTTTTGCACTTTAAAGTAAATTCCAAATAAATACTTTGCAACAGTTTTTGTCACTTTTGTGACACAACCTCAGAACAAAATGTCAGTAAATCTGCCCCTGAGTTTTGAGCTCTGGCTAAATGATGCCAAATTCTCCATTAATAATTGTAGGTTATATGACTATGGAATGAAAACTTCAACTTGGTGAAGGAGAGTTCCTGAAGAAGCAGCTTGATGCTGATTTAACTGTGGGTGTTTCACCTAGGTACCCATCTTAATACTGTAGATAGACCTAGTCCAAGGATCTGGAAGGTTTATTTTACCTGTTTCCTATTCTGGTAAATATTGTGTAAATATCTCCAGAACTGCTTTTATGTTAACCCCTCTGTTCTGTATTCTGTGTGGCTACAGTCAAGAGCATTCACTGGTTCCTGAACCTCCTCAACTTTTCATCTGCCCGGAATCATAATACGTTCTCCTTCTCCCAACATCTCTTGTATAATCAGGCATGTACACCTTTAAAAGGGAAACTTGATTGCCAATAGCAGGTAATTCAAATCTAGTACTTTGGGAGGTCTTAAAGATCGCACTGGCACTATTACTACACTAGCAAAAACAGCAGTTGATGAACAGAATGCAGAACAATGTCATACATTCACCCCGGTACAGAGATCTGGGCCTAAATCCATCGTTATTTTTGCTCACCATGCCATTCCAGTTTGAACCCAGCCATATGCAAATCAGTCTTCACCCTGTGCCTCATGGGAACAGTCCAGCCCGAACTGCCAAGCCAGGTCCTCCCGGGACTGGAACCAAGCATCCTAGGACCGGTTCGGGGTTTCACCCCTCTTCAGCCAGGATAGCTTGATTCCAGTGGCATGAAGAGCACGGGACTCACGTCTGAGCATGCCCGTCCCACTCAAGGTGACAAATGCATAAACAACAGTTGATGGACAGAATGCAGAACAATGTCATACATTCACCCCAGTACAGAGATCTGGGCCTAAATCCATCTTTTTTTTGCTCACCATGCCATTCCAGTTTGAACCGAGCCACATGCAAATCAGTCTTGACCCTGTGCCTCATGGGAACAGTCCAGCCCGAACTGTCAAGCCAGGTCCTTCCTGGACTAGAACCAAGCATCATAGGACTGGTTTCGGAGTTTCACCCCTCTTCAGCCAGGGTAGCTTGATTCCAGTGGCATGGAGAGCACGGGACTCACGTCTGAGCATATCTGTCCCTTCTCAGGGTGACAAATGCAAAAACAACAGTTGATGGACAGAATGCAGAACAATGTCATACATTCACCCCAGTACAGAGATCTGGGCCTAAATCCATCGTTTTGTTGCTCACCATGCCATACCAGTTGGAACCCAGCCATATGCAAATCAGTCTTGACCCTGTGCCTCATGGGAACAGTCCTGCCCGAACTGCCAAGCCAGGTCCTCCCTGGACTGGAACCAAGCATCCTAGGACTGGATTCGGGGTTTCACGCCTCTTCAGCCAGGATAGCTTGATTCCAGTGGCATGGAAAGCACGGGACTCAAGTCTGAGCATACCCGTCCCACTCAGGGTGACAAATGCAAAAATGCAAAAACAACAGTTGATGGACAGAATGCAGAACAATGTCATACATTCATCCCAGTACAGAGATCTGGGCCTAAATCCATCGTTTTGTTGCTCACCATGCCATTCCAGTTTGAACCCAGCCAAATGCAAATCAGTCTTGACCCTGTGCCTCATGGGAACAATATTTTAATAAACTTTTTAACACTATACTCTGTAAAAGTAGCCAAAGAGTAGTGAACACACACAATAAATCAAAACTGAAGATATAGTAAAACACAAAGTGCTTCATTACAAGTTTGGCGGTCTGCGAACTGACGTACTGGCGGTGGCGGTCCGACCGCGGTGACCTTGGAGTTGCCACTGCCATATTGCGAGATCGGTGGGTTGCGTTCCCAAAGACAGTGCCTTAACCGCCAACACCGCCAGCACACCGCCTACCACCGAGGTCGCGGTTGGGGAAAGGCAGCTGCCATAGGGCGGTACTGAGGAGCTTTACCGCTGTCCATATTACGAGTTAGCTTTCCGATAAGCAGACGGTGGCGGTTCAACCGCCAGCTTTGAGATGGCGGTGTTGAAGGATTTGGGGTGCATACTCACTCCTCTCCTGTTCTTTCAAGCAGAGTTCGATGAGGATCCCTTTCTCTAGGTCTCCCTTCACAGCAGCATACTCACCCCGAAGAATACAACCCTATTTGCGGTGATCTACAGGTGAATCATTTTTGTACCATATACCCTTTGCTAGACTGGTCACACATGATCCGGACTCCGGCAATAGGTAGGTGGTATTTTTCCACATGTATCATGCTTAGGTATACATTCAACTCATATGCAGTCCCAATGTACACACAGGCAATGAGATATGGAAAACCATTGCCCACCGCTGCAAGACCACCACAGGCATAATGCGGGCCCCGCGGTCAACTCGTAATACTGCGGTCTAAAGACCGCCAGCGTTGTTGGCTACTGGCGGCTGCGGATGCAGTTTTTGGGTGCTCGGACTGCCAAACTTGTACTCAATAAATACTGTTCTCAGTCCTTTCAGTGATTTAGATCCCTGTGCTGTGTGTAACCAGATTCTCACAACTATAAAGATTGCAATTCATTCTATTACAAAAGAACAATGAACGTTATCCTGCAAGTGGGACTATGGCTTCTGACCCTCTAGACAAAAGGACATGATTAAAACAGTTGAAAACCTCAATAAAAAAGGAAACCCTTTGTAACTCCATTATCACTATATTTTTTACATTTTACAGCAGCGGAAATTTGATCAGAAAGATCTGACGCTTCCCTTGATTTTAGCAACACAAAAAGATGATCCATGGAATGCTGAACATTCACCCCCAGTCACAGATACAGGTTAAATCCATTGTTTTTTTGCTCACTACGCCACCCCAGTTTCTTTTGATTTAGCATAATTGGGCATCTGAACTATACAAGGCAGATATACTTTATTTTTATTCTATAAGCAATTTTTATTAGTTGCATGTTATCGGTGAACAATGCTGGAGAAACAACATGTTATGAAAAACATACTGGGGCATATTTAAAGTTCTCTTTCCCCAAAGGAGCGTAACTTTTAACAATGTTCCTGTCGCGATAGGGGCTTCACCTTATTTACAAGGCAGCTTTAAGCCACTTAATGTGGCTTAAAGCCACTTTGTAAATAAGGCACTCTTTCACGGTATACTTAGCATGAAAAGGGTGGACAATGGGTGGTGCTGTGGGCATTCCACCACAACACCCATTGATTTTGACGGTGCCCCCTATTTACAAGGGTGGCGTAAATAGGAGGCAGCGCCAAAATTAAGACCAGGAAAAACCTGTTCTTAACATGGTGGAATGAGAAGAAATGCTTTATTTCTCCTTGTTTTTGCTGTTTCTAGGGAATAGCACTCATTACAATGAATGCGGTTTCTATGCATGCCATTACAGCACAAGTCGACAACGACTTGATGTAGGGGGTGTGCTGGAGTTTAGAATAGTATTATATTCCAACTCCAGTGTGTGCAACAGTAGGGCAGGTGTTGGATTTAAAATCCAACAAATCCAACACCTTCTGCCCCCACAGCAAGTCGTTGTAAAGATGTGCGTTGTAATGGCATGCAATGTAACAACGCGTCGTTGTAATGACTTGCGTTGTAAAGTCATGCAATGCGTTGTAAATGAAGTTTCCCGTTTCTCTGTGTGCTGCATTTTGCAGCACACATAGAAACAGCAAAACGCCATGAATTATTGTTTATGTACAGGCAATTGTCCTTTCCTGAACATTACCAATCATTAAAAAAATGGCGATTTGCAACTTCCATGTGTGCTGCACAATGCTGCACACATAGAAGCTTCAAATTGCCATTAGTGATTGTTTATGTGCAGGAAGGGACGCCTTCCTGCACATAAACAATCATTCCCTCAACTCAGGCACCCTTGCACTATAGTGCAAAGATGCCTGCGTTGGCACTAGGCAGCATAATTTAGCGTCAGCACTAGGGAAAACACAGGGATGTGCTGTATCTTTGTAGATACAACTCATCCCTGCGTTTTTCGGAATCGGGGAGCGTGGCGTTAGCATATTGTGCTGAACACCACGCTCTGCCATTCCCTTGTAAATATGCCCCACACCCTCAGAGTGCTCGATCATTGGAGAGTACGAAGACATACACATTCATAACACCAACTAGTCAGAAAATTTGAGGCACAGTAAACATTTAAAGGGATAGGTAGCAGGACAGCAGATACCTTTGGATTTTCATAAATATATAGGATGCAGAAAGAGTAATTGGAAGCTTCTTAAGGTCACCTTCCCATCTGTTTGAATCTCTTCAAGCTGTCTGCAGTAGTCTGTATGAGTATTTTGTCTGTAATAGAAAGCACACTGCAGGATATACCATAGGATGTCATCTACCCTATCTTCAATTTGACAATGATCTAGTAGTTCAAATCAGTGATATATATTAAAGAGCATGTAATATCTTTAATTAGAACATTGGAATGTTGGAAGCTCCATTGAAAACAACAGAGTGCTCCGGGCTTATAATGGCTGGTATAAGCCCAGAGCTCCAACATTCCAATGTTTCTTTGTTCACAGCTCTGGCTGTGAACAAAGGCTTCAGGGAGCCTGAGAGGATTTCAATCCCCTCGTGCTCCCTGAAGTCTTTGCTTAATTTGTTATAACATTCTGCCCTCTAGTGGCAGAATGTTCTAATAGCCTTATAGCCGTTCGTAGCAGGGCTATACCGGCTATTAATGTCCCGCTGCTTTGTTAAAGGCCCTCGCCTTCAGCTCGGGCCTTTAACGATGCAGCGGGCCTTTAATAGCCGGTATAGCCCGCTACGACGGGCTATAAGGCTATAATATGTAAAACAGTACCCACTAATTCCATTCTAATTAGAAGAATTGTCGTTTTAGTGAGTCAAATATGTTTATTCCCACACCCAGCTATATCTTTGAATCCTGTATTTCAAACTCTTCTAGTTTTGTTATATGACCCCATCCCCAATGCCATGAACCAACAGAGGAGTCTATTTTAACAGCTTTTTTTTTTCTGAGCCCACTGTGTTCATGACAGTTTTCCAGGGCTTACTCTGAAAAACAGCGGCCTACAGTAGAGGCCTAAATGACCTTTCACTCATAACCAGTCTGTTTCATCAATTCTAGAGCCCTGCAGCCTCGTGTATAACCAACCATTGATGACTCCAAGATGGGAAGTATTATAGTAACTTGCAATTTAGGGTAACAGTGACCTACACAGAGTAGAGGTAAAGATTTTATCAGCCTTGCTATTCCCAGGTGGTTTTTCGAAGGATATATAAGAATGTGGTCAAAGATGATTTCGAAATCAGTACACCTTCCCAGAAGTGACACTGAGAGTATCACACCACTGCTCAGCATATTCAATGAACAAATTGCGGAATATTGCTAAAATTCCTGTCTTTGAACTCTGCCTGATTGTCATATGAGTCTGATGCACAGTATACTACAGAGATCTTTTTAAAAAAAAAACTGTTATCATCATCTCACCAATAAGCGTTAACTGAAGAGGCCGTCTTTCTGTTCTATGCACCCTGCGGCCACTGTTTTCGCTTAGGTCTAACCAGACCAGCCCCATTGATGTAGGCTTGGTGTAATCATAGGACAAAGATGGAGAATGGGGGGGGGGCAGTTCATCGGGAACGGGTTATATCAGTCTCAAGTTCAAGCCCCAGGATAGTAAGGGTTGCCAGATATTTGTTTCACTTTCCCTGCCTCCTCCCGATCCAATCGGGCCATAGCAAATGCAGCCCTGTACCAGTCCTCACCCCCGGGGGGGCCCGGATCTTTCCACTTCATACATATCTCATGTCGGGCTAATACTACCAGATTTAACAGCAGCCCCCTCTGCAACTGCGATAATTTATTCCCAGATATTCCATCTCCTCCAAAAATTATCAAAGAGATATTCATCCTGATATTAAGGTTAAAAATGTCACAGAGGGCATCCCCCACTTCTCTCCAATATCTACTAAGGACAGGGCACTCAGAGAAAATATGTATATCGTTGGCACTCGGGGCATTGCATCTTGGACACTTAGGGGAGGATAGGGGGGCAAACCTGGCAATTTTAGCAGGTGTGTAATAGAGTCTATTTACCACATAAAAATGATTCTTTTTTCAACTGGCCGGTTTGACATATTTATACAGAAGCTTCATAGAGGGTTCGTAGAGATCTACCGCAATCTCCTCAAGGGAGGACTGGTTCCAAACTGCATGTTGCGGAGGCAATTCTTTATCATCAGCATCCATAAGTTTTCCATACCAGAGGGAAATTTCTTTATTTTTGCGGTTGGAAGTCTGCAGAAGATGCTCTGTTTCCCAGTCACCACTTATATCCCCTTTTTCCGCATTAAACCAGGAGGTCAGCTGCAAGTATTTAAACCTGGAAAAGTCACTTCCAACCCTGGCCCTCAATACCTCCCAAGGATGAACCCCTTCTTCTGAAATCAAATCTGACCAAATTGTAATACCCGCACTTTTTATAGGGACTGCAAGGCTATCCTTCAGACAGATCGGAGTTGCCGGTGAATCCCAGATAGGGGAAGAGTCAGAATAATACCCAATCCCCCATCTGCGTCTCACCTTAACCCATATATCCAGAGCAGCCCTTAGTACCTTCAGGCGCACTCGCTTGAAAAACCTTGGCGCCCCAAACTTATACAAAAAACTCTCCTCCCCACACCCACCCTCTGTCGTGACCATTTCCCCCAATAATCTCCCACACGATGACTCCCCCGGCTTGGCAAGTAGCATCCTAATATTTTTGAACTGGAAAGCTACAGAATACCACCTAATGTCTGGGAGGGTCAGCCCCCCCCTAACAAGCCTGCGTCTTAATTTTTTCCAGGACAATCTGGCTCCCTTATTGGCCCAAATGAAACTTCCAATCTTGCTTTGAAATTTATCAATACCCTTGCTGGGAAAGACCAAAGGGATAGCATTAAAAAGATATGTCAACTTGGGCAAGATGACCATTTTCACCAGGTTGACCCTGCCGTATATTGTCAGTGGGAGATTTCTCCACCTGGCAAATATACGGTCTATCTCATTACTAATCCTAGTAAGATTGGTCTGTGGAATCTTGTCCAAATTTTTCACAATAGTAACACCTAGATATTTTAATTCTTCACTTCCCTGTCCCTCCCAGCCTTCAACATTCCAACACATTACCTCTGTTTTAGAGGTATTGACAAGATAGCCAGATAAAGTACCAAATTCAACTAATAATGCTTCAACTCTTGGTATAGTATCCTCTGGATTATTTGTGTATAACAGCAGATCGTCGGTGTAGAGGGCCAGCTTGCTACTATATTGTAATGATTTAAAAGGGGTAATTGAGTTATCTAGTCTTATGGCTTGTGTCAATGGCTCAATGTAAATATCAAAAAGCAGGGGTGAGATGGGACAGTCTCCCTGCCAGAATACCCATAAAGATTTTATAATCGGTATTCAGCAGGGATATTGGTCGATACGAATCTGCCTTTAGGGGGTCTTTCCCTGGTTTTAAAATAAGTACAATAGTAGCTTCCTTCCAAGTCCCTGGTGCCCTTCCTGTTGTGCTATATACAAAATTACATAGCTCATATAATACTGGAACCAGCTCATCTGACAGCATCTTATAAACCTCACTTGGAAGCGTGTATGAACCCGCAGCCTTATTGTTCTTACATTTATTTATTTGTACTTTGATCTCTTCCTCTGTAATTGGAGCATCTAAAATTGTTCTGCTATCTATAAACAACCTAGACAGAGATTTACTTTTCAACCAGGCTTGCAGGCGCTCAGAACTGGGGGCCGTTTCCTTCTTATAAAGCTCAGAAAATAAGGAGAGAAGACAGGCCTGTATATCCTCTATATTACTTGACTTTTTCCCATCCTTATTTATAATTAATTCCTTGATGCAATTTCGTGAACGTTCTACTCTAGCTTTCCAAGCCAATAGTGTGAGAAAGAGCCCTCTTTCTTGCATGGTATGCCCCCACTTTTTGCTAAATTGCTGAATGTACTTTGACTGAGTGTGCCCTGGACTCCTGCCAATCAGGTGCCCAGGGCCTATGTTCCTTCATTAAACACACACACTCCAAATTGGCAAACCCTGGCCACATGTCAGCCCCTAGTAAATGGTACCCTAGGTACCCAGGGCCTTGTGACCAGGGAAGGCCCCTAAGGGCTGCAGCACTCATTGTGCCACCCTTAGGGGCCCTGTACCCTTACACACACACACACACTGCCTTTGCAGGATGAGTGTCTGGAGCAGGACAAAATGAAGAGTCGACATGGCACACATCCCTGTGTGCCATGCCCAACACCCACACTGCAAGGTATATGTCAGTCACCCCTCTGGCTGGGCGCCTTATGCCCATGGTGTGGGCACAGGAGCAGGAGCCCTGTGCCCCTACAGTACCCAGGTCCATTCCCAGGCACTGTAAGTGCAGTGCTGCCATTTAAGAGTATATGGTGCTGAGAGCTCGTCAAACACGAGCTCCACAGCACCATAATGGCAACACTAAAGACTGGGAAGTTTGGTATCAAACTTCTCAGCACATTAAACCCACACTGATGCCAGTGTGAGATTTAATGTACCAAGCACCCCAGAGGGCATCTTAGAGATGCCCTCCTATAACTAACCTACAATCCACGTCTGCTCTGAGGCTGCCCAGGCTGCCACACAGCAGACACATTGCTGGACCCCTGGGTGGGAGAGCCCCTGCTCTTCCGGGCCTGCAACAATGCACATCCTGGGTGAGGTGATAGATCTCCTCCCCCAGGATGAGCAAAGGGAAGCTTCAAAGGCCTGCCGCCTCTAGGAGTTTCCCCAGGCCACTGCAACCCCCCACTCTGGCGGGAAGCTTGGCCGGAAACCCCATACAAGGACAGGGGATGTGCCAGCCTGCCAACCCCACCCCTCAGGTGGGGGAGGCGAGGTGAAGCACATCTCCGGGCTCTCGCCATCTTGAAGATGGGAGGCCCTACCCTATCAGGATTAGGCTACTGCCCCCCTCCCACAGGAGAGGGGCAGGATAGGGGGTGTACCCACCCCAGGACAAGGACCCATTGGTCCCTGGCCTTCACCTACCTGTAACGCCCCTAAATCTAGTATTTAGGGGCACCCTGAACCTTCCTTCCCCAGATTCCAGATTCCGAAACTACAAGAAGAGCGAGAAGAAAAGAAGACCTGCCCTGCAGCTGCAAAGGAGAGGGAGACACCAACTGCTTTGGCCCCAGCCCTACCGGCCTGTCGACCTCTGACTTGCTCCTGCTCCAAACCCGGCATCTGTTGTGGCCAGCAACCTCAGAAACCCCGGAGGACCTGGCTGCCTTTGAACTCTAATCCCCTGGGACTCCCATGAGTAGAGGCTCTACTCAGAACCTACCTTTCACCCCTGGCAGCAGCCCGGAACCGCGATCCCAGCCCACTCTGCACCCGCCAAGTCTGGCCGGTGCCGGAGTGAACTAAGCCCACGAGGACGACCCCATGGCGACTGTGACCCTGAGTCCGGCACCCAAGGACCCCCGTCAACTATCCTGAAGAAGCTTGCAGCCTCAGAACAGAGTGCCACCCCAACCGCGATCAACAAGAGGGTAAGATTTCCGACATCAAAAGGCACCCCTGCACCCGGCGCCCCACGGCCCTCTGTGCCCAATCCCGGGGTACCTACCTATCCTCCAACTATCCAACTTACCACTCGAAGTGGTGGTGGCACCCGAAGCGTCCTCGTCCCCGAGCCTGCAGTCTTTTTCCAAATCTGAGATTTCCCATAGAAATCAATTGAGCGACCCGACGGCTCAAAAGCACCCTGCAGCCAGCCGCCCGAGTGGCCCTAGCAGTGAAAACTCTACTCTAACCCACTTCCCCACTTGCCCTGAGTAAGTGACCAGGAGCTCAGCTCCCACAGCCGCGTGGCTTGCCCGACAGCAGCCACCAACCCAGGCCCCCCTATCCCTCATAGGATAACATTGGGCCTAACTCTCTCTGCACCCGGCCGTCCTGAAACCGCTGAGGGTGAACTGACTGTACCTACCTGACACTGAGAGACCCCTGAGTCTATGCCCAGAACTTCAACTCTGCCAGTCGAGTACTTACCCTTGAACCGCTAACTTCATTTTCCTCATAGGGTAACATTGACTGGCTTTTTCTTGGAAATTCTTCTAAGTGTGAACTTTTCAAAACTCAAAATATTCACCAAAAATCAGCCGAATACCAAAAACGAATTTACTCACCTGCTCTTAGGTGAGCTCCCAGTGCTGGATCTTGGTGCCCAGCTCTGACTCTGAAAAGTTCCCACAACTATACTTACCTTTAACTCATTTTTCTTCCATAGGAAACCATTGACTGCTTTTCTATGAAATTTCTTCCAAGTGTTGATTTCTGCAATTTCTAAATATTCCTCAAAAATCGTATAACATCTGAAAACGTAATTACTTACCTATTTTGGATAAATGTCCCAGTACTGAGTCTAGACACCCAGTACTGGATTACAAAAGTAACGATAACCTACTGTACCTGTAACCTACATTTCCTTCCATAGGGAATCATTGATTGTTTGCTCTGAAATATTTTCTAAGTGCTCACTTTTGAAATAGCTAAATATTAGTTAAAAATCATTACAGTACCAAAGTCGACTTTCAACAGCTGATTCTGAGAACTGACCCAGGACTGGATCTAGGATCCAAGCCTGGAATTACAAAAGTAATCTACAAAGTAATCTGTTGCATATAATCTGAATTTATCATTGAGCTCAATGTATTGTGTTTAGAAATAGAGTTGCCTACTGCAACTAATTGTAACTGTTTACTAAAAAATTAATTGCATATACAAAAGTATTTTTATGAAACATCTCCTGTCGAGAAAGTATATTTTAATTCCAAGTGTTGGTTCTAAAATAAAACAAGCATATATTTTTTATATACAAACCATTGGCCTAGAGTTCAGTTATTGAGTGTGTGGAACTATTTGCTGACTGAGTGTGTACAACAAATGCTTTACACGTCCTCTGATACTGCCTTACTGCTCGACCAGGCTACCACTTTGGAGAGTAAGGTTATATCTAACTTTAACCTCTGTTAAACCCTTGGGGTCTGTGCACTCTCTACACCCTGTACCTATTAAGGAACAGTATATACAGAGCCACTTTCTCACATTGGTGGATCAGCGGTGGGATACAAACTTGCATTTGTTGGACTACTTGGTTACCATCTGACCACACGACAGAACTCCTAAAAATTGCCTTTAGAATTCTGATTGGTCTTTCCAAAATTACTAAAAGTCTTGCTAGGGCCTTGCTTAAGTCCCATTAGAATTTTAGAAAAATAAAAGTCACTATAGTCAGGGTAGATGGTTAGAACTGTCAGGTTAGAATGTCTCAAACAAACCCAGCTATTAGTGAGAATAATAACATGGACCTGGTGGAGGAGCTCGACCTCACACCTTACTTACACTTGTCTTTCAAGGAATTGAGGTCCTTATGCAAACTTAAAAATTTACAAATGGGCCTGCATCCAACCAAACTAGGGCTCCAGGAGCTCTTGGCTGAGTATGCTAAGGACCACCCATCTGAACATGGTGATGGCCAGTCAGATGAGGAAAGGGAAGCAGAGGAGGTTGAAAACAACCCCCCCATGCTATTCCCTAGGGTGGAGAGGGCACCCATACCCTCCAATCCAAGGATTAGTATCTGGGAACCTAGAGACTACACAGGTGGCTCTGGTCCCAGAGAGAACACTGGGGGACCCCCCAGTGAAGAGGACAGCCTTGTGAGGCTGGCCAAAAGATTAGAACTAGAGTCCAGGCTCCTGGCTCTAGAAAAAGAAAGGAGAGAGATGGGTTTAGCACCCATCAATGGTGGCAGCAATAATAAAAATAAGGATAGGGAGGAAACTTCTGACCTTAAAATCCCCAAAGGGATTATCCCTAAATTTGAGGAAGGTGATGATATCACCAAATGGTTCACAGCCTTTGAGAGGGCTTGTGATATCAGAAAAGTGAAGAAACCTCTCTGGGGGGCACTCCTGTGGGAACTGTTCTCTGGTAACTGCAGAGACAGGCTGCTGACCCTTTCTGGGCCAGAGGCAGGATCCTATGACCTCATAAAGAAAGCTCTGATTGAGGGATTTGGATTCACCACTGAGGAGTATAGAATTAGATTCAGGGGGGCTCACAAAACCCAGACCCAGTCCTGGATTGATTTTGTAGATTTCTCAGTGAAGACACTGGATGGTTGGTTAGCTGAACATGGTGTGCAGGATTTTAATGGATTGTACAATTTATTCATGAAGGAACATATTTTGAGTAACTGCACAAATGAAAAGTTGCATCAGCATTTGGTAGACCTAGGTCTAATTTCTCCCCAAGAATTGGGAAAGAGGGCAGACCACTGGGTCAAGACTAGGGTGACTAAGACAACCACTGGGGGTGACCAAAATAAAGTGGTCCCAAAACCTCCCCAGGGGAAAGGTGGTGAAATCCCCAAGATAAAAAGTTTGAGTCTTCCAAAGGGCCCCAAAGACCTGTTCAGGTGGGTGGGACCCAAACTACTCCCTATGTGCCCCAACCATATAGGGGGAAGAACTTTGATCCCTTAAAGGCCTGGTGTAATACCTGCAAGAAGCAAGGACACTTAACTGTAGCTTGCCCCCAAAACAAAGCCCCTGAGGCACCCAGTACAGCTACTCCTGGGGCAGCAAGCATACAAATGGGATCAGAGGTGTACCCTAAGCAAATCTGGGAACACACTGAAGCCAGTCTAGTCTCCTTGGGAGAAGTGGAGTTTGCCACTGTAGCTGTGTGGCCACCCAACTTAAAGAAATACTTGCAGTACCCCTGGGTGAATGGAACTAGGGTAGAAGCTCTGAGGGATACAGGTGCCAGTGTCACTATGGTGAAAGACACACTGGTTTCCCCTGAGCAATACTTGATTGGGAAGTCTTACCCAGTCACCAACGCTGACAGTGTCACCACTAGTCATCCCATGGCCATGGTAACATTAGGCTGGGGGGGGGGTTACTGGCCTGAAACAGGTAGTGGTCTCTCCAAAGTTCCCAGCTGCCTGTCTGCTTGGAAATGATCTGGAAACCTCAGCCTGGGCTGAGGTTGAACTGAAGGCCCATGCAGCCATGCTGGGCATCCCTGAATTGGTGTGTGTGCAAACCAGAGCACAGAGCAAGAGGAAGGGTGAAAAAGTAGGTCTGGAGCCTGGAATAATGGCCCAGCCAACCAAGAGAAAAGGAAAGAAGACTGGGGAACCAGCTTCTACACAGCCAACCATTCAGGACCCCTCTCCCCAGGGAGAGGATTTGGATACCCCTGAGGGAACTGAGTCCATGGAGCTTGACCCTTACCAGGTTGAACTCTTGGGCCCAGGGGGACCCTCTAGGGAAGAGCTGTGCCAGGGTCAGCGAGACTTTCCCACTCTTGAAAGCCTGAGGCAGCAAGCTGTTTCAGAAGCCAGGGGAGATTATTATTATTATTTGGAGTTTTATATCGCGCACGGTTACCCTTGAGCATCCCAGCGCCATTTGAAGACCAACCGAGGCTAACACGTGACACGCTAGTCTGGGAAGAGATGAGTTTTTAGAAGTTTGCGGAAACGCCGAGTGCTAGTCTCAGCCCGCAAAACAAGTGGAAGCGCGTTCCACGCGGAGGCCGTGTTTACCGAGAACCTTCTCCCTCCAGTACGGGCTCGTCTTACTCTAGGAGACTGGAGGAGGAATTTATGATCCGAACGGAGGGCCCTTGCTGCTTTATAGGGTTGAATCATGTTCCTCAGGATTGCCGGACCCTTCCCCTGCAGACTCTTCTGTGCCATGCAAAGTGCTTTGAAGGTTACTCTTTCACGCACCGGAAGCCAGTGAAGCGCCTTTAGTGCCGGTTTGGCGGACTGCCTTCTGGGAACGTTTGTCAGCAGTCTGGCCGCAGCATTTTGCACCTGCTGCAACTTCTTAAACGTAGATTCCGGCGCGCCCAGAAAGATAGCATTGCTGTAATCCAGCCTTGAGATGATGAGCTCCTGTATAAGCAATTTACGGGAGGTATCTGGGAGGAGTGACAGAATCTTGCGGGCTGACCGGAGCATACCAAAGCATACACCAGCGGTCTTTTTGGCGTGTGTTCTAAATGTCAGATCCTGCTCCAGCCACACCCCCAGGCTCTTGATCTCTTTCTTCGGGGTGGGAGGAACCCCCATGCAGTCAGGCCAACTACTGGGAGACAGAGCAAAAGACGTATGGCCTAAGATCATGAGCTCCGTCTTTGAGCCATTCAATTTAAGGGATGAAGTCGTCATCCACCTAAACACTTCCTCCAAACAGGAATGAAGTACCGCAGGAGATGTCAGTGGTACCCACAGAGCTTATTGGGAAGAGGGATTACTGTATGCTGAGGCAAGAAACCCCACTCCTGGAGCCACCAGGAGGGTGGTGGTGCCACAGAAGTACAGGGAGTTCCTCCTAACTTTGGCTCATGACATCCCCCTAGCTGGACATCTGGGGCAATCCAAAACTTGGGAAAGGCTAGTGAGTCACTTCTACTGGCCCCAGATGCACCAAAAGGTGAAGGAGTTTGTCAGCTCCTGTGTCACCTGTCAGGCCAGTGGCAAGACAGGTGGCCACCCAAAGGCCCCCCTCATTCCACTACCAGTGGTGGGGGTCCCCTTTGAAAGGGTAGGAGTGGACATTGTGGGTCCACTTGAGCCACCCACAGCCTCAGGGAACAAATGTATTCTAGTGGTAGTGGATCATGCCACTAGGTACCCTGAAGCAATTCCCCTTAGGACTACTACAGCTCCTGCAGTAGCCAAGGCCCTCCTGGGTGTCTTCACCAGGGTGGGTTTTCCTAAGGAGGTGGTTTCAGACAGAGGTTCCAACTTCATGTCTGCTTACCTAACACACATGTGGAAGGAGTGTGGGGTGCAGTATAAGTTTACTACACCCTACCACCCACAAACCAATGGCATTGTTGAGAGATTCAACAAGACATTGAAAGGTATGATCATGGGGCTCCCTGAAAAACTCAAAAGGAGATGGGATGTCCTGCTACCATGCCTGCTTTTCGCTTACAGAGAAGTGCCACAGAAGGGAGTAGGTTTTTCACCCTTTGAACTTCTGTTTGGTCATCCTGTAAGGGGACCACTTTGTCTTGTAAAAGAGGGCTGGGAGAGGCCACTTCAAGAACCCAAACAAGACATAGTGGACTATGTGCTTGGCCTAAGGTCCAGAATGGCTGAGTACATGGAAAAAGCATCCAAGAACCTCGAGGCCAGCCAGGAGCTCCAGAAGCACTGGTATGACCAAAAAGCTGCACTGGTTGAATTTCAACCTGGGCAACAGGTGTGGGTTTTGGAGCCAGTGGCACCAAGGGCTCTCCAAGATAAATGGAGTGGCCCTTACCCTATCCTAGAAAGAAAGAGTGAGGTGCCTAGTTGACCTGGGCACTAGCAGGACACCCAAGAGGGTCATCCATGTGAACCGCCTCAAGCTCTACAATGACTGGGCTGACATCACCATGCTGATGGTGACTGATGAGGAGCAGGAAGGAGAGAGTGAACCTCTCCCTGACCTCCTCTCTTACAGCCCAAAGGATGGGTCAGTGGATGGTGTGATCTTATCAGACACCCTCTCTGCCCAACAGCAAACTGACTGCAAGCAAGTCTTGCAGCAGTATGCTAGCCTCTTCTCCCTGACCCCTGGTCTGACCAACTGGTGTACCCATGATGTGGACACGGGTGGCAATGCACCTGTCAAAAACACAATCTATCGACAGTCAGACCAGGTCATGGAGAGCATCAAAGCTGAGGTTAGCAAGACGCTGGAGTTAGGGGTCATTGAACCCTCTGAGAGCCCCTGGGCCAGCCCAGTGGTTCTAGTCCCAAAACCTCATCAACAGGGTGAAAAGAGAGAGATGAGGTTCTGTGTGGACTATAGAGGGCTCAACTCTGTCACCAAGACAGATGCTCACCCTATCCCAAGAGCAGATGAACTGATAGATAAATTAGGGGCTGCCCAATTCCTCAGTACCTTTGACTTAACTGCAGGGTACTGGCAGATTGGCATGGCCCCAGGAGCAAAAGAGAAAACAGCATTCTCCACCCCTGATGGACATTATCAGTTTACTGTGATGCCCTTTGGGTTAAAGAATGCCCCTGCCACTTTCCAGAGGCTGGTGAACCATGTCCTGGCTGGGCTGGAGTCCTTTAGTGCAGCTTATCTTGATGATATTGCTGTCTTTAGCTCCACCTGGCAGGATCACCTGATCCACCTTGGAAAAGTTTTAGAGGCCCTGCACATTGCAGGCCTCACTATCAAGGCATCCAAATGCCAGATAGGGCAGGGCACTGTGGTGTACTTGGGCCACCTTGTAGGTGGAGGCCAAGAAAATGCCCAAGAAAGTGAACTGGACAGTTAGTTGCCAAAAGGCTTTTGACACCCTGAAAGAAGCAATGTGCTCAGCACCAATTCTAAAAGCTCCAGATTATGCCAAGCAGTTCATAGTGCAGACTGATGCCTCTGAGCTAGGGATAGGAGCGGTCCTATCCCAGACCAATGATGAAGGCCAAGACCAACCTGTTGATTTTATAAGCAGGAGGCTACTCCCCAGAGAGCAGCGTTGGAGTGCCATTGAGAGGGAGGCCTTTGCTGTGGTTTGGTCCCTGAAGAAGTTGAGGCCATACCTGTTTGGTACTCACTTCCTGGTTCAAACTGACTACAGACTTCTCAGATGGCTAATGCAGATGAAAGGGGAAAATCCAAAGCTATTAAGGTGGTCCATCTCCCTACAGGGAATGGACTTTGAAGTGGAACATAGACCAGGGACTGCCCATGCCAATGCAGATGGACTTTCCAGGTTCTTCCACTTAGACAATGAAGACTCCATAGGACAAGGTTAGTCTCATCACCTTTCGTTTGGGGGGGGTTGTGTGAGATAGTGCCCTCTTTCTTGCATGGTATGCCCCCACTTTTTGCTAAATTGCTGAATGTACTTTGACTAAGTGTGCCCTGGACTCCTGCCAATCAGGTCCCCAGGGCCTATGTTCCTTCCATAAAACACACAAAATCCAAATTGGCAAACCCTGGCCACATGTCAGCCCCTAGTAAATGGTACCCTAGGTACCCAGGGCCTTGTGACCAGGGAAGGCCCCTAAGGGCTGCAGCACTCATTGTGCCACCCTTAGGGGCCCTGTACCCTTACACACACACACTGCCTTTGCAGGCTGAGTGTCTGGGTGCAGGACAAAATGAAGAGTCGACATGGCACACATCCCTGTGTGCCATGCCCAACACCCACACTGCCAAGGCATATGTCAGTCACCCCTCTGGCTGGGTGCCTTATGCCCATGGTGTGGGCACAGGAGCAGGAGCCCTGTGCCCCTACAGTACCCAGGTCCATTCAGTGCTGCCATTTAAGAGTACATGGTGCTGAGAGCTCGTCAAACACGAGCTCCACAGCACCATAATGGCAACACTAAAGACTGGGAAGTTTGGTATCAAACTTCTCAGCACATTAAACCCACACTGATGCCAGTGTGAGATTTAATGTACCAAGCACCCCAGAGGGCATCTTAGAGATGCCCTCCTATAACTAACCTACAATCCACGTCTGCTCTGAGGCTGCCCAGGCTGCCACACAGCAGACACGTTGCTGGACCCCTGGGTGGGAGAGCCCCTGCTCTCCCGGGCATGCAACAATGCACATCCTGGTTGAGGTGATAGATCTCCTCCCCCAGGATGAGCAAAGGGAAGCTTCAAAGGCCTGCCGCCTCTAGGAGTTTCCCCAGGCCACTGCAACCCCCCACTCTGGCGGGAAGCTTGGCCGGAAACCCCATACAAGGACAGGGGATGTGCCAGCCTGCCAACCCCACCCCTCAGGTGGGGGAGGCGAGGTGAAGCACATCTCCGGGCTCTCGCCATCTTGAAGATGGGAGGCCCTACCCTATCAGGATTAGGCTACTGCCCCCCTCCCACAGGAGAGGGGCAGGATAGGGGGTGTACCCACCCCAGGACAAGGACCCATTGGTCCCTGGCCTTCACCTACCTGTAACGTCCCTAAATCTAGTATTTAGGGGCACCCTGAACCTTCCTTCCCCAGATTCCAGATTCTAAAACTACAAGAAGAGCGAGAAGAAAAGAAGACCTGCCCTGCAGCTGCAAAGGAGAGGGAGACACCAACTGCTTTGGCCCCAGCCCTACCGGCCTGTCGACCGCTGACTTGCTCCTGCTCCAAACCCGGCATCTCTTGTGGCCAGCAACCTCAGAAACCCCGGAGGACCTGGCTGCCTTTGAACTCTAATCCCCTGGGACTCCCATGAGTAGAGGCTCTACTCAGAACCTACCTTTCACCCCTGGCAGCAGCCCGGAACCGCGATCCCAGCCCACTCTGCACCCGCCAAGTCTGGCCGGTGCCGGAGTGAACTAAACCCATGAGGACGACCCCCACGGCGACTGTGACCCTGAGTCCGGCACCCAAGGACCCCCCTCAACTATCCTGAAGAAGCTTGCAGCCTCAGAACAGAGTGCCACCCCAACCGCGATCAACAAGAGGGTAAGATTTCTGACATCAAAAGGCACCCCTGCACCCGGCGCCCCACGGCCCTCTGTGCCCAATCCCGGGGTACCTACCTATCCTCCAACTATCCAACTTACCACTCGAAGTGGTGGTGACACCCGAAGAGTCCTCGTCCCCGAGCCTGCAGTCTTTTTCCAAATCGGAGATTTCCCATAGAAATCAATTGTGTGCCCGACGGCTCAAAAGCACCCTGCAGCCAGCCGCCCGAGTGGCCCTGGCAGTGAAAACTCTACTCTAACCCACTTCCCCACTTGCCCTGAGTAAGTGACCAGGAGCTCAGCTCCCACAGCCGCGTGGCTTGCCCGACAGCAGCCACCAACCCAGGCCCCCCTATCCCTCATAGGATAACATTGGGCCTAACTCTCTCTGCACCCGGCCGTCCTGAAACCGCTGAGGGTGAACTGACTGTACCTACCTGACACTGGGAGACCCCTGAGTCTATGCCCAGAACTTCAACTCTGCCAGTCGAGTACTTACCCTTGAACCGCTAACTTCATTTTCCTCATAGTGTAACATTGACTGGCTTTTTCTTGGAAATTCTTCTAAGTGTGAACTTTTCAAAACTCAAAATATTCACCATAATCAGCCGAGTACCAAAAACGAATTTACTCACCTGCTCTTAGGTGAGCTCCCAGTGCTGGATCTTGGTGCCCAGCTCTGACTCTGAAAAGTACCCACAACTATACTTACCTTTAACTCATTTTTCTTCCATAGGAAACCATTGACTGCTTTTCTATGAAATTTCTTCCAAGTGTTGATTTCTGCAATTTCTAAATATTCCTCAAAAATCGTATAACATCTGAAAACGTAATTACTTACCTATTTTGGATAAATGTCCCAGTACTGAGTCTAGACACCCAGTACTGGATTACAAAAGTAACGATAACCTACTGTACCTGTAACCTACATTTCCTTCCATAGGGAATCATTGATTGTTTGCTCTGAAATATTTTCAAAGTGCTCACTTTTGAAATAGCTAAATATTAGTTAAAAATCATTACAGTACCAAAGTCGACTTTCAACAGCTGATTCTGAGAACTGACCCAGGACTGGATCTAGGATCCAAGCCTGGAATTACAAAAGTAATCTACAAAGTAATCTGTTGCATATAATCTGAATTTATCATTGAGCTCAATGTATTGTGTTTAGAAATAGAGTTGCCTACTGCAACTAATTGTAACTGTTTACTAAAAAATCAATTGCATATACAAAAGTATTTTTATGAAACATCTCCTGTCGAGAAAGTATATTTTAATTCCAAGTGTTAGTTCTAAAATAAAACAAGCATATATTTTTTATATACAAACCATTGGCCTAGAGTTCAGTTATTGAGTGTGTGGAACTATTTGCTGACTGAGTGTGTACAACAAATGCTTTACACGTCCTCTGATACTGCCTTACTGCTCGACCAGGCTACCACTTTGGAGAGTAAGGTTATATCTAACTTTAACCTCTGTTAAACCCTTGGGGTCTGTGCACTCTCTACACCCTGTACCTATTAAGGAACAGTATATACAGAGCCACTTTCTCACATTGGTGGATCAGCGGTGGGATACAAACTTGCATTTGTTGGACTACTTGGTTACCATCTGACCACACGACAGAACTCCTAAAAATTGCCTTTAGAATTCTGATTGGTCTTTCCAAAATTACTAAAAGTCTTGCTAGGGCCTTGCTTAAGTCCCATTAGAATTTTAGAAAAATAAAAGTCACTATAGTCAGGGTAGAGGGTTAGAACTGTCAGGTTAGAATGTCTCAAACAAACCCAGCTATTAGTGAGAATAATAACATGGACCTGGTGGAGGAGCTCGACCTCACACCTTACTTACACTTGTCTTTCAAGGAATTGAGGTCCTTATGCAAACTTAAAAATTTACAAATGGGCCTGCATCCAACCAAACTAGGGCTCCAGGAGCTCTTGGCTGAGTGTGCTAAGGACCAACCATCTGAACATGGTGATGGCCAGTCAGATGAGGAAAGGGAAGCAGAGGAGGTTGAAAACAACCCCCCCCCCCCCATGCTATTCCCTAGGGTGGAGAGGGCACCCATACCCTCCAATCCAAGGATTAGCATCTGGGAACCTAGAGACTACACAGGTGGCTCTGGTCCCAGAGAGAACACTGTGGGACCCCCCAGTGAAGAGGACAGCCTTGTGAGGCTGGCCAAAAGATTAGAACTAGAGTCCAGGCTCCTGGCTCTAGAAAAAGAAAGGAGAGAGATGGGTTTAGCACCCATCAATGGTGGCAGCAATAATAAAAATAAGGATGGGAGGAAACTTCTGACCTTAAAATCCCCAAAGGGATTATCCCTAAATTTGAGGAAGGTGATGATATCACCAAATGGTTCACAGCCTTTGAGAGGGCTTGTGATATCAGAAAAGTGAAGAAACGTCTCTGGGGGGCACTCCTGTGGGAACTGTTCTCTGGTAACTGCAGAGACAGGCTGCTGACCCTTTCTGGGCCAGAGGCAGGATCCTATGACCTCATGAAGAAAGCTCTGATTGAGGGATTTGGATTCACCACTGAGGAGTATAGAATTAGATTCAGGGGGGCTCACAATACTCAGACCCAGTCCTGGATTGATTTTGTAGATTTCTCAGTGAAGACACTGGATGGTTGGTTAGCTGAACATGGTGTGCAGGATTTTAATGGATTGTACAATTTATTCATGAAGGAACATATTTTGAGTAACTGCACAAATGAAAAGTTGCATCAGCATTTGGTAGACCTAGGTCTAATTTCTCCCCAAGAATTGGGAAAGAGGGCAGACCACTGGGTCAAGACTAGGGTGACTAAGACAACCACTGGGGGTGACCAAAATAAAGTGGTCCCAAAACCTCCCCAGGGGAAAGGTGGTGAAATCCCCAAGATAAAAAGTTTGAGTCTTCCAAAGGGCCCCAAAGACCTGTTCAGGTGGGTGGGACCCAAACTACTCCCTATGTGCCCCAACCATATAGGGGGAAGAACTTTGATCCCTTAAAGGCCTGGTGTAATACCTGCAAGAAGCAAGGACACTTAACTGTAGCTTGCCCCCAAAACAAAGCCCCTGAGGCACCCAGTACAGCTACTCCTGGGGCAGCAAGCATACAAATGGGATCAGAGGTGTACCCTAAGCAAATCTGGGAACACACTGAAGCCAGTCTAGTCTCCTTGGGAGAAGTGGAGTTTGCCACTGTAGCTGTGTGGCCACCCAACTTAAAGAAATACTTGCAGTACCCCTGGGTGAATGGAACTAGGGTAGAAGCTCTGAGGGATACAGGTGCCAGTGTCACTATGGTGAAAGACACACTGGTTTCCCCTGAGCAATACTTGATTGGGAAGTCTTACCCAGTCACCAACGCTGACAGTGTCACCACTAGTCATCCCATGGCCATGGTAACATTAGGCTGGGGGGGGGGGTTACTGGCCTGAAACAGGTAGTGGTCTCTCCAAAGTTCCCAGCTGCCTGTCTGCTTGGAAATGATCTGGAAACCTCAGCCTGGGCTGAGGTTGAACTGAAGGCCCATGCAGCCATGCTGGGCATCCCTGAATTGGTGTGTGTGCAAACCAGAGCACAGAGCAAGAGGAAGGGTGAAAAAGTAGGTCTGGAGCCTGGAATAATGGCCCAGCCAACCAAGAGAAAAGGAAAGAAGACTGGGGAACCAGCTTCTACACAGCCAACCATTCAGGACCCCTCTCCCCAGGGAGAGGATTTGGATACCCCTGAGGGAACTGAGTCCATGGAGCTTGACCCTTACCAGGTTGAACTCTTGGGCCCAGGGGGACCCTCTAGGGAAGAGCTGTGCCAGGGTCAGCGAGACTTTCCCACTCTTGAAAGCCTGAGGCAGCAAGCTGTTTCAGAAGCCAGGGGAGATTATTATTATTATTATTATTTGGAGTTTTATATCACGCACGGTTACCCTTGAGCATCCCAGCGCCATTTGAAGACCAACCGAGGCTAACACGTGACACGCTAGTCTGGGAAGAGATGAGTTTTTAGAAGTTTGCGGAAACGCCGAGTGCTAGTCTCAGCCCGCAAAACAAGTGGAAGCGCGTTCCACGCGGAGGCCGTGTTCACCGAGAACCTTCTCCCTCCAGTACGGGCTCGTCTTACTCTAGGAGACTGGAGGAGGAATTTATGATCCGAACGGAGGGCCCTTGCTGCTTTATAGGGTTCTGTGCCATGCAAAGTGCTTTGAAGGTTACTCTTTCACGCACCGGAAGCCAGTGAAGCGCCTTTAGTGCCGGTTTGGCGGACTGCCTTCTGGGAACGTTTGTCAGCAGTCTGGCCGCAGCATTTTGCACCTGCTGCAACTTCTTAAACGTAGATTCCGGCGCGCCCAGAAAGATAGCATTGCTGTAATCCAGCCTTGAGATGATGAGCTCCTGTATAAGCAATTTACGGGAGGTATCTGGGAGGAGTGACAGAATCTTGCGGGCTGACCGGAGCATACCAAAGCATACACCAGCGGTCTTTTTGGCGTGTGTTCTAAATGTCAGATCCTGCTCCAGCCACACCCCCAGGCTCTTGATCTCTTTCTTCGGGGTGGGAGGAACCCCCATGCAGTCAGGCCAACTACTGGGAGACAGAGCAAAAGACGTATGGCCTAAGATCATGAGCTCCGTCTTTGAGCCATTCAATTTAAGGGATGAAGTCGTCATCCACCTAAACACTTCCTCCAAACAGGAATGAAGTACCGCAGGAGATGTCAGTGGTACCCACAGAGCTTATTGGGAAGAGGGATTACTGTATGCTGAGGCAAGAAACCCCACTCCTGGAGCCACCAGGAGGGTGGTGGTGCCACAGAAGTACAGGGAGTTCCTCCTAACTTTGGCTCATGACATCCCCCTAGCTGGACATCTGGGGCAATCCAAAACTTGGGAAAGGCTAGTGAGTCACTTCTACTGGCCCCAGATGCACCAAAAGGTGAAGGAGTTTGTCAGCTCCTGTGTCACCTGTCAGGTCAGTGGCAAGACAGGTGGCCACCCAAAGGCCCCCCTCATTCCACTACCAGTGGTGGGGGTCCCCTTTGAAAGGGTAGGAGTGGACATTGTGGGTCCACTTGAGCCACCCACAGCCTCAGGGAACAAATTTATTCTAGTGGTAGTGGATCATGCCACTAGGTACCCTGAAGCAATTCCCCTTAGGACTACTACAGCTCCTGCAGTAGCCAAGGCCCTCCTGGGTGTCTTCACCAGGGTGGGTTTTCCTAAGGAGGTGGTTTCAGACAGAGGTTCCAACTTCATGTCTGCTTACCTAACACACATGTGGAAGGAGTGTGGGGTGCAGTATAAGTTTACTACCCCCTACCACCCACAAACCAATGGCATTGTTGAGAGATTCAACAAGACATTGAAAGGTATGATCATGGGGCTCCCTGAAAAACTCAAAAGGAGATGGGATGTCCTGCTACCATGCCTGCTTTTCGCTTACAGAGAAGTGCCACAGAAGGGAGTAGGTTTTTCACCCTTTGAACTTCTGTTTGGTCATCCTGTAAGGGGACCACTTTGTCTTGTAAAAGAGGGCTGGGAGAGGCCACTTCAAGAACCCAAACAAGACATAGTGGACTATGTGCTTGGCCTAAGGTCCAGAATGGCTGAGTACATGGAAAAAGCATCCAAGAACCTCGAGGCCAGCCAGGAGCTCCAGAAGCACTGGTATGACCAAAAAGCTGCACTGGTTGAATTTCAACCTGGGCAACAGGTGTGGGTTTTGGAGCCAGTGGCACCAAGGGCTCTCCAAGATAAATGGAGTGGCCCTTACCCTATCCTAGAAAGAAAGAGTGAGGTCACCTATCTAGTTGACCTGGGCACTAGCAGGACACCCAAGAGGGTCATCCATGTGAACCGCCTCAAGCTCTACAATGACTGGGCTGACATCACCATGCTGATGGTGACTGATGAGGAGCAGGAAGCAGAGAGTGAACCTCTCCCTGACCTCCTCTCTTACAGCCCAAAGGATGGGTCAGTGGATGGTGTGATCTTATCAGACACCCTCTCTGCCCAACAGCAAACTGACTGCAAGCAAGTCTTGCAGCAGTATGCTAGCCTCTTCTCCCTGACCCCTGGTCTGACCAACTGGTGTACCCATGATGTGGACACGGGTGGCAATGCACCTGTCAAAAACACAATCTATCGACAGTCAGACCAGGTCATGGAGAGCATCAAAGCTGAGGTCAGCAAGACGCTGGAGTTAGGGGTCATTGAACCCTCTGAGAGCCCCTGGGCCAGCCCAGTGGTTCTAGTCCCAAAACCTCATCAACAGGGTGAAAAGAGAGAGATGAGGTTCTGTGTGGACTATAGAGGGCTCAACTCTGTCACCAAGACAGATGCTCACCCTATCCCAAGAGCAGATGAACTGATAGATAAATTAGGGGCTGCCCAATTCCTCAGTACCTTTGACTTAACTGCAGGGTACTGGCAGATTGGCATGGCCCCAGGAGCAAAAGAGAAAACAGCATTCTCCACCCCTGATGGACATTATCAGTTTACTGTGATGCCCTTTGGGTTAAAGAATGCCCCTGCCACTTTCCAGAGGCTGGTGAACCATGTCCTGGCTGGGCTGGAGTCCTTTAGTGCAGCTTATCTTGATGATATTGCTGTCTTTAGCTCCACCTGGCAGGATCACCTGATCCACCTTGGAAACGTTTTAGAGGCCCTGCACATTGCAGGCCTCACTATCAAGGCATCCAAATGCCAGATAGGGCAGGGCACTGTGGTGTACTTGGGCCACCTTGTAGGTGGAGGCCAGGTACAGCCCTTACAACCTAGGATCCAGGCCATCATGGACTGGATAGCTCCAACAACCCAGACCCAAGTCAGGGCATTCCTTGGCTTGACTGGATACTACAGGAGGTTTGTGAAGGGGTATGGGTCCATTGTGATTCCCCTCACAGAACTCACCTCCAAGAAAATGCCCAAGAAAGTGAACTGGACAGTTAGTTGCCAAAAGGCTTTTGACACCCTGAAAGAAGCAATGTGCTCAGCACCAATTCTAAAAGCTCCAGATTATGCCAAGCAGTTCATAGTGCAGACTGATGCCTCTGTGCTAGGGATAGGAGCGGTCCTATCCCAGACCAATGATGAAGGCCAAGACCAACCTGTTGATTTTATAAGCAGGAGGCTACTCCCCAGAGAGCAGCGTTGGAGTGCCATTGAGAGGGAGGCCTTTGCTGTGGTTTGGTCCCTGAAGAAGTTGAGGCCATACCTGTTTGGTACTCACTTCCTGGTTCAAACTGACTACAGACTTCTCAGATGGCTAATGCAGATGAAAGGGGAAAATCCAAAGCTATTAAGGTGGTCCATCTCCCTACAGGGAATGGACTTTGAAGTGGAACATAGACCAGGGACTGCCCATGCCAATGCAGATGGACTTTCCAGGTTCTTCCACTTAGACAATGAAGACTCCATAGGACAAGGTTAGTCTCATCACCTTTCGTTTGGGGGGGGGTTGTGTGAGATAGTGCCCTCTTTCTTGCATGGTATGCCCCCACTTTTTGCTAAATTGCTGAATGTACTTTGACTAAGTGTGCCCTGGACTCCTGCCAATCAGGTCCCCAGGGCCTATGTTCCTTCCTTAAACACACAAACTCCAAATTGGCAAACCCTTGCCACATGTCAGCCCCTAGTAAATGGTACCCTAGGTACCCAGGGCCTTGTGACCAGGGAAGGCCCCTCAGGGCTGCAGCACTCATTGTGCCACCCTTAGGGGCCCTGTACCCTTACACACACACACTGCCTTTGCAGGCTGAGTGTCTGGGTGCAGGACAAAATGAAGAGTCGACATGGCACACATCCCTGTGTGCCATGCCCAACACCCACACTGCCAAGGCATATGTCAGTCAACCCTCTGGCCGGGTGCCTTATGCCCATGGTGTGGGCACAGGAGCAGGAGCCCTGTGCCCCTACAGTACCCAGGTCCATTCAGTGCTGCCATTTAAGAGTACATGGTGCTGAGAGCTCGTCAAACACGAGCTCCACAGCACCATAATGGCAACACTAAAGACTGGGAAGTTTGGTATCAAACTTCTCAGCACATTAAACCCACACTGATGCCAGTGTGAGATTTAATGTACCAAGCACCCCAGAGGGCATCTTAGAGATGCCCTCCTATAACTAACCTACAATCCACGTCTGCTCTGAGGCTGCCCAGGCTGCCACACAGCAGACACGTTGCTGGACCCCTGGGTGGGAGAGCCCCTGCTCTCCCGGGCATGCAACAATGCACATCCTGGTTGAGGTGATAGATCTCCTCCCCCAGGATGAGCAAAGGGAAGCTTCAAAGGCCTGCCGCCTCTAGGAGTTTCCCCAGGCCACTGCAACCCCCCACTCTGGCGGGAAGCTTGGCCGGAAACCCCATACAAGGACAGGGGATGTGCCAGCCTGCCAACCCCACCCCTCAGGTGGGGGAGGCGAGGTGAAGCACATCTCCGGGCTCTCGCCATCTTGAAGATGGGAGGCCCTACCCTATCAGGATTAGGCTACTGCCCCCCTCCCACAGGAGAGGGGCAGGATAGGGGGTGTACCCACCCCAGGACAAGGACCCATTGGTCCCTGGCCTTCACCTACCTGTAACGCCCCTAAATCTAGTATTTAGGGGCACCCTGAACCTTCCTTCCCCAGATTCCAGATTCCAAAACTACAAGAAGAGCGAGAAGAAAAGAAGACCTGCCCTGCAGCTGCAAAGGAGAGGGAGACACCAACTGCTTTGGCCCCAGCCCTACCGGCCTGTCGACCGCTGACTTGCTCCTGCTCCAAACCCGGCATCTCTTGTGGCCAGCAACCTCAGAAACCCCGGAGGACCTGGCTGCCTTTGAACTCTAATCCCCCGGGACTCCCATGAGTAGAGGCTCTACTCAGAACCTACCTTTCACCCCTGGCAGCAGCCCGGAACCGCGATCCCAGCCCACTCTGCACCCGCCAAGTCTGGCCGGTGCCGGAGTGAACTAAACCCATGAGGACGACCCCCACGGAGACTGTGACCCTGAGTCCGGCACCCAAGGACCCCCCTCAACTATCCTGAAGAAGCTTGCAGCCTCAGAACAGAGTGCCACCCCAACCGCGATCAACAAGAGGGTAAGATTTCTGACATCAAAAGGCACCCCTGCACCCGGCGCCCCACGGCCCTCTGTGCCCAATCCCGGGGTACCTACCTATCCTCCAACTATCCAACTTACCACTCGAAGTGGTGGTGGCACCCGAAGAGTCCTCGTCCCTGAGCCTGCAGTCTTTTTCCAAATCGGAGATTTCCCATAGAAATCAATTGCGTGCCCGACGGCTCAAAAGCACCCTGCAGCCAGCCGCCCGAGTGGCCCTGGCAGTGAAAACTCTACTCTAACCCACTTCCCCACTTGCCCTGAGTAAGTGACCAGGAGCTCAGCTCCCACAGCCGCGTGGCTTGCCCGACAGCAGCCACCAACCCAGGCCCCCCTATCCCTCATAGGATAACATTGGGCCTAACTCTCTCTGCACCCGGCCGTCCTGAAACCGCTGAGGGTGAACTGACTGTACCTACCTGACACTGGGAGACCCCTGAGTCTATGCCCAGAACTTCAACTCTGCCAGTCGAGTACTTACCCTTGAACCGCTAACTTCATTTTCCTCATAGGGTAACATTGACTGGCTTTTTCTTGGAAATTCTTCTAAGTGTGAACTTTTCAAAACTCAAAATATTCACCAAAAATCAGCCGAGTACCAAAAACGAATTTACTCACCTGCTCTTAGGTGAGCTCCCAGTGCTGGATCTTGGTGCCCAGCACTGACTCTGAAAAGTACCCACAACTATACTTACCTTTAACTCATTTTTCTTCCATAGGAAACCATTGACTGCTTTTCTATGAAATTTCTTCCAAGTGTTGATTTCTGCAATTTCTAAATATTCCTCAAAAATCGTATAACATCTGAAAACGTAATTACTTACCTATTTTGGATAAATGTCCCAGTACTGAGTCTAGACACCCAGTACTGGATTACAAAAGTAACGATAACCTACTGTACCTGTAACCTACATTTCCTTCCATAGGGAATCATTGATTGTTTGCTCTGAAATATTTTCTAAGTGCTCACTTTTGAAATAGCTAAATATTAGTTAAAAATCATTACAGTACCAAAGTCGACTTTCAACAGCTGATTCTGAGAACTGACCCAGGACTGGATCTAGGATCCAAGCCTGGAATTACAAAAGTAATCTACAAAGTAATCTGTTGCATATAATCTGAATTTATCATTGAGCTCAATGTATTGTGTTTAGAAATAGAGTTGCCTACTGCAACTAATTGTAACTGTTCACTAAAAAATCAATTGCATATACAAAAGTATTTTTATGAAACATCTCCTGTCGAGAAAGTATATTTTAATTCCAAGTGTTGGTTCTAAAATAAAACAAGCATATATTTTTTATATACAAACCATTGGCCTAGAGTTCAGTTATTGAGCGTGTGGAACTATTTGCTGACTGAGTGTGTACAACAAATGCTTTACACGTCCTCTGATACTGCCTTACTGCTCGACCAGGCTACCACTTTGGAGAGTAAGGTTATATCTAACTTTAACCTCTGTTAAACCCTTGGGGTCTGTGGACTCTGTACACCCTGTACCTATTAAGGAACAGTATATACAGAGCCGCTTTCTCACAAATAGTGCACCTGCCTTTTCGCCGTACTCAAAATTCTGCATGTTTTTACTCATCCATTGGGCTCTGCACTTTTGATCCTGCCTTCCTCTATACTCCTGCTGAGCACTCTCGAGATCCCTCAAGACTTATGCCAGCCTTCTAGTATTCTCTCGATTGATCGAATCTCTCTGCTGCTCTAGCTGTCGGATTTTCCCCTCAATATCCTGCATTTCCCTTGCTTCCGCCCTATTCCTAAAACAGATATGGCTATGCAACATGCCCCTCAGGTAGGCCTTAAAGGCGTCCCACACAAAGTTTGAAGAGGTCGAACCAACATTCATGGAAAAATAATCCAGCGTGGCTGCTTTAATGTCCCTCTCTATCTCGGGGTCAGCCAACATCGATCTTTTCAAAGTCCACCTATGTTGTAAATTATGACTTTTCCGAGTATAGGAAAAAACCATGGGGGCATGATCTGATAGATGACTAGACATAACTGATATATCCATCAGGTTAACTATACTAGACCTATCGATTAGAACATAGTCCAATCTTGAGGAATGACCATGTTTCTTGCTGTAAAATGTAAATCCATGTGTGTCACCCCTTTTTGCCCTCCAGGCATGAACTAATCCCAGGTCACACAGCATATTTTTCATGGCTCTACGGACCCGTGGAGCCCTATATAGTACCTCTGATCAGACCTATCTTTCTGAGGGTCAAATAAAACATTAAAGTCTCCTCCGATTATTAATGGGGTGACAACTTCCATTAAATTAGATTGTAATCTACAAATATATGTCGGGTCGTCCATATTGGGACCATAAAACGAGGCACAAGTCACCTCTTGTCCTCCGAAATCTAACACGGCCACTATCCACCTCCCAGAATTGTCAGACTGGACTGATTTTATAGTGCACCCTGCCCCCCATCAATATTGCCACTCCCTTACTATGAATTGACTGTTCAGAAGGACAGAAATATTTCACCCAAGGGCACTTTACAAATATACCACAAGATTCTACATAGCTTAGATGGGTCTCCTGAATAAGGCAGATCTGTGCAGCAGAAAGTTCCAGATATTTTAATACCAATCTTTGTCTACGAGGGCACCTTAGACCATTAACATTCCAAAGATAAATTTTACCTCCCTAATCATCCTACTTGTATCTGCCATTCAAATCCATTCCCCAAGGGTAACGATCTAATATTAACAAGAGAATGAGGATATATTGTTTTTATAATTTTAACCCACTGCTCCCCACCCCGTTATCCCTCCCTCTTCCCTACCTCCCACCCAGTGAACCCCTTACCCCATGGGAAACCCTCCCTACTAATAGGCAAGCCTATTTGGTCTCAGCCCGCTCAGACACATAAGAAACAAATTTAATAAATAAATAAAGTTTACTTAAAACCCCCCCCAAAAAAAACTATACTCTCGCTGATATGAGTCCCACCCTAAACCACCCCTCCTTATATTCCTCCCCCATTCTTAATCTTAACAATAAGGGCATCCACCTCTTCCACTGTGCGATATTGGTACATGTGGTTATTCCACATTACTCGCAATGCCGCGGGAAATCTCAATTGAGCCTTAGCCCCAGACTATTCAGTTCTTCCAATCTCCTCCCCAGTTCCCACTGCCTTGTTGCCGTGATGTGGGATATATCTGATCTGATTAAGAAGGAGAAGGGGGTTGGGGAAGCCTTAGAAGTTAATGATCCCTCTCTGAGAGCCAGAGCCAAAAGTTCTTCTTTCACAGTATATGTCAAAAAATTGACCAGAATCTTCCTGGGCTTCTGCTTGGCCAAGTTCCTCTTGAATGGGTCACGGTGTACGCGCTGTATCTCCTTCACAAGGTCAACATTTGGGGAGTTCTTCAAAACTGTCTCTTTCAATAATGAAATTACAAACCCCTTTATGTCCGTACCTTCCAATGCTTCTGGAATATTAATAAGCCTCAGGTTGTTCTCCAGACGCTCAATGTCGTCTCTCATCTCTTTATTCTGGGCTGCTAACTTTGTCGTGTCTGCCATAGTACTATTAAGAGCCTCTTTGATTTTAGGTACCTCATACTCTAACACTCCAGTTCTTAAAGAGACATCCTCTAATTTTTGGGCTAGGTCCACACAAGATGATTGTATCGCAGCCTGATTGGCCTCTGAAACAGTGAATCTACTTGCCATCTCCGAGAATCTACTGGCCATTTCATCGTTAAAAGCCAATAGTATATCTGCCAATGAACTAGACCTGGCTCCCATCTCGACAGGCTCTACTGTGGTCCTTTGCTGCTCTTCTTGTTCGTCTTGAGGTGCCAGTAGAGAAAAACTGTTTGTTAGCGCTACTGCAGGATGTATCATAGATGAGGTGCCCTCAAGACTACCTTTTTGCATTTTCCGGACATTCATTGACTTTGTTTCGTTCTGTACGTTTACAGGCGTATCAGATACCTTTTTCTGAGCCGGACCCACCTGAGCTTCTTCACACAGACCGCTGATATCCCCCGATGAAGTGCCCAGGGTGCCCGATTGAGACCTTCACTTTTTGGAGTTTCTTGTGGTTGAGGAAGACATCACCTTATAAAATGTTTTCAACGAAGGGGTTAGCTTTACCTTGGAGGAAAGTGTCCTTACCCCTACCCCTACCTCTACTTCCTTCCACACCAGCACTGGTGTCTGCGTCCCCCCCTTTATGACTATGAGGTCTAATTGAGATTCTAGCTTCTGAAATCGGGAGGGGAATTCTGAGGGGGAGGATAGGGTAGGTAATAGCGGTATTAGATGTGAAATGGGCGGCTCTAGCCCGTAGGGTGTATCTATTAACTACTGGAGGGACTATAGGTCATATGGGAGGCACAGTGGCTGTAATCTGTGTCCCGTTTGTCTCCATACACGAAAAATAAATCAGACCTGCTTGTCCCTTGCCTTGTTTAAAAGTATAAGAAATTTCAAACTTCCCAAGCACATGAACGCTAACACATTCTTTGGGATTACCAACCTTGCCCAACTCACCCCTTCCTCCTCTCCAAGTAACCACTGCTACCCTGCTAAGCCAACTGGAATTTATACCGCCTACCTGGTTGGCAGTCTCTTGATCTATTTCAGAATCACTACCTCCAGCCCAGGCACTTGTGTAGACTCCAGCGCTGGCTGTTCTGACTCTGCCACCCGTGACCCGGATCCGGTTACAGGCAGAACTGCCTCGTTTCCACTCGCGGGACACCTCCTCCCACCGCGAGAATCGATACGGCATCACCGTAGTGCCCCTGGAATCTGGGGCCATACAGCTCCCCCCGTGCGCCGCTACGCTGGCAAAGCTCCTGACACGGGTAAGAATAGAGAAGCCCCCGAGGCAGGGGAGAAAGGGGGAGGGAGAGGGCTAGCCGAATTTCAGTGAAGCTGGTTTCCGAGACCCATATCAGCGTGCGCCTTCAAAATTAATTAGCGGCCTGAGCGGAGCTGCGACCGCAGCCGTTTAGCTTGCGGCCGCCATGGTTCCCCCACGACCTGGAGCCCCGGTCGGTTCCTCCAGAGATCTTTGTTTGACGCCCACGGTCACAGGTTTGAATCCTGGCAGGTCTACACAGCCTTTCATTTTTCTGAGGTTCATAAAATTAGTGACAGTGTACAAGGGCAACCCATTATGGAGAACATACAATCTACAATTATGCCCCCAGTCTTGCTTTATATGGGGATAACAATGCACAGGTTAAATACCATCCTCACACACTCCATCACACATCTTTCACAGCAAAATTGCAAACATCTACAGCAACTTCACACACCAACCCAATCCCAAGAATTAATTGCTAACCTGCTTACCGGATAAAGGGAAACTTTCAGATATCAGCACACTATGCAAGGAGTCCGCAGTCGACCTGAATCAACAGAGCAACTTCTGGCCCATCTCCCTGTCCCCTATCCATCCAAAGGGATTGAGAAGGCCACCAACAACCAACTCATAACCCACCTCGTACTTTACCATCTTCTAGACAACACTCAGTCAGGTTTCAGAAAGAACCACAGCATGGAAAACAGCACTCATCGCAGCCACTGACAACAAATAAATCATCCTGGACCAAGGAGAAACAGCAGAACTCATCCCGTTTGAATTCAATGTGGCCTTCAGCACTGTCCTCCATACCACCCTTATTAGAAGACTCCAAAAGATTAAAATACAAGGAACCGCTCTGAAATGGATCTGTTCCTTCCTCACAGGAATATTCCAACTGGTCAATCTATCACCCTTCACATCAGAGAGCACAAAATTGATAAGTTTAGTCCCACAGAGATTGTCCCTCAGCCCCACCCTTTTTTGCATCTACATGACACCGCTCGCCAACTTTTTCCGGTCATATGACATAACTGTCTTTTCCTATCCCGATGACACCCAACTCATCCTCTCCCTTCTGGACAACACAACCACCACTCGAACCAATTCACCAACTGCATGACCATTATATCAGAATGGATGTGAACCAACTGCCTACAGCTCTACACTGAGAAGACAGAAGTACTTGGCTTTGTCAATAAGACCTATGCATGGGACTCCACCTGGTGGCCATCGGAGCTAGGACCAACACCCACACCCACAGACCAAGCAAGAAATCTAGGGATCATCCTAGATGGCAAGCTCAACATGACTGCTCAAGTCAACGCTGTGTGCACCTCCTGATTCCACATCCTATGCATGCTATGAAAGATATTCAAATGGTTGCCTCAGAACACCAGATGGACCGTCACACAAGCACTCATCACTAGAAGGCTGGACCACAGCAACCCTCTCTACCCCGGACTCTGTAAACAACTTCTACAAAGACTTCAACCCATCCAGAACACCACTGCAAGACTCATAATTGACCTCTCACACCTCACCCACATCACACTGCACCTTAAGAAGTTTCACTGACCCCCATTCACAAGTGCATTTAATTCAAACTTCTCACACACAAATACAAAGCCCTACACCACACAGGACCAGAATACCTGAACAGCTGCCTACACTTTCACCAACCCACCAAACACCTAATCTCTGCCTCATTCTCACTTGCACGTACTCCCTGCATCCGCAAAAGCAAAACTGGAGGTCGCTCATTATCCTGCATCACACCCAAGATGTGGAACAACCTCCCTCAACACATCAGAGCTTCATCTTCACTTCTTGAACTCTGTGAAAACCTGAAGTCATGGCTCTTTGTAAAAGCAGCTTCGGCACCACACACATGCCCAAGCGCCTGGATACCTTCTTGGGTGATTAGTGCGCTATACATATTTTTATAACATATAGCATAACATAGCACAACATAACAAAACATAACATAGCATAACATAACAAAAACAAAGCATAGCATGGCATAGCAGAACATGCCATAACATAACATACCATAGCATAACATAACAAGTACCTGATAAGAGATGTGAAGCAGAAATGGAAAAGAAGCGGACTTGGCCCAATTGAATCAGAATCCAGAATGTAAACCACATTTGCATAATGTATACAAAAGTCTTTGTATTATGTATGAATAATTATTGATATACAATAGGGTGTCATCTTTACAAAGCAATATGTCGTTCTTACTACCGTGCTTGCTTGAAACACCCATAACAAAAGGGCCTCTCCCGATCCAACATGACAACCGCTCCAAAGCCAGAGCAAAAAGTAAAGGGCCTGAGATACCTATTCAGATCTAACTTTGGGGAAAACTCTGTTCACTGTAACTGCTGCAGGGGGGCAGTGAACAGCAGTGTAATCCCCACCACAAAATCTGGTCCAAAGCCCATCTTCAGTTGTGTTATTAGGTAATCACATAATTCTTGTAATCAAAACCTTTTCTATGTCTGATGTCCACATGTCAGCGGATTCTTCAGTTTGATCATCCCTACCTATGTTCTTGGCAATCCTATATAGATAAAAAAGCATGGACCTAGGGGGATCACTCAGGCCTGGCTGACATAAAAAAGGATGTATTGACAAGAAGCAGTCTATTAACCAAGACCTTGACTAGAACTTTCTTCTCCACATTCAAGAGAAAGAAGGGACAGTGTGATAATCATTTTTCAATTGACTTCCTCTCTTTAAGAATCATAGTTATAGGGGCTTTTCACATTGCATCAGACAACGTACCTTCCATATGTACATCCTTCAAGTTAGATAATCTATGGGCTCAAAATGCTTATAACAAATAGCCCAAAGGTCAGATTTCAGGAAGGATGGATAACACTAATGGAGGGGCTCGTGTGTTGTACCTACTTCAAATTCTGGATATAGCTAGAAATAAAGGCGGCCAGCAGACTTACCACTGCTCAACACAAGAGTGGAAATCCAAGTGTGACTCAGGGAAAATTCAGTCTCCACCCAGGGAGATAAGGCTGGTGAAGGGCATGTGCAATTTCCGGACCACATCAAGTCTAGAGGGTACAAACCTGTATTTGAGATGGGAAATGTTCTCTACAGTAAGAGTCACTCCTTAGCTCTTTCATTGGTGCAGGGAAAGCTCATTGCCAGTCCTGGATGCGAGGTAACAAATGCTTCTTGGTATGTTAGAGCAGTGTTTCTGGACTCCATGTGCTGGCTTGAGACTTTCACCCATGTAACACAAGCAGCTGCAGAAAATCTAGCAGAGATTTCAAGGCACAACAGATGACTTTAGATTAAATGGGCAGCTCAACACTCAAGAAGGCACCAGTACATGGTCCTCAAAGGTCTGATGGACTTAAAGTTTTTCATTGGACAGTACTAGTAGTCTAGTGAGTTCAGTCCATGGCAGTTGGGCACCCCAATCAGTTCAAGTGCGTTTTTGTAGTTGTTCCACTTCTGGAAATGTGTAGATGTTGCTGAGCTGAGACAGGCTCGTCCTGCTCTTATCATAGGCAGTAGTAACCAGCAGCCACCTTTGACTGGCTCCAACTCCAACCAAACTGAGCAATGCAAGAAGATTGCATGTAACCTCCAAAATCTCTTTAACAAATCAAGGAAGTGATTGTTCAGATCTTAAATGCAGGCAGCTGTGGCATACATGTGTCAGTGGTATCTGGACAGACTATGTCCATTTACTCACAATCACACTTTTATCTGTATGTGTCTGGCGAAAGCCTGATTGATTGTTGGACCTGTTCCTTTTTGCAGGGTTATCCTCAAACTTTTTGCCTTCTTCCTCTTATTTTTCTGACCTTTTTTTGTTGGTTTTAAGACTCTGGGCACTTTACCACTGCTGACGAGTGCTAAAGTGCATGTGCACTCGGTCTAAAATATAATGATATTTGGCTTCTCTATGATTGGCCTTGAGTCCCTAGTACAGTGCACCATGTGTGCTCAAGTCCTGTAAATCAAGTGCTACTAGTGGCCCTGCCGCACTGATTGTGTCAACCACATGCATAGCCCTGCAGACATGTCTTAGGCCTGCCACTGCTGTGTCTGTGTGTGCAGTTTTAAACTGCCATTTCGTCCTGACATATAAGGTAGCCCCATGGGCAGGGTGCAGTGTAGTTATAGGTAGGACATGTACTGTTGTGTTTTACATGTCCTGGTGATGAAATATTGCTAATTTTGTTTTTCTCTACAGCAACGCCTATCTCTCCTATAGGTTAGCATTGGAGCTGCCTTGTAACATCTTGCAAGTGTATCTGCCAATTGGGACCTAATAGAAAATTGGAGTTTGGTGTTTCTGGACTCACAATTTAAAAATACATCTTTTAGTGAAGTTGGCTTTTAAATTGCAGGTCTGAAAATTCCACTTTAAGAAGGTTTACATTTTCTCACATTAACCATTCTGCTCCTCTACCTGTCTCTGAATATATGTCTGGGTCAGGATGACAGTTGGGATTTTTGTGCATTCACTCTAGAAAGTCACAAAACGGGAGCTGAGGTGTGCCCTGCATATCCTGATGGACCATCCTGAGCTAGAGTGGTGGGAGGAGTTGACACTGATGCCTGAATATGGCTGTGCCTGCACTCACACAAAGAAGTTGCCACCCCCTGTAGAGTGTCTGGGACCAGGGCAAGGCAAGGCAGGGTATTGTGCACTGCAAATACTTCCCTTTGAAGTTTGCCTAGTTTGAAGGCTAAAATGGGTATACACCATGTACTCTGAACACTTCTGTTTTGAGGATATTCTGCCAGGAAAAAGAGCTGGATTGCTGTCAAGAGGGACTGCCACTTTGTTGTTTGCTTTGCTGTGTAGGCCTGCTGCTTGCTGCTTTTTTCTGTGTGTGAAAGGACTGGACTGTGGTTTCTACATCTTGCTTCCAAGGTTCTCCATGGGCTTGGTTTGAACTTGCCTCCTGTTAAGTTGTCTCAGGGCCATCAAAGACTTCATCTGCAATCACCTGGACTCTACTGGTGTGAGTCCTACTCTGCCAAGTGTTGCCAAATCCAGTTCCTGGGACCTTGGAAGTGAGTTCTGGTGATACAAAGAAGAAAATCCACGCATCAACTCAAAGCATTGTTTGGAATCGGCGCAGAGCACCAAAAGTCAACACACCACCCCATACACACCCAGTCCCTCAAGGAACGGCATTGTGGGGGTGACGAACATGGATGGGCCCTCTCCCCTGTTAGACTTGGTGGGCTCGGCTTCTGCTTCTTAGAGAGGAGCCTACGGGGCCTGGCCCTGCAGAGGTTTCCACAATTGCCCCTTGGACTCCACTATATTATTATACCAACAGTACCATTTCCTTTTTAATTGGTATTTCTGGTGGAGGGATGTGGTTTGTGTTGCTCCAAAAGTTGTTTTTCTTTTGTTTGCGATTTTTTATTGTGGGAGTGACATATGCTTTTGGTGAGGCAGTGTGGGGTGGGGGGGCTTGGGGAATTTGTTTACTGTGGTTCATCCTGTAGGCCTTGTGTTTGTTTTGTTTCAGGCAAGCTTCTATCCCTTGGGCCCGCTTCTTCACTGGATGCCCTCCTGGATTTTACCCAGACCATTGCAGCCCACTTGAGAACCACTGGCTCTTAAATTAATGATATGGAATGTCAACAGTCTCAATGATCCCATTAAACAGAGTGCAGTCTCTGGTTTAGCTAAACAACATGCCCTCAATGTGCTTCTACAACAAGGAACACACCTACTTGTTACCCAATATCCTCTTGGCCTGTTACAAATATGAGAAGGTATACCATGCCGGCCACGCCAAGGGCTCAAGTGGTGTAGCTATCCTGATTCGCAAACATCTCCCCATAGTATTCATGTGCAGCTCGTTGGACCCTCAGGGCAGGTATGTCACAGTTGAGGGGGTAAATAATGGTCAGGACTACAATATGCTGAGCATTTATTTTCCTCCCTCAGCTGCAGGAATTTTAATATGATGATGCCCTCAATTGTTGACATTTTGCGGGCCCGGTCTGGGCCCACGGCTACCCGCCTCGTGGACCGGGCATCTTGCCTTGGCCGTTTTGATGTCTGGCACACCTAGAGCCCCTGCACAGATACATACACTCCTACCTATGCAAAGCATAGGACAAGTTCCTGCAAAGTCTATGTTTTCATGCCCGCAATGAATTTACTCCTCACTAAAGGTTTAGAGATCCTTCCTAGGGGTATTTTAGACCATGCTCCAGTTACTGCCTACATGGGCTGGGAAACCCAAGGGGAACATCCGGTCTGGCACCTCAGTGCATGTCACTTTGTGGACAGTGCTACAGTGGAATACTTGTCACAGGAACGAGATGCTTTCCTGGAGCTAAACATGGGTTTGGTGGATTCCCCAGAGACACTTTGGACCACCAGTAAGGCATTCATCGGGGGGATCACCCGTACACACTTTCACAACCAGGACCAACAGGAGTTATTACAAATCAAGGACATGGAAGCCTGCATAGTGCAGGCAGAGGCACAGTCTGCCGCAGATATATTTGAGCCACATCAGCTCATGCTGGATAAGCTCTTGTTGCGGTAGAGCTTCTTGTATAAGGCAAGACAGTGTTGGGAGGCTTACCAGACCAGGGTCTATGGTTGATGCGATAAGTCGGGCACACTCCTGTACTGCATGGTGTCTCATGGCCTAGCAGACAGGGTGATTCCTGGTATTCGGGCTTTTGAGTGGGGACTGGTAACCGAGACTCGCAATACCTCAGTAGCATTTGCTGAGTGCTGCTGCGCATTATATGCTCACCGCCCAAGACCGCCACATGAGTACTCTTGCCATCTGATTGAGGATTTGCCACTGCATTCTGCTGCAGCGGCAGATGCCCCAAAACTGGACAAAGTGTTTACTTTCGAGGAGGTTGTGGCAGCCCTATCTGCCATGAGCTCTGGCATGACACCATCACCCAAAGGTTTCCCGGTAGAGTACTACAAGAAACTTCAGACAGCATTATCACCCCACTTGCTAGCACTCTACAATGATGCAACAAGCAAGGGTTATCTCTCAGCAAAGTTAAACGACGTGACCATAGTGGTCCTGCACAAGGGGGGGCGGTCTCCGGTGAATTGAGTGTCCTATTGCCCGATTTCAGCTCTGAGCTTAAAATATACGCCAAAGGGCTGGCCAACTGACTCCTTCAGTTCGTTTCAATGTAGATTCACTCCGAGAAATGAAGGGGTTAATGGACATCGTGAAACATGCCACTGCATCCGCAGAAGACAGACTGTGGGGGTGTACCGTCATTTGCTGCCGTGGTCCTTATAGACTTTGAGAAAACCTTTGACTCCCTCAGCTGGGATATGTGTTGGGATGTTCTTGCTGGAATGGCCTTTGGGCCCCCCTTTATATCCTATGTCCGTACCCTATATACTGGTTTCACGGTCAGAATTCGGGTGAATGGTTCCCTTTTGCAGGTGTTCCCAATTCAGAGGGAGATCAGACAGGGCTGTCCTCCCTTCTCTTTGCTCTCACGATTGTGCCTCTGGCAACTTGGGTCCACTGCAATGCACAGCTATGTGGGTTCCAATGTGGGTTGAAGAGGATTTTATCTTGCTTTATGCTGATGATGTGCTGCTCTTCTTGAATGAACCTGTGGCAACGGGCCATAGAATGCTGCATATGCTTGACCGTTTTGGCCAGGCATCCGATTTACTGGTCAGCCACTCAAAGCCTTTGTTATTCCAGTGACCGGCTCCCAACAAGATCATGATTGGCAGGCCCTTGTAAACGCTAATGTAGAGGAAGCTTAACCGCCAGAAAGGCGGTTAAGCTTCCTCTACCTTGGCGTTTACATCTTGTTCCTTCCCAATCTTGACTGGTCCTTGAACCTGACTTCCCTAGTAGCTTTGCATGTGCAAAGATCTGGGGCGATAGTCTTCTCGCCCCCTTAACATCATAGGGAAGATTTCCTTGTTTAAGATTTTGGTGTTGCCACATTTCCTATATGTTTTGCAAAATTTCCCCCATAACAGCCCAGGTCCTGGTTTTGCTCTATACAGACTTAGGTGCGACACTTTCTGTGGGCCCGTTGGGTTCCACGTGCCGCCTTTGGTAAATGCATACAGTCCACCTTTGACGACGGCCTGTCGGCGGCCAACCTACAACTTTACAATTGAGCATCACCGCTTGTGGTTCTGAATGATTGGCTTTAATGGCGGTCAATATTAACAAGTATTCCAGGCCAAACTGTTGCTCATGTCATGGGGTGCAATTGTGGACCGTCTGTAAATGTCTTCGATCACACACCCACTCCCAGACTTGACCAAGGGGATTCTTTGGCTGTGGCAGGTGGCCATGAGAAGGACCGGCTGGAAAGATGGGTTACTTGCCAGACCTCCCTCTGGAAAGGTACTATGCTTCACAATGTGGCTGGCTTGGAGATATTTGGACAGTGGGACCTGATTGTGATCTCATGTTTTGGTGACATGTGACATTGCCCACATATGTGGTCCTTCTCTGACTTGCAGGTTGACTTCCAACTACACCACTCCCAGTTCTTCAGATTCTTGCAACTTCTCCACGCCTTGACGTCCCTCCAGTCCTCCTTGGTGGAGGTCCCTGAATTCAGTTCTATGGAGGGTAAGGTTCTCATAGCTCCTCAGGGGCAGGGTGGGGTCTCCCAAATTTCCTACTTCCTGGTCACTAACTCTCTTGACTTACTTACTAACCTCCGCACCTGGTGAGAATCATGGGATGGTTCTTAAGAAGATGGGAATAGAGGGAGGTGCTTATGACCCGAGAGAACTTTCCATCTCTCCTTGGATCCCAATGATTCAGGTCAATGTTCTGCAAACGAAATATCTGACCCTGCTATGGTAATAGAGGGTGGGGAAGCTCCCAATGTCTTCATGCAATATGTGCATAGCAGATGGGATAGATTTTTATCATGTAGTCTGGTTGTGCCCCATCATACACAGATACTGGCCCCAACGTTTGGGTGTTTTGTTGGGGGTGTTGAGAAGGCCAGATAATAGCTCTCCCCCGATTGGGCTCCTGGGACTGCTGAATGACCTGGGTGGAAGGCGTTCTGAGAGATATCTCGTGGGGCTGGTTTGTTAGTTGGTAAAAGGAATATTGCCCAGGACTAGGCTTCAGCTGCCACCCGGTCATACCGGCATGGCAGCAGGATATGGACTGGTGTTCCAAAATAGTGGAGCCGGTGTCCACAGTACAGGGCTGCTCACATAAACATCAATAGATATGGGGTCCTTGGTGGGAATACTTTGGGCTCCAGGGACTGTAATGTTTATCCTTGTGCGGACATATGGCCAGAGGGTCGGGGCTAATTGCATTGATTTACCTGCCATTTGTTTGATTTCTATTTTAAAAATCCAATAGAAGTATCAAATAAAAAAAGACGATTCCTGAACTCCAAGCTGGTAGCATACCTTCTTCAATCCTCTGATGGGGATGGTTTTAAGCTGCATCTCTTCTATCTACTTTGGTGGCAGCCTTGGAGAAGAGGATGGAGAGGTTTCCAATGAAGATGCAGAATTTCTTTTAAGTTTTTGCATCATCCTTTTTCTTACTGGGGTGTACTATTCTCTCTCAATGTCTAAATTGCATTATTCATTGCTAAGGTGAATTCCTAGTTCTAGTGGACTGTAACTTTAAAAGGGTGACTAATCTTAGACACCAAACTACTACTGCTGTCCTGTGTGTCTGTAGGCCTGGCTGTCTGTACACACAGGCTGTACCAAGGACAAGTGTTAGAATATACACAGTCAAACAACATTGTCCAAATGTGCCAAAAGCCACGTCCGAAAGCTCAACAGTGGCTTCGCAAGCTCTAAAAAAGGGTGCACCTCTCATCCCGGGAGCGTGTTCCTTCTTTGCTTGCTTCTCCCTGTACTCTGGTTGCAAAGTCAATCTCCAAATAGAGATGGCCTAGCATATGAAGTGGGACTCCTGAGCAAGCATTGTTGTATGTTTCCCTTTTCTTGTCACCAGTCAACTGTAGGAGATGCCAGAGATCTATCGTGAAATATAGTCTGCCTAAAACATATGCTCGACAACATCCCTCGCTCACAAACCAAAGGGAACCTGTGCACTCTTACAACTGCTTCATAAATGCACACAGATGTGCTATTATCAGCAGCCGTGGTCTCATTGTTCATTATCAGAGGACCATGGATGTCCGTCACTCTCACTTTTACTTCTCTTGCATGCAGTTGTTCTATGGCTAATTATTTTGGTGGTGTGGTGAACCCTAGCATGGCTCAAAGGTCCTTGCATTGGTCCTTTGCGTTCCCCAGAATCAACTCTTTCTACCAGTGAAGGAGACATTAAGGAGGGAAACATGAAACTCAACACAGTTTGGACTCCTCTGATGTAGCACCATGCCTCTGTGACAGAGGAAAGGTGTTCACAGTCACAAGAGGAAACAAGGCTTATTATGCGCACAATGTTAGGACAGAAAGGGCTAAAGTTGGCTTTGTCCTTCCAGCAGCCATGGCGATCCCTCCTGAGATGTTTATCTGTGTCCTATGTAAGGACTAGTACTATGACTAGTGGGGCATAGAGTTAATATGTGCCAGTGTTTTTCTATGTTGCAGATGTTGATGCAAGACAGCTGTGCAAGAACAAATGTGACAAATATATACGGTGATGATGAGGAAACATGATTGATCTGTCTACTGCCTGTGTTGTACGAGACAGCTGCACCCAACCTTTTCTTTTAAAACTGCCGTCAGTTGAAATTGAGAGTCTCAGGCACACCCACGTATTATAATGGACCGGCAGAAGAAAGAAGATGTAGAAATGATTGCAAATTAAATCGAAATTTATGTAAATAAGCGCTTTTATCTGGGCTGTACATTAAGGTGATGTGCGGTGAATATTCATGAGTGTTCTAACCAGAAAAATTACTTTGAATAGCAAGTATTAAAAAGGTTTTATCTCACTGCAGTAATGTGAAAAATTGAAATAAACATATTAATATGAACATATTAATATTTAAACATAACTCAAATGAACACAAGTAACTTTCGTGCCTATCTCTACATGTGTGAGACCAGACTGCAATCAATTACCACAAGGGGTGGGGGCAATACCCAAACCTACTGACCTTTCTGGCAGGTGGAGGGGAGTTCAGGTGAAAAGATTGTGCGGAAGAAGCAACCAGGACCAAGAGGCTGTCAACATTGACCTTCCCTCCCGCTCATATACAGGCAATGTCAGCTGCCTTATCCTCACATCACTTCTACAGAGAAACAGTCTCTGTCAAAACTGACAATTCAGAAGATCGGTTCTACTCAATAATTTACACTTGTGAAAAAGAAAGTGAGGTTAAGTCAAATATAACACTGAAGAGAAAGATGTGAATACAGAGGATAAGGGTACCGATGATCCACATTAGTTCTAAATCCATTCCCTCGTGCATTTATTGACAGTGGCTGCTTCACTGGTGTGGGATCTCAAGGCTGGCAATCTTTGGTAATAACCAGGCAAAATCACATCCAAGACCTACTCTGTCTACAAAGTCAAGTAAAACCCAATATGATCCGGATTACAAAAAGGCCATAAAGTGGCATCACTAGGGGGGTGCGGACCGCACCGGGTGACACCATCACATGGGGTGACACCGTGACACCAAAATGCTAAATAATGGGACCCCCGCCCCGCCCGTGGACCAGCCTGCACAGGGGAGCCCCACGCCCGGAGCCCAGGCAGGGAGCTCCGTGTCGAGCTGTCATGTCAGCTGCCGCTCCTCACCCTCAGTGCATCTGCTCCCTTCTCTCCCTCGCTCTCTCGTTAGATTTTCGTTCCCTTCCCTCCTTCGCCATACTCGGAGTTTACCCCTATAAAACCTCATCAAGTCCTAGCCTTCTTTTACCTTTGCTGTATAAACTCCAGTTACGCACTGATCCGTGCCCCGTACCTCCACATTTTCCCTGTGCCACATACCTCCGCACTCACCCGTACCTACGCACCCTCTGCGTCCAGTGGCGTCACTAGGAGGGTGCGGGGGGTGCGGACCGCATGTCACCATGAGTTACCACACTGGGTGACACCAACCCTAGTGACGCCGCTGAGGCCATCTGCACCGGATGTGTTGACCATCATCACTCTAATCAATCATTGAGAAATGACAAAAAAAGATTTTCACCATATATTTTCAGCCAGCACTTTAGTCTTCACATGCACGGTTTCATCAAGAAGTCATGTTCTACTCGACAGAGTTAGAGGAGTAATTATTGAAACAAAGGTGATCTCATCACAAGCTGATCATGTTACAGAAACCTTAAATACCAAATGATCTAGAACATTATCTCTCAATAGCTTGAAGATAGGGAGAATCACCAACAAAGAAGCAGTCTCAAGACTTTTGCACTTAAGAAGAAGGTAAAGGTCTGATCTTGCAAACTTCATGACAGATCTACTGATGAAGTGCATTCCAAATTTGAACTCTTGGAATTTCTCTAAGAAATTCAAAGAGCCCATTGGTTCTGTTTTAGCTTCCCAAAGATCTGAGCTACTTTCTAATAGATCAAATAAAGATTTTTGATTTTACATGACAAGCTAAGTGGTAGCACAAGGCAAGTCTCACATCTAAGGCTAAGTGTAAGAAATTGAAGTATTTGTCGAGAGGGATGAACCCACCTCACATAATAATCAGAATACTTGTCAGGGTGAACAACAAAAGTCACTAAATAAACCTGTGCTTAATCTCCTGGTTGCTTGGCACAAAAGCAGTCAAGCTCAACTTAGATGCAATGTGGAAAGCACATAAGCAGCACTCAAATAGAAATAAGTAAAAACACAGCACAAGAAATATCCCAAACCAATTTAGAAAAAAAGAGAATATTTTCATAAATAAAATGACATGAAAATAACACAAATTCAATAAGTTCAACCAGAGATATGAATTTTGGAAGTTTAAATTAAAAATAGTGCCAAAAACACAAAGATCCGACCATGTTTATCTGGTCACTCTAGACCGAATAAAAGTCAAAAGTAAGGTTGGAGGGCAGGATGGATAGAAGGACCAGGTTCGTTCCATTGGCAAGTTTACCTGTCGACGTAGAAACTTTTATGGAGAAAAAGTAGTCATAAACGAGTCGTTCACAAGGTAAGCTGCAAGGTGGACCCAAAGCAAGGCTTGAAGAAGGCAGGTTACTGAAGCATTTGGTCCAGGTGTTGTAATTGGAGAAGGCTGGAAAGCTCCAAGCTGGTAAAGTCCAAACTCTGTGGAAGGCTTCAAAGTAAATAGGTTGAAACTCTGGGTCGCTCCCGATGAAGACCTTGAGTTCAGGATCAGAAACTTTTCTGGAAGTTAGATTTTCTTCAACAGGGTAAACCAGCAAACTGAGGTCAACCAGAAATGTGACGTCGATGGCTGCGGTTCAGATGGTGATCCTGGTTTCCGTCATTTTCCAAGCAGAAAGTTGGCAAAAAGTTTATTTTTTATTTTTTATTTTTTCCCAAAACCATCATATAAATACTTACAAATAAGGATTCATTTGGATAGTCGGCCAAAGACTGTAATAAAGACAATAATATACAATTATATATAAAGGGACTTTAAAATCAACAATTCATATCATATGACACGCTTATAGTGCAAACAATTCCTAATTAATTAATCAGTTATGGTCTATCTCCCGGTCTTTTTTTTTCTCAGCTATAAATTGGGGCCCATGTGCACCTTCCTAGTTTTCCTGCCCTCCGGCCCTTCCTTTCATACACCCCTCTTTTCCAAATTAAAGATAGATAAGAGCTGCGTAAGCCATTGTTGAAACGTTGTGGCGAGTGGATCCAACCAAGCCAAAGAAATGCAGATTCTGACCACTTTCATGGCCAAACATAGTGATATGTCCCTGTTGTTCCATCACTACTGACACTTAGCAGCATTAGTTCAGATGTTAGGGTTACTTTTATTTTCAAAGAATGATCCCAAAAAATGTCTATATCCCTCCTCAGGGTTTCTAGCACAGGACAGGTTGAGAGCATATGTATTTGATCTGTTTCTATGCTGCTACAGTGAGGACAGAAGACCCCCGCTTGACCTCCCATTGGGCTATCTTAGCCGGGGTGTAATACAGCGAGAAGATTGTCTTGTGGTGTTGTGATTGCAGCCTGGACAAGCACAGAAAAGACTGACCAAGTTTCAGAGAGTCTAGAAAGCTACTGCAGATTGTACCTAGCTTTTGTTTTCATTTCTCCATTGGCTTCTCAAGGTTGTCCTGCATCAATTGACTCAGCCCCTAAATATGTGACTAATAGATCATCCCTCTTAATCCCTGACCTCCTCCATGATTAAGTTTTTGCATAATCCATTTGGCCCCCCTTTCTTCTTAGCTGAAAAGCTCCATATTTGCAAATACTTAAAAAAGTATTTCCTATCGACCCCATAATTAATTTGAACTTCTTCAAATTACTGAATTCCATTTGAAGCCATAAGGTCCCCAATCCTCCAGATTCCCAATTCTTCCCAGCATGACATAGCCACATCATGGAAAATTTCAGGGAGTATTGGGTCCCTGAAAAGTGGAGTGTAGAAATTCATCCTGCTGAGCCCTATTTTCGTCTTTAGTGCCACCCATATCGTAAATGCAGCTGATAGAATTTTAAATCTGACTCTCTTATAATAACTAGATTCATTATATTTCAGGAACTAATTTTGAGCCTTGTCTCCCAAGAAAAGCTCAAAAGTATCGGGTGACCCCGGCCTACTCCATCGATCCGCAGTGTTCCCCCCTTCTAGATCACTCATAAACTGCAGCACTGCGGCACAATGGTACATTCTTAAATCCGGGGCCGCCCATCCCCCTTTCTCTCTGGGAAATGTAATAAACCTCAGAGCTCGCCTTGTCTTCCAGGATGCCCATATAAACCTATTGATCATGTCTTCTATCCCCTTAAACCAACTTTTTTCAATTTTCAGTGGTGTTGCCCTGAAGAAGTAAAGGACTTTGGTTAGAAAAATCATCTTAATTATTCATCCTATCAAATTCCTTTTTCCCTTTCTGGATGACCGGGGCTAGGTTTAACTCCGCAATTTGCTCCGACTCTGAAGTTCTATTTATCCCAAGATAAATTGCTGACTGTGTCACCCGGGGATCCTCCAGATATACCATGCTATTTGTGACTGTTTGAGTTTTTTACTGGTTGAGTGAATACCCTGAAGTCCTCCCAAACAGCCGGGTCTCTGCCTCGGTTTCCACAAGAGCTAACTGGGGGTCAGATGTTACAACCGCCAGATCATCAGCAAAGACCAGAATTTTGTTGTCACGCCCTTGAAAACCCATTGGTTTAATGCACCTAATGTCCTCGATTTCCCAAATCAAGGGATCAATGTAACATGCTAACAAAAGAGGGGAACAGGGGCAACCCCGTCTAGTCCCCTTTGTAAACAAAAGTGGTTCTGTATGGCCCCTGTTTAGACAAGCCAAAGAGCTGGAGCCTGATGTGTTACTAGTATTGCGTCGATAAAACCCTTACCTAATATCCATCGAACGCTTTTTCGGCATCAAGCCGGATCAACACCATAGTATGTGGGCTAGATTCCATTAGCTAGAGCAACATTGCAGTCTATTAAATTAAGCACATCATGTTTCTGTACAGCTTGCATTTTAAACATGTAATGTGCTCACAGAATAGGAAGATCAGTGAAATAAAATATTTAGGGTTTTAAACTTACCTTGCCGGCCGTTTGGAGGCTCTGTCCCAGTCTGTCCTGCTGGTTGGTGAGTTGAGGCCATGGTTGGGGTGCTGCCAGTTACTAGATGTGTCCGATTCCCAGCCACAGTTCGCAGAGGAGCTGAAAGTGAAAGCTCTACTCTGCAAACATGACAACAATGCTATAAACAGATACACTGAGGCACAGGCATGCTCAGTGTATCTGTTTACAGCATTCAGCATGTGACTGACATCACAGGGTCATTAGATGACCCTGTGACTCATGTTTCTTTACAAAATGCAGAGTTACTACATTAATCACAGCACTATACAATATGTAGTTAGTTGCTAACGCTGTAAAACAAAAGGATAAATGACCCCTTCTGTTTCCCCTCTCATCACAGGGATGTCAGGCGGGTCATTAATGTTGCTCCAGTAATAAGCAGCCTCTGGAGATACAGGGCTTAAACTGTACCCACCCAGGGCTGCTTTAAGGTGCCAAGGACCTCAATATACTGAGTTGCAGGACTGACACCATGTCAACCCGTATTTCCAAAGAAGCAGTAGAGCAATTTTGTGACACATACACACTTGCATGTGTCACAAGAAGCCTGTCTGACTGCCTGCCATCTCTGACGCCCATGTTGGAGCATCATCCATCAGGTAGGCAGCAGTGCAGGAGGAGTCCAATTTCACAACTGGCGCAAGGCTTCCACATTTCTTTTAAAATGCTCTGGAACATCATCACTGATGTTACTTAACATTTTAAAAGAAATCTGGATGCCGGTAATTGCTATTTGTAATTACCATGATGGTAATTGCAAATAGCAGTTACCGGTATGATCCACAATTATGCAGATAGGGTGGGCAGAGCCCCAGCACCCTAACAAAGAAACCGCTGCTGCCGACCGGTTCATTATACTTGTGACAGTCTTTCAGGGTATATTTCGGCAGCTGTTTCTGCCAAAATTTCTCCTATTACGGCTCTTGCCAGAGCAAGATTGAGCAAAATATTATCTATACATGCCCCAGAGGATATAGTCCCAACGAGTTCCTCCTCAATATATGCCAGTGTTTTATATAACAACTTTGGGTGCTGGTTTTGCTTCTTTTTATGATGCAGGCTAAAGCTGAGTGTCTTCCCCTTACCTCTGCTTTAAAAGCATCCCAGACCATGCCACTTCTATTAATCTCCATGAATTCTTCAATCCATTTATTCATGTGTGTTATATAGCCCTAATCCTGCGGCAAACCCCTTTCAAATGTCCAAGTGTATTCAGCTCTTTCAGATCCTCTACAAATTACTTCTAAAACCAAGGGGTTATGATCTGACATGATTCGGTGATATTTTTCAGTACTACATCTTGTGATAGCTGCTGTGTGACAATAAGATAATCAAGGTGCTACAGATTTGTGAGGGACTGAATATTAGTTGTTACCAGGATCAAGAGGCCTTAGATGTGTCCAGGCATCAATAAGCCCAGTGTTTAGTGTCAGGCATGTGAAAGCCCTGAAAACCTTATTTTTCCGGCTGACATATTTACCGATATTACTACTCCAGAGCCCCCCCATGCCATTGATATTCAAGTTGTCACAGGATAAAATAGGGGTAGGCCATGGCTCACGATTGAGAAATTTCAAAATATCAGAGTCATCTCTACTGGACCCATATACAGAGCAGATGGTAAATGCATGTTTAAAATAATAGCATTCGGCCATCACCCAATGCCTGCATTTATCTGCCAAACGACGTTTAAATATTATAGCTGCCATCCAAGAGAAAATGACCTCCCCTCTGGTGCTTTGCTGGTTCCCTGTGCAGTAATAACAATAAGGTTATACCCAAGCTGTTCCTTAACTTTTCCCTTGCACCCTCAATATGGGCCTCTTGGAAACATAAAATATCAGCATGAAAGACTTTTAGATCTTCTGCACCTTTCGCTATTTAGCATGATCATTTAGGCCACATATATTCAGGTCTGCTATTCGAATTCTTGTCATCTTTGGAAATATCATCTTTTATCAATACAGACCCAACTGGCAATGCCTATAGGCCCTGCTCCCATTAGCAACTTTCCCATCCTTCCCCCACAGTCTCTTAATTCTCCTCATGTACCATTGTTCGTTCCCTTTTTTACCCCTCTCTGTGCTCCCCTCTCTTCTGTGTCTGTGCTGACCCCCCTGCTTCTCCCTAACTGCTACAACCCAGTCCCTAAACATCCTCGAACCCCTCCGTCACCCACCCCTCCCCCAACCCCACCTTGCCCTTGAGGCAAACAGACCAAAAAGGTCTGGGTGAAGAAATCTGTGCTCAAGTCCTCCCCTGCCACTCAGGGCCTTATAACTACAATTACACCTGGGGTTAAAAAAAGACCACCCACAAACAAAATTACCGGCCTATACACTGCTACATCCCATTACACATCCCAGAAAAAAGGAGAAAAGAGGTGCTTAGCTCAACCATACTACCCCAGTTTGTCCAAATATTCTTTAGCTTTTATCTCTGAGACTCTTGGTTTGTTTTTTAGATTATTTTCAGGCGGGCAGGATTCATTAGATACACTTTGGCCCCACTTGCCTGACATGATTGAATCAACTGAATCAGCCTCCAATGCCTCTCAATAGTAGCATGGCTAAAGTCCTCTCTTGTAGAAAAAGACTGTCTTTCATAATTCCTTTTAGCATCCGGATGGGCCTCAGCAAACACAGCTTCCCGAAGCAAAAAGTTCCCAAAATAGATCATTATAGCTCTCGGCTTCTGTACTTCTCCTGAATACGGCTGGCCGAGTTTCTTCATCATAAGTGGAAAGTGATGCACTTGCTGGATTTCAAACTCCAAATTCTATTGTTGGAGCTCGAGAAAGGCCTTCATCATCAGATTCAACATGTAACCCTGGACATCATTCCCTTCAACCCCCTCATCAGTACCTAAAATTCTCAGGTTATTGCGGCAGTGCCTGTTTTCAAAATTTTCAAATTTCCATTGGATATCGAAGATTTGCGTGCCTTGTGCTTTGGTCTAATTTTTGGCCCTAACGGCACAGTTTTCCAAGGTGGCTGTTTATTCTCCAGTCACAGTGAGCCTCTCACTAAACTCAGCACATGCTCTGGCCACATTCCTGACTGCCCCTTGCAGTTTTTTCATAGCAAACCTGTTTTTTTACCATCAGCTCAGGTCTCTTCTCGCTGTTGTTTTATGGTATCATAGATCACTTTCAGGGAGGGTTCCTCGTCTTGTACTGCCACAGCCTCCCTGTGAGGGCCTTCTTGCGAATCATGATAGGTTTTTCATGTGATTGGGTAATCACACTTTAAAGTGCCACCTGACCCTTGCCTTTGAAATCCATCGGGGACATGTCCTTGCTGCAGGGCATCTTTGAACCATCTGGATTGCCTTTTTCTCCTCATTGGGATGCCAGGGCCATCGCGTTGGCTGCCCCGACTGGAGCTAGAGGTCTGGAGGATACCCCAGTTTCTGAGTCAACAGAACTGATGTCGGAGCTATCAATGAGAGAAAATAACTTATCTCCTAGATGGTGGGAGTCCTCCAGCCCTCTAAAGCCCTTCCCTCCTTCAACCAAGGTGCTGATCTCTATGTTACTCCAAACAGGGAGTTGTGACGGCTGGGCTGTTTGATTGCTTTCTGCATTGTCTAGCGACTGACCGCCAGCATCCTTTACGCTGTGTCCCAAGGGGGTAATAGTGTGTTCAAGCTTGTTGTTATCCCCCTGTTGTCCCTCTTGGACAGATTCAACCCATAGCCTTGGAGACCCCACTGATCCTCCAAAGGTTTGCATGGCAAACCATCGTATCTATGTTTCACCCATACCAGATTGCCACTGTTATCCAGGGAGCCGTCACTATCGCAATCGCCATCTCTCCAAGTGTCTTCACGTACTTCCACCTGAGACTTTCCTGCAGTTGCTGTTACAGCCGGAATACATTCAGTGATGCTCTGTTCTTGTTGTTGTTGTTACTGTACCTGCATTCGATTACCCTGAGAGACATCCTTTTCCCCTGGTGGGATGCTATCATCTTTTTTCCCATCCACTGTGTTAAACATCTCGGAACCTTTCCTATTCTTTTGGATTGCCTTGTTGTTAGTAGACGTTGTTGCACCAGTTTTCCCAGGCTTGGGGTGGTGGGGGTGGGTTAGGTCCTGTTCCCTGGCTGAGCTGTAGCATCAGTTGCCTTTTCGCACACCTTATTAGCCGCTTTGGGAGTTATCCTATCCTCAATGCCGTCCTCTGTGCAATCCTTTGCCGTGAGCCACTTGGACCTCACTGCTCTCCACCGAGAGTCGAGGCAGTCGTGAGCAGGAATTGCCTTGCACGGCGGGTTACCAGAGCTCCTGCTGTTAATGCTGCCAACAACAGCCATGACATGACCCCACACCAGATCCAGAAATGCACGTAGGACATTTATGACTGCAGTTTTTCAGCCGCTCTCTGTGCCGAGCCGATAACCCAATTCAGGGAATGCAGGGCTCCGAGCTGCAGGGGAGTGGCTGATGCACCGCTCACACAGAAGCCATCTTGCCTCTCATCTGGCATGTTAGGATTGGTTTCAGGGTAATACCCCATATCAGCCAGGCTAGCTTGACTCCTGTGGCATATGGCTGTGGATCCCGTGCTCTCCATGCCTCTGGAGTCAAGCTAGCCTGTCTGATGAGGGGTAATACTCTGAAACCAGTCCTAGGATGCTTGTTTCATGTCCAGGGAGGACCTGGCCTGGCAGTTTGGGCTGGACTGTTACCATTGGGAACAGGGTCAAGAACGATTTGCATATGGCTGGGATTAAACTGGAATGGCACAGGGAGCAAAAAACGTGTGGTGAATGTATGACATTGTTCTGCATTCTGTCCATCAATTGTTCTTTTTGCATTTGTCACCCCAAGTGGGACGGGTATGCCCAGGCGTGGGTCCCGTGCTCTCCATACCACTGGAATCAAGTTGTCCTGGCTGAAGAGGGGTGAAACCCCAAAACAGGTCCTAGGATGCTTGTTTCCTGTCCAGGGAGGACCTGGGATGGTCCATCTCAGCAGTTTTGGATTCTCATCCCATATTTGCATCAGTCATCAGAGGAGTCTGTGGTCTATATTAACCCGGAAGTAAGTCCCTAAGGAGTGTGGTCTCAATTGCTTCAGTGCCCATACCACTGCAAATCTTTCCTTCTCAATTGCACTCAACCTCTATTTCCTTGTAAGTAGGATCCTGCTGATGAAGGCAACAGGATGTTTTAGGCCTGCATCATGTAGCTGTGACAAAATAGCCCAGATGCCATGTTTTGAAGCATCCATCTGAACTAGGAAATCCTTGAAAAGTCAGTGATCTGGAGCACTGGTGCTGTATATAGTCTTCTGCTACACCTCTATCCATATCAACATTTTAGGCTGCTTCTTAGAAGTCAGCTTGGATCAGGGGACAACAATGGTGCCATATCCCTTAACAAATCTCCTGTAGTATGCAGTGAGGACTAGCAAGAATCTCACCTCGGTCTGGGGAGGTTCTTGATACATATTGTTCTGTATCTTGGGCTGGAGTGGCTGCACCTTGCCTCCTCCAACTTGGTGGCACAAATACACCACTTATCCCTGCCCTATCTGACATTAACTAGCCTTGATAGTTATGCCAGCCTATTGCAGGGTCTGAAGTAACTCCCAGAGGTGGTGCAAGTGGTTTTTCCAGCTGGAGCTAAAAACAGGGATTTCATCTAAGCAGGTAGCACTGATGTTTTCTAGTCCAGTCGGGGACTTGGTTGACTAACCTCTGGAAGGCAGTAGGGACATTGTTTAATCAAATGGAATCACTTTGAACTGAAAGTAGTCCTCTGGGGGGAGAATGCCAGCCTCTTCTGGACTTCTCAGTCAGGGCAATCCACTAATACCCCGATGTCAAGTCAAAGGTACTGAAGAACTTGACTGTCTGAAATGGATCAATGATTCATCAGCTCTGGGATAAGGTTTGTATCAATCTTGGTGACTGAATTATTCCCCCTATAGTCCACATAGTACCTCAGTCCTGGGGCAGTGCCCAATGGGGCAGCCTTGGATCCCAGTATGACTAGATTGGGTCAGGGACTACAGGAGAGGTCAATCACCCCCATGTGTTGGGAACACCAGTCAGTAAACCCTGGGGTAAGTGAGAATAAAGAGAAAAACTGCCACAACAAGTGGCAGCAGTCCCACTGTTGCTCTGCGATCAGTGTAGGGGAGATGACAATGTCTTCCTCTGATCCATCTTGCTCATTTAAAGACTGGTAGATTGGAATGGTCTTCAAAAACAACTTACAAGTAATGGTTCAGTCCTCAAGATTAGTAGATATATTGAGTAAGAAGCATTTGAAATTCAGCCAAAGTTTTTTGCATCCCGTTCATACCTACAATATTCATGATGCATTTGCAAGTAGCAAATAATCAATGTGTATGTCGAAATTTTCTCTCTTCATTGGTTCTTTATTGATTTTCTTCTCATGAAAAATACATCAAAGAATGAAAGATACAACTCAGTAACCAACACGTTTCCTCCACACAGGACTTCTTCAGGGCTGCAAGAAGCAACATATATGCCAATATTTGCAATATGTACATATGATTGAAACAGATCAAAAAGTTAAAAACAAAACACACATTCAAAAAGACTTTACAATATTGGAACATACTACAGCCAATCCACCATCTTTAGCTTCCACATGTTGATAACAGTGCATAGAGCAAATAGTTATTTATGGTATTCTTATTTGTGACAGCTTGATTATACATAGCTTGTGCAGAAAATACTTGACAATTCTTCATAAGATATATGGTTAACAGGCTTATTTAAATTCATCCTCAGGAAAGAGCTGCCAAGCTTGTGGGTCTCTTCTCTTCTCTGAATTGGTGAACCATTGTACTTCGGCTAAAATCATTTTAGGATTCTTTTTTAATCAAACCAAGAGTACCCGCTAATAAAAGGAATCTCTTTGGAATTTTTACTACTGGATCCCTGCTTAAGTCCAAAACAAGATGTATATAAGAACTCCCAATGTGGTTGCATCCGTCATAGTGGGTGTTCACCTACTCCGGCATGGTGTGGATGCCTATGATGAAGAACGCCGCAATATGTTGTGGGTGAGGCATCCTCTCAAATATCTTTTGGACATCCTCTAGCACATAAAAATAGAAAACAAACATTGACTCCATAGATTTAAGCACCCAAGTTTATCATTATCACTATTTGGAATACACAAAAATCAAATGCTAATTGCACCTAATCATGTAACCCAGGAAACAGCTGCAGGCACCAAATGGTTAGGAGAAGAAAATCCCAACTTTCTAAAAGTAACTTTTCTCAGAATTGGGATTTAAAATCTGACTTTACTAATAAAGAGGGGTTTAAATCCCTCAGACACAAAACATCACCCTCCTACCTGCCCCCAGTCAAAAGCTATCACTTATTAAATATAATATGGTAGCCCAATGTTATCCTATGGCAAAGGTAGGCCTTCCAATAGTAATAATAATTTGAGGGATTTTCACTACCAGGACATGTAAAGCTTAAAAGTATATGTCCAACTTTTTAAATACACTGTACCTTGACCTATTGTAACGCCCTGAACGTCTCAGGATCGTTTAACAGACACGACAATGAGGACGCAACCACTAGTGAAGGGTTAGTTGTTTTAATGAAGGCAAATATAATACAAAGAATAAACAAAAGTTATAGTCACTGGAATCCTCCAGGCTAAGTACGTTACCAGCCCACAGCACGGATGGTCCTAACCGTCCTCTGCATATACGCCGGTCCCGGCGTATGCCAACAGAGGGCAGAAATGAAATGGCCGACAATGCCAATCGGTAGGCTGTAAGGGGCACGAAGAGTGTTGGGGAGAATCGAGGAGTCAGGGAAACACCCAGCCGGGGTCTCTACCTGAAGGGAGCAGCCGCTCAACCTCTTCCTCAGACTGCACCGGGACGCGGAGTCACCTCCTGGTGATGCGTCACCGATACCCCAATCACAAGCAAGAAGACTGAACCGAGAGCAGCCGCTCGATCGATCGTGTGGACTTCCGAGTCTGTAACGCGGCAAACACCTCCTGGTGTGCGTTACAGCTGGCAGTCCCTGTGTCTCTGGTCGGGCTGGGAGTTACGACTCCAACCAGCAAAAGCGCCACTGCGCTTGGACTCAGCCGAGTCAAAAAGCGAAGCTCAATGGTTGACCGGTAGAGCTTCCGGGTCCTTCACAGGTGACGATGGGGCAAGACACGGCCCAGGGAGTAACGACTCGACCTACCTCCGTTCTTGCCTTACTGGAGCACCACTCCGGAACACTGCTCTTCACGAAGCAGGTACGTCGGTGTGAACACAATATCCGACAGCGTTGTACCTCCCGGTTCCTCCCTTTATAGGGCGTGTTTTCCTTGAGTTATGTAACAGCTCTCCTGTTTACATAAGGGCGTGTTTCCTTGAGTTATGTAACAGCTCTCCTGTTTACATAAGGGCGTGTTTCCCTTGAGTTATGTAACAGCTCTCCTGTTTACATAAGGGCGTGTTTTCCTTGAGTTATGTAACAGCTCTCCTGTTTACATAAGGGCGTGTTTCCCTTGCATGACAGGAATTCTTGACACCTATGGGCTGTTTAGTGACTACTCTATGGGTGAAATTTATGTATTAAGAAGGAAGTTTTAGGCTTGTAAAACAGTTTATTTTGCCAAGTAAACTGGCAGTTTAAAACTGCATACTGGCACCAATGGGAGCCATGAGATGTTTTGAAAGGGCTACGTAAGTGGGTTGCACAATCAGTGCTACAGGCCCACTATTAGCATTTAATTTTCAGGCCCTGAGTACATGAATTTCCACTTTTTCTAAGGACCTATAAGTAAATTAAATGTGCTACTTGGCTGTTAGTCAATTTTTTTAGATATTTAAACAGAAGAGAACACGCACTTTGGCACTGGTTAGCAGCGGTAAAGTGCACAGAGTCTGTCATAGAAAGCCAATAAAAACAGCTTCAGAAAACAGGTGGGGTGACTCAAAAGTGTGAGAGTCACCCTGCACAGGGGGCCAAGTCCTACAGTCACGCATGCGGATGCTAACCAGCTTTGGAGTTCTTTTTTTATCATAGTCTTTAAAACCATGTTGCTCAAGGTGCATAGAAATCTGTCCGAAGGTGAGGGCTAGCAACTTTGGGAGGTTTAGTCTTCCATCAACTTCAGTATGTACTAAGGAGTCCTTGCAGAAGTACCACGCAGCAAGTCATAATAAATGTAATTGTACAACTAACCGTGGAATATGCTTTGATGAGCTGGCTGTGGAGTGACAGGAGTAGAAATCATTATAAGACCAACCATAAAATATTTGAGGAATACACACAGGTCTGGCAGGAAGCTGCTCTTGGAGATATGCATTATACAACCAGTCATGATATGTGGTTTGGGAATTTCATCTAGGAGCAGCAAGACCCAACCCCACCTAATGGACATTATACAATTAACAGATTGCTGCAACCCACATAAATTGGTGACACTAGCATTGAAGTGAGGTTAGGAAGGCATATAATCCTGTGGATTGATTACTTAGATTAAAAGCATGTAGGGGACTGGCACAATTTGTAATTATTATATGCTTAGTTAATAAAAACAAATTGCATAGAATACACAAATAACATTTGTCATTTACATTACAATTAACAAATCTTTATAAAAATCTTGTGTACCAATGTGCTCATTTACAATGGCAGGAGGCCATGATAGGCATAAAATATGTAATGTGCTATACAATTTATCTGGGATATACATGATTAAAGAGTCTTAAGGTTACAGTGGTTTCTTAATGCATTTGTTTGCGACACAAATCATCTGCACATTTAGACCATAGGCAGCTTCTCTACTAAGGCGGAGAAGCGTCGCCCCACTGCTCGAGGGAGCCTGGCTGCTTCATGTTCATGTTGAGCGGTCTAGTTTTCCGCCACAATCACTACTTAAGGTCACATGAAACGGACACGCAGCGGACTGAACTAGCCCTGCTGACGCTCCGCTATTTTGAACTTGCATTTATATCCTTTTAACTGTTTTTAGCTGCTTATTTCCTCGCTGATTACTGGGGAGGGGGAGATGCTCACAAATTTTGTAACTGGATAATCATTAATTGACTTTTTAAACTTACTTTTAAACTGCGGAATTTGCACATTACTCTTCTGGTGCCTCGGCCTCAAGATCTCGCCCGGTCTGTCATGGCAGAGTGCCGATTGTACGGAGGGCAACTGTGGTCAGACGAGAGCTGAGAAGCCGGAAAGGAGAATCCTACACTTCCGGGGGTGAGGGGTCTAGTTTTACGCCACAATCACTACTTAAGGTCACATGAAACGCACGCAGCGGGCATGTCGAAGGTGCACCAAAGGCAAGCCCATCTGCACCCGTCCACGCCAGAACGGGGCTAGGGGCTAGAAACCCTGTCCAAATTAAGTCCGATCGAATACTATACTCAGGTAAAGAGCTGTTAGACTTAAAGAAATCAGGGTCACACCCTGACTGCAAAAGACACACATTGGATACAGGGCTTTGTCAAAACTGCTGTTCTTGTTTCACCTTCCCTGAGCAACAAATGATTACTTCCGGGCATACCTTAGACACTAAGTTAGTAACAACTCAGATAGGAAGCAAAGAAGGGACAGAGGTACACTGTGGACTAATCAATGTGAGATCACTGTCTAAACATAAATTTGAAATTGCAGAAGTCATCCTACAATATAATTTGGATATCATATTCCTTACTGAAACGTGGGCTGACCCGGCAACAGACCCTGACTTTGTGATTGCAGTCCCACAGGGATTTGCATCTTTCAGTCTAGATAGATTGATAAAGAAAGGAGGAGGGCTAGCAGTAATATGTCGGGAACATATTAGAGCCAAGTTCTCTCCTGCCGGTGACCCCCACTATGAAGGCCTATTTTTTGCACTTGACTTAAGTCCAATAAATACTTTTAAGGGCTTATTGGTGTACTGCCCCACAGGGCCAAGAGCTGGTTTCACTGGAAACCTAGATTCATTGTTGGAACCCTTCCTGACCACCAATGAATTTACAATACTGGGCGATTTTAATTTATATCTTGAAGATCAAGCAGGTAAAGATACAGCTATACTTATGGAAACCATGGGTTCGCTGGGGCTAACTCAGATGATTCATAAACCTACGCATGAGGCAGGGCACACACTTGACGGGGTTTTTTCTTTGGTACCAGGTCTGGCGGTTAAAGAGATCTACCCATTGGTCTGGACAGACCACTCACTCATCTTAATTGCTTATTTAGTCCCAACAATACAAGAAGCCAGATCCACCAAACCACAGCAAAGTACCTTTAAAGCAGTGAGTAAATTAAATATAAATAATTTAAAACTTCAGCTGGAAAACACACAGCCTACCCTGAGTAGCCACATAGACCAAGCAACAGAAGAATACACCAATTGGCTCAATGATGCCTTCAGGACTACAGTGCCCACATGCACAAATGCAGGGAACCGTACGCAACCATCTGCCCCTTGGTTCACTGAAGCCCTGTGTCTAGAAAAACAGAATTGTCGTAGAATGGAAAGATGTTGTAGACTGAAATATGAGACACTGGATAAAAATAACTGTAAACACGCCCTATCAATCTGTAAATCATTACTGATCACAGAGAAAAGGTCTTATTTTTCTCAACAGATTGAGAAAGCAAAAAACTCAACCAAAGAACTTTTTGGGGTAGTTGAGAAACTTACCATTGCACCCAAAAATAAAGCTTCAGGGAGCAGTCAATCTCTCTGTGATAGTATTTCTAGTGCTTTCAGAAATAAAGTTGATGACATATAACGTCTTCAAGTTGACCACACCCAAAAAAACAGCGAAGGAATGCGTGAGTAATGAGACTGAAAGGAGAATCTTTTCTAACTTCTCGGAGGTTTCAAACGAGCTGGTAGAAGAATTGATCCAGGGAATCAAATCAGGATCCCCACTTGATCCCTGCCCTCCTGCGTTGTTAAGAAGCATTGCAAGGGAGGTGGGCCCCACTTTAACCAAAATATTTAATAACATGTTCACCTCAGGCACCTCAGGCTATTTGGAAAGATGCAGCCATCTTTCCGCTAATAAAGAAAGCTAATCTGGACCCATTATCAACTAGCAACTACAGGCCAATTGCTAGGCTGCACCTCCCAGCAAAAGCAGTGGAAAGAAGTATGAATAGCCAGTTACCCGAATTCATACAACAAAACGATTTACTCGATCCATCTCAGTTCGGTTTCTGTCCAGGTCACAGTATGGGGACAGCACTGATTAAGGCAACAGAGGAGATAAGAGCAGTGATGGATAAAGGAGGTGCGGCGGTACTTATCCTTTTGGATTTGTCAGCGGCCTTCAATACCGTACATCATGACACGCTGCTCCAGAGCCTTGATAAGCTAGGGATCAAGGAGCTGGCACTGTCTCTAATATCATCTTTTCTGAAAAATAGAAGACAGACAGACAGTGACTCTTGACCATTTCAAAGCAACACCCTATGTGCTATCATGTGGGGTTCCCCAAGGCTCCTTGTTCAGCCCTTCCTTATTCAATATTTATGTATCGGAACTGGCTCAGTTAGTTCGAAACTTTGGTTTCAATCTAACATCATACGCAGACGATACCCAGATTGTGATTGCGGCGTACAAAAATTCCCCTTCCCCAGCAACTCAGTTTCATATATGAAATCAGCGGATGGATTGGAAGGCATTGCCTCAAGCTGAATTCGGACAAAACTGAAGTGGTAACCTTCAGCACACTCCAGCTGGGCTGGGACGCTCACTGGTGGCCAGCAGAAATTGGAGAAACACCAAAACCAGCAGAAAAAGCCAAAAACCTAGGGGTTCTGATAGACAGTAAACTCACCTTTACCCAACAAACGAATGCGACAGTTTCAGCATCTTTCTACTTGATAAAAAAACTAAAGAAGGTTCTCCGCCTTTATTCCCCCTGAATCCAGGAAAACAGTGGTTGCCAGTGATAAAACGAATTAGGTTCAAAGCACTTTGCTTAGCCTATAAAGCCCTGAATAAAATAGGACCGGCTTCATTGAAAAGCCTATACTCATGGTACAACCCGGGCAGAAAATTGAGGTCCTCCAATGGCGGATTGATGGTAGTTCCCAGGATTCGAACAGCGATCTGGGGCGGCCGAAGCATAGCCTATGGTATGGCTAAAATCTGGAACATGCTACCAAAGGAAATAAGAACCTCCAACTCCCTAGGCGCTGTTAGGAAAAAGTTAAAGACGTAGCTATTCCAGAATTAAGATACGCAGGAGTGGCAGGGTCGGTTCAGTTCAACGCCAAGACACACTATCGTGTGCTATAGAAGTTATAATAACATAACATAACGGAGGAAAGATGACGTAGGACAGAGCGGCGAGGAGGTAAGTAAAGTTTTCTTTTTTTACAATTATACCTTCTTACCCCCTCACCCCCCCGGCCTACCAGCCCTGATCTGTGCTGGCCGCCACTGATTTTGACTAGCATTTCCCCAACCGGAGCATGCAACCACTGCATGCCCGAATGATTGCACTCCAAGGGGCAGATTTACAATGACTGGCTCATCCCTGCAGATCAGCAGGGATGCGCCAGTTATATTGCGTGATGTTAGGGACCCCTTGCGCCACCATGGATGCGCCGCATTTACAATGCGGCGCACCGTGGCGCAAGGAGAGACAGATGCGTGACTCATCTGTCAGGGTATAGGTGACGCAGTGTTGGAGTTGTGTTGCAAGTGCGATGCAACTCCAGCACTGCTCAGTGGCAGCCCATACACATAGTGCTGCGTCACTCCTTACGCCTGCTACAAGCAGGCGTGAGGTTTTGACGCAGCAGGGACGTGAAAGTGACTCCGTGAAATCTTGTAGATTTCACTGCGTCGCTTTTACAGGGCTTCCTTGCGACAGAACGCCCACCCTGCATACGTTATACCTGACGCAGGTATAATGTAGCGCAGGGCTTTACAACGTGACACATCTCACTAGATCCGTCACGGTGTAAATCTGTCGCATGGCGGCGCATTGTTTACAACGCCGCTGCGTTATAGGTGTGACGCACCTGTGTCGTAAAAATGTTGCAAAGGGCTTGTAAATCTGCCCCCAAATGTTTTGAAGCCATGGTGCAAAAGATGTCATCTCCCACTCAGGAATGCTGAGCAAACACAAATAATGTGCATAATGATTTCAGGGTTGTGGTTGAAACCTTTGCAGAGGCTAATGTTTTCCGTTGCAAGCCAGGTTGGGCACAAGTCAAGTGTTGGAAAGTCTTCCAAGCGAGGGCAAATTAGTTTTTTGTTCATGTTGGAAGAAAGGCTAAAACCTAAAAAAATCTGTTGCACCAGGGTTTTATAGGAATGAATAAATAAGTAATGATCGATGAGTGTGCATGCTTGGAGAAGGTATTTTAATCTTCCCATAGGAATAGAGCATGCATCTGATCTTGCCCATCCGTCTGTTAGATTTTGACTAATACCAAAGATAAGAAGAGCTGGATTAATTCGGATTGAGATCCGAAAGATTATAGAAAGAAAAGTTTCAATATCATATATAAATTCTTTTAATTTTGGGCATGTGAAAAACATGTGAACAGCATCTGCTGCAAATGAATTGCACCTACTACAGCTTGCGCCCCTTGTACCACCCCATTTTGATATTTTTGCTGGAGTGTAATATAGGTCAAATATGGACATAAAATGTTGACTCCTTATACTACCCATGATCAATATCTGATTTGCTAAAGATATGGAATCTTCAATATCAATTTCATCCTCCACCAGCAGTTTAACCCATTTTCCTGTATGGGACAGTAAGTCGTCTGGAAAGGACTCTAGCAGGTTAATGTATAGTTTCCCCAAACGGTCCCTTTTCTGAATTAGTTCCACCAAGGATATTTTACTGAAGTTGTAAACCAACCGATGGGGTCCGCTAGCTAAGAAACTTCGGATCTGTAAGAATTTGAAGAAATCGGTCCTACTTAACCCATACTCCTCTTGTCAGATTGCGAAAGATTTAATTTGCCCATTAAAATAAAGATCTCCCAATGTATAGATACCCTTCCTACCCCAGGTAGATGTAACATAATCCCGAAAGATTGGTGGTAAACCTGGTGTGGTTAATAAGGGAGTATTTGCATTTAGATTTGGGATTTTTAATTTCCGTTCAATCTGTCTCCATACCTTAAACACTGCCTGCAATATTTTAAATCTTGTCTTTTTGTAATAGCTGGGCTCAAATATTGAGACCAGCAACCCTTTCGCTTGATCCCCCAGTCCGAATTCATATATAGATGGGCGGCATGCCGTTGGTATATTAAAATTTGATCCAACAAGTAAAATAGCCGTGTGTTGGAGAATTGCAGCCCAATAATAAAGTAAAAAATTCGGAATGGCTAATCCCCCTCGTTGTTTGGGGAGGAACAGCCACTTAAATGCTCTCCTAGATCGGCGATAAGACCAGAGAAACCTAGACCATACCCTTTCCATTTTCAAGAAAAAGAAGAAGGAAACTCAAATAAAAAACAAATAGAGGAATTTAGGTAAAATCACCATCTTTAGAGCATTACTCCGCCCAATCAGAGATAAATGTAGATGATCCAACCTCTCCAATTTCTTGTTACTAGCTTCAATTAAAGGGAAAAGGTTCAGATCTGGGATATTTTCAACTTGGGCAGTGATTGTAATGCCAAGATATGTAGCCTCAGTCACGACTGGAAAACCGGGGGGGCATGACAAACCAGAGTATAAAATTAAAGTTTTATCAACATTTAGTTTGTACCCAGATAAGACCCCATACTGATCTGCTAAGTCTTTAACAATTGGAAAGGCAGAAGCGACATCGCGCGTGAGAACCGTGATATCGTCAGCATAAGCCAATGCTCTGTATATTGCCACTCCCGTCTCTATTGCTTTAATGTAGGTGTTAGTCTCTAACTTCTTTAGGAAAGGATCAATATATAGAGCGCAAAGGTGGGATGAACAAGGACACCCCTGCCTTGTGCCTCTGCTTATAGTAAATGTTGTTGATTCCTGGCCTGCTATCCTAATTACGGCTTCAGGATTAGTATACATTACTTTAACTGCCCGTATAAAATATGTCCCCAGACCTTTCCGGCTTAAAACTGACCAGAGGAACCGCCAGGAGACCCTGTCGAACGCCTTTCCGGCGTCCAAAGAGGAGCACTCCCAGCGGTGACCTTGTGGCTTGAGCCCAATCAAGAAGGGCAATCACCCTGCGTACATGATCAGTCGTGTCCCTTCCTGGAATGAAGCCATGTTGATATTGGGAGACCAGGGGAGTTATAATTTTTCCTAGCCTTGTTGCCAATAGTTTTGAATATATTTTACTACCACTATTAATAAGCGTTATTGGTCTATAGGAAGCATGACTTAGCTCTGGTTTGCCCTTTTTTTTAAAGACAATAATAGTGGTCTTTCGCCAAGAATCAGGGATCTCATAGTTGTTACGTGCATTTTCAAGTAGATGTGTCAATTCATGTTTAAGCTCTTGTCTGAATACACGATAAAATTCCAGCGGGATGCCGTCAGGGCCAACTGCTTTCCCTGGAGCTAGGGAGATCAATGCAAGCTCTATTTCATCCCAATTAAATTGAGTTCCCAGAGCTTCCTTTTGGGCCTGAGGCACCTTCACCGTGTCTATCTCATTTAAAAATTCTGCTAGAATATCATTCTCTATCACGGTAGGGTCCTGTAGGTACAGTTGTTTGTAGAATTTTTGAAAAACCCTTAGAATTCCTGTTGGAGTCTCTTGAACATGTCCATCATGGTCATTAATTTTAAGGATTCGGTTAACAGCCTCCCGTTGTTTAAGTCGCTTGGCTAAAACTCTACCAGTATTTTCACCCAGCTCGTATGCCTCTGCCTTCTGTTGAATATATTTGGCTGCAATCTCCGTACTAATATACTCATGGATTTTATTCTTTAATATAGCAATATATTGCTGGCACTCCGCTATACTTGTCCCCTGCAAAATCTTATTTATTAAGTTACATTCTTCTTGCCTTAATAATTCCACCCAATTTTGGATCTCCCTTTGTATCTTTTTTTGACGTGCAATAGTGAAGCTCAGATTTTCACCTCTAACAGCTGCTTTAAAAGTATCCCATACTACACAGGCTGATGCTGTATTGCGATTAATGGAAAAAAATTCAGGTATCCAAGTAGCCGTGTGGGAACAGTATGCCTTATCCAACAGAAGTTTTCTTTCGAGCGTCCATAACCGCTGGACCTTACCCAACCTAGACCATACCCTTTCCATTTTCAAGCAAAAGAAGAAGGAAACTCAAGCGGTATAGTCCTAAACAAATAGAGGAATTTAGGTAAAATCACCATCTTTAGAGCATTACTCCGCCCAATCAGAGATAAATGTAGATGATCCAACCTCTCCAATTTCTTGTTACTAGCTTCAATTAAAGGGAAAAGGTTCAGATCTGGGATATTTTCAACTTGGGCAGTGATTGTAATGCCAAGATATGTAGCCTCAGTCACGACTGGAAAACCGGGGGGGCATGACAAACCAGAGCATAAACTTAAAGTTTTATCAACATTTAGTTTGTACCCAGATAAGACCCCATACTGATCTGCTAAGTCTTTAACAATTGGAAAGGCAGAAGCGACATCGCGCGTGAGAACCGCGATGTCGTCAGCATAAGCCAATGCTCTGTATATTGCCCCTCCCGTCTCTATTGCTTTAATGTAGGTGTTAGTCTCTAACTTCTTTAGGAAAGGTTCAATATATAGAGCGAAAAGGTGGGGTGAACAAGGACACCCCTGCCTTGTGCCTCTGCTTATAGTAAATGTTGTTGATTCCTGGCCTGCTATCCTAATTACGGCTTCAGGATTAGTATACATTACTTTAACTGCCCATATAAAATATGTCCCCAGACCTTTCCGGCTTAAAACTGACCAGAGGAACCGCCAGGAGACCCTGTCGAACGCCTTTCCGGCGTCCAAAGAGGAGCACTCCCAGCGGTGACCTTGTGGCTTGAGCCCAATCAAGAAGGGCAATCACCCTGCGTACATGATCAGTCGTGTCCCTTCCTGGAATGAAGCCATGTCGATATTGGGAGACCAGGGGAGTTATAATCTTTCCTAGCCTTGTTGCCAATAGTTTTGAATATATTTTACTATCACTATTAATAAGCGTTATTGGCCTATAGGAAGCATGACTTAGCTCTGGTTTGCCCTTTTTTTTAAAGACAATAATAGTGGTCTTTCGCCAAGAATCAGGGATCTCATAGTTGTTACGTGCATTTTCAAGTAGATGTGTCAATTCATGTTTAAGCTCTTGTCGGAATACACGATAAAATTCCAGCGGGATGCCGTCAGGGCCAACTGCTTTCCCTGGAGCTAGGGAGATCAATGCAAGCTCTATTTCATCCCAATTAAATTGAGTTCCCAGAGCTTCCTTTTGAGCCTGAGGCACCTTCACCGTGTCTATCTCATTTAAAAATTCTGCTAGAATATCATTCTCTATCACGGTAGGGTCCTGTAGGTACAGTTGTTTGTAGAATTTTTGAAAAACCCTTAGAATTCCTGTTGGAGTCTCTTGAACATGTCCATCATGGTCATTAATTTTAAGGATTCGGTTAACAGCCTCCCGTTGTTTAAGTCGCTTGGCTAAAACTCTACCAGTATTTTCACCCAGCTCGTATGCCTCTGCCTTCTGTTGAATATATTTGGCTGCAATCTCCGTACTAATATACTCATGGATTTTATTCTTTAATATAGCAATATATTGCTGGCACTCCGCTATACTTGTCCCCTGCAAAATCTTATTTATTAAGTTACATTCTTCTTGCCTTAATAATTCCACCCAATTTTGGATCTCCCTTTGTATCTTTTTTTGACGTGCAATAGTGAAGCTCAGATTTTCACCTCTAACAGCTGCTTTAAAAGTATCCTATACTACACAGGCTGATGCTGTATTGCGATTAATGGAAAAAAATTCAGGTATCCAAGTAGCCGTGTGGGAACAGTATGCCTTATCCAACAGAAGTTTTCTTTCGAACGTCCATAACCGCTGGACCTTACCCATCCCTTGCATAGGAATCTCTATTATTAATGGGTTGTGGTCCGAAATCACTCTGGGGAAAATCTCGATATCACAAAAACTGGCCAAATGGGTTGAGAGAAAAAAATAATCTAACCTCACGTGTTTATTATGGGGGGCAGAAAAAAAAGTGTAGCCTGGGTCTGGAGATTTCAGTTTGAACCAGGTATCAAATAGCCCATATTCAGTTACCACCCCTCTCTTATTTATTTCTATGGCCATTGCCCGTCTCTGTAGAACGTCCCAGTGGATAAGTGCCGATCCCCCGACCTTTTCGAACTGGAGGGCACGATTACTTGCAGTATATAATTTAGAGTCTTCAATTTATAAATTAAAGGGACGTAGGAAACGAGAAAGAGGCTTGCGAATATGGGCACCAATTCATAAACTGGTGAATTAAGTTATGGGGAATTCTATTATATTTTTTCCCAAATTATTTGTTAGCCCTTTTATATTTTTTCTCAAATTATTTGTCAGCCCTTTAATTCCACCCCTTGTTTTTTTTATTTTATATGTATATAAAATTGATCTATTTATTTACTCATGAATTGCTGAAAAGGATTAATATGCAAGGACTATTTGATTCTCATATATGTATTTGTTTGCTGAAATTTTTCTCTCTGATACCTATTTTTTCTGTTTCTTATTTACTTTGTATTCTATGTCAAAGAACAAAAAAATTATTTAAAAAAAAAAAAGGAATAGAGCATGCACTCTTTAATTAACGTCTTTCTTGAAGACATGAAAAGATGCTGGTAGCTTGCACGGCCCAGTCATTTGTAGTTTCCCTAAGACCGTAGGTTGTCCCTCTGGGGGCAATGTCCTATGTTGTTTGATAGCTCTTTCAATAACCCTTTGGTCAAACGAGTTCTCCTATGCACGTCTCAATTTACAGCAAAAACCTAACATACTTTTGCATACTTATGCTTTACGTGGCCAAACTCCATTCTTATTTGGGCGTAAAAAGCATTAATGTGGGAAGTCGAAAGAGCTGCCTGTAGATGTAGGGATGTAATGCTTTCAGTCAGTTAGAGACATGACCATAGAGTGCTTCTCAGCTGTAGTCGATGGTCGGCAAAGGTTTAGCTCTGGTGACCTCTACTATTGGAAGGAGCAAATGACCTACTAGCCTTTTCTGTAAAGATAGGAAGGCTGCGATCCAGCAGCAGATTTATTTTGCTCTTTGTGCCACTGGTAGGTGCCTTTTATATTGCATTTTATTCCAAGATACTTATATTTTCTTTCTTTGGTTTGTTTGTGATCGTTTAATTTCCAGGGACCGAATGTATTTAAGTGTTTACTGAAAGTTAACACTTTTGTTTTATTTAGATTAATTTCCAGCTTCTTGTCTGAGGTAGAGGAGCTTAGTTTGTGTAACAACCTCTTTAGACCCACCTCGGTTCCCCTCAAGATGACAATATACTCTGCATATAACATGCTTGTCAGTTGTTGTCCCATGAGTTTGGCCACGTCCTATCAACCTGGTCAATGGCAGCCTTCAAGTCCATGAAGCAGGTGTGAAGGGGGCTTTTAAGGTTCTGAGCCTTATTTATGATCAGGGCTTGAATTCTAAGGTTGTCCACTGTGCCCATTTCTCGACGAAAGCCACAGTGATTGTATGTAATTGTCTGCTGCTTATCCACCCAGCTGCTCAGATCTTTTAGTAAAAGACCTGCATATTATTTTGCCCTGTAATCTAGCAAGATGACCACGCTGTAGTTGGCTGGCTCTGTTTGTTGCTGCCTTTAAAAGTCAGATGAATATTTTGCACCTCACCAGGAGTCAGGAATTTGGCTGGAGGAAAAAAATAATTATACAGAGGTGAGACAAATTTCGACCAGCACACTGCATTGAATTTAAACAACGTTAGAACTAAGGGTAAACCCAATAATCACTGGGACCTGGGTAACATACAGTGGAATAGAAGTGGTCCCAGAGTATAAATGGAGATTTAAGAAAGATCAACAAAAATTGCAACAATTATAAGGCAAAACCATAGTGTTATTTAATCACACTAGGAACAGGCAAATAAATGCATACAGTAAATCACACTATTTACAGATGTGCAGGGTGCCACGGGGGTGGGAAGGGAGTGAAGGAATGGGTAGGGTATTTGAGTAAGTGACATAAACAATTTCAAAACAATGGTACAAATCAATTGTTGGGCACCTTAGTGGCGTGCCAAAGGTTCAAAAGTCATTCATGAACAAAATCAAATATTATTGCCAGGAAGCCATATACAAATGAGAGTTCACAGTGCTCAACGCACTATTGAGGGTACTGGCATGATGGGATGTCGACGTTTCGACCCCTCTTCAAAGGTAGGTAAATTAATTCCTTACAGGTGGGGTCTTCCTCAGGACGGAAGAGGATGGTGAACCGGGGAAGGTAGGCACCTATGCAAAGATATAGGTGAAGATTAAAAAGGGAATAGTGCCAGGCGGACATTCAACTGTAGGACTAGATAAGGATATGACTGCCATAATTACCAGAGAAAAAAAGAAGGCATCAAGTCAGTGACAGCTTGGCATCTGGGCACAGAGGCTCAAAGGTCAGGTGGGAGTGAAAGTCACCTACAAGTTAATTTAAAAGCGACAGTAAGATCAAAAGTGCAAATGGCTAGAAAAACAGGAGGTGGGTGATGACTCCAAGTAAATCTAGACTCACGTTTATTATTTGAAAAAAGGAGGAAACGAATACTCCATTGGAAACACACCGCTGTATAATCGGTATGTGGGGTGAGACGAATCACCAAAGAATCAGCCTCTAAAAACAAATGGAGAGAGCGCTCTATAAATGAGTGAAACAGAAGGTGGTCCTAAACTAGAGAAATACAGAGCTAACAGGACCAGGTAACCCACATTATCATCCGTAGACTGAGATGTCATGAAACGGGACTAAAAAGTCCAGTGAAAAGCAAAACTGGGAAAATGTATAAGTCGAAACCAGCAGGAATTGCTTATACCCAAAGAAAAACCAAAAAGGGCGATTAATCATATGGTGCACATAATAAAAACAATATATGAGTCCGAAATTAACTGTGAGTGATAGAGGGGGACTGAAGAAATAAACAGGGACAGAAATTCTAGGTCAAATGATCCAAGTAAACGGAGTGTCATCCGACAGGTTCCCTTACCTAGAGACGGCGTACCAGACTGAGCTCGCTCGATTCTAACAGCTAACTGAGGACGCGGAGCGGCTCCCAGATAAGGAGAACGCTGAAACCGCGTGACGTTCAACCGGGTGCAGCAGCTGGATGCTGCCAACAACGGGAGATTAGAAGAAAGACCATTCGAGTCGGTCATTTGCAAAGTTGGGAAAAAGAAGGTGGGTAAATAAAGTCCCACACTAAATAAATAGAGTAAATAGAATAATTTCAAATTAAATGTGTACACGGAAAATACAAAACTGGAAGGGCATCGTCAGGGCCCGGGGGAACAGCCTTAATCAAAGGAATGTATACGTAGGGGATCACGTAGAAGTAACAGGAGAGAATCGATTGTACACTTTGGGATTGCAACATTGCATAATATATACAGTGAGGCTCTTGATCAATTAAGTAATCACATAAAAGAAAAAACAATTGTAAAATGAATGCAATTGGTTCAAAGCGTCTCAGGGATGAGAACCGGCACAATATATTAACGAAAAAACGGGGGGAACAGTGGTTGTTTAAAACAGACAGACATATGTGCTCATTTCGGTCAGCAATTACAGATGAGAAAGTAAAAAGAGGTTACATTAGTAAAATGACATCAAAAAGTAATGTTACTACATGTCAATGGATACAAGCTTGCTGGATAAGACAGACTATGGTTCCTGTGAGTGAAAAACAATGCATGTGCATAATACGTACATTCGGTCGAAAAAGCTCATGGTCAGCATCATACAGTGTCTAAGAAATAACGTTAACCACAGGTTAGAGAAAGGGCTGGGGAGAACAGAGCAAAAGAGAACCTAGTTCATGTGCTACCGAGGGTAGCTAATTGGGCATTACTCGGGTCTTGCTCATTTAAACCAGTTAGGATAGTGTCAAAACGGATCATCATTTTTGACTCTCTAATGAGCAGGATGGAGGATATATTACCTCCCCGAGGTCCCAGTTCTGTCTTTTCCAAGACGATCCATTTCATTTCTTCGGGATGGTGTCCCAGTTGGTGATAGTGATCAACTAAGGGTGCACTTGTCACATTACATCTGATTCGACTTTGATGTTGAAGGATTCTTGCCTTGACTTTCTGTTGTGTCTGGCCAATATATAGTCGGTCACATGGACACAGGATCCCATAGATGACGTTGCTAGAATTGCAGTTGGTATGTGATTGTAAAATAATGGTCTGATGCTGGTATTCGAATTTCTTTGATTGCATAGTTGTGGGGCATGCTTTACACGAGCCGCACTTGAAGTGACCTATGATGGGTGGTAAACTCCAGAGTGATAGAATCGTTGGTTCAACCGGGTCCTCAAGGAAGGAATGTACCACGTGGTCCTTGATGCTCATTGCTTTCTTAAAAGAGTGCATCGGTGGGTCAGGTTGGTCAATCTCCGTGGATATAATGTTCCAGTGTTTATTGATGATCTTTTTCACTGCATTACTGCGCGTGGAGAATGTTGTAACACAAATCATTTTGTTATTTTGACTTGATGTATCGCGATGTTTAGGCGAAAGCAGAATGTCCCGTGGGTTGTACCATGCCCTCTTCCGGGCCCTCTTAACCAGGCGTTTTGGGTAACCTCTTAATATTAACCTGGCTGTTAGGTTCTCAGACTCTGTAGTGTAGTCAGATCGTTTCGTGCAGTTCCTGCGGATCCGCAGGAACTGTCCCACTGGTAGATTGTCGCGCAAGCCGCGCGGATGGTGGCTACTGTATCTCAGTAGAGAATTCCTTTCCGTTGGCTTCCTATACAGGGTAGTAAGAAGTTTATCATCTTCGTGGAAGATTTTTAAATCGAGGAAAGGTATCTCCTGTGTGCTGGACTGCATAGTGAACTGAATGTTAGGGTCGCACTGGTTTAGCCATTGGTGGAACAAATTGAGTTGGATAGTCTCACCATTCCAAATCATCAATATATCGTCAATATATCTCTTCCAAGTGTTGACATGTGCCAAAAAAGGGTTGTTGGTGAGGACAAACCGCTTCTCAAAGTTGTCCATATAAAGGATCGCTAGATCTGGTGCGAAGGCAGCCCCCATCGCGACTCCTTTTGTTTGTACATAGTACTTCCCTTGGAAGTAAAAGAAATTCTTTTTCATAGCGATGGTCAAAAGAGCTATGATAAAGTCTGTAGGTACCCTTGTTGGTGCTGGTCTTAGATCCAGTGCTTCTCGCATAACTGTCAATGCAGGCTCCTGCGGGATGCTAGTATATAGTGAGACTATGTCGCAAGTGACAAGTAACTGCTCGCATGGGTTGAAGGGTTGTTGATCAATCATTGCAATAACTTGCATGGTGTCTCGGAGGTATGTTTCTGTTTCTTCTGCCAATGGTTTCAAGAAAATGTCTATGTACTTACATAGAGGTTCCAAAAGTGATCCGCAGCCGGATACAATGGGACGACCTGGTGGATGTAGGATATCCTTATGTATCTTGGGTAACGTATAGATGGTGGGTAGTCGTGGATGTTGTTGGTTCAGATACTCATATTCCAATTTGCTTAAAAAACCACAGTTTAAAGCATCCAGAGTTATTAAATGGATTTCCTCCATCAGGTCCTTCGTTGGGTCAGACCTCAACAGTGAGTAACTAACACCGTCTTGTAATTGCCGTAGAATCTCCGATCTGTATGCAGTCGTATCTTGCACCACTATAGCCCCGCCTTTGTCGGCAGACTTGATCACAATATCTCTGTTATTTCGGAGGGTTTGGAGAGCCGCTTTCTCAGACTTACTGGTATTCGGTATGGTGTGTTTGTATGTTGAGAGTAAAGTGCCAACATCGTTCAGAACCATGCTCTCGTAAGCCAAAATCCTGCTACTCATAGCATTAGCCGGTGGAAAAAACTTCGATGGAGGCCTTAATCCAGTGACCGACTTGGGTAGGATGTCTTCCTTGTTTTTAAAAAAATACCTGAGACGGATCTTACGGAAAAACCCTTGGAGTTCAGTTTTAAGGTTGAATGTGTTCGGATGGGCAGTTGGGACAAAAGATAGGCCCTTGCAAAGTACCGCCTGTTCGTCGGCGTTGAGGTTGTATGTAGAGATGTTGACCACTGGACTGTCACTGGGCTCTACCATCTGTAGACTTTGCGCCTCGTCGATATCTCTCCGTGGTTCTCTGGCTGGAACCGAACTTGTTTCGGGGTTGTACCTCGGCCTCTGTCCCAATTGGCGCTCGGTGGGTTCTGCTGGCCTCTCGGAGGCCCTCTTGGCATCAGGTTCTATGAGAAAAAGAACACATATCCCTATCTCAACGAAGACTACTACAAACAGGATACCTCTGGCCGCTTTACAGGCAGAGGACGAGGAGCCTTCAGAGGAAGAAGGAACTACACCACTTTTTCCGATTCTACGGTTAGTTCTGATAGTGATCCGGAGGCTCCTGGCCCCAGCTACGAGTATAATTACCGAGACAACTGGTACAACCCCCCCCAAGGTTATTTCCCTTTTTTAGGGGAAGGCCAATGGAGACCACCGCGAGGACGAGGTGGCAACTGGCCAAGAGGGCCTCCGAGAGGCCAGCAGAACCCACCGACGGACGGGCTCCCAATTGAATTGTATCAGATAGAGTCGGGGGAAGTTGTCTCCGCCTTGACGACTCTGTTTAATAAAATTTATCTATCGGGTGACACTATCCCGGATACCTGGTCTGAAGCGACAGTCACTCTGATCCTGAAGCCTAATAAAGATCCTTTGAAAATTGAATCTTATAGACCAATCTCGCTGCTGAATACTGACTATAAAATCTTTGCAGGGGTCTTGGCAGCAAGGTTGGCCAAAGTCATCAAAACAATTGTGCATCAGGATCAGAGAGGTTTTATTCCCGATAGGCAGTTGAATGAGCTAACCTACCAAGCTATCGCAGCAGTAGATGTTGCAGTGGCTAAGAAGCTCCCGTTGACCCTTACGGCAATTGATGCCGCTAAGGCTTTCGATCAAGTAAACTGGTCATATTTATGGTTGGCTCTAACTAGGTTCGGACTCCCATCCAACTTTGTTTCAGCTGTCCAGTCCCTATATAAGAGCCCCAGAGCAAAAGTTCTGGTAAACGGAGTGCTCTCAGACTGGTTCATAATCTCCAGAGGAACGAGACAGGGGTGTCCCTTATCACCTCTGCTATTTAACCTCTATATTGAACCTTTTGTATGTCAGCTCAGGGCTGACCCCGGGATCCATCCTTTTAGAATTGCAGACCTAGATTTAAAATTTGCCCTATACGCCGATGATCTTCTTATGTTTACTTCAAATCCAGACGAGGCTATTCCAAGACTGTTCGAGCAAGCGGAATTGTTCGGAGAAATCTCGGGTATAGGGTAAACAAAGATAAAACTGAGACCATGCATTGGAACCAGACACGAGGGGTGGCCGGAGCTAAGACACATATGAGGTACCTGGGTATAATTTTGGCCCAAAATATCTCAGAAATAGCCAAAATGAATTTGATGAGGGTTTATAAGGATGTTTGCGGTTTACTGCAGCGTTGGTCTGGTCTCTCTTTGAGTATTTTTGGCAGAGTAAATCTAATCAAAATGGTCATTCTGCCGAAGATCACTTTTTTATTTGCGTCTATTCCACTGACATTTCCAGCACCGGATATAGTTAAAATACAGGGGAAAATAGGCTCTTTCATATGGAATACTAAGACACCGAGGATCTCCTGGAAAAAGTTGAGGAGAGGCCTCGCTATGGGAGGGCTGACCTTACCGGATTTACTGGCCTATTGTCACTCTTTTCATTTTAAAAACTTCAGAATGTTAGCCGGAAAGACGGATGCCTCCTCTTTGGGTTTATTGTTTCAAGCCCTATTACACGGTATACCTCAGGGGCAAGAATATTTCCTATTTAAATATGGCGATCCACGGTTTTTTAAGAGAGTCAGGCTAAAAATCCTTGACACTGCTCTTAGGAACTGGTTGTATGTCAGAAAGATACTAAAAATTCCATACTATGCTCCTCAGGCCCCGATATGGGATTCCCCGGGTACACCAGAATGCCTGAATGATCAATTATCCCGTCCTCTTAAATTGGCAGGCCTGTTTTTCTGGCAAGATCTAGAGAAAGACTCGCGGCTCCTGAATTGGGAATCTTTATCCTGCCTGACAGGTGGGACGCTATCAAGGTACAAATACTATCAGTTGTCAGGATGGTGGGCAACAAAATCTTGGGGAGTTGAATCACTGAATCCTAAATTTGATTGTGTATCTAGGAGTGGTAGATGGAAGCAGGAGGTTTCCTTTTGGTATTGGGCCATCCTTGAGTCGGAATCAATAACAGAACTCGAACTGCATAAGCTTTGGGGGAATGTTATAAATTCAGACTCTAACCTCATGGAATTATGGGGGGATTCTTTTACCATGTTACATGCAGAGGTCAAATTAGCTGCACTTAAAAGAAATCATCTATATACTGCATATAGAGCCTATATTTCCCCAAAGAAGCTTACAAAGATAACAGGCCTTTGCCACCTTTGTCCAAGATGTAAAATGCCTGCAGCTGATGATTGCCATATGTTTATAGACTGCCCTGAGATAGTAAGCTACTGGGCCACGGTGCGAGATTTTTTAGTTGAGGTAGTACATAAACATATTGAAGTCACGCCAGAAATGATTATATTTGGATTGCACACAAATTACCACCTCAATGACTCGATATCCAAATTTATTTTTTATGTGGTTATTCTGGCAAGACGAGAGATATGTAGAGCCTGGAAAAGCATAAAGGCTCCAACCTTTACAGAATGCCTGAAACATATAATATATATTAGTGAATCGGACATGGCTTGCGACGGAAACAGCTATGAAAAAATTTGGGCACCACTTGTTACATGGAGGAATAGATAAAAAAAATAAAAAAAATAAATAGGAAAAAAAATAAAACATTCCAATGATTTAACCTGGGCACTGTTGGTTTGATCCCTCCAAAATAGCCTGGGGTTATCCGATTTGCGCGAAAAGGAGTGGACGTTCAAAAACAGTGGTTGCTTGTGAGTTTGAGCCTCTCTCTCTCCACACCGGTCTCCAACATCAGGGCCTGGTCATTTTGATCGGTGGAGAGGGATGGTGGCCACTCATCAAGAATGCCCTTCTTGGTATATGAGGAGAAATAAAAAAAAAAAAAAAAAAAAAATAAAAAAAAATAAACACTGGAACATTATATCCACGGAGATTGACCAACCTGACCCACCGATGCACTCTTTTAAGAAAGCAATGAGCATCAAGGACCACGTGGTACATTCCTTCCTTGAGGACCCGGTTGAACCAACGATTCTATCACTCTGGAGTTTACCACCCATCATAGGTCACTTCAAGTGCGGCTCGTGTAAAGCATGCCCCACAACTATGCAATCAAAGAAATTCGAATACCAGCATCAGACCATTATTTTACAATCACATACCAACTGCAATTCTAGCAACGTCATCTATGGGATCCTGTGTCCATGTGACCGACTATATATTGGCCAGACACAACAGAAAGTCAAGGCAAGAATCCTTCAACATCAAAGTCGAATCAGATGTAATGTGACAAGTGCACCCTTAGTTGATCACTATCACCAACTGGGACACCATCCCGAAGAAATGAAATGGATCGTCTTGGAAAAGACAGAACTGGGACCTCGGGGAGGTAATATATCCTCCATCCTGCTCATTAGAGAGTCAAAAATGATGATCCGTTTTGACACTATCCTAACTGGTTTAAATGAGCAAGACCCGAGTAATGCCCAATTAGCTACCCTCGGTAGCACATGAACTAGGTTCTCTTTTGCTCTGTTCTCCCCAGCCCTTTCTCTAACCTGTGGTTAACGTTATTTCTTAGACACTGTATGATGCTGACCATGAGCTTTTTCGACCGAATGTACGTATTATGCACATGCATTGTTTTTCACTCACAGGAACCATAGTCTGTCTTATCCAGCAAGCTTGTATCCATTGACATGTAGTAACATTACTTTTTGATGTCATTTTACTAATGTAACCTCTTTTTACTTTCTCATCTGTAATTGCTGACCGAAATGAGCACATATGTCTGTCTGTTTTAAACAACCACTGTTCCCCCCGTTTTTTCGTTAATATATTGTGCCGGTTCTCATCCCTGAGACGCTTTGAACCAATTGCATTCATTTTACAATTGTTTTTTCTTTTATGTGATTACTTAATTGATCAAGAGCCTCACTGTATATATTATGCAATGTTGCAATCCCAAAGTGTACAATCGATTCTCTCCTGTTACTTCTACGTGATCCCCTACGTATACATTCCTTTGATTAAGGCTGTTCCCCCGGGCCCTGACGATGCCCTTCCAGTTTTGTATTTTCCGTGTACACATTTAATTTGAAATTATTCTATTTACTCTATTTATTTAGTGTGGGACTTTATTTACCCACCTTCTTTTTCCCAACTTTGCAAATGACCGACTCGAATGGTCTTTCTTCTAATCTCCCGTTGTTGGCAGCATCCAGCTGCTGCACCCGGTTGAACGTCACGCGGTTTCAGCGTTCTCCTTATCTGGGAGCCGCTCCGCGTCCTCAGTTAGCTGTTAGAATCGAGCGAGCTCAGTCTGGTACGCCGTCTCTAGGTAAGGGAACCTGTCGGATGACACTCCGTTTACTTGGATCATTTGACCTAGAATTTCTGTCCCTGTTTATTTCTTCAGTCCCCCTCTATCACTCACAGTTAATTTCGGACTCATATATTGTTTTTATTATGTGCACCATATGATTAATCGCCCTTTTTGGTTTTTCTTTGGGTATAAGCAATTCCTGCTGGTTTCGACTTATACATTTTCCCAGTTTTGCTTTTCACTGGACTTTTTAGTCCCGTTTCATGACATCTCAGTCTACGGATGATAATGTGGGTTACCTGGTCCTGTTAGCTCTGTATTTCTCTAGTTTAGGACCACCTTCTGTTTCACTCATTTATAGAGCGCTCTCTCCATTTGTTTTTAGAGGCTGATTCTTTGGTGATTCGTCTCACCCCACATACCGATTATACAGCGGTGTGTTTCCAATGGAGTATTCGTTTCCTCCTTTTTTCAAATAATAAACGTGAGTCTAGATTTACTTGGAGTCATCACCCACCTCCTGTTTTTCTAGCCATTTGCACTTTTGATCTTACTGTCGCTTTTAAATTAACTTGTAGGTGACTTTCACTCCCACCTGACCTTTGAGCCTCTGTGCCCAGATGCCAAGCTGTCACTGACTTGATGCCTTCTTTTTTTCTCTGGTAATTATGGCAGTCATATCCTTATCTAGTCCTACAGTTGAATGTCCGCCTGGCACTATTCCCTTTTTAATCTTCACCTATATCTTTGCATAGGTGCCTACCTTCCCCGGTTCACCATCCTCTTCCGTCCTGAGGAAGACCCCACCTGTAAGGAATTAATTTACCTACCTTTGAAGAGGGGTCGAAACGTCGACATCCCATCATGCCAGTACCCTCAATAGTGCGTTGAGCACTGTGAACTCTCATTTGTATATGGCTTCCTGGCAATAATATTTGATTTTGTTCATGAATGACTTTTGAACCTTTGGCACGCCACTAAGGTGCCCAACAATTGATTTGTACCATTGTTTTGAAATTGTTTATGTCACTTACTCAAATACCCTACCCATTCCTTCACTCCCTTCCCACCCCCGTGGCACCCTGCACATCTGTAAATAGTGTGATTTACTGTATGCATTTATTTGCCTGTTCCTAGTGTGATTAAATAACACTATGGTTTTGCCTTATAATTGTTGCAATTTTTGTTGATCTTTCTTAAATCTCCATTTATACTCTGGGACCACTTCTATTCCATTGAATTTAAACAAGGCATTTGGCAGTCCATTTGGACATGAAGCCCCATTCATTTTACTTTTAAGTATCAGCTTCTCTGTGCTTCTTGTGTTGTAGACGTGCTTGTCCCTTTTGTCTTGATCCCACCCTAGCATCAGTACGTTCTTATGTGACTAGATGCTTCCAGTTCTTTCATATAAGTTGCATAATAGGATACAAGGTATTCTACTCAGGTTTGATCTGTGATGCTGGCATTATTAGCTGCATGAGGACCTATTTTTAAATTGTTTATGTTTCTCCAAAGTTGTCTTAGGTTGTTTTTCCTGCGATTATGCAAGATTTTCACCCACAGTCCTTTGTTATACTTCTTCTTGCTGCCCATATTTCCTTTTTATACAACAACCTTGCTTTTCTGATTTTTTTCGACCAGCAAACTACTGGCCAGGGACTTTCTTGTTGTTCTTTTAGGTGATTCATGCTGTTTCTAATCTGTCTTTATGGTCAACGTGTACCATTCCAGCTTTTGTTTCCTGGGGCAGAGATGATGACCTTTCTGATGTTGCGAGCTTAATTATTTATATAACAAAGCGTTTCTGATGGCTCCCCAGTTTATGACCGGATTGCAATCCTGAGTAGATTTTTGGAGAAAAAGAGCCGAACACTCCACTGTTATTTTATTTGGAATTTGCACCTTTCCATTGTAGCCTTCTCAATTTTCCTGAGGTTACTAGGACTAGTAGCGCTGTCAGTTTTAGTGAAGGCAGGTCATTGTACTTAAACCTATTAGCTGGAGGCAGTGGTCACTTTCTGATTGAGGTTCAATCCTGTAGAAAATTATTGGATTGAAAAATCGAAGGGACTCCACGGTATAGTCAATTGTGGAGCTCACCTTGGAGGTGATCCTCATTTTTGCAGGGTGTTAGTTCTCTCGGAATCTTCTGTTTAGGACTCTAAGGCCGATGCTGGAAAATTCTGTGAGGACGGAGGCTACGATTTAATTGAATCTATCCTCTGTTCGTGGCCAGTGATACCGAATCTACTATAGGAGGTCTTATTCTAAGATAAATTCATCCACATCTCAGGTGTTGAACAGATTTTAATTAGAATCACTGTTATTATGAATTCAGCAGTTCTGTGTTCCTGCTTCTAGCCCATAAACATCTGTTGCAGATTTGCCTTGACTTTGCATTTTTCAAATGCGGCCAGGTTGATGTATATCTTCACATTAATCAGAGGGTGAGGTGGATCCATGAACCAGCCCTCAAATTTTACCACTAGGATCCAGGGTTGGGTTGATTCCATCTGGGTTGTCTTAACCTTTCGATACACTGAGATGTATGTCGCCAGGCCTCCCTTTTGGCATCCCTTTGTTGTATGCTTAACTGTATAGTTATTAAATTCAATGAAACTCATCAGGGGCATGCTTTCCAGGGCCCACGTCTCTTGCAGTAGAATAATGTGATGCGTCTTCCAGAAAGCAGTAGCTGCTGTAGATTCTAATACATTTTTAAACCCCCCACATTCCACAAACAGATGTGCAGGCCAGCAGTGAGATGCTCTGTAACAAGGGTGGATGTGCTTCCTAGGTTTTTGAGTCATCCCTTGGTTTTATTTATTAGTGCTCGAGGCATCCATCTCCAGTCGGGTTTTTCCTTTTTCAATTTTTCTCCTGGCTGTTATACTGGTGTCACTTGCCTTTGCAAGAATGTGTGACCAATTTTTATCAATTGGGCTCCTCAGGATCAAATAGGCTGGTGGATGATTCTTGAGTCTGGAATATATGGTAGTCTTCTTTGTTGTGGGCATTTTCAGCAGAATTTGTGAATAGGTTTCCTATGCTTGGCCTCCGATGGGAACACCCCACTTCTCAAAGTGTGATTTACTTGACAGTACCACTTTAGCTATCTCTTGTGAGTGCCAGCTAACCAACGTTGTTTCGGGCATTTGTATTTTCCAGGGTCCCATGTTTGCAATGAATTTGACATACACTTTGTCTGTCGACTTGATGTTCTGTAACAGTGGGATGCTTTCAGCTAGCCTTAAAATATTGCCTTGATTTAGTATGTCATGCCTGCCCTTCGAGGTGTGTGTATGTTGGTGTAAGAAACAAATCCGTGTTGACTTCATTTGGTCTTGACGCATCTGTCTGCTGGGTGGGTTTGCTTGTTGGCTTACTGACTGGCATGCATTTCTTTCTGAAGATTTTATTGCGAGTGTCATTCTGTTGACTCCTGGTTTGAACATTGATTGGTAGTACCTATGACCTATGAGTTAAGACGGAACATGTCTGTCATGATGTTTTAAGTTTTAATTGCCAGGATGGGCCTGAAACCAATCCCAGGATGATTGTTATCGGTCCAGGGAGGACCAGGCCTGGCAGTTTGGGTTAGACTTTTTCCATGAGGCGCAGGGTCCGGACTGATTTGCATATGTCTGGGTCCAAATAGGTGTGGCATAGTGAGCAAAAGAACGACCGATTAATCCCAGACCTCTTGACTGGGCATGAATGTTTGATAGGTTTCAGCACTCCGTCCATCTTCTTGTTGCGTTAACATAGAAACAAAACATTCATTCACCATTTTTAATGTTATTTTGATTCAAATCAGAAATGTGGACATTTTCCATCATATCTGTATTACATTTATTTTACATATATTCAAAGTATTTCTGTATTTATTGAACTAAGGCTTTTGTTCAGTGCTTCCATCATGGGTCATGAGCAAAGGCTTTATTATCAATCACTAGGATCATAAAAGTACATCACTGACATCAAATAAAATATATAAAATGCATAAAAAATGTATAATTCAATAGCAAAACCCTAAAGAGAAAATAAAATACTGTTTCAGAAGGCATGGTTAAGAAATAAAAGTCCCTCACCAACTAAATTACAGAGCATAGAGAACTAACAACAGGTACATCATGGTAGGAAAATAAAATCTAAATATCCAAGGAGATTAGCAGCACAGTGTAAAAATCTATCAGCCATAAAAGTGATCCTGTATGCCACTCTAGGGTACAAGCTATATATTTGTATTAGAATTACCAATGCATCAAACGTGTCAAAAAGACAAAATGCAATATAATGAAAAGCATTTGACCAACTAGCAATAAAATTAAATACTACAATGATAAAAAAACCTCTTACACCCAGTTTGGGTTTGCTAATGCATTTATGAAAGAAAGTCCCTTAAAAAGGCTCGCCCTTCATACTTACATCAACATTTGACAATCATGACCATAAAAAGCGCTGGATCCCAGTGCCCACTGGCAACCTGTCAGATCAGTAGCTACCTTTTATACATTTTGTGCGTCTTATTCACATGGACATTAGATATCTGGCCAACCCAAAGACCACTACTCTGCTTGTATTAGTTTCCAGTAATCTAAACGCCTCCATGTGCTTTCTGATGCCCAAAGTTCTGCAAAGTGTCCCAATCCACTTTGTCTGGAGGTCTTGAAAAGATGGGCAGAAAAACAATACATGGGTTAACAATTCCAATCTCCCTTGGCATGCTGGGCATAGATTGTCAAAGACACACAGATAATGGACAGAATGCAGAGCAAATCAAACATTCACCCCCAGTCAAGAGATCTGGGATTAAATCCATTGTTCTTTTGCTCACCATGTCACCCCAGTTTAGACCCAGCCGATGGCAAATCTCATGGGAACAGTCTGGCCCTAACTGCCAAGCCAGGTCCTTCCTGGACCGGAAACAAGCATCCTGGGACCGGTTTCGTAGCACAACCAAAAGATACACAGATGATGGACGGAATGAGGAGCAAATCAAACATTCACCCCCTGTCAAGAGATCTGGGTTAAATCTATCATTCTTTTGCTCACCATGCCACCCCAGTTTAGACCCAGCCATATGCAAATCAGTCTTTACCCTTTGCCTCTTGGGATCAGTCCAGCCTGAACTGCCAAGCCAGGTCCTCCATGGACCGGTAACAAGCATCCTGGGACCGGTTTCGGGGCATCGTTCTTGGGCATAGATTGTCAGCAGCACCCAACCCTAGACATTTGCTACCAAAAGCTTTAATGGGTAAAGATCCATACCTAAATTGCACATATAACTTCCTTGCAAATGGTGTAACAATTTCGTCATTTGTTTGTTCATACTGTGTACATGGTTTAAAATCAATGAAAACTAATGATAACGTTCCTTTACAGCACAGCACATTTTCAATATCAACACACTCCCAAAAATTTGTAATAAAACTAACTTTGGAAACTGTCCTAAGCTTCCCAGGAAAGGCCAAGTATAATTCAATGCCTAATCTGTGGAGTAGATGCTAAACAGTTCGAAAACAGGGATAGGCCAAGCCGAAGCTGGGATAGGCCAAAGACAATGCCAAAAAGTTGATTTTTTGAGTGATCCTTCTTTGGGCCAAGTCTAGATAGAGTGCAGTGGATGGGGTACTCACGGGGAGATTAAAAAAAGATCTTATAAACCTGTCTCCACTACTGTACAACCCCATAACTCTGCCCATATAAGTCCGACTCCATAGCCTTGATGTTATAGATCTTAAGGACTGGAGCCACCCGTCTGGATGTAGTTTTCCTGTGGATTTTGACTATGTTTGCAGTGTGCTGAATTAGGGACAACTATGCCTTTTCCACATGCAGCGACCAGCTCAGATTTGATGTAAGTCCATTTTGTCTATTGGGGTGTCACCCATCATCACACGAGTAGATAAATCACACCAATTAGCATGCAGTTCAACACCTTTTGCAACAACAACAACACAAAATGCCTAATCAATAAAGACAATAAATAAAAAACAGGAGACCCTAATCAATAATAAATAAACACAAAAATACAAAAGTCATTCCCAGGCGCAAAAGTGTAACTAGTTTTTAAGCAACCTGACCCGACTGTGATCAATTGGTGTCGAGACAGAATTTTGAGTAGGAAATGTCGACTTACACAAATATCAAGTTGGAAATATAGTGATTCAGAAATATCGACAGCAAGAATATCGTGGTCAAGAATATTGAATTTAAGGTAAGAAATATTGTTTTTAATATTGTTTGCAAAAATATAGGGCCATAATCTCAAGGAAGTGGTGGAGAGAGGCGTTAGCTTTCTTGGCTTAACGCCTCTCTCCGCCACTTCGGAAATGCAAGGCTCCATCCTATTCTCAAGGATATGGTGCAGCCTCGCGTTTCACAACTTTGCGCCAATGCAGGCATCCTTGCCCCAGAGTGCAAGGGTGTCTGCAAGCAGGGAGGTTTGTTTATGTACAGGAAGGTGTCCCTTCCTGCACATAAACAAACCTTAAATGCCAGTTTGTAACGTACATGTGTGCTGCTTTATGCAGCACACATGCAAGTTACAAAACGGCATTTTCAAAAAAGGTTTGTTTATGAACAGGAAGGGACTCCTTCTTGTACATAAACAAACCATGGCATTTTGCTTTTCCCATGTGTGCTGCACAAGGCAGCACACATGGAAAAAGCAAAAACGAGGATAAATAAAGCATTTCTCCTTATTTCGCCACCTTAAGACCAGATTTTTCTTGGTCTTAAGTTTGGCGCTACCTCCTATTTACGCTGCCATTGTGCATAGGAAGTAGTGTCAAACTCAACGGGTTTTGCGGTGGAATGCCCACCGCAACACCCACTGCACGCCCCTTTCACGCTAAAAACAGTGTGAAGAGGGCCCTATTCACAAGGCAGCGTTAAGCCGCGTTAAGCCACTTAACGTGGCTTAATGCTGCCTTGTGAAGAGGGCTAAGCCCCTATCGCCACAACAACGTCACTGAAAATGATGTTGTGGTGGCAATGGGGGCTTGGGAATATGTCCCATTCTTGTTTAAAATATCAATTTTTAAATTAATGATGTGTATTTTCGTGTATTTTAGTTTATATTTTAAATGTAGGGTTGATGTATGTTTTTTTGTTTAGATATTGTTTATGTTTTTACCATATATGTTACATTTTTAGTAGTTATCAATTTTATTTTAATTAAATTTGGTGTTTTTTAGTTCTGTAGAGGGCTCTGGGTTTATAGGGCAATAGGGTGGCGAGTAATTTAATTATAATAAATGAATGATTATTTTTTTTAATTTAATTTAGATTTTTAGTGTTAATTGGGGGAAGTAATTTATTTGTAATTAATTATTAATTGTTTGGTAATTAGTATTAATTAATTAATTGATAATTATTTATGGCGATTTTGTAATTTTGTTTGGGTGTGGATTGTAGGGTTTATAGGGGTAAAGGGTGGGAAGTAATTCATTTTTGATTAATTAATAATTCGTTTTTAATTTATATTAATTAATTGATTGAAAATTAAGTATGGAAATTGTGTAATAATATGAGGTGCGGGTTGTGGGGTTCATAGGGGTAAAGGGTTTGAAGTAATATGTGTTTAATTAAAAATGTGTTGTTTATTTATATTAACTAATTAATTGATAATTAATTACGGTAATTGTGTGATTTTGTTAGGGGTGGGTTGTGGAGTTTATGGGTTAAAGGGTGGGATGTAATCTATTTTTATTAATTGATAATTAGTTCTTAGTTAATAATGATTAATTAATTGAAAATTAAATATGGAATTTGTGTAATTAATCTTAGGTATGGGATATGGGGTTTATAGGGGTAAAGAGCAGGAAGTAATATATGTTTAATTAATTAGTAATTGGTTGATCATTAATGTTAATTAATGAATTGATATTTAATTATGATAATTGTTTATATTTTGTTGTGTGTGGGTTTTACTTTTTTAGGGGTAGAGGGTGGGGAGTAAATTAATTATAATGACTTTATAATTAGTTTTCATATACTGTCAGTGTTTTAATTAAAAATATGTTTTAATTGTGTAATTACATTTTTTACAGTTTATTTTTACCATTGGTCTGTGGGGATTATAGGGGTAAAATGTGGTAATTTAATTATTTATATGAGTTTTAATTAGTTTTTAATTAATAATATGTCTTTAATTGGTAATCGATTATGTTAATTATGTAGGTACTTTTTTAAAATAAAATTTAGAAGTGGGTTGTGACTTGTGGTGTTATAGGGTAGGAAATTTCTAATTAAAAATATTTATTTGTTTGAAATTTATTTTTTATTTTGTTTAATATACTATTTGTAGGTATTTGTCATATGCATTTAACATTATATGTTTTTTTCAATTTGTAATATTAAGCATATTTGTATTTACATTTTTATTATATTTAGAACTGACTTGTGTGAGAATATTAATTGTTATCCCTTTGCAATCCAACATTTTCCCTGCTGTTGCACTCACTGCAGTGGGAATAGTAAGTTTTACCCCTCTGCCATCCAACACTTTCCCTACTGTTGCCCTCACTGGAGTGGGAATGGTAAGTTTTACCCCTCTGCTATCCAGCACTTTCCCTACTGTTGCGCTCATTGGAATGGGGATAGTCATTTTTATCCCTACGCAATCCAACACTTTCCCTACTGTTGCACTGACTGGAGTGGGAATAGTAAGTTTTACCTCTCCGCTATCCAACACTTTCCCTACTGTTGCACTCATTGGAGTGGGAATAGTAATTTTTACCCCTCTGCTAGCCAACACTTTCCCTACTGTTACACTGACTGGAGTGGGAATAGTAAGTTTTACCTCTCAGCTATCCAACACTTTCCCTACTGTTGCACTCATTGGAGTTGCAATAGTACGTTTTACCGCTCTGCTGTTGAACACTTTCTCTACTGTTGTACTCACTGGAGTGGGAATTGTAAGTTTTACCCCTCCGCTATCCAACACTTTCCTTATTGTTGCACTCATTGGAGTGGGAATAGTAATTTTTACCCCTACTCAATCCAACACTTTGCCTGTGGTTGCATTCACTGGAGCGGGAATAGTACGTTTTACCTCTCTGCTATCCAACACTTCCCCTACTGTTGCACCCATTGGGGTAGGAATAATAATTTTTACCCCTCTGCTATCCAACACTTTCCCTACTGTTACACTCACTGCAGTGGGACTAGTAAGTGTTGCCCCTCCTCTATCCAACACTTTCTCTACTGTTGCACTCACTGGAGTGTGAATAGTTATTTTTACCTCTCCGCTATCCAACACTTTCTCTACTGTTGCACTCACTGGAGTGGGAATAATAATTTTTACCCCGCCACTATTGAACACTTTCCCTACTGTTGCACTGACAGGAGTGGTAAATTTAAGTTTAAAGATTTTTAAATAGTTTAATTTTTTAATTTATAATAGAATGGTTTTAAAAAATAGATTTTATGTTATTGGTATATATATATGCATCTATCTATATATCTATTTATATATATATATATATATATATATATATATATATATATATATATATATATATATATATATATATATATATATATATATATATCAATCAATATTCACTGGAAAAAACACAGGTTTCAGGGCCGTTATATTTAGTTGGACATTTTACTCGTGCAAAACCAGATAAATTTGGCCGTTATTGTTAGTTGAGCTAACTATAACTCGCGCCTCTGCAATGCACTGCTGATGACATCACATATTACATCATTCAAGACATGGTCAGTGACATCACTGATGACATCTCAAATGACATCACTGATGACACTATCCAGTGACTATGTGTTTCTGTGAAGTTTAAATATGTTTTATATATATATACATATGCCAAGGTGTATTGAAGAATGAGTGGGTGTATAAGTGTCTGAATGGATGATTTAGTAGGTGAGTGACTGTATAAGTGAGTGATTAAACATGTCTTACTGAATGCATTGGTTACTGACTAAACTGTGTGAATGTCTCTATCAGTCTGTCAGTTGGTGTGTAAGCGGTTACATGGGTTGGTGAGTAGCTACATGGGTGTCTATATGAGTTATTGATTGGTTGTCTGAGCATCTCTATGGGTGCCTGAATATATGTGTGGGTGAGTGGGGTGTGTGTGATAGATGCGTAGATGTGTGAGTGGGTGATTCACTGGCTGTATGGGTTTGAGTGCATCTGTGAAGGGCTGTATGGGTGGGTGAGTGTGTGTATGGGTGTGTTGGTAAGCAAATGGATGTCTCAGTGGTACATGTGTGAATAGCTACATATGTGAAAGGCAGTATATGTGAGTATTGGAGTATATAAATAACTATATGTGAGAGTGAGTGATTGTGAGAGTAGCTGTATAGATGAGTGTGTGCTTGTATCAGTGATTGTACAAGAGAGTAAGTATGTGTTATGTATGGGTGATTGAAGAGTGCATGGGTAATGTTTGACTGATTACATTAGTTTATGGGTAATGCACCCTTAGGGCCGCTTTGAGAATGGAAATCTTTGTTAAACTGAAGGATAAATCAGCTTTCTTCAGCAAATGATTTATTTGGGCTCAGTTTAAATTGTGATTCACCCATGCCAAAGCCTGTATTCAAGTCATTTTCAAAGAAGTCCGCAAGCTTGATTAGCACGGCAAGAGACACAGTTTTAAGTCAATCTAAAGCCTGTAATGTGGTGGTTTGTGGGAGTGCAGTGGGGAATAGGCTTCAGCCCTATTTTTCATGGAATCTCCCACATGGGATTAGAAGGTTGATACTACTATTGAGAACCAACCTGTTGCCTCTGAGAGAAGTGAATGGTATATGGTACAAAATCCCAAGAGGAGAGAGAATCTGTGAATTGTGTTTTTTACAAATTCAGGATCTTAATCACATACTATTTGTGTGCCCGGAACTTCAAAGGGCCAGGCGCATGTTCTTAAGATCATCATTTATCAAATATAATATTCATTCCGCTCAGGAGACTCGATCCTTCGTCTTTCACCCACTAAATGAAATGGTTTGCATAGAATATTTCAATTTTTGAAAACATTTCTGGATATTTAATAGGATTTTTTTTTTTAAAGTTTAGTTTCTATGTTGTAACGTCTGATGGTTGGACATTGTAGAATTTTGCACTAGATCTAAAGTATGTCTTACTCTCTTTCCTCCTTTTTAATTTTACTGGTATATTTAATTATATATATATATATATAGATATATATATATATTATTATTTTTTTGTATGTATTTAAAGTATGCCTTTTTTATTGTATTGGTGTATTTTTGTTGACCTCCGTAGGAGTTCCATAACAAATAAAAATTGAATTGAATTGGGTAATGCCTGGATGATTGCATGAGTGCATCGGTAGTACATGGATGATTGTAAGAGTGCAAGGATAATGCATGGTAATTTCATAAGTGCTAGGGTACTGGTGGAGCGATTGGATAAGTAGGTAATGCATAGGTACTGACTGGGTGATTGGAGGAGCGCATGGGTAGTGCACGGGTGATTGGAGCAGTCATGAGTAGATCCTGGGTTATTGCATGAGTGGTTGAGTAGTGCCTGGGTGATTGCAGGAGTGCCTCGGTAGTGCCTGGGGGATTTTATAAGTGGATAGCTATTAGGAGTGCATGGCTACTGGCTGGGTAATCGAAGGAGTGAATAAATAGTGTCTGGGTGATGGGAAGAGTGCATGGATAGTGCATATGTGATTGGAGCAGTGCATGGGTAGTGCCTGGGTTATTGCATGAGTAGATGAGTAGTGCCTGGGTGAGTGGAGGAGTGCATGGGTAGTGCATAGGTGATTTTGTAAGTTCATGGTTAATGCCTGGGTGATTGCATGAGTGCAGAGGTAATGTATGGGTGATCGGAATAGTGCACGTGTAATGCCTGTCTGATTGCATGAGTTTATGGGCAATACCTGGATGATTGCATGAGTGTATGGGTAGTGCCTGGGTGATTGTAAGAGTGCAAGGGTAGTGCATGGCTGATTTTTTAAGTGCTTGGTTACTGCCTGGGTGATTGCATGAGTGCATCAGTAGTACCTGGGTGATTCTAAGAGAGCAAGGGTAGTGCGTGGTAATTTTATAAGTGCTTGGGTATTGGTGGAGTGATTGGATAAGTGCATAGGTAATGGCTGGGTGATTGGAGGAGTCCATGGGTAGTGCATGGGTGATTGGAGCAGTGCATGGGCAGTGCCTGGGTTATTGCATGAGTGGATGAGTAGTGCCTGGGTGATTGCAGGAGTGCATTGGTAGTGCCTGGGTGATTTTGTAAGTGGATAGGTATTGTTTGCATGATTGAAAGAGTGGAAAGATAGTGGCTGGCTGAATTAAGCACTGTATAGTTAATGCATTGGTGATTGCATGAGTACAGAGGTAACGTTTAGGGATTAAAAAAGTACAGAGGTAGCGCCTTGGTGATTGCATGACTACAGGTGTAATATCTAGGGATCTACATGACTAAATAGGAAGTGACTAGGTGATTTTTTTACGCGCATTGGCACTTTGCTGATTACAGGACTACTGAGGTACTGCCTAAGTGAATAAAGAAGTGCAAAGGTAGTGCCTGGGTGATTTCATAACACCATGACTACTGGCTGAGTGAATACATGAGTACAAGGGTAGTGCCTCCATGTTAAAGGACTGCAACAATAGTGCCTGGGTGAATATATGAGTGCATGAGTACTGACTACATGATTGAAAGAGTACATGAGCAATACCTTGGTGATTGCATGAGTGCATAGGTAGTGTCTAGATGATTGCATGAGTGAGGCAGTAATGCCTGAGTGATTACAGTAGTGCATATGTAGTGCCTGGATCATTGAAAGACTGTATGGGTAGTACTTGAGTTTTTTTTACAACTGCATGAGTGTTGGGCCTAGCCAAATATAAAGCAGCACACTATTACAGGATTCAACCATAAATCTCTCCATATTGTTAAAAGCGTGCATATATACGTCTCTACCTTTTCAAATCTAAAACAAATTGGTATACAATATTTCTGGAATATAGTAAAACCTAGAAACTGAGACAGGTAATAGATCTGCCAGAGTAATTCCAAAACTCCATGGGTAGTGCTTGGGTGATTGAATGAGTTGAAGGATAGTCACTGGATACTTGCAGGAAAAGATGGATAGTGACTGGCTAATTGCATGAGTGCAAACATACACGTTGAGTGCATAGATAAATGTATAAATAGCACCTGAAGGCATAGATGAGTTTTTTAGTAATACTTAGGTGAATAGATAAATGCAACAGAAAGGCATGGGTGATTATCTGACTGCAAAGGATAGTGGGTGAGTTAATATATAACTACATAGGTACAGCCTGCATAATTGCATAACTGTAGGGGTAGCACATAACTAGTGCCTGGGTGATTGTATGACTAAAGGGGTTATATATGGGGGATTACTGGAATATATAAAAAGTGAGTGGTGCTTTTAAAAGTGCATGAGTACTGCCTGGGTGATTACAGAAGTACTAAGGTACTGCCTGAGTGATTACAGGAGTGCAAAGGTAGTGCCTGGGTGATTCTATAAGTGTATGAGCAAGTAGACACATATCTTAGTCACAACGTCATGCACAGCTCAAAATTTCACAGAGTACACTTCAAATTTCAAACAGACACTGAAAATGATGCGGTATATATGAAATATGACTTCTTTTCACATCATACAAATTACTATAATAAACAACATCTCTACAGACACAAACATCTCAAAGCTCACTTTCAGGCTACTGCTTACTCATTCTACAACTACATATACTATTACACCTACCCAAATAGAACGTAGGAACCCTTCACATATCTTTAGTAAAAGTCTCACCATATTACTAAAACCATACATGAATACGTCTGTACCATAACACTATCCAAACCTTAAAAAAAGCCCAGAACAAACTTCCAATTTCAAGCGAACATAAAAAAGTATGCCGCATACTTCAACTGTACCTCTCTAGAAACTTAAAAAAAGAAGCCTAATTAATAACACCTTATGTCACCATCTTTTACACTACACTTTTGCTGCATCTTCACCATTCTACTAGTACTCACAGTCTTGAGCCTACCACATAAAAAGCAACAACACCTCTTTGTTATACATCATGCACCTCCAATTGTATAAGTAGAACTAGCAAACAACAATTAATCCTTTATAACCTGGGTAAGGGACGTAGTTTTATACAGTCAGAAAATGGTATAAAGGAATCGATACAAAAAATATATATTTTTGAGTAGAGCACATTTAATTACTCCCTCTCTAATTATTACTCTAGATAGATTATATCAAAACATTTTTACACTCTACATAAGTAATGGCATCTAATCATGAAGAAAGAACAATACATGTATACACAAAGAAATGTACATACAAGATAACATGACATGAATCACAACATACAAAAGAACATCAATGTATAACACACTAAACCCAAAGCAAAATAATTTCCACTAGTGTCCTCCTTACAACTCTGGAAGGGCCACTAAGAGGTAGTCCAGATAGCACACCTAAGGTCTTTTAGTTAGTGTAGGCCATTCCAGTGTACCATCACGCAATGTCAAATCATTACTATATTTCAGCGACTCCTCGCTACCAATTGTATAAGACATATGAAAATACATATACAAGTAGAAACATGCTTGAGACAGAAGTCCATGCACACCTTAAAATTTGACAGACTCCACCTCCAAATTTAAAGCAAAAGCTAAAATTATGGGGTATATTACAAATATACATATCCACACACTAAAGCAAACTACCATAATCACTAATCCATATTCCGATATACACATAATACTATACAGAATCTATTTCAAACAACATTTAACTACAGTAAAAAAAACTACAATAAACATCTCTACATTTAATAATATATTTCAAACATCAAAGTTCTTGATTAATTATTTATCTTGAAAAATAAAGCTTACACATAATACAACTCACAAATGTATAACTCACCTTCCAAATTGATTTGTGGAATAAAAAATATCAGAAACTCAGAAAAGACTTTCTTATGCACACAATAAATGTAATGCACTGGCCTCTGCAAGGCAAAACCAGCAATGGCAAAGTTTCCTACTCTTTCTCCACATAAATACATGTAAGTAACAAATCACATTCCTTCCTACATTATTTCAAATTATAAAACACATTTCTATTGGTTAGCCATATTAACCCTTTCCAAATGACTTTTAAAAATGTCCAAACTGGTTATGGAATTTTCCACCCTTTTGTCATTGGGCTATACGTGGGCTACATCTGTCCGGGAAGGTTGCTGTGGAGACAAAGGTGTTGAAGATGCTGATGAATTGCATGATGATTGGGTTCGTGCAAGGTTGTAGAAGTTGTGGGGGCAGGTAGCAGTGAGCGCCCCGGAGTGGATAGATGACATGATGGCTGAGATGGTCAGGGCAGCAAGCAAAGCGCAGGTAGTAATGGTTTGGCTGATGCTCGCTGGTTGGTTGAGGGCATTGGGTTTAATGGTGGCAGGTTGGAGGTTAAAATTGTTGTAGATCTTTGTGATCTTGCTGTGGAAGCAGTCTGAGAGGGTGTCACAGATTTATTGGGAGGGGTGGATATTGTTCTCTATGGATGTAAGGTTTGAGAATTCTTTGATTATTTTAAAGAGTTCTTTTTTTGTGGTTGGCCGCTGAATCAATGGGGGTGGATGAATTGACAGTATAAATGGTGAAGGAAGGTACTGTTTCTATGTTATACATTTAGAAATCCAGCTGCATTTGCAGCATGTTATTTCCTGTGATAAATTACTGCCTCATACTGGAAGTACTATGTTGTGCTGCCTGCACAGTCCTGAGCACTTTGTGTCCACCTCGACCTTGAGGACCTATCACTTTCCATTCATTTTGATGCTGCTTAATATAATTTGTTATATATGACTAAACATATATATGGATACATTTCAAACATGTTCTGGTCATATCTTTCTATATTTATTGATCTGTGGCATTTACCAATAACTTTTATGGTATTGTTCGATTAATGAGATTTTCTCTATGAATGATACCTTCAAGACACTATCACCTCCTTGTTGCAGCACTTCATCTAAATCCGTTGAACATCCATATTATCCAGTCAGAGGATGATTTAGGTATCATGAGAATATATAAAGAACAAGACACTCTTGGAGTAAGTGAATCTGGTTGAAGATACAATGTGCCTTTGAACAAAAAGGGTGACAATGGGAAATCCGGAGGCACTCCTAAAGGAACAGCTTGGTATTATACTTAATGGGAAGCAAAAATACCTCTGAAAACATCCATATAAAAATGATGATAGCCAGTTAAAGGCCTGCCACCATTGCCCCCCTCTAGGAACCTGCCCTGGATGATGGCTTGGTCAAAAGTGTTACTTGCCTATGACAGATCAAGAACAATCAAGGTGCTGAAAAAGTTTTAGTATTCTGGTGGAGCAGACATGTGGCGGGTAGTCTTCAAGAACATTATTGACCTCCAAATTTGACCTCAAACGACCAATCAGTTTTATTGTTCTGAGCCCTTCTAAATACTGTTCAACCATGATTAAATTAAATGATCTAAAAGTCCTGCAGCACAATTAAAGTAATTTCACAAATCTTTCTTTGAAATTAGTGGTAATGTTAATGGATTCTTTCACCTTGATACTGGTCAAAATATAGGTTTTCAAAATACAGACTCAAAAAACTACTGACTAGAGAAACATTGTAACTCCATCTAATGCTCATGGGGTGGAGGGGTCCAAAACATCGAGCAGAAGGAGATAGTAGAGAAAGCGTAAATCAGTTGCAACTACCTCCTTTATGTATATCCCATATGTTATAGTTCTGGAAAGTGTGCAAGTCCTACTGGAAGGTCAAAAGGAGGAGTGGCTCAATCTAAGGAATAAGTCTACACATTGCCTCATAAAAGCACTAAGGTTGGCTGTGTGACCTTTTTGATGAAATCAGTATGGTCAGAAGGATATCCTGGTTTGGCTACTGACCAAAAACTGGGCAGCAGGACTGTAAGGTAGACAATTGAAAACATGCTAACTTGGTTGAAAAGTTAAATCTCAGGATACACTTTTCAGGCAATACTTTTAGTAACATTAAGGCTGTGCCATTAGGTTATTTCTATAAACAAGTCCAAAGGTTTAGTCCCAGACCCCATAATGTCAGGGAAGAACACCCACTATTGGAAAACCAGATGGCTGCTTTAAAATTCCCCTCAGTAACATGTTTGAACCTCTCCAAGATGTGAGTGAAATTACTGACTTTCTACTCCTATTAAGTAACGGGAGGAAAATCGGAACTAATGGCCTTTTGTATGGCGTTAAACGTGGTCAGCTGATTAGCACCAATTATTAGTAAAGTAGGACTTTTGAGTGTCCAAGTCATAAAAGGACAAATACATTCAATAATTCTGAGAAGAATCACTGTTCAACGTAAAAATTACAAATTGCAAGTAAAAGGCATGACCCTTAATGTGAAGTACACATTGAAGAGTCTTACTTTGGTCAAAATAGGCACTTTAAAAAACTATTTCTGCTCTAGTATGAATTACCTCTGAGGTATACAAAAAAGTGATGGATTGAATGCTTGAATCAATTAGTTGAGTATAGCTTTGTTCCTGTGGCACAGCGTGCATGGAACACACATCTGGCCATACTGTTCTATAGGTCTCCGCACTGAAGTATACAAAGAAGTGATGCATGCAGTGCTTGACTCAGTCTCAGCCAATGATAATAACTTGGAGTTGCATCTAAGCCCATCTTTAATTTGCACACAATGCTGCCTTACTTTGGACCCAGCCATTTGCAAATCAGTCTTGGCGCCAATAGGCACAGTCCAACCGGAACTATAAGATCTGGTCCTCACTGAACCAAAACACAAGCAAACCAAAACAGTTTTTCTCCATTAGCAGGGCTCATCAGTTGGGTTTAGTTTAGTTCCAGTGGGATGGATATGTCCAGACATAGGTCCCGAGCAAACTGCAAATTTCAAGTGACATCTCCCCTAAGCTCCTATTCCTTCTGTGTGGAATTTGACATACAGTAGAATTATGCATTGGAGAATGGAGCATGCTATGCAAATGCACATTCTTTTCTTTTTTATCTAGGGGGAAACCTTTTTTTCCTGTGGAGAAAGCCCTTACCCTACATCACTTGCATCATGAAATGGGAGCTAATATAGCCCTTATACATTTCTAAACGTTTACAAGGTGAGAGAGGGGCAAGTTTCAGATGGCTTATGCCCACAAATGACTCGTGTGAGCATTCATACATTTACTAGACTTGTCTTATGTCACCCACTTGCATGGAATTTACCACTGTGGGCCTCTCAGCACTCATGGTGTTCTACTTGTTGTATTATTAGACCTGGGAGGAAGGCACATAAACCCACTAAGCTTAGCAATCATTTGGAGACGGTTGCTAGACAATAGTATGTCCTTGGTTCTCCCATATCGATTGACTAGGTTCAATTGCATAGCAAAGATGTAATTTAAAATAAAATTATTTGTGCAAGAATTCCACAGTCACATGCAACACTGGTCGGTTGTTCCAAAAAGTGCTTACATACATCATGAACAGGGCAACTAGCAACTTTAAAAATCGGTAAGGTGCGGGGCACCGTAAAATTCATGGATATGTTGCCTTTTTCCTCTCCTAATGACGACAAGCAGGAAAGGAAGTTGGTTTACTTCCTGCATGCAAGTCCAGCCAATCCTGGAGCTGCTCTCAGCATGAGAGCAGCTCTAGGACTAGTAAGGGCAGGCTAACCCACTGCTAATTTTGAGCGGGCCTATGCCTCCTATCCCTCTGCTGTTTTACAGCAGCACTGGGATTGCAGGCACTGAAGTGTGCCTGACAGATTGGCCAGCCAATCTGTCATGCGCACTGAGCACTTGAAGCAGTCATCCTGCAATATGCAGGAATCTATCTGTCTCGCCCCCACCATCACACTTGCGCTAATGCGGCAGGTGGCACACAGAATAATAAAATGTTGATGACCATTTTATTATTCTGTGTGCACCAGCTGCGCTAGCAGCAGGATGGGCGATGCTCCTCCACCTTAAAGAGGAGCCACCACTGATTATAAATACTCTCAAATTCACAAGCTACAAACATCAGCCATGCCGATTTCACACTTATCTGTAATTCTAAAAAGAGTTAGCACCTCTTTTCCGACCTGCCCAGGCAAGGCCAGCAGAATGCAGATGTATGTAGATGGGTACTCTTACATCTGCATTCTGCTGGCTGATGTTTGTAGCTATTTATAAACTTGTGAATTTGAGAGTATTTATAATCAGCGGTGGCTCCTCTTTAAGGTGGAGGAGCATCGCCCATCCTGCTGCAAGCGCAGCTGGTGCACACAGAATAATAAAATGGTCATCAACATTTTATTATTCTGTGTGCCACCTGCCGCATTAGCGCAAGAAGAATAAATATTTTTAGGCAAATATATCTAACCTGGAAAAATAAATAGCTAGTCTGGAATATCTGTTTATCACCTCTAAGTATAATACTTATAAATATCAATTTAAAAAACGATGCTATGAATATATCTGTATATTAAGTAAAAAAGCTGGCGTAAAGGTTTAAAAAGGCAAGGCTAAATATTATTTCAATACTGTTTAGATCTAGGAAGCCGCTAACACATTTTCTTCGTATTCAAAAAGATAATATTCAAATTCATGCTATTCATATTAATGATGGGAATATCACTATATCCACCTATGATATTATTAGTAAATGTATTGAAATTTACTTTTCCCTGTACAGCATACCTACCTCTATTGATACCCAAATTATTGATTATTTTTTTGCAATATGTAATCTCTCACAAATTTCCCAATCTGACACATGTAGCTTGAATTTTCCCATTTCCAAAGAGGGAATTAGGCCCATCGTAAATTCTTTGAAACCACATAACTCACCTGGACCTGATGGTGTCCCAGCAGAATTTGTAAAATCTTTTCTCCCCTTCTCATTCCTCACTTATGTAAATTTATTACGAACTTCAGTAATTCTGGTATACTTTCAGGATCTTTCAAAGAATCATTGTTTATTGTCCTCCCAAAATAAAATAAAGCTCATACTAAAGTTTCTAATTACCAACCTATCTCGTTAATTAATCAAGACTGTAAAATGTGTACCAAACTTTCTTAGTGACAGCAGGGGTTTGGGAGAGCAAAGCCTTTTCAAAGTCTTCTCATCAAAAATAATATTCCTTGAAAAGAAACCGGGAACAAAAATATATTTACATTTCTCTATTATTCACATTTTCTGTGTTGATATTGCAATTGAAAACTTAGAACATATTATTTGCCCCTTCCCTTTGAAAATGATTTAAAAAATGTCCTGTAATATGTAATAGTTCTGACACTTGCTGAACTACATACAGCAGGTTCATTTAAGTGTGGGATACAAAATATAAGTCATTGTATGAAAGTAGCCTAACTGCCCAATATGTCATGACATGCAGGAAAAGATAAATCTTCTCATTGAAATAATTTCTCTGTTAAGGAAACACATAAAAAATATATTTCACAAATACTCAATCCCTACAGCTGAAATAGTACCACAACACAAGCAATGGGGATAGTTCATGCAAGTATGCTCATGTTGATGTGGGTGGAATGAGTGTTCAGCAAGTGTTTGTAATTTGTACTGCGGGAAGATGCAGTGATAATGCCATGAGAGCGTTCCAGTCTTCTAGAACATCTGCCAACTGCAGCAGCCCAGGGCGTTCCCACGATACGTACAATGGTCTGGGCTGGTCAGTCCGAAGATATGGTGCAACTATTTTTAGAACCAAAAACCTAATGGATACAGACATAGAAAAGAGACTAACTGTTGGCACTGGTGAAGAACGCTGGAGGGCTACAGTACAGCAGCCCCACAACCTCGTAGAATGAAACTGCTACATCTGAAAAACGTATTTAAAAGTTATTACAAGAAAAGGCAGGCCAATATGACCCGCATTTTAAGGATTGTGAACTTATTTCCATTTTGAAAAGTTTTAAATAGCCAGTCCAGTCCAAAAAGCTTTATTCGACACTTTGTCATAAAAGCATTTTACATATGTATACATGATTATTCCAGAATACAGCTAAAATCTAGTAAAATATGTGACAAAGAGATAAATATCCTACAATAGTTATTACCACTGGAGCAGGTTACAATTAAAAAGAGTTAAGAAATTGCCTTAAAAAACAGATAAAAAAGAATTGCAATAAAAAATTGTACAGTATCATCATTTCTTTTGTTCACTTCCAGTTAATTTTGACAATAGAGTAAACCTGCTGCCTGGACAATATAATTTTCATTATATCAATCAATCTACGGCTATCTAGTTTAAACAGTCAAATTTGCTCATGTTATTGTAAGTTTTAGCCTTATTACCCAGGCCCACCCCAGACATTTGGCAGCTCCTATAGAGATATACGATAAGGTGCTAGTACGTATTATCCTTTCTGCCTCCTCACTCTTCCTCGTACCCAACATTTTACATATAGGTTTCAACCAAATCCGGCGCGGGGCAGCATAAGCTGGGCACACAAATACAATATGGACAATCGTTTCACTACATGATAAACAGACTGGGCACTTGTCGTCACCTGAGCTCGACCACCTAGATGTTAAAGATTTAAGAGGCAGCGAGCCCACTCGCAGCTGGAAATACAGTTTTCTATCCAATGGTTTGGTTATGGTGTCCCAGTAGGGTTCAAAGACAGGGCTGCCTTTAGAATTCAAAAACAAACCTGTCAATGAAGATGATTCACTATATCTTTGGGTGTTATGCACCACTACCTCCCAGTACCTTTCTTTTAATGCTTTTTTTGAGGGAAAACATGCTGAGAGTGGATCCAACCAGAGGGAATTCATCCCCATACTTGTAAGGACATCCCTAACTCCCCGCAACCAACTTATCTTGTGGAAAGTATCAGAATTAATAACATCTATGAAACCCAATGCATACAACTTCAATTCCGGCGTAGTCCACAATCTACGCCAGTATAAAACAGGGCGTAGTTTTGCAATATCTGATATGGACTTTCTGCCAAGCTCGTAGAGCAGAGGGCACTGTGGTGTACTTTGGGAGAGATTGGTTATACTACGCAGGAATCTATTTTCAGAGACTCTAAGTTTGGGCATATTCTCGAACCCCCAGACTTCGGCGCTGTAAAGAGCCACACTGACCACTTTCATGTCGTAAACCTGGAGTACAGGTCGCATAGGTTTAGTGAGTGACTTTTTGTGCTCCGCATTTAGCGCACCTCCCAGTTACCGATGTTTAAGTGTGGCAAGATCAATTTGCTGATTCCACTTCATATCACTCTGAATGTTTACCCCCAAATAAGTGAACATTCTAACTTGGTCCAGTGGTTGGTTATTCATTAACATTTTTCCTTTAAAAACATTATATGAATTAAAAGTCATGAACTTCATCTTAGATACATTGATTTCTAGACCACGAGCTGTACAAAATTCTTCAAAGATAAGCAAGCTTGCTGGAGTCCGCTCGGGGTTTTTGAAATTATCAAGGTATTGTCGGTGAACATTAAAATGGGTATTTTGGTCCCTGAAAGTGTTGGAGCATCAGTATTCACGGATGATATGTGAGCCACTATGCCGTTGATAAACAACGAAAATAGGGGCACCCCTCACTCTACTGGGAATGTACTAGTATCCATGCCCTGGGACCCCCATCGGATTCTAGCTGAGTTATCCTCGTGCAGCCTAATTACCATTGATAAGAGTTCACTTGGCAACCCTAGGTCTTTCAAGGTTACCCACAATTTGGTGCGTGGTACTAAGTCAAAGGCCGACTTCAAATCCACAAATGTGGCATAAAGACTGCCTTTGCTCAGAAACACTACTTTCCAGTATATAAGGATAAAGCGAAACACCTGATCAATGGTGCTAGTGAATGCCCGGAATCCGGCTTGCAGAGGGACAGTATATTATTGTCGTCTATCCAATCCTGTATCTTACTTAGCACTAACCTACCTCTGATCTTCTGTAATGTGTCGATCAAACTTATGGGTCGATAATTCCCAGGTAATGATTTATCCCCTTTTTTATATACGGGGACTATTATCGCGCCCTTCCAAGAATCCGGGATGGGTGCTCCCTGTGTTAAGGCATTTGCCAACATTTTAATATATCTCCCCCACCGTTCCTTATCATGTGTAAACACATCTGCGGGATACCGTCTTAACCTGGTGCTCTTCCACCCGCCACTAATCTAAGGGCCAATTCGACATCCTTACTATTAAAAACCTCTTTAGTATAAAACACATGGTTAATACCTACCCCATATTCCTCAATTGGGCATCGGGCATACTGCGGCTTAAAATGGTTAACCCAATCATCCTGGGTGACATGGTTATGTGGTTCCTCAGGTTGGCCGCCATGATCCCATTTTAATAAGCTCCAAAATAGTTTACTATGTTTTTGAACGCTAGCCTCTCTAAGGTCTTGCCTGTGATTTTCGTCCCAGGTACGCTTGGCTTTATACATCGTGGTCTTGTAATTCGCCCTGGCAATCCGTACCTGTGCAGACTCCCCAATTTTGATCGCCCTCCCAAGGCTAGCACGCACCTGTCTACACTCGCTATTATACCAGCGGCAAGATCTTTGAGGTATCAGTTTCTTCGGCTTATGTCTCTTAATAAAATAAGTTCTCATATGGGCAAAAAATCTTTCATGTAACTTGGTGACACATTCTAGGTTCCTCCCAGCAGATATAATATTTTCTAACTCTATCAGGGCACTGGCAGTGTCATTAGAAATACTAGTCAGTACATCACCCTGTTTTGCTAGATTTGCCCATTTCAGTCGCCTCATATCATGAGTAGGAACCACATCTAATGTGCATAATTCTACCTCACTGAGTTGGAGACACGTATGCTACCACTTCTCGAAGGTAACACACAGGGGGTTATGATCACTTTCAATACGATCCCTTATTTCCATGTCGTCTATTTTATGCCACAGTTTCAAACTCACCAAGATGTAGTCTATTCTACTATTACTAGACCCATTAATAAATGTACTCAACCCTAATCTATCGTGCGGCGTCCTCCCATTTAGTGCTCTTAGTCCCCTGTCAAGACAAATGGTGTTGATCTGAATAACTACATCTGTCCACTTCTTGACTGGGGTAAGTTCCAATTGTGGAATGCCCCATTGAGCATCCTCCTTCTCGGTAAGAGGCAAATCTCCTATTTCAAGTGGCTCGAACGTTGTATTCAAATCTCCTGCTGTTATAATATTAGAATTAGCAGAATATTGATCAAGGAGGTCCTCGAGGGCTGATAAAATTTCAGACCTGCCTCCCTGTGTTCCCCTGGCGTAAATAATGTAAATGTCGATTGACTCTAGTTGACTTGGCTTTAGTCGCAGCACCTGTATATCATTATTATTAGAGGGGAGTTCTTTTATATTAATGTTCAGTTCCTGGCGAATCCATATTGTTAGACCACCAGAAGGGCGACCCATTCTCCCTTTTACCGCTGGGACATGGTAGTTTACAAATTCCTCACAGTGCAGAGATATCAAGAGCCATGTCTCTTGAAAGAGACATATGTCAAAACAATGGATAAAAGCTAGCCACTCAGGTGACAAGAGTTTTGAACTCAACCCTGCGATGTTCCAGGATAACAATTTTCCCCTGGTGGGGGTAAGACAAGTAGTCGCTACTTCACTAACATTTTCCAAATGAGTGTTTTAACTAGCAGAAAGTTTCAAGTGGATTGGCTCCATTAAAAGATGGCTAAGCCACTTGAATGATTACCCGTTTCTCTATCTGGCAATATTGCATTTTCAGGAGAAAATTAAATCTGCAGGTCAGTTTGCAAAAACCCTGAGGAGGTTTTATCTCTGGCTACCTACTTTCATAAGAGAAAGGAGAAAGAGGCACACCCTTCAGGGTTAGAAACAGGTACACAATGAGGAGAACTGCCTTACTGTGGGTCAACAACCACCTGGCCCTCAGGACGTGGGCTTTGCTGGTGAGCGCTTTTGACTTGTTACAAACATGGCAAGGTGAATACAAGGCCCATCTTCGCTTGTCATCGACCGACAGTGACTGGGCTAGGCCACCCCTGTCCTCCTGGATTGTGGCAGGTACCCTCCTCTTTTTCTTCTGTCTCTTTTGGCTCAGCTATTACTTTGTAACTTTGTCTGTTTAGAGTATGGGTAAAAGAAATTCTGCCTCCCACAAACCCCTACCCTCTCCTGCTGCCTCGAGAATTTCTACTACTGATGGTTTTCTGCCTGTTGTTTTGGAGGTTGTTTAAAAAGAGATCGAACTTGTGGAGCGCTGTCAATCCTTGACGGAGAATGGTTCCCCCTCTCAACATCTGAGTCTGACTTTAACCATGGGTGGCCTTCCTATATGTCCTATGCAGTCCTAATTTGAGTGCTTTACCCCACCAAATGAGTCCTCTACCCAGACGAGTTTGTGTACCTTGCCTGCACCAGTCCTATTAAACAAACCTTTGCAAGTGTCTTGCCGGTTACAGACAGACAGACAACCCATTTCGACAGGGATTGAATTCAGCATGTGCCTTGGTCGACTTACTGAAGGTGGAATTTGACGCCGTACTGAATGCCAAACTTGACACCGTTATCTCCAGGTTGGCATCCATCGACACTTGATTGACTAAAATCATGGTATGTAAAGGAGCAAGGTCTGGTGATTATGCTGCATTTGGGAAAGTGAACCAAAGAAGCCATGTTCATTCCATTCCCACCGCTGGCTGCTCCGATAAACCTATAGCTGGTGTCGCAACTCAGCCACTGGAATTTCTTGCCTGTCCACTGTTGTAGAGGGAAGTCTATGAAGTAAGAGGAACACTGCCCACCTGGCAGCCCTCAGCCACTGGCAACTATGACCAGGCACAACAAATTAGGGAGGAGGTTCCCATACTACACCTGCTGCCCTCATTTAGCCCATACACAATTGTTTTAGAAAATGTCCCTGAATCGACCATTGAACTAAACTCACTGGTTAAGCTCAAAGACTAATTAATCCTCTTGCCTTGCTAGTGACATTTTAAGGGTGCAAAGAGAAGGTGGCTAGGCTCCCGTCCTAAATGTTTTGGTGGGGACTGTGTTGTAGTTAATTTTAGACAGCCCAGGATTGTGGATGGTCTGATATTCTAGGCCAATATGGGCTTCATTAAGTCAAAACTGATCCAGTTTGCCCACTATCCTAATTTTATAACAACTTGGCCCACATGTTGAGGGGCCCGGCTGCTCTTAAAAAATTAGTGTAATACTTGGGGTGCACTAACTCTAACTGTTTCGAGAAACGCTACACCTTGACCTGGGTGGATTGACTCTGACCCTGGACATTGCAATTGTAATCCAGATTCTCCCTTGCCCACTGTCATCCAATAGAGTGCAGTGGGATCCCGGAACATGACATCAATTAAGATGACAACCCCCATGTCTAGGTCCACACTGGATAGTACTAGTGGTACCTAATCTCCAAATAAAGTCAATGCTTCAAATCATAATCTTAGCGTGTTCAGATAGAATTTTGCAGGGTTTGATGCTAAGTTTGGATCTCAGGCTTGGTTGGACTTGGTCCAGCAATTCTACATTGCCTTGTTGCAGGAGACCTGGGCTACAGAGGATGTCTTTTGTGATAACTTTGTAAGTTTTGGTCAACATGACCTTCAGTCAACCTCAGGGTGGGCTAGTGTTGGTCTACTGGCCTGATTTAAGGTTACTCTGGGATGGTCTATGACTAGTTGTGATACAGAAAGTAGACTTATCCAGGCCTTTTATCAAAAATGGGCACCAAATGTTGGGCTATTTATTGTGAACTTTTATAATGATGATTTCTCCATTAAGGTAAATAAGAACTTTACTGGTCTTTTTTCCTTTATTGACTCTGTACATTAGTCCTCTCTGTATACGGAGAACTTTTAACCTGCTGGTTGCCAGAGATTTTAATGCAAAGCTGGGGGATACGCAGGGTCTTACTGAGTCTCAACCTTCTGAGTTATTATGTCAATATTCTTGCCAGGAATGTGATGCCATGCTCTTCCCTAGGCTTGTCAGTCAAAACCTGTGTAATGCCTTGGAAGGATGACGGTGACCTTGACTCTGCAGCTGCGAGGACCAGGAGAAGCTGAGGATGTCCAGGACACGGATACGAGCTGTCCCATGAAGGATGTTGAGTGCTGAGGGGTCGGTGTCCGGCAAGAGCACCAACCAACAAGCCTTGGCAAATGCAACCCACGCAGGAAGTCAAGAAGGTGCATGGCTGGGACCAACAAGGTCCAGGAGACTTACCAAAAGCAGGGGAGTCAGGGCAGGCCCGAGCACTCAGGGGAGCCCAAGGAAAACAAAGGTGACCTTCAAATGTACCCACAATCCGGAGGCACAGGGGTCGCGAGAGGACCTCGAGCTGCTCACCAACAGGAGCAGGCCACGGTGCCCACGAGGTGTTGTGGCTGAAGATCTTGGTGGAAGAAGTTGCAGGAGGTTGGGCCTACTTGGAGCCCAATCCACTTGTCGCAAAGTTGCTAACAAGCATATGCACTTGCAAAAGTATGTGGTACACAGGGGTTTGGTTAATGAAGCTCCAACGAGGGATTCTGAGCTCAAACTCGGTGAGAGGACAGCTCGGGCCTTGAGAGGCATAGATGTGTTGTTGAACACTTCGGAGTCTGCATGAGCTCAGGACCAGCAGACCGGCCAGCAATGCTGAGGTGCCTGCGAATGCAGGGAAGTGACTACTTCACTTCAAGGGAGATTATCTTAAAGTGTCTTTGATGCTCCACAGGTCCTGCATGGATCCTGTATGGTGCACAGGCACAGACAATGCAGCAGACTGAAAAGGAGACAAAGTCAGGCCCAAACGAAGTCCAGGGAAGTTCAGAGTGCCCAGACGGAAGAAGTTCAGTGGTTTCAGTTCTGAATCTTGTCCACAACGAATCTAGGGACCTACACCCAGGTAAGTCCTTAAGTACCCTAAGGAAAGGTTTGGGACATTCAGGGGACTCAGGGGAGTGTCTGGACAGGGGGGAGGTTACTCCCATGTCCTTTGTCCAGTTTCGTGCCAGAGCGGGAGCCAATGGCTCCCGGAACTGGTTTGAACTGGACTATGCACAGGGACACCAAATGTGCCCCTCATGCAGACTTTCAGGCACTGGCAAGCGCACCCACCCAGCCCTAATACACTAAATCCTGCCTGGGAGGCAGTCACACCTCCTTGTGACAGGATGCGTATTGTTCTGCCTTCCCCTGCTCGAGCTTGGCTCTGCAGCAGGAGGGCAGAAATGTGTTTCTGGTTGGGAGAAACCATTTTGTGCTGTCTGGGACTAGAAGGCTGGTACTGGTAACACTGGAAGCCTAACGGAGGGCTCTCCCGGTGCTTGGTACCATACCTCCCACACCATTTACGGTGTGGGAGGTATGATTCCAACATGTTTGATACGAAACATGATAGGATTTGTTGCAGTATTTTTCGAGATGGTTATCGTGCGGTCACGTGATGCCCCTTCATATAGGATATGGCTGCTTCACTGACAACCCAGGAGAATGGACTCTGTAGGCTGCAGGGGTGTCCTGCTCATGCAGAGGCACCCTCTCACTTAGAACCAAGTACCCTGCCCTTAGGATTGTAAAGGCCTGCTAGAGGGGTGACTTATAGGTTTTAAGTGCAGTGACCCTTGGATATAGTAAACCTATATATTTAGTAAGTGGTGCATGCACCAGGTTACACAGGCTGCAATGGCAGGCCTGTAGTTTCATTTTGAATGGCCTCTCATGGATGGCAGAATGCATGCTTTAGCCCATGGGAGACCTCTGGAGTACCTATGCCCTGGGTACATGGGTATCATATACTAGGGACTGACAAGGGTACCCCTGTATCCAATCTGAGATGTACCTAGGTACTGAACACAACAGTGTAGGGAAAAAGCAGATAGACTGGGGTCCTGATTAGCAGGATCCCAGTCAGCCAAGTCAAAAACAGCATCACATCAAGCAAATGTTGGGGCAACCATAAGAAGCAGATCCTACTTTCCTACACTTTTTATATCCCGACATTTGTCTACTAGAAATGTTGACAGCTGTGTTATCTCCAATGTTTTCAGTGATCCTAATGTTCTCCACCTTTCCCAAATAATGTATGTGATGGATAAAAGGGGGCCATTGGTGGGTAACTCTCTAATAAAGGTTAACGATAATTTGAGCAGACTGCTTTGGGGGCATGCAGATATGGCCTCAGTTTTTGTTAAGCTTGTAGCAGGCAACCAGACCAACATTACAAACTGCTTCTCTTAGAAATGGACAGGCACCTTGTAGTAGATTCCTTTGTATCTTTGGGATCTGCTATAAAATTGTTTCTTACGAAGAAGGTTAAGGTAAATGACATGGGTGTGGCTTCATGGTTCAATAAAGCCTGTAGGTTGCCCTGAGGAAAACCCCCTTAAATAGGGTGGAAATTGCAAATTGCAACAAGGTTACACATGGGCTTTGGTGGTGAGTAAAGCTGAAGTGAGAAATATAAATTGGGATGCGCTAGTTCAGGCCAGCACTCTAAACGGTCATAGGGCCTTCAAAAACCTGGTCAACAATTGCTCCCTGGCAGAAGTACTCAAGTTAGCTTTAAATTGCAACATTGTCACAAAAAACTGGGTGAACCATTTACAGTATATATATGATTTGAAGGGCAGTGCTCATAGTGGGCTTCTCCTTGTTCAAGGCAATCTTCCCATTAAAATCGCATTCTCTTTGGATGAGGTTATTACAGTAATATAGCACAGTCCAGCCAATAAAGCCCCTGCACTGGATGGTGTCCCAATGGACCTATGCAAGGACAATCCCAACTTCTGTGCCTCTTTGCTTACAAAAGTCATTAATTCTGCTTGCAAGGTTGGGCTTCCTGAGTCTTGGAGGTCTGCTATTACCGTTCCAGTTGTTAAAAGAGGGGATAGTCAGGATCAGGCCTGTTACCATCTAATTTCCCTTTTAGACTCTTCAGTCAAGATTGTGGGACGTGTTATTCTAGATAGGCTGCAACTCTGTATCAGTTAAAATAATGTCCTGTCAGAGGTCCAGTTTGGCTTTCCATCTGGCTTAGGCACCATTGAACAATGTATTAACCTGCATCTCATAATCAGCAAGCAAAAACTGCTAAAGCAAAGTGCCATCCATCTTGCATTTATGGATCTGTCTAGCGTATTTGATAGCATTAACAGATCCAAGGTGTGGGACCTCATGGCTGCTTTTGGGGAGGAGTAGGGATTAATGCAGTTGCAGAGAGAGCTGCACCGGAATCTTCAGGTCAGGGTGAGATATGTGAGTAATGGTAAATTCTCCGCTTATATTATCTTACAGTGAGGGGTTCGGCAGGGTTGTGAGTTAACACTGATCCTTTTCCAACTCTATATCAATAAGTGAGATCCTATTCTGGTAGGTCTAGGGACAGACGTCCCACAAATTACGAGTAAAATGCCGATGGCTCACCTTTCTGCCAATGACGCAGTCTCGGTAGCCAGAACCTGCAATGGAATTAAGGCTCTTATTTAATGGTTTTGTCTGCTATATGGAGAGCCTTAACTTGGATACTAATAGATCCAAAACTTTCATAATGGTCTTTAACCCTAAGAATGTGAAGAATCTTACGATCTGCCAAGTGCATCCAGAGAGTGCAATCTTTTCCCTATTTACGAGTCACCTTCGATGAAAATCTTAGTTGGTCCTCATGTATGGCAGGCAAATAGATACTCCAGTTTCTCACATGCTACTGGATTGATTTGTAATGTCTCTGTGTGCATAGGGAATGATCCCATCCATCCTCTTACAGAGATCTATAAATGTAGATGTGTCCCTGTTCTGACATATGGCGCTGGGATCTGGAGATTTTCTAAAATGTTCAATTTGCAGATGGAAGAAAATAGGATCCTTCGCAAGCTATTAGGGGTTCTACCCAGTAGTAATAACTTCAAGGTGCATGAGGAGCTTGGTCTTGATTAAGTAGAAGACTGTGTACATTAACTCCTCTTTTATTGTGGTGCTCTATTGTGGTGCAATTCGTAGGCCTCCCTTAGCAGAGATGTAATCAAGAATTGTCTGGCATGTGCTTTGTGTCCTTCACTGCCACAGACACAGTATATACATACTAATTTCTCTCTGCTTGGAAGACCTAGCCTTTTTACTGACCAAACCTCCATTAAAAAGAAGGATTAGAGGTGGGTGAAAGGAGATTTGAAATTGAAATGGTGCAGGGACAGGGAGTTGGCTTTATCTACTACAGATTCTTTTTTTAGAAACTATGAGGTGATCCAGTCTTGTCCTGGGATCAAACCATATTTAAAGTGGGTTAAGAGCCCTTGGAAGAGATCACTCCTTACCAGATTGTGCCTGGGTTCCGTTAGAAGCTGTGTTTTTCCCTTGGTCAGTAGGATATTTCCACCATCCGCTGTTGGCCTTGCAATGAATCATCTGACCAAATCCTATTGCACTTTCTGTTTTTCTGTAGGTTTCATAGAGATTTATCTATGGACTTGCTTATCCCAGGAGTTCGGAAGGCAAAGATTAAGAACTGTGGAGCTGCGCTTTTTTTACCTACTGTCATTGTGTTTTCAGGAAATATGTTTTGGAATGGTATATATTTAAATTTGGAATGGTATATATTTAAAATCAGCTGTTAAACAACGTATTTTCCTGATGTTTAAAACTGAATTGATATCCAATATTAGCATTTTATACTTTTATGACATGAATTATATGTTTTATCTGGGAATGATGCCTACTCATGCTGAGGTTTATGATTTATTTGTGTCTGAGACCCTTCCAAACATTAGGTACAAAAGAAAATACATTTGAATATTTACTCTAATATTTGGATATGTAATCTGTAGTATTCTGTATTTTTGGTGAACATTTGTTTGAAGTTGTGTGGGGTCCGCGCAATATGCCATAACATTAATTTCATCAAAGGCTGGTTCAAATCTGCCTCTGATCCTCTCACCCTGATTGTCTGACTAATAACATTTACCTAGTACACATAAGCGGCTCCTCCGCTAGGCCGGAGGAGTGTTGCCACACTGCTTCTAAGCAGCGCGAGGAAGAAGAAATATAAAATTATAATAACTTAGAGTTATTATCATTTTATGTTTCCTGCCTCTTTGCAGGTGGGCGGGACTGCTCTGCTCTCGGAGCAGGGCAGAGGAGGAATGGTTTGCACACTTTCCTGGTTCTCCATGGAGGCTGCATTACAGCCTGCGTGGAGCACAACCCCAGGTCCCTATTCCCAAGTTGAGTGTGGAACCAGGATGCTCAAAACCAATAACAACGCTGCATTGCAGTGTTGTGATTAGTCAGGAGAGCCTGGGTGCTCACCAATCAAAACACTGCATTGGAGCATTGTGATTGGTCATGAGAGCCTGGCTGTACTTCCTGTGCATGTCTGATGAGGAGAGCAGGGACGCGGAACTCGGCGCGGCAAGGTAAATGTTTTTTAATTTTATATATATATATTTTCTAGTTTGCGCACCTTTTCCCCCCTCTTTCCACCCCAACTCACCCCCCCGCACCCACCCTGCCACCCGCGAACCATGTCGATTTGATTTTATAAGGTGAGTGGAAAATAGGTGAGTACATTTGGTTGATAAGGGACAGTCTGGATTTTGCCTCTTCCAGGGACAGGCCTGATACGTGCCTCAGAACCACTCTTGCATTTGCAATTGCCAACCCAGATGAGTGGGCAACCAGTTAAGGTCTTGACTTGGAAAGGACTTGACTTTGTCAGGAGAAAGTCTTTATCTGCATTTGGAGTGGCATGTTGTATGCCATAGGCGAAGAGCTCTTCTATGTTAGGACAGGCCTCCTTTTGTACAGCGGCCACAGTCTCAAGCCAGGCTACTATGTACTATGGATTTATCAGGAGTAGACGTATTATTAGGAGCAGATCTATAATTGAATGTATAGTCAAAAGAGGAACTATGGGGTACTATAGGTATTGGTAAGACTACAATTTGGAGTGAGTCTGTATTATCAAAAGAAGAACGAGATGGCTGTTAAAAAAGATAGAGTTTTGAGGGATGCTGGGTCCTATTTATAACTCTATGTGATGTTAACATAGTCATATCTTGCACTTGTGGCAAACAAAGGCTAGTAATTAGCCATCCTCCAATAGGGTCTGAGTCACAGCTGAAAGCATATAATGAGGGCGCATATGGTTTTCATTTGTCATTAGCCTATTACAAGGCCAATATGCCTATTAGCTCCTGAATGGCCCCCTAAGGATCTTCTCTCTCTCCAGGTGAAGAAGTCTGTTATCAGCAGAAACATGTAGGGGCATATTTACAAAAGAATGGAGAAGCATGGCATTAAACAAACACCACTAACGCCACGCTTCTCCATTCTGAAAACACAGAGATGTGCCTTATTCACAAGAATGCGGCGCACCCCTGCGTTTTCCCTAGCACTGGCGCTGAGTTCAGCTGCCTAGTGCAAATGCAGGCACCCTTGCACCATAGTGCAAGGGTGTTTGCGTTGGGAAAATGATTGTTTATGTGCAGGAAGGGCTTCCGCCCTGTTTTGTAACTCCCATGTGTGCTGTTTCATCCAGCACACATAGAAGCTACAAAACGGCATTTAAAAAAAATTATTGTTAATGTGCAAGAAGGGTCACCTTCCTGCATATAAACAATCATAGGCAAGTAGCTGTTTCTATGTGTGCTGCACAAGGTAGCACACATGGAGACAGCTAAAAGGAGGAGAAAAAAAGCATTTCTCCTTGTTTTGCCTGTTTAAGACTAGGTTTACAATGGCTATTTTCCTCTGCCTTTCAATAGCGGTCTGACCGCCATAGAAAGGCAGACAGAAGGGGACTTTGGGGGGCCCTTGCAGGGCCCCCTTTGTCCGTAGCCTCCGCTATGAGGTCTGGTGGGCACCTATGGTGTCCACACAAACATCCATGCCCCGTGTGGCAGGCACCTCACGGTGCCTGGCACACGGTGCAGGGATGTTGAAAAACATGCCTTTTGGCATTGGGGCTAGTGCTGTGCCCCTTTTCCTGGCCGCAGCACGAACCTTATTGGAAAAAGTCATGTTTCCGACTGGCTCCACGGCAGTCGGATCCTAGTTTGTCGGTCAGGATCTCCAACTACCTGTCAGCTTGTCCCTTTCCTGCAACGATGCCGGTCAGATGCTCGTCCAACCGGCATTATAATCGGGCCCTAAAATTAGGGCATAAGTTGCCTTCAGTAGCATTTCTTTAGGATTCATGGTTGCCCCCTTGTTATTCTGCTAGGCCGCTTTAGAATAGAGTCCAATTTGTAATTTTACCCAAAAACCCATAACTACTTGCTGTGTGCCTAGTCTGTCATTTTGTGTGTATTTAAGAACTTACCCTTTATAAAGGAAAAAACATTAACCAGATAATGATCTACTGAATGTTGTTTTGTGAGTTACTCAGTTCTGAGATTCTTGCCCAAATGTTATCCTGAGTGTCACGTGCTAAAATTGGTATTTCACCCCCAGTTTCAAGGTATGCTGAACAAAACCCACAGACACCAGGTGTTAAAGACCCAATTGACACATTTGAGTCCCACTAACGGATGGCTGCCGTAGAGCCTCCAGCTTAGGGTTTCAAACGGGGTGTTGTAACTGGCTCAATTGACTTATTAGTTCAACAATTATGGGATTTCTGAAATGACAGTTTCTGTAGGTAATATATGATTACCTGTGCATTATCGTGCACTTATGAAGAACTGAGACTATGTACCATACCGTATAACCCAATGCTGTTATATGATGCAGGAATGTTCATTGAATGACATTCACCGTACCCTGAGGCATAAAAAAAATCTTCCTAATTTAGCAGGTGCACGCCATAGCTTCCAGAACATCCACAGTGTGGTCCCTGATTTGCCACTTGTATTAGGAATTAGGAATAAAATGGATGTGTTCCTTTCTCTTACATAAGTACATGGAATATGGACAATTCCTCAATTTATAAAACAGAAGATTACTGGCAGCTGTCTTCTACTATCTAGAGTAAAATGTAGTGCCTTTGGGTGCTCCAACTAATTCCATACAATAGGATTCTCTGCTGCAGACACTTTTCTTGCTGCAGCAGTGCCAGAAGGGAACGCAGTGCGAGTTCATGCTGAATGACCCATGAAGTGGTGTTGTTAGTCAGTCTGTGGTGGTGCCGGTGACCCCAAATGAATCAGCAACCAGTATTACTTCTGTGTTATCTTTCACAACGTAACAGAACCAAAACATGGCAGAAATATATATATATATATATATATATATATATATATATATATATATATATATATATATATATATATATATATATATATATATATTCACTGAAAAAACCATAGGTTTCAGACATGTTATAGTTAGCGGAAATTTTACTGATAAAAAACCAATGAAATTCCCCCGTTATAGTTAGTGCAGGCAACTATAACTCACGCGACCGCAATCCTCTGCTGATGCTAATACTGTATTTAGACACTTATTTGCCCATGTCTTCTTCCATAAATTTTTAGCTATACATATATTACAAATATTTTTTTTTCATAAAGACATATATGTCATCAGCAGAAGATTGCGGTCGCGTGAGTTATAGTTGCCTGCACTAACTATAACGGGGGAATTTCATTGGTTTTTTATCAGTAAAATTTCCGCTAACTATAACATGTCTGAAACCTATGGTTTTTTCAGTGAATTTGCAAGGTTTTTTAAATGCTAATTCCTAACTATAACGTGTGTGAAACCTATGGTTTTTTCACTGAATTTGTACGTTTTTTTAAATGCTAAGTTACTTTACGCCATTCGTGGCGTGCACGCCCACTTAACGCAGTTCGTTTCGCGCACCGTGCGCGCACAGTGAGCACGCGGTGCGCTTCGCGCACCGCGCGCCCACTTTACGCAGTTAGTGCCGTACACGCAAGGTGGGCACGCAGTGCGCTACGCGCACCGCGTGCCCGCGTTACGCGCCGTGCGCACATGGAGGACATATTATGCGCTTCCTTGTGATAGGTAATCTGTTAAATTTAATTTGTAAGTGATGACAATAGTATGCCATGCACAGAGAGTGTTTTTTTTTTTTATTAAAATTTTTAGCGTAAGCGCACCGTACGCGTACGGTAAGCGTAATCGGCGAAATTTTCAAAAAATAAAAATTTACAGTTTTTGGCCTTGGGGGATCTTTGAGGACTCAACTAACATGGCTATGTGCATGGGCGCTGTCTAAACAGCCCCTTTATATGTTTTTTGCCTTTGTTTACAGCCCCCCCCCTCAGAGTGCGAGAGAGAAAATGGCGGCCGCCGCTTCCTGGTTTCGACCGATTCGAATGTTTACTTAGATGTAACAGCCAATCAGAATCGCGCTCGCGCACGCCACCGTACGCGTACGGTAAGCTTACGGTAAGCGTACCGTAAGCTGGCTCAGATATATATATTGATTTAAAGGCTATTTTCTCAGAATCTACTGAACAGATTTACACCAAACTTACAAAAGGCACTTCCTTGACCTGAGGACTACCTCTCTGCCAAATTTCTAGTAATTCTGTTCAGCCGTTCGGGCTGTAGCCCTGTCTAAAGGTCCTATGGAAAAATGCATGGGAAAAACGCGTTTTGGGACCCCCCTTTTATCTCAGCCCCCGCTTGACGAATCCCCCCGAGACTTTCAGGGTAGGAGCGGAGCGTAGCGCCCCACCTATTTTGAGAAATTCGCGAGGATTCGTCGACCGGTGCCAAAGTTATTCAAAATAGAATGTTGCGGATTTCCTATGGAAACAGGGTCCTAACTATAACTACCTACTGGCGACCGCCAGTAGGTAATATATATATATATATATATATATATGTATATATATATATATATATATTATATATAATCTACTGGCGGTCGCCAGTAGATAGTTATAGTTAGGACCGTGTTTCCATAGGAAATCTGCAACATTCTATTTGGAATAACTTTGGCGCCGGTTGACGGATTCTCGCGAAATTTTCAAAATAGGTGGGGCGCTCCGCTCTGCTCCTAACCTGAAAGTCTCGGGGGGATTCGTCAAGCGGGGGCTGAGAAAAAAGGGGGGTCCCAAAACACGTTTTCCCCATGCAATTTTCCATAGGGACCTTTAGTCCAAGGTACAGCCCGAACGGCTGAACAGAATTACTTGAAATTTGGCAGAGAGGTAGTCCTCAGCTCAGGGATGTGCCTTTTGCAGGTCTGGTGTCAATCTGCTCAGTAGTTCCTGAGAAAATCACAAGTAAAATCATATACATATGTGGGCGGAGCCTAACCACACATCTCATACTGAGATCTGATTGGCTGTCAGCACTTCATCCAAGAAGTGTTGGCAGCCATCTTGGGACCAATATACATGATAGCACCTCATTAAAAAGCATTGCAGTTAATAGAAGGTTTTAAGACTTTAGTTACATTATAAATCATTTGTTGATGGTACCATACTCATTTTAAGAATTGTGGTATGTTCTAAGGTGATTTCACCATGTGAAAAAGCCTTCTGCTGGGATATCATGATTGAGAGAAAAATGTTTTCTCATGCTTTTCCCACAGAGGTTTGGAAGGTGATCTATAAGCTAAACTGAGAGCTTATTTTCTGTAAATTCACATTATCTTTCTCAGTCATGTGAGAATGAAGTCTGACATTCTCAGTAAAACATGTACATCCAACAAGGGCAGAGACTGTCAGTTGATTCCTTTGTGTTCTACTGCAGATTCCCAGAGTGTTCCAAAGAACAACTAGAGCGCTAACAGTCCCACTTATGATAAACATATGGCACACCTGAAGCCATCTTGCTTGGATTAAAGTGGTAACTCTTAAAACATTTAATTTAAAAAGGAACAAAATGAGGGGGTTCATTTTTCCATAAAAAGTATGATTAGTGCTGCAGAAAGAAAAATTAGGGCACATTTTGAGTGACTTCTCAAATCCTTTTCTATTTCATTAAAAAATTCTGACATGCAGACTGAAACATGCACTTTCAATACCAGCAGCAGTTTTCCCTAGTGAGCAGTAGCTTTACTACAGTGATCTAATGAGCAAAAAGAGTGCTAACATTCTGAATTTATGGCAAATGTGTGACACATCTGAATGCCTTCTTGATGGAATCAAAGTAAAAAACTGAAAGTATTTCCTACTGAGGAGACTGCAGTAAATGAGGAAATTAGGAAACTTCATAACAAATAAGTCTCGCAAGATGGCCACCAGAGACAAAAGAGCCCAAATGTAGCCCAAATATCACCAAGATGTAGCACAAGTATAGCCCAATGACAGAATGTCCCAGAGTGTTCTTAAAAACAACTAGAGCGCTTACTGTCTTCATTATGACAAAAGTATGGCACAACTGAAGCCATCTTGATTGGAATAAACTGGTAACACTTAAAACATGTCACCCAGATGTAGCCCAAATATAGCCCAATGACAGAAATGTGCAAAACACTTATTATTTTGTGTTTTTGCAGTGTTATATAGTGCAGACTTGTCAGGTATTGGAGTGCTTTACATGAGCATTGGTTACATCACACAAGAACAAATTCATTTTGGTTGTAGACATGGGGAGACTAAGTGATTTGACCAGAATCACAGAATGTCGAGCTGAAGCAGAAACTCCAACCTGGTTCCCCAGTTGCAAAGTCTGCAGTTCTGGAAGTAACACCACATCCTCTCCCCTAAGTGCAACATTTAATCAAGTGGTCAACTGGATAAAAAAACATAAAGATAACAAATAATTTAAAAGTGCTTTGTCGCTATTTGAAAACTCAGAAAATATGTCCTTATTTTAGTCTTTTAGAGCACTAACCATAATTTTGATGCCAATAAGACGCTCTCATATATGTAATTTCTAAAGGAAATGCTCTAGGTATTACAGTTTTGATTACATCAAGATGACGTCAGGCGTTCCACACTTTTGTAATAAATATAGAATGTTAGCAATCTAGTTGTTCATTAGGATACTGTTGAGAGGCAGAGGCCAGGGGCACGGACTCTGAAAATTGAAGGCAGGTAGGAGGGTGCAAAGGCAACAATTTAACCACACTGAGCAGGCAGGAAGGGCCGTGGCAGCACAACAGACTATGGAGGGCAGTGGAAAAGGGGGCAGGGGCAACAAACCAACAATACAGGACTTGCAAGAGAGGCTGTGGCAATGTAATAGACCATTGTGGGCAGAAGGAAGAGGCAATGGTAGTACAACCATACATGCCAACAGACCCGATTCAGCCAGGAAACGTCCAATGTTTTTAAGCTCAAATGGGCTTTATTTGATCTGTCTCCTGTCTACAATCTCCTCTTTTTCAATGTAACTCAAAGGGTAAAATCAATACCCCAGTTTTTTTTCAAAATCTCCCTCTTACCAAGTTCAAAATGTTCGCAAGTATGGTACATTGGATCATGGAAGGAAACGGGGTAGGGACATGGACTTGGATAACAGAGGACAGGAGGGACATGGAGAGGTGCACCAAACTGACCCTGCAGGGCAGGCATCAGGGTTTGCAGCAGCACAATACACCACACAGGGCATGCGGGACGGGAGTGCAGCACAACAATCCATAGAAAGCAAGAGGGAGGGGACAGGACCATGCACATGGACAACAGAGAACAGAGGCAATGGTAGATAGCTGACCATAATGGACAGACAGGAGAGAAAGCTGCAGCATAACAGACCATAAAGGGTAGGAGGGACGGATCAGGGGCATTACAATGGAACAGACAAGCCAGGAGGGAGGGAGTAGGTGTCTGCACATGTAAACAGAGGGCTGGGGGCAAGGGGGCAGGGCAGGAGTAGCAAGATAGCCATGGAGGTCAGGCAGGATGGGCACTAGAAGCAAGACACACCATGAAGAGCAACAGTGAGACTGTGATGGAATACACACAGACCATGGAGGGAAGGTGGGAGGGGGTCAGGGGCAGCTAACTGACCACACAGGGAAGGTGGGAGGGGCCATGGCAGCACAGAAGACCATGCATGGCAAGTGGGAGGGTTAGTGGCAGCACAATGGCTATGATGGGCAAGAAGGAGGGTGCAGGGGCATGCACAAAGGACGATGGAGGATAGAAGGGAGGGTCAGGACCTGAGCACAGACAAGAAAGTTCAGGGGAAGGGGCCTCACAACAGACCGCACGGGGCAGGCAGGAGGAGCAGTTGCAGCACAACAGACCAGGGAGGGCAGAAGGGTGTGGCAGTACAATGGACCATGTAGGACAGGAGGAAGAGGATAGGGGCATGGCATGTGGACAGGCAGGGTGGAGGTGGCAGGGACAGGTTACAGTCATTTGACAATGCTAGGCAGGTGGGAAGGGAGTGGCAGCTCAACAGAACACTCAGAGTAGATAGGAGTGGCAGGTCCATGGAACATGGTGGGCAAAAAGGATGGAGCAGGGGCATGCACAAAGACATCGGAGGCCAGGGGGAAGGAGAATAGGGGCAGCAAGTTAAGCACAGAGTTTAAGCAGGAGGTCAATGATGGGGCATACTATTGGGCAATGGAGGGTAGGAGGAGTGGACTGGTACATCATGCTAAATGGAGGGCAGTGGCAGCACATACGACCATGCATGGCAGGAGGGAGGAGGCTAGTCCATGGATTCAGACAACAGAGGATAGGGAGGAAGGTGGATAGAGCAGCAAGCTAACTGTTCAGAGAAGGTGGGTACTAGGAACTTTATTGTTTTTAAAATGTGTGTCTGTGCGAACTACTTAAAATATTAACAAGTATGCAGCATAATCTCACTTTTATTCAGGAAGAAGAGGACGTTTGTGACTGTGAGTCCGGGCTCACTTGGCAGAGACACCCCCTGACCCTCCACCCCCTATCGCAAAATGTAATGCCCGTGAAAAGGGTAGGTAAACACAGTGTTATATAGAACATAGTCCTGAGAGCACGATTGAAAATGAAAACTAGGTATAGTGTATGGTATAAACTATGCACCAAAAAGTGTGATATAAGATGAACCGGGCGTGAAATATAATATGCAATACATTGTGCGCAATGACAAATTCATTGGAGAGCGCGAGATAGCACAGGCACTAGCGCGTGCTATGCGATATGCGCCTTGGAGTGTAATATGCACAGGGCAGTGTTGTGTAACCTAACTAGTCTCTAAAGTTGTAATATAAAATATGTGCTGGGGAGTGTAACGTTGCATATGCACTGTGACAAAGATATGGATCCCAGATTGTAATATGTATGGCATAGCACTGTGCGTTATAACATAGGCATCGAGGAAGGCACGTTAGATGGGGCAATATAACCCGCGCGAAGACAAGTGTGGCATGACATATTCACGGGGTGGTGTTACAGTGCACATGGCCTAGAGAGTGTCATAGCATATGCACTAGCTAGTGGAATACAACACAGAGGTGTGTGGCACTCAGCAGGCAATGGTGGGTGTAACACAGCATTGGGCTCTGCCAGGTGCGCGCTGTGACTCTCAAGTGATGTTCGTCCCCTTTCCAAAGAGTAAAATAAAAAGTATTACACATCCGGCATTGGATGTGTGTTTTATTAACCGTGAGGGGGGTTTCTTGCATAGTTTTGGTCGAATTTTTGTCGAATCCCCTTTGAATGGCTTGGTGTGCATGTGTATTAAATGTGCCCGTCAATAGCTACCCATGTTTGTATAAATAAACGACAAGGGTGTCTAACGGGATTAGGCACGGTAGGGCATCAGACATGTCAGAGCTTCACTAGTGGTGTAAATACATTCCACGTGGATTCATTGTATGCATAGTCGCCTTTTAATGAATATCACGCAAATCGTCATGGTGATAGGTACGTACGGTTTGTCCAGCATGTCCTAGGTGTGTCTATAAATATATATTTTTTAAAAATAATAAAAAACAGTGGCCGGCCCTGGGGATTGGGGTCAAAAAAATATAATTAGGAGACAGGCCCTGGGGGATGGGGTCATCAGGGCCAATAAATTAGAATAAGAAGGGGAACCACACAGCCCCCCTTCTTGAAAAATTAAAATAAATAAAAGACTGGCATCGTGCCGGAGGCCACGCCCCCTCCTTGCAGCACTCTGCAAACGCGCCCCCTGGCGAGTTATAAGTTAGGGAACTAACTCCTCTTCAATACTGAGGGTCCCTGAGGGCCAACTAGCCCAACAGGCATCTCCAGTATGCGCCAGGGAGCTGCGCTGCAGACAGGTGTTCTGAGCCAAGCCCCTTTTTACACCTCTCTGCAACGCAGTTCTGTGGCGCTTACTGGAGGTACCTAGTGGTCTAGTTTGACCCTAGGGACCCTTAGGATTCAAGGGGACTTAATCTCTCAACTTAGAACAGCCACAGGGCGCGTTTACACAGTGGTGAAGGGAGGGGACGGGGCCTGAGGTGACGTGTGCAAACACGCACTATGGCACGTTTTAAATTGGGGATAAAATTTCCCTTCAATACTGAGGGCCCCTGGGGGCTAACTAGCCCACCAAGTGCTTCCAGTAAGCGCCACTGAGCTGCATTGCAGAGAGGTGGTCCAGGCCGTGCCACTTTTTACACCTCTCTGCAACGCAGCTCTGTGGCACTTACTGGAGGTACCTAGTGGGCTAGTTGGACCCTAGGGACCCTCAGGATTCAAATGAACTTAATCTCCCAACTAAAAACGGACACAGGGCGTGTTTACACAGTGGTGAAGGGAGGGGACGGGGCCTGAGTTAAAGTGTGCAAAAACACCCTGTGGCCTGTTTTAAGAGGTAGTTTTAATCCCCCTGCCCTATTATATACTAGGGGCTTACAGAGGAGGTCATGCTAATCACAGGGGGACCCTAACGCATAATGTTCCCTAGTGTATGTAGGTGTTTTCACTGTATTTTAAGTGTCTTTTAACATAGCACTGGCTCTAGGACTGGTTAGTCAGACTCAGTTACCACCAGTATCCGTCTGAAAAAGTTGAGGGTACAGGATGATTTTGCAACAAGGCTTCTTTCTGCTCTTCTTTTTGTTCTTTCTGCACGTTATCCTTCTTCCTGCACTTTTCTTCATCTTTGAGGACTTCTGTTGCTTCTTTCTGCACTTCTTTTTTTTCTTTCTGTGCATTTTTTCTTCTTTCTTCACATGTCCTATCTCTGTAGGCATAGTTAGAAATGAGCATTTAAAAAACCTTTGAAATTCACAGAAAAAAACATAGGTTTCAGGCACGTTATAGTTAGGAATTAGCATTTAAAAAACCTCAGAAATTCACTGAAAAAAACCATAGGTTTCAGGGGTTTTATAGTTAGCTGGACTTTTCACTTGTACAAAACCATTGAAATTCCCCCGTTATAGTTAGTTCAGCTAACTATAACTCGTGCGCCCGCAATGCACTGCTGATGACGTCACATATTACATCACTCATGACATGGTCAGTGACATCACTCATGACATCACTGATGACATCTCAAATGACATCACTGATGACATCACTGATGAATATCATCCTTGTGATAGAGTGGCAGACCTCCTCTCACCCTAATATATCCTTTGATACACACATTCAAAAATAGAGACTAACATTTTCAAAACAATGGACATACCAATACCAGTTACAACAACCTCTTCAGTAATTCTAAGATCCACATACACATCCACTCATTCGCCAACAGTCCTATACAGTCACTCATACATGTACTCACTCATCATATGTACTCATACACCTATACATCCTGTTACACAATGCCACTCATCCATAGAGTTACTCACACACATAGTCACTCATGCTAATAAAGAATCAAACATACATTTACTTGCATATACAGTTATACACACACCACCACACTTACTTCTACGGAAACTTACACATACTTAGTCTTTTAAACAATCACTTATAGAAACACATACTTATTCATACAGGAACTCTTTCAATCTCTCACTCTCACATATACTCACTTATATACACCAATAGTCACATATACTAGTTTAAAACATATGTAGTTACTCATAAAGACACTATTGAGACAGTCATTCACTCACTAACACACCCATACACACACTCATCCACCCATACAGTCCTGCACACATGCTGTCTTCAACACATACAAACAGTGAGTCACTCATTCATGCACCTATGCACTATGTAATACCCCCCACCGAACCATGCAGACACCCAGACTGATACTCAAAAAAACAACTAATAACCTATATAGACACCCATGTAGCTACTCACCAACCCATGCAGCCACTTATACACAAAGTGAGAGACTGATACAGATATTTACATATTTAAACATTACTCACTAAGCCATGTATTCACTATGATACACTTAATCAGTCAGTTACACAATCAATTTTTCAAAAACAAATCATCCATTTAGACACTTATATACCCATTTATTCTTCCATCGACCTTGAGATATACATATATAAAACATATTTAATTTTCAGAAAAACACACATTCACTGGATGTTGTCATCAGTGATGTCATCAGTGATGTCATTTGAGATGTCATCAGTGATGTCATGAGTGACGTCACTGACCATGTCATGAGTGATGTAATATGTGACGTCATCAGCAGTGCATTGCGGGCGCACGAGTTATAGTTAGCTGAACTATCTATAACGGGAGAATTTCAATGGTTTTGTACAAGTGAAAAGTCCAGCTAACTATAAAACCCCTGAAACCTATGGTTTTTTCAGTGAATATATATATATATATATATATATATATATATATATATATATATATATATTACCTACTGGCGGTCGCCAGTAGGTAGTTATAGTTAGGACCCCGTTTCCATAGGAAAACCGCAACATTCTATTTGGAATAACTTTGGCGTCGGTCGACGAATCCTCGCGAAATTTTCAAAACTAATGGGGCGCTACGCTCCGCTCCTACCCTGAAAGTCTCGGGGGGATTCGTCAAGCGGGGGCTGAGAAAAAAGGGGGGTCCCAAAACGCGTTTTTCCCATGCATTTTTCCATAGGACCTTTAGACACAGCTACAGCCCGAACGGCTGAACAGAGTTACTTGAAATTTGGCAGAGAGGTAGTCTACAGGTCAAGGAAGTGCCTTTTGTAGGTCTGGTGTAAATCTGTTCAGTAGTTCCTGAGAAAATAGCATTTAAATCAATATATATATCTGTGGCAGCTTACCGTGCGCTTACCGTGCGCTTACGGTAAGCTTACCGTACACGTACGGTGCCGTGCGCGATTCTGATTGGCTGTTAGATCTTAGTAAACATTCGAATCGGTCGAAACCAGGAAGTGGCGGCAGCCATTTTCTCTCTCGCACTCTGAGGGGGGGAGGAAAAACAATGATCGATAACATGTAAATGGGCATGCTAGACATCTCCTATTCACCTAGCCTTGGTTAAGGTGTCCCAAAAGAACCCCCGAAAAAACGCAGATTGTGCTTACCGTACGCGTACGGTAAAAATTAATAAAAAAAAAAAATTATCCACATTTTACCCCCCCCCCCGTGTGCAAAAGGTGCCCGCAGGGCACCTTTTTTGTATGGCTTATCATTCATATGGAACATTTACTAAATTACCTTTCACAACGAAGCGCATAATATGTCCTCCATGTGCGGACGGTGCGCGAAGCGCATCGTGCGTACATGGCCCATCCAGCGTAACGTGGGCACCACTTAACGCAGTTCGTTCCGTGCGCGCACGGTGCGCTTCGCGCACCGCGTGCCCACCATGCGTGCACGGCACTAACTGCGTAAAGTGGGCGCGCGGTGCGCGAAGCGCACTGCGTGCTCACTGTGCGCGCACGGTGCGCGAAGCGCACCGTGCGCGCACGGAACGAACTGCGTTAAGTGGGCGTGCACGCCACGAACGGCGTAAAGTAACTTAGCATTTAAAAAACCGTACAAATTCACTGAAAAAACCATAGGTTTCACACACGTTATAGTTAGGAATTAGCATTTAAAAAACCTTGCAAATTCACTGAAAAAACCATAGGTTTCACACATGTTATAGTTAGCTGGACATTTTACTCATAAAAAACCAATGAAATTCCCCCGTTATAGTTAGTGCAGGCAACTATAACTCACGCGACCGCAATCCTCTGCTGATGACATATGTGTCTTTATGAAAAAAAAATATTTGTAATATATGTATAGCTAAAATTTAATGGAAGAAGACATGGGCAAATAAGTGTCTAAATACAGTATTAGCATCAGCAGAGGATTGCGGTCGCGTGAGTTATAGTTGCCTGCACTAACTATAACGGGGGAATTTCATTGGTTTTTTATGAGTAAAATGTCCAGCTAACTATAACATGTGTGAAACCTATGGTTTTTTTAGTGAATATATATATATATATATATCACTGAAAAACCATAGGTTTCACACATGTTATAGTTAGCGGAAATTTTACTGATAAAAAACCAATGAAATTCCCCCGTTATAGTTAGTGCAGGCAACTATAACTCACGCGACCGCAATCCTCTGCTGATGGTAATACTGTATTTAGACACTTATTTACCCATGTCTTCTTCCATACATTTTTAGCTATACATATATTACAAATATTTTCTTTTCATAAAGACACAGATGTCATCAGCAGAAGATTGCGGTCGCGTGAGTTATAGTTGCCTGCACTAACTATAACGGGGGAATTTCATTGGTTTTTTATCAGTAAAATTTCCGCTAACTATAACATGTGTGAAACCTATGGTTTTTTCAGTGAATTTGCAAGGTTTTTTAAATGCTAATTCCTAACTATAACGTGTGTGAAACCTATGTTTTTTTCAGTGAATTTGTACGTTTTTTTAAATGCTAAGTTACTTTACGCCATTCGTGGCGTGCGCGCCCACTTAACGCAGTTTGTTCCGTGCGCGCACAGTGAGCACGCGGTGCGCTTTGCGCACCGCGCGCCCACTTTACGCAGTTAGTGCCGTGCATGCACGGTGGGCACGCGGAGCGCTACGCGCACCGCGTGCCCACGTTACGCTAGATGGGCCATGTACGCACGATGCGCTTCGCGCACCGTGCGCACATAGAGGACATATGATGCACTTCGTTTTTAAAGGTAATATTTTAATTTTTCGCATTAGTTATAAGCCATGCACAAATGGTGCCCTTCAGGCACCATTTGCACACGGGGTGGAGAGAGTGTGGATAATTTTTTTTTTTAATATTTTTTTTTTTAATCTTTTCGTTTTTTACTTATGTGATAAGCCATGCACAATTGGTGACCTTCGGTCACCAAGTTCGCACGGGGTGGGGTTAGTGTGGATATTTTACTTTTTTTTATATTTTTTTACCGTACGCGTACGGTAAGCGTAATCGGCGAAATTAGCGAAAAAATAAAAATTCCGTTTTTGGCCTTGGGGGATCTTTGGGGACTCCCTGTACATGGCTATGTGTGTGGGAGCTGTCAAAACAGCCCCTTTAAATGTTTTTGTGCTTTGTTTGTTAATCATCTCTCTCAGTGCGAGAGAGAAAATGGCGGCCGCCGCTTCCTGGTTTCGGCCGATTCGAATGTTTACTAAGATCTAAGAGCCAATCATAATCGCGCTGGCGCACGCCACCGTACGCGTACGGTAAGCGTACCGTAAGCGCACCGTAAGCTGGCTCAGATATATATATATTGATTTAAAGGCTATTTTCTCAGAATCTACTGAACAGATTTACACCAAACCTACAAAAGGCACTTCCTTGACCTGAGGACTACCTCTCTGCCAAATTTCTAGTAATTCAGTTCAGCCGTTCGGGCTGTAGCCCTGTCTAAAGGTCCTATGGAAAAATGCATGGGAAAAACACATTTTGGGACCCCCCTTTTATCTCAGCCCCCGCTTGACGAATCCCCCCGAGACTTTCAGGGTAGGAGCGGAGCGTAGTGCCCCACCTATTTTGAAAAATTCGCAAGGATTCGTCGACCGGCGCCAAAGTTATTCAAAATAGAATGTTGCGGATTTCCTATGGAAACGTGGTCCTAACTATAACTACCTACTGGCGACTGCCAGTAGGTAATATATATATATATATATATATATATATATATATATATATATATATATATATATTATCTACTGGCGGTCGCCAGTAGATAGTTATAGTTAGGACCGAGTTTCCATAGGAAATCTCAAAATTCTATTTTGAATAACTTTGGTGCCGGTTGATGAATCCTCGTGAAATTTTCAAAACTAATGGGGCGCTCCGCTCAGCTCCTACCCTGAAAGTCTTGGGGTGATTCATCAAGCGGGGGCCGAGAAAAAAGGGGGGTCCCAAAACGCATGCATTTTCCCATAGGACCTTTAGTCGAAGGTACAGCCCGAACGGCTGAACAGAATTACTTGAAATTTGGCAGAGAGGTAGTCCTCAGGTTAGGCATGTGCCTTTTGCATATATGGAGTCAATCTGTTCAGTAGTTCCTGAGAAAATTGCAGTTAAATGTACATAAATATCTATAGCCGCGCACCGTGCGCGCACCATGCGCGCACCGTGCGTGCACCCTTACGTGCGCAAGCGAAATTTCTGATTGGTGGTTACATGTCAGTCAACGTTTGAATCGGTCAAAATCAGGAAGTGTCGGCGGCCATTTCGTTTGTTTTGGGTGTGACACTGAAAAAGAGAGGTGGCGAACGTGAAAAGGGGGCAGGGTAGAGAGTTCCTGACCCCCTAGCCTTTGTCAGGGGGTCCCTGAAGGACCCCGAAGGGTGAAAAAAACGTTTTTTTTTTTTTAAATCGCGGGGTGCGCGCACGTGCATGCACGGTGCGCGCATGGTGAAAAACCTTAAAAAAATATATATAATAATACATACATAATTTAGCATTTAAAAAAACGTACAAATTCACTTAAAAAACCATAGGTTTCACACACGTTATAGTTAGGAATTAGCATTTAACAAACCTTGCAAATTCACTTAAAAAAACATAGGTTTCACACATGTTATAGTTAGGTGGACATTTCACTCGTAAAAAACCAATGAAATTCCCCCGTTATAGTTAGTTCAGATAACACCCGCAATCCACTGTTCATGACATCACATATTACATCACTCATGACATGGTCAGTGGCATCACTGATGACATCATCCATGTGATAGAGTGGCGGTCGCGCGAGTTATAGTTATCTGAACTAACTATAACGGGGGAATTTCATTGGTTTTTTACGAGTGAAATGTCCACCTAACTATAACATGTGTGAAACCTATGGTTTTTTAAGTGAATATATATATATATATATATATATATATATATATATGCACAAACAGAAGTCTTTCACCATAGAACCGCCAGGCAGGCAGCAACGAGGAAAAACCACGCAAGTCCCAGTCTTCTTTCGGCAAGTTTATTAAAAAGGCAAGTTCACCAAATCTGACGCGTTTCGGGCGTCCGCCCTTGGTCACAGATCGCCAGGCAAATGAGAGAGCATCCCTTTTAAAGGGTACATTGCACGAATTTAATTGGTGATTTTTTTCTTTTTGCAGCACCATGTGATTAGAAACTAAAGACTGAGGACACACTACATATAGCTAACATAGATAGTCTGTTTTCTAAATCACAATTTGATATATATAAATCGAATAACGGGAGGTATAATTACAGTATTTACATTTTGTTGCCCAAATTTGTGTTAACATTACATTGTGAGTTGCCATGCTATATATTTTGTTAATTTTATATCAAACAATTATTGTCAGTGTGCATTGAAAATGGCACATGATATCCGCATAAATGCGCTTATATAGTAGATTGCAAAGAAAAACACAGTATTACTGGTGGTCATTTGTCATGAAAAAGTGCAATGTGCGTAGATAAAGTGCAGATGCAATTGTGCAAATAATGCTAAATATTCTATGCAAGCATAGCATATAAATAAATATAAATATTTATAAATAATTTCATTTTAAAATCATCTAAGCTTCTCAATTCATGAAACCTGATGCTAGGCATATGACCATATAAAAATATCATCTACGTTTTATTCTTTTGCAATCTCTCAATTAACTGCATGAATGCAATAGATATGTAACAACAATATGGATCGTAATGATGTACACACAATTTCTTTGTGTATATTCAATTGAAGCAGCAAATATCGACCACCTCCCAAAAAAGATTTTACTCTATACGTGATTCCAAAGGAGGAAACAAACTAGAAAATCTATCTTGATGTCTGTGTCCCAAAAACTTAAATGGGAAAAGTAATGTAAATCCATTGAACCAGTGAAAAAAATCAAATGTGCATGTGATAATAAAAAAAGGAATGATATACAGTGTGTGTAATAAAATTCATAATGAAATTAATAGGGTAAAGGCAGAAAAGGCAGAGAAAGCAAATAATGGCCCAAAACAAATCATTAAACAAGGATTGGTTATAAAAAAACATGTAAGTCTTCCGTTGTGTTCAATCCATTGGGGAATCTGCTGTCTAACTCAATAATGAATTGTGACTCAAGTCTTCTGAGCATTTTTTCCCTATCGCCACCACGTCTAGATTTAGGGACTGAGGCAATGACATAATATTCCAAGCATTGTAGGTTGTTATTGTGTCTTGCCTTGAAATGTCTGGCAACAGGATAGGTGCCATCGTTATTAACGATGGCACGTAAATGCTGGAGTATTCTGGCATGCACCTGTAGCTTAGTGCTGCCCACATATCTGAGGCCACAGGTGCATGTCAGAATGTAGACAGCAAAATCAGTTTTGCAATTGAATGTGCCCTTGATGTTTTTGGCAATAGGACTGAACGGTGTCAAATATTGGGAAGTATTTCTTCCAAATTTACAAGCTCTGCAAGTTGAGCAACGCTTGAAACCCGGCCGGGACTTTAACCAAACCTCTTGTTTTGCTAGCTCAGGGAATTCGTGACTGATCTGGGTTTTAAAGGAGGGTCCCCTCCGATAAGTAACCACAGGATTGTCTGGAAGCCTGGGGGCCAGAACCAAATCTGTTTTTAAAACAGGCCAGCGCTGTTTTATGATGGATTTAATTTGTCTGGCCTGTTTGCTGTACCCGGTGATAAGTCTGGGAGTTTGTTCCTCCCTTGAATCAGTTGATGCAATTGATTCACTGTTGGTAAACAGAGACTCACGGGTTCTAGCATTGGTTTTCTGGATGGCAGTTTTTAAGACTGATTCTTTATATCCCCTACATCTGAATCTGTCTAGGGCTTCATTTGTGCAGGCCTGTAAATCTAGATCAGTGCTGCAAATTCGTTTCAACCTGAGCAACTCCCCAAATGGAATGTTGTCAATCGTGTGTCGAGGATGTGAACTACTGGCATGCAAGATGTTATTGCCAGCAGTTTTCTTTCTATGTAGTTTAGTGACAAGACGGCCATCTTTAACATATAATTTAACATCCAAGAATTCAGCTTCATTTGCGCTTACGTTAGAAGTGAATCTTAAATTTTCTTGGTTGTTATTGATACAAGCCAGGAAATTATTGACACTTTCCAAATTGCCTCTCCACAGAATAAAAACATCGTCTATAAAGCGTATCCACTGTATGACATGTTCTCTGTACATTACACCATGGGTGTGCATGAGGACCTGTTCCTCCCACCAGCCTACGTGCAAGCATGCATAGCTGGGGGAAAAACAGGCCCCCATCGCCACACCTCGCTTTTGTATGTAGATGTTGTCACCAAATAAAAAGAAATTGTTGTTTAGACACCAACTAGTAAGTTCTAAAATCATCTTGTTGTGCATATAGCATTCAACAGGTCTCTTACCAAGAAAATGTTCTAACGCATTCAAACCAGTTGTATGTGCAATACTGGTGTAGAGCGACTCAATATCAAGGGTGATCAATAAAAGATCGTCGCTCCACGGAATATCCTTAATCTTGGCAATGAAGTCTCCCGTGTCCCTTACATAAGTTGGTAATTCCTTCACTAAGTCCTGTAGGAAGTAATCTATATATTCGGTAACATGTTCTACCATTCCCCCGATGGCCGAGATAATCGGTCGGCCAGGTACTGATGTGACTAATTTGTGTACTTTTGGGAGGAGATAAAGTCTTGGTATTATAGGAAATTCCACATATAGGAAATCAAATTCTTGCTTTGAGATCATATTTTCCCTCTTCCATTTGTGGAGCAATTTCAAAAGTGATTCTTTGGCCAGATTGTAGTTCTTGCCTGAAGATTTAACATAACATGAGGAGTCATTTAGTTGTTTCATGGCCTCCTCGATGTAGGCATCTTGAGGCCAAATGACCACATTGCCTCCCTTGTCAGCAGTGGTAACAATATTTTTGTAGTCTTTACTCAGTTTCAAGACCATGGATAGATATTGTTCCTCTTGTTGACTTTTGTAACGCTTCTTGTGCTTGATCTTGTATTGCAGTTGTTTTAGATCTTCCACAACAACGTCATGAAAAACATCTATCTAGTCTTTTGGCATTACAGGCATGAACTTCGATTTAGCTTTAAATGGACTGCTGTTTGCGCCCATCTGAGCCACAGAGGCCTCTCTTAGTTCTTCCTGGGTGGAGATTGGAACAGAATTGGATGTGTCATTGTTGGCCAGTTGATGCAAAGTGAGAAATGCTTTGGCGTCTCGAGCAGGCACATTTAAATTTGCGGTGACTCCACTGGTGTTGCTATTCGCGGTGTTGCCTGAGGGACCATCTTTGATATTAAAAAACTTTTGCAGCTTAAGTTTTCTAATAAAACAATAAACATCAACCCGGGTTTTGGCATAGTTAAAGTCTGATGGCGGGCAGTAAGTGAGACCAAGGCTGAGTAGTTGTTTCTCAGCCATAGTGAGGGACAGGCTGGAGAGATTGATTATAGCATTATTCTCTACCGCTTTTTGCGCCAATATTGCTTTTTTGTTTTTTTCGGCGACTTTGTGCTTTTTTCTGCGTTCCCTCCTTCTTTTGTTACGTCTTGACTTTTTTTCTGCTGCCTCGTTAGGGGCCTGAGTGTTTGCAGGCGGTCCGAGACTAAAAAATCAACTTCTTCTCCCAAGTCCAGAATCATTGTATTTGGATTTCTTGCAATATAATCACCATCTTCAGATGATGGACAACTGGTAAGTATTTCTTCCTCACTGACAATGTTAGTGGAGTCAGTGGTCATTGATGTTGTAGCTACTGATTGGCTGGTTTGTTGGGCAGCTTTAGTTTGTAACTGTGCAAGTTTATTACTCTTGGCTTTTTCATATTTGCGCGCAAAAGTGTAGATTCTGCCCTGCGCATAATCCTCCTTGTCTCGGGCGAATTTATATATTTTACGCGCTTTTATCTTCTCCTCCTGTTTTGAAAGCCTTTCATCAATTTCTTTGCGTGTTTTGGTAATAATGTCTCTTGGTCCAAACTTTGCCAGCAGTTCATTGATTTCACTAATTTCCTTCATTAAATTCTCTCTATCAATGGAGGCATACTTAATGAGGATTTGAACCAGTTTAGCTGATGATTCTAGGTTAGTTTTACCCCATTCTCGTAGCATTTCAGGGTTGGGGTTTTCATAGCTTGGAGCCAGAAGAATACGTAAACCGCGTGGAACACGTCCTTCCTCCAGGTATTTGGTGAGAGATTTATGCTCCCACCACTTTAACGGGGGAATTTCATTGGTTTTTTACGAGTGAAATGTCCACCTAACTATAACATGTGTGAAACCTATGGTTTTTTAAGTGAATATATATATATATATATATATATATATATATATATATATAGCGACATGGTGGTGAGCTAAATAAAATCACTATCGACGAATCTGGGTCTGCTCTTGTTTTCCGTCATCACGAAGGAGTTAAAGCAAGGATCACTGATATATATATATATATATATATGTATATATGTATATATATATATATTCACTGAAAAAACCATAGGTTTCACACATGTTATAGTTAGTGGAAATTTTACTGATAAAAAACCAATGAAATTGCCCCGTTATAGTTAGCGCAGGCAACTATAACTCACGCGACCACAATCCTCTGCTGATGCTAATACTGTATTTAGACACTTATTTGCCCATGTCTTCTTCCATACATTTTTAGCTATACATATATTACAAATATTTTTTTTTCATAAAGACACATATGTCATCAGCAGAGGATTGCGGTCGCGTGAGTTATAGTTGCCTGCGCTAACTATAACGGGGCAATTTCATTGGTTTTTTATCAGTAAAATTTCCACTAACTATAACATGTGTGAAACCTATGGTTTTTTCAGTGAATTTGCAAGGTTTTTTAAATGCTAATTCCTAACTATAACGTGTGTGAAACCTATGGTTTTTTCAGTGAATTAGTACGGTTTTTTAAATGCTAAGTTTTTTTCCCTTATAATAAGCCCTGTACATTTGGTGGCCTACGGCCACCAAAAGCACAGGGGGTGGGGTAAGTGTGGATAGTGTTTTTTTCCATTGTAATAAGCCCAGCACATTTGGTGGCCTTCGGCCACCAAAAGCACAGGGGGTGGGGTAAGTGTGGATAGTGTTTTTTTTATTTTTATTTTTTTACCGTACGCTTACCGTAAGCGTACGGTAAGCGTACCCCGCGAAATTGCCGAAAAAAAAATAAAACCGTTTTTGCACTTGGGGGATGTTTGGGGACTCCCTCAACATGACTATGTGGGAGGGAGTTGTCAAAACAGCCCCTTTACATGTTTTTGGGCTTCCGATTTTAAAAATCTCTCTCAGTGCGAGAGACAAAATGGCGGCCGCCGCTTCCTGGTTTCGGCCGATTCGAATGTTTACTAAGATCTAAGAGCCAATCAGAATCGCGCTCGCGCACGCCACCGTACGCTTACCGTAAGCGTACGGTAAGCGTACCGTAAGCTGGCTCAGATATATATATTGATTTAAAGGCTATTTTCTCAGAATCTACTGAACAGATTTACACCAAACCTACAAAAGGCACTTCCTTGACCTAGGGACTACCTCTCTGCCAAATTTTGAGTAATTCTGTTCAGCCATTCGGGCTGTAGCTCGTTCTAAAGGTCCTATGGAAAAATGCATGGGAAAAACGCGTTTTGGGACCCCCCTTTTATCTCAGCCCCCGCTTGACGAATCCCCCCGAGACTTTCAGGGTAGGAGCGGAGCGTAGCGCCCCACCTATTTTGAGAAATTCGCGAGGATTCGTCGACCGGCGCCAAAGTTATTCAAAATAGAATGTTGAGGTTTTCCTATGGAAACGTGGTCCTAACTATAACTACCTACTGGCTATCGCCAGTAGGTAATATATGTATATATATATGTATATATATATATATATAACGGAATTATAAGTTAATAAGATCATACAACAGAGGATAACCATGATGGTGTTACCATTTGGGGGTTAAAAAGCAACCTGAAACGAAAAAGTGTACTTACCTCTGTTGTACCACTGAAATGCGGTGAGAATTGTAAATGAGAAACCATGAAAGAACTGTGCCTTTAAACTGGAGGAAATGGATGTTGGTCCCTTTTCAATGTCTTAGAAAGTTACGTTATTTAAATCTAACGAACCCACTGACATTACAGCAAGTGGCATCTGAGGAAGAGTCGCAGGACTCGAAACGCGTCATGCCTGTTGGTCTTTTAAATAAAGAAAATCTTTTCAAGCACTGTTGGTGTGGCCCGTACAGCGTTTCAGTGAACGCGTGTTTCTTTTGGATATATATATATATATATATATATATATATTACCTACTGGCGGTCGCCAGTAGGTAGTTATAGTTAGGACCACGTTTCCATAGGAAAACCTCAACATTCTATTTTGAATAACTTTGGCGCCGGTCGACGAATCCTCGCGAATTTCTCAAAATAGGTGGGGCGCTACGCTCCGCTCCTACCCTGAAAGTCTCGGGAGGATCCGTCAAGCGGGGGCTGAGATAAAAGGGGGGTCCCAAAACGCGTTTTTCCCATGCATTTTTCCATAGGACCTTTAGAACGAGCTACAGCCTGAACGGCTGAACAGAATTACTCAAAATTTGGCAGAGAGGTAGTCCCTAGGTCAAGGAAGTGCCTTTTGTAGGTTTGGTGTAAATCTGTTCAGTAGATTCTGAGAAAATAGCCTTTAAATCAATATATATATCTGAGCCCGCTTACGGTACGCTTACCGTACGCTTACGGTAAGCGTACGGTGGCGTGCGCGAGCGCGATTCTGATTGGCTCTTAGATCTTAGTAAACATTCGAATCGGCCGAAACCAGGAAGCGGCGGCCGCCATTTTGTGTATTTCACTCTGAAAAAAAAGAGTGAAAACAAGGAAAGGGGGCAATGAGGAGAGTTACAGACCCCCTAACAATTGTAAGGGGGTCAAAGAAGGACAGAAAAGTACAAAAAAAACATTTATTGATTTTAAAAAAAATCACGGGGTACGGGTACGGTAAGCTTACGGTAAGCGTACGGTAAAAAAAATAAAAATAAATAAATGAAAAGCAGATTTAAGAGTTTAGAAATTAGGGAGCTCTAAAAAGAGCTGTTGTGTTTATGGAGTCATTTTTTTAGTGGTACCTACAAGTAAGTACCGATGCAGAGTCTAAGGTTCAAGAGGAAGACTCTGTTCCCTTCATCATTGAAGTGCACACCATCTCCTCTATAAATGTCTTGCATGTCGTAACGCAAGTTGTTGTGGTAAATGGCACCCATACCATAGTCACGGAGGAAAGCAGAAACAGATTTGTTGACGTGCTTTCTTGCTTTGTCAATCTGTGGACAGAAATGATTGGACCAGTTCCATTTTTGCCTTTGGCATATGTTGGAAAACACAAAGGCAGTTTTAGGGAAAAGTGTAAACAGTTGTGCAAAGGTGTCCTTCATAAGCATTTCCAGACCTACCCCAGTCAAAGTGCCTAGGTCATTGCCACCACAGTGCACTATTATGAGGTCAGGGTGTTGGATTTGAATGAAGGATTTCACCAATGGCATCAATTGGTGCCACTTTAACCCTCTCTGACCAATCCATTTAATGTCTACATTTGGCAAAGCAAGGTCTCTCACCATATCTGTTTTCTCTGCAAACTTTTCACTCCAGAAGACATAGCTGTGCCCTACAATCCACACTGTGAACATCTTCAAAGGAGAACTGGATGCACTCAGGAGGTGTCTTTCAGTAGAATGGCAATATGAAAAGAAAGACAGTTTGGAAATGGAGGCATACATATTTTTTACAAAACAAAAAGAACTGATTGGCTGTTTCATACCATTCTAGAAAAAAAACTAGGCTGTATGTGAAAATTAATAGAAGCATGTTTTGTATTGGTACAAAAAAATGTGTAACCAAAGAACAGTACTATGGATTTGCTGTTAGGTTTGAAAAGTCAAGCACTCTTGCTCTGTGGAATTGAAACATTGTGTGTCGAACTTCTGACCTAACTGCACACAGCAGTGTTCCATGAGCTGTTGCTATGGTAGCAGGCAGAAGTCAAGTTGGGGGAAGGGTACTAGGCAGAAGTCAAGTTGGGGGCAGGGTACTTTTGGAAAAGGGTTGGTTTTCAACCAATAGAAATGTGTCATTACATTTGAAAAAAAGGGGGAAGCACTGAGATTTGAAACTTACATGTATATGTGTGGAAAAATAGAGGGAAAGTTTGCCATTATCTGGTTCTGCTGAGAGGAGAGAGGTGAACACAACAGAGATCCTGGCTCTGATATTCTGCTGTTTGAGTGTCACATTTCTTTCACAACTAACTAATTTTAAAGGTGAGTTTACAGTTTGAGAGGGGATGTATGTGGTAACTTAAGAAATGAATAATAGAAATGGGAATTGTTTTTGTTGTAGTTACACATGGTGGTTTCATAATGTGTCAGTCTGTAAAAGTGATTTTCACTTGGCCCGAAAAAAAAAGAGCAGTAAGTGTGCTTTCAAATTGGCAAAGAAATTTCGTTTTGGCACTAATGTGAAAACATGACTCTGTGTGCATAGAAGAATTATAGGCAGAGATTTATTGCGTCTTGCTCTGGTGATTTCACAGTTGCAGTAGATGGAAAAGAGGAGCGAATTTTTGGGGGAAGAAGCAGAGGCTTAGCACACACCCATGTGCTTGCCATGTATAGTCATGCACAGTAATTAGAAGTGAGTGGGGTTTTCAGGTTTAAGTCTGTAATGCAAATACATTCAGCATCACTAAGGCTGGTTGCCCCTGCTGGAGTGTAGGCAGTCACAGAGAATACACACGGTGGTGGTCTGAAAAAAAAACAGCTTGGACATGTGCATTTAAATAAATTTAAAAAAAAGGTTTCAGAATGTGTCAGTCTGTAAAAGTGATTTCAAATTGTAAAAAGAGATTTTCACTTGGCCCGAAAAAAAAAGAGCATTAAGTGTGCTTTCAAATTGGCAAAGAAATTTCGTTTTGGCACTAATGTGAAATCATGACTCTGTGTGCATAGAAGAATTATAGGCAGGGATTTATTGCGTCTTGCTCTGGTGATTTCACAGTTGCAGTAGATGGAAAGGGGGAGCGAATTTTTGGGGGAAGAAGCAGAGGCTTAGCACACACCCATGTGCTTGCCATGTATAGTCATGCAAAGTAATTAGAAGCGAGTGGGGTTTTCAGGTTTAAGTCTGTAATGCAAATACATTCAGCATCACTAAGGCTGGTTGCCCCTGCTGGAGTGTAGGCAGTCACAGAGAATACACACGGTGGTGGTCTGAAAAAAAAACAGCTTGGACATGTGCATTTAAATAAAATTAAAAAAAAGGTTTCAGAATGTGTCAGTCTGTAAAAGTGATTTCAAATTGTAAAAAGAGATTTTCACTTGGCCCGAAAAAAAAAGAGCAGTAAGTGTGCTTTCAAATTGGCAAAGAAATTTCGTTTTGGCACTAATGTGAAAACATGACTCTGTGTGCATGGAAGAATTATAGGCAGAGATTTATTGCGTCTTGCTCTGGTGATTTCACAGTTGCAGTAGATGGAAAGGGGGAGCGAATTTTTGGGGGAAGAAGCAGAGGCTTAGCACACACCCATGTGCTTGCCATGTATAGTCATGCACAGTAATTAGAAGCGAGTGGGGTTTTCAGGTTTAAGTCTGTAATGCAAATACATTCAGCATCACTAAGGCTGGTTGCCCCTGCTGGAGTGTAGGCAGTCACAGAGAATACACACGGTGGTGGTCTGAAAAAAAAACAGCTTGGACATGTGCATTTAAATAAATTTAAAAAAAAGGTTTCAGAATGTGTCAGTCTGTAAAAGTGATTTCAAATTGTAAAAAGAGATTTTCACTTGGCCCGAAAAAAAAAGAGCAGTAAGTGTGCTTTCAAATTGGCAAAGAAATTTCGTTTTGGCACTAATGTGAAAACATGACTCTGTGTGCATAGAAGAATTATAGGCAGAGATTTATTGCGTCTTGCTCTGGTGATTTCACAGTTGCAGTAGATGGAAAAGAGGAGCGAATTTTTGGGGGAAGAAGCAGAGGCTTAGCACACACCCATGTGCTTGCCATGTATAGTCATGCACAGTAATTAGAAGCGAGTGGGGTTTTCAGGTTTAAGTCTGTAATGCAAATACATTCAGCATCACTAAGGCTGGTTGCCCCTGCTGGAGTGTAGGCAGTCACAGAGAATACACACGGTGGTGGTCTGAAAAAAAAACAGCTTGGACATGTGCATTTAAATAAATTTAAAAAAAAGGTTTCAGAATGTGTCAGTCTGTAAAAGTGATTTCAAATTGTAAAAAGAGATTTTCACTTGGCCCGAAAAAAAAAGAGCAGTAAGTGTGCTTTCAAATTGGCAAAGAAATTTCGTTTTGGCACTAATGTGAAAACATGACTCTGTGTGCATAGAAGAATTATAGGCAGAGATTTATTGCGTCTTGCTCTGGTGATTTCACAGTTGCAGTAGATGGAAAGGGGGAGCGAATTTTTGGGGGAAGAAGCAGAGGCTTAGCACACACCCATGTCCTTGCCGTGTATAGTCATGCACAGTATTTACAAGCCAGTGGGGTTTTCAGGTTTAAGTCTGTAATGCAAATACATTCAGCATCACTAAGGCTGGTTGCCCCTGCTGGAGTGTAGGCAGTCACAGAGAATACACACGGTGGTGGTCTGAAAAAAAAACAGCTTGGACATGTGCATTTAAATAAATTTAAAAAAAAGGTTTCAGAATGTGTCAGTCTGTAAAAGTGATTTCAAATTGTAAAAAGAGATTTTCACTTGGCCCGAAAAAAAAAGAGCAGTAAGTGTGCTTTCAAATTGGCAAAGAAATTTCGTTTTGGCACTAATGTGAAAACATGACTCTGTGTGCATAGAAGAATTATAGGCAGAGATTTATTGCGTCTTGCTCTGGTGATTTCACAGTTGCAGTAGATGGAAAGGGGGAGCGAATTTTTGGGGGAAGAAGCAGAGGCTTAGCACACACCCATGTCCTTGCCGTGTATAGTCATGCACAGTATTTACAAGCCAGTGGGGTTTTCAGGTTTAAGTCTGTAATGCAAATACATTCAGCATCACTAAGGCTGGTTGCCCCTGCTGGAGTGTAGGCAGTCACAGAGAATACACACGGTGGTGGTCTGAAAAAAAAACAGCTTGGACATGTGCATTTAAATAAATTTAAAAAAAAGGTTTCAGAATGTGTCAGTCTGTAAAAGTGATTTCAAATTGTAAAAAGAGATTTTCACTTGGCCCGAAAAAAAAAGAGCAGTAAGTGTGCTTTCAAATTGGCAAAGAAATTTCGTTTTGGCACTAATGTGAAAACATGACTCTGTGTGCATAGAAGAATTATAGGCAGAGATTTATTGCGTCTTGCTCTGGTGATTTCACAGTTGCAGTAGATGGAAAGGGGGAGCGAATTTTTGGGGGAAGAAGCAGAGGCTTAGCACACACCCATGTCCTTGCCGTGTATAGTCATGCACAGTATTTACAAGCCAGTGGGGTTTTCAGGTTTAAGTCTGTAATGCAAATACATTCAGCATCACTAAGGCTGGTTGCCCCTGCTGGAGTGTAGGCAGTCACAGAGAATACACACGGTGGTGGTCTGAAAAAAAAACAGCTTGGACATGTGCATTTAAATAAATTTAAAAAAAAGGTTTCAGAATGTGTCAGTCTGTAAAAGTGATTTCAAATTGTAAAAAGAGATTTTCACTTGGCCCGAAAAAAAAAGAGCAGTAAGTGTGCTTTCAAATTGGCAAAGAAATTTCGTTTTGGCACTAATGTGAAAACATGACTCTGTGTGCATAGAAGAATTATAGGCAGAGATTTATTGCGTCTTGCTCTGGTGATTTCACAGTTGCAGTAGATGGAAAGGGGGAGCAAATTTTTGGGGGAAGAAGCAGAGGCTTAGCACACACCCATGTCCTTGCCGTGTATAGTCATGCACAGTATTTACAAGCCAGTGGGGTTTTCAGGTTTAAGTCTGTAATGCAAATACATTCAGCATCACTAAGGCTGGTTGCCCCTGCTGGAGTGTAGGCAGTCACAGAGAATACACACGGTGGTGGTCTGAAAAAAAAACAGCTTGGAAATGTGCATTTAAATAAATTTTAAAAAAAGGTTTCAGAATGTGTCAGTCTGTAAAAGTGATTTCAAATTGTAAAAAGAGATTTTCACTTGGCCCGAAAAAAAAAGAGCAGTAAGTGTGCTTTCAAATTGGCAAAGAAATTTCGTTTTGGCACTAATGTGAAAACATGACTCTGTGTGCATAGAAGAATTATAGGCAGAGATTTATTGCGTCTTGCTCTGGTGATTTCACAGTTGCAGTAGATGGAAAAGAGGAGCGAATTTTTGGGGGAAGAAGCAGAGGCTTAGCACACACCCATGTGCTTGCCATGTATAGTCATGCAAAGTAATTAGAAGCGAGTGGGGTTTTCAGGTTTAAGTCTGTAATGCAAATACATTCAGCATCACTAAGGCTGGTTGCCCCTGCTGGAGTGTAGGCAGTCACAGAGAATACACACGGTGGTGGTCTGAAAAAAAAACAGCTTGGACATGTGCATTTAAATAAATTTAAAAAAAAGGTTTCAGAATGTGTCAGTCTGTAAAAGTGATTTCAAATTGTAAAAAGAGATTTTCACTTGGCCCGAAAAAAAAAGAGCAGTAAGTGTGCTTTCAAATTGGCAAAGAAATTTCGTTTTGGCACTAATGTGAAAACATGACTCTGTGTGCATAGAAGAATTATAGGCAGAGATTTATTGCGTCTTGCTCTGGTGATTTCACAGTTGCAGTAGATGGAAAGGGGGAGTGAATTTTTGGTGGAAGAAGCAGAGGCTTAGCACACACCCATGTGCTTGCCATGTATAGTCATGCACAGTAATTAGAAGCGAGTGGGGTTTTCAGGTTTAAGTCTGTAATGCAAATACATTCAGCATCACTAAGGCTGGTTGCCCCTGCTGGAGTGTAGGCAGTCACAGAGAATACACACGGTGGTGGTCTGAAAAAAAAACAGCTTGGACATGTGCATTTAAATAAATTTAAAAAAAAGGTTTCAGAATGTGTCAGTCTGTAAAAGTGATTTCAAATTGTAAAAAGAGATTTTCACTTGGCCCGAAAAAAAAAGAGCAGTAAGTGTGCTTTCAAATTGGCAAAGAAATTTCGTTTTGGCACTAATGTGAAAACATGACTCTGTGTGCATAGAAGAATTATAGGCAGAGATTTATTGCGTCTTGCTCTGGTGATTTCACAGTTGCAGTAGATGGAAAGGGGGAGCGAATTTTTGGGGGAAGAAGCAGAGGCTTAGCACACACCCATGTGCTTGCCATGTATAGTCATGCACAGTAATTAGAAGCGAGTGGGGTTTTCAGGTTTAAGTCTGTAATGCAAATACATTCAGCATCACTAAGGCTGGTTGCCCCTGCTGGAGTGTAGGCAGTCACAGAGAATACACACGGTGGTGGTCTGAAAAAAAAACAGCTTGGACATGTGCATTTAAATAAATTTAAAAAAAAGGTTTCAGAATGTGTCAGTCTGTAAAAGTGATTTCAAATTGTAAAAAGAGATTTTCACTTGGCCCGAAAAAAAAAGAGCAGTAAGTGTGCTTTCAAATTGGCAAAGAAATTTCGTTTTGGCACTAATGTGAAAACATGACTCTGTGTGCATAGAAGAATTATAGGCAGAGATTTATTGCGTCTTGCTCTGGTGATTTCACAGTTGCAGTAGATGGAAAGGGGGAGCGAATTTTTGGGGGAAGAAGCAGAGGCTTAGCACACACCCATGTGCTTGCCATGTATAGTCATGCACAGTAATTAGAAGCGAGTGGGGTTTTCAGGTTTAAGTCTGTAATGCAAATACATTCAGCATCACTAAGGCTGGTTGCCCCTGCTGGAGTGTAGGCAGTCACAGAGAATACACACGGTGGTGGTCTGAAAAAACAGCTTGGTTTCATAATGTGACAGTTTGTAAAAGAGATTTTCACTTGCCCAAAAAAAAGAGCAGTTTGTGTGCATTCAAATTGGCAAAGAAATTTCGTTTTGTGACTATTGTGAAAAGAAATGTAGTAATATATTTAAATACAATAAAGGATTTTTTTTTTAGTTTTTTTCAGGTATTACTGAAGAACAGTGAACAAAATTTAAGATGCCTACAAAATCTCGAGTTCAAAAAACGCTAAAAAAAAAACTATATTTGAAGACAACTGGAGGACCAAAGTTAGTAGAAGATGCTGATGTTGGGAAAAAGAAAAAATCTTCTGGTAAGCAAAAAAAACAATTTCTAAACAAAATATTCAAAACAAAGAAAAATGTACAAAATGTCTGTTCTCGGAAAAATGTAACAAAACATAGAGAACAGCAAAAAAATGAGAATTTAGTTAATGCAAATATACCTTCTGCAATTGAAAAGTTTAACATAAACAGAAAAACAGCATTTAAAGAGATACGTAGAAAAATGTTTCAGAGAAGAGTTATGTCCAATTTGATAAAGGATATAAAGAAATATAAGCAAAAGGCTAAATATTACAAGAGAAAAAAAGAAATTGAAGGCATTGCAGCAAAAGCATTAGAATTAAAAAGGAAACTATTCATATTAATTTTGAATAGGATGCGTACATTAGATAAAATGGTTAATGTACTGAAATCACAAAGCAAAAGCAAAAGAGTAGTGAACAGAACAAACTTTTGTAAAGTGTTTTTAGGAAAGTGGATGCATAGTTCAAGTAGTGAACCTTTTTTTAATGAAGAGAGCTATTTTCAAAGTAATAGTTTGCTGCATGCAGTTGACACCAGAGGTCGTTCATACGAAGTAAAAAATGGTTGCATAATGGAGAAGGAGATAATGGTTCCAAGAGATGAGGTACAAGTGATGGCAGATGAGGCAATGGGGAGACGTCCTAAAGCCCCAGTGTACACTTGGAATTGTAGTAGTATTTGCACTGTGCGTCAGGAATCTATTGACAGATTTCGAGAGTTTCTAAGAGAATATAGTAAAAAAAGTGTAAAACAAAAGATTAAGGTGCTTCAAAGTCTGGATCCATGCAGAGTGAGAGAGAATACTGGTTTGCAGGGTCATTCTCTTGCTTGTCTATCTAGAAAAGTGTGCAATAGTGTTTTCCATCATTTTAGGATGCTGGCTGTTCATCATACTGAAATGAGAAAGTTTGTGAGACGGTTGTATTTTGCCAAAAGTCCAGCAATAAAGTTAAATGAATTGAATAGGGCTCTGTTCCGAGGAACGGTATCAGATGTAGAGAAGGTTGTTGATGAAATTCAGTTTTGTTACTTTGGTCCTGAACAAAACAGTGCAGAGAAGGACACAGTAAATGAGGCAGAAGTGGAAGAGAATGTAGAACCTTGTGTAAGTAAGACATTTAATGATCACATAACAAAATTTGCAATAATCTCTAATGAAAGACCAAATGTTACTTGTATTTGTTGCCGCAGAACTCATTATAGAAAACAAACTAGGAATGTTGATCTCTACAGAAAGAGTGAAAATGAAGATAATTATAAGTGGATGGATTTTGCCACATATATATTTCTTGAAAATTGTTTTGAATTGGGTGAAGATCAGCGTATTTGTAAATACTGCTACAACAAGTTAGAGGAAAATAGAATGCCGACCAGAGCTGTACATAATAATTTAGAATTGGATGCTATTCCTGCTGAACTTTCTGAATTAAATACATATGAGTCTATACTCATTCAATGTGTTCATCCGTTCCAGACCATAGTACGTATGGAGCCCAAAACTGGTAAATTACCTCCTTCAGATTTACTGAGAGGTTTAAAAGGTAGAGTGGTGTATTTGCCCTTGGATTTGAAAAAAAATATGGAAACTATTGATGCGGATACTTTGGAAACTGAACCATTAATTATTCTGGTTAATGGTGTACCTACAAAGAATAAGAAGATTTGGCAGGAGCTGGTAGATGTGCGGAAAGTACAAAGAGCAAATTTGTATTTGAAAAAAAATAACAAATGGTATGAATCAATTTATATAGAAGAAGAAGAAGAAGAAGAAGATTTACAAGGAGACACAGAAACACCAACTGGACAAATTGAAAAAGTGGACAAGTCAAAGGAAGAAGAAATTTATGAACATTTTAGCATACATCCTCTCCATTCGAAAGAAGTTATGGGAGACAATATTGATCTCTTTCAGATGAAGAAAGCAAAAGGAAATCCCGTGAGTGTATGGGAGGAGAGCTTGGAAGCTCGATGTTTTCCCCAGCTGTTTCCTAAAGGAAAAGGAGGACGATACGATGAACGTCCAGAACAGATTCCAGCTTCAGAGTATCGAACTACAAGACTATATGCTGAAGATCCCAGATTTCGACAAAGTATTCCTTATTTGTTCCATCTTTTATTTGAAAGCGACTTGTCTGCACTGTCTTATGCAGTAAATCACATTTTAAAAAGTGGAGTACATTTACAAAATGTGTCTGCTAAGGATTTTATGGAGAAAGTGCAGCACCGAGATGATCATTTGGAAACACAACTGATCAATCTGATGGCTTGTCAGCGTGGGACAAATGAATATTGGTACCGACGCCATGGTGAACTAAAATGCATGTTACGCAATTTAGGAACACCAACATGGTTCCTTACCCTAAGCTGTGCCGAGTACGCTTGGGATGATTTACTGGATTTTCTACGAGAGGCCAATTCAAACATTAAAAACATCGAATACAAGACAGCAGGAGAACTGTGCTCATTGGATCCGGTTAATGTTTGCAGATATTTCAATCATAGATTTGAGGCTATGATGTCCTTCATCTGCAATAAAAAAAATCCACCTCTTGGAGAAGTAGTGGATTTCTTTTGGAGAAAAGAGTACCAGGCAAGAGGTGCTCCTCATATTCATATGCTGCTGTGGATCAAGGATGCCCCAAAGTTTGGAACTGATACTGATGAAGCAGTGTTATCTTACATTGAAGAATATGCAACATGTGCTATACCTAAAAGCACAGAAGAGAACAAGTTAAAGGAGCAAGTTCTACGTTTCCAAAGTCATCGGTGTGGAAAATACTGTCGACGGAAATACAAGAGCAAAGAAAAATACTACACTAAATGTCGATTTGGATTTCCTAGACCTGTTCTTACAAATGGAAGAGTCAACAGTTTTATGTCAGCTGTGAGACATACTATCACAAGAAAATCACCTAAGAATACCTACAACCTTAAAAGAAAAGAAGAATCAAAAAATATAAATGACTACAACCCAGTCATTTTATCCATGTGGAACGCTAACATGGATATACAGTATGTTGCTGACAATTCCATTGCTGTTGCTCGATATGTAACGTCTTACATTACGAAATCAGAAAAAACAGAATTGAAGGAAATGTGGGAAGAGATTTCTCACGAGAAGACTGTCAGTAAGAAGCTGTACAGTTTCAGTTTGAAGATGTTATCGCATCGAGAAATTGGATCCTACGAATGTTCAGATAGGTTATCTTCTGCAAGTCTCTACTCGAAGTCAAGAAGAATAATTTGGGCAAGTTTAGGCCTTGCAGCAATGAGAAATCGGGTACTGAAATCTGTTGGAGAAATTGAATATTTGGCTGAGAATGACCCAGAAAGTACAGACATATTGAAAACAAACATGTTGGACACATATTATCCCAAGAGAAGTCATCATCTGGAGAACATGTGTCTCTATGAAGTGTTACAGAACTACATTTATTCACGGAAAGCTGCAGAAGACATCAACAGTGGAAAATATAAAGTTGTTGGTGAAGAAGGATGTTTGGTGAAGCAAACCAAAGGAAGTTTGATAAATCACCGGAAGCTGAGTTGCGACACTACCGACAAGAAAGAATTTTACTACTTGGCTCTTTTACAGTTGTTTAAACCATGGCGTACAGAGGATGAACTACTGGGAGAATTCCAGAGCTATGAAGATTCTTTTAATGCTTGCAAAGACAGCATACAATGCAGTACATTCTCAACTTATCTGCAAATGTTAAATGAAGAAATTGAACAGGAAACTACAATTGCAGCAGAAATAGCTAGAGACAGTTCTCAGGACAGCCAAAGTTCAGGAACACACAGTCAAGATCCCCTAGGACAACCAATCGTTGAAAATGAAGCATCAATAGCCATGAATGAAGTGGAAACGGCTATGAATCAAGCTCAAGAAGAATTTATAGACTTAGAAAATTTGGAAAGACAACTGAATCAAGAGCAGCAACAAATTTATGAAGAGATCAAAAACAAAATTGATCACGGATTTCTACATATCAAAAAAGAGTGCTCATGCACATCATTTCATCCAATCAGGATGTATGTAAGCGGACAAGCTGGCACTGGAAAAAGTTTCCTAATTAAAGTCATCAGAAGCTACCTAAAGCAAAAAACGGATTCTACTTTGTCTTGTGTGGTTACTGCTCCAACTGGGTTAGCAGCATATAACATAAAAGGAATCACCTTACATCGTTTGCTAATGTTACCAGTGGAGCATGAGAACAAAATACAATTCAACAAGCTAACTGGAGAAGCATCCTTGGAAGTTTCACGAGTATTGAAGAAGATGCAAGTTCTCATTATTGATGAGGTGAGCATGGTATCAAACTTAATGCTTGCCTTTGTGCATTTAAGAATGCAGCAAATTTTGAAGACAGACTATGACGTGTTATTTGGTGGAAAACACGTCATAGTTTTTGGGGATCTTTTGCAACTTACTCCAGTTAAAGGACAACCAGTGTTTAATACTGTGACACATGAAGACACGAAGAAGTCATTGGGAAGCATTGGAAATACAAATATTTGGTCCTTCTTTGAGTACAAGGAACTTACAACTAATATGAGGCAAGCAAACGATGAAGAATATGGAAGTATTCTGAAAGATATCAGGATTGGACTACTCACAGAAGTTGGGAAAAAAGCATTACAGAGTCGGCTGCTACATAATTTATTTCCAAAGGAAGAAATAGTTGCAGAGAAAATATACAAGAATATTGCAGAAAACAAAAGTGTCATCTGCTTAATGCCAACTCTACGTGAATGCTCAATATTTAATGAGGAGCTTTTGAAATTGGAAAAGGAAGACATCAGGAAATTGGAAGCAGTGGACAAAATTGAGGATGGAAGAATTACTGTCACAGTAACAGGCAAACTGAAAAATAAATTGGACTCACTAGAGAAGAACATCTCCAAAACAGCAGGATTAGAAAAAAATCTATATGTTTGCATGAACTGTAGAGTGTTTTTAAGGAGAAATTTGGATGTTGAGAAAGGCTTAGTGAATGGAGCGATGGGAAGAGTTGTGGGTTTTATTAATTATCAGAAAAAAGATGGAATTGAATGTTTAAAAATAAAATTTGATCAGATAGAGGAAGTTAAAGACATTTGTCGTTGTTCAGTTCGTTTCATGCTTGTGAAAGACTTATATGTACGTAGGAAGCAGTTTCCGTTTTCACTAGCATATGCTGTAACTATCCACAAGTCTCAAGGATTGACTGTAGATTGTGCATTTGTGAACATTGGTTCAACTGTGTTCAAAGAAGGTATGGCATATGTAGCTTTGTCACGAGTCAAAACATTATCAGGTTTATTCATGATAGACTTTGATGACTCAAAAGTTAGTGCTGATACAAACTGTGTAAAGGAGTATAATAGATTAAGAAGAAGCTATGCTCCTCATTTAGGTCAGTATCCTGTGTTGGAGAAACGTGTAGTTTCTCGTAAAAGGAGAAATGAGAATATCTGTAATGAGGATGTAGAGAAGAGGAAAAAAAAGAGGAGTGATGTAATTGCAAACAAAAAGAAAAAGGACAATGAAGAACAGGTTGTAGGATGTCATTTTGAAAATAGCTCTGGTGTCAACTGCTACGCTAATGTAGTGCTGAATGTTGCATTTTATCTGGAAAGTTTGCAAGAGCAGATAATAGTAAATCAGGGAAAAAGATTCTGTTCAGAGCTCAGTCTCCTTTTTCAAAAGCTGAGTAAAGATAAAACTCAAATAGAAAGTGCTACTGATATTAGAAAACTTTTAGATGTATGTTCAGGACGAACACAGTTTTCTCAAAATGAACAGCAAGATGCACACGAATTTTTGATGTATTTTCTTCAGGTAGTGGAAGAAGAAGGAGTTCCCATTGACATTTTTTTTGGTCTCTCTTATAAATGGGAACATAGTTGTGATAATTGTTATAATATATGTGGCTCTATTGTTGATAATGAAAGGTTTATTTATTTGACATTGCCAGAGAGTAAAACAGTCACTTTTGCAAAATTAGTTAAAGATGCTAATCATAGCATGAAATGTGGTGAGTGTAATTCTGACATGTTATCAACATTAATTTTAAGGGAATACGGACAGTATGTAATTTTAATGATGCAACGATGTAGAGCTGATGGATCAAAATTGGATACTTTAATAAAGAAGTTTACAGGACAGCAATTATCAATTTCAGGAAAAACTTTTGTAACTGTTGCAATAATTTTCCATGATGGACCTACTGTTACTTCTGGACATTACACAGTTTATCTAAAATGTGAAAAAGGCTGGACACTGTGTAATGATTCCCAATTGATTTTCAAACAACGTTTGCCTTTTGATTTAGCAAATTCCTATCTAATCTTCCTGAAACCTAAATTTTAGAGAGATTTGGCAAGATCTGGACAAAATAATTTTACCATTTTACTGGATTACCATTGCAATTTTGTAGAAAAAAGATTTTTAAAATTATCATTTGGCCTAAAGGAAAGATAACCAATTGTAATGTGGACTTTTTTAATTTTTAATGCAATTTTGAAAAACCAATAATTTAGAGATAATCGGTAACTTCTGCACATTTTAAATTTTGGAATGCTATTGGACTGCCATTGGAAATTTTTTCAAAAATGATTTAAAAAATTACTATTTGGCCATGTGGAAAAGTAAGCAATTCTATTGTGGACTAAATAAATTATTCAAAAAATTTTCGTGAACCAAAATGTTACAGAGAATTGGTGAGATCTGGACAGATTAAACTTTAGAATTTTAATGGTTTTCCCTTGGAAATTTATTCCAGGAAAAAAAAAAAAATACTATTTGGCCTAAAGGAAATAAAATCAGATGTATTTTGGAGTTATTTGAGATATAATTTTGTGATTATACTTCTGAAACAAACATATCAGACGGTATTTTAAAGAAAAAAGTATTGTTTTTAGATGATATTTTTTTAGAATAATATGCATTTCTGTAATGATAAGTTTAAGTGAGAAGAGATTCTGGGCTTTTTTAATACAATCTTTGAGATTGTTATTTTTTTTTGCCCGCTGTAAAATGATGAATGCAATTGCTTTCACAATTTATAGTGAAATGCAATATATTCTGAAAACAGCAAAAATAAGGCAAAAATATTTTTTGGTAAAAAATGTAAATATGTGTACTGTATTATAAAATGGTTTAAAAATATTAATACTTTTTTCTTTTTTTTCAGATCGATATAGAAAATTTTCGGAAACTACAACCATTTTAAAAACTATTTTTTAAAAAAACAAATGAATAAATATTTTTTTGAGTGAGTATGGTAAGTCAATAATAATAATTGTAGTCTCTCAAGGACCTTCTAATGTGATAAATGATTTTTAGTGTTTTTTTAAAAAAATAAAAAAAAAGGTACGCTTACCGTACGCGTACGGTAAAAAAAAATAAAAAAAAGTTTTTAAAAACATATGTAAAAAAAAGATGAAAGATAAGGTTGGCTCTTAAAAGAACCGTTGTGTTCATGCAGGGACAGAGGAAAGAAAGATTGGGAATATTAGACGGTACGACAAGTGTGCTGATCTATTTTACTGTTCACCAGGGAAACACTGGTCTCCCTATAAGTAATTAGATCGTGACAAGTGGCGCACCGTACTTCAACCCTCGCAAACCGAGGGTTAATTTCCAGAGGGCCAGCAAAAGGAGATTCTCCCCCCACAGATGAAGGGCTCACCTGACCTGCAGAAGAAGGAGTCTGCCCTGCAGGTGATGGTCCAGGCTGAGCTGCTGTGGATGTACTGGCTCGTCTTTCTGAAGAGTTACCTCCAAAAAGATGACCATGTGTCCTTCTGTGTACATCCTGGAGGTGTCTCTTCATGGTGTGATTCCCAAAGGAATACTTCCTGTTAGGATTACCTCTAGAAAGTACACGCTTACACAGCTTGCAAGTAACTAAGGGTGCATTCACCTTTTGCTGGCCTTCTGGAAAAGTAAAATAATCCCAAACATAAGAAGGCTTTACTTTCCTCGCTCTCTGCCTCAAGACAGTGCTGCTGGTGCTAGCCTCACTCTCAGAAGAGCTCTGCTGTTCTGCCATCGTATCCCAAAGACAAACCAGCTCCTTCTCCCAAGGGATCACAAGCAGAAATGAGGGGAATGGGTGTGGTGTAGGAGAGTTCTAGAACTGAAAGTAGTTTCAACCAATCAAAAGTTGTGTTTCATGATCACATGACCAACCGTACGCTTACGGTACACTTACGGTACGCTTACGGCAAAAAGTACGCGTGCGCGTAAAAAAGACACGCGCTTGCGCGCATGCGCATAACAGTCACTCCCCGGCACTTCCGCGTAACGTGCGCGTGTTGCGTAAGCGCGCACGCGTCCCACGCGCAGTACGTGCGGCTACGCAAAGTACGTAACTATACGCAAGCAGCGTAGATAGATTACGGACGTTGCGTAAACCGTACGCTTACCGTGAGCTTACGGTACGCGTACTATAAAAAAAAAAAAAAAAAAAAAAAAAAAATCTGGAAATAAATTTTACATGTTTATTTTAAAAAATATATATAAAAAAAATATTTAAGGATTTTAAAAATTTAAGCATAGTCTTTATAAAAGATAAGAAAATTAAATTAAAAATATGTTTGAAAAAAATGAAGAATAAAAAAAAAAAATAGCATTTAAAAAACCTTGCAAATTCACTGAAAAAACCATGGGTTTCACACACGTTATAGTTAGGAATTAGCATTTAAAAAACCTTGCAAATTCACTGAAAAAACCATGGGTTTCACACACGTTATAGTTAGGAATTAGCATTTAAAAAACCTTAGAAATTCACTGAAAAAACCATAGGTTTCACACACGTTATAGTTAGGAATTAGCATTTAAAAAACCTTAGAAATTCAGTGAAAAAACCATAGGTTTCACACATGTTATAGTTAGCTGGACATTTTACTCGTAAAAAACCAATGAAATTGCCCCGTTATAGTTAGTTCAGCTAACTATAACTCGCGCGCCCGCAATGCACTGCTGATGACGTCACATATTACATCACTCATGACATGGTCAGTGACATCACTCATGACATCACTGATGACATCTCAAATGACATCACTGATGACATCACTGATGACATCATCCTTGTGATAGAGTGGCAGACCTCCTCTCACCTTAATATAAGCTTTGATACACACATTCAAAAATAGAGACTAAAAATTTCAAAACAATGGACATACCAATACCAGTTACAACAACCTCTTCAGTAATTCTAAGATCCACATACACATCCACTCATTCACCAACAGTCCTATACAGTCACTCATACATGTACTCACTCATCATATGTACTCATACATCTATACATCCTGTTACACAATGCCACTCATCCATAGAGTTACTCACACACATAGTCACTCATGCTAATAAAGAATAAAACATACATTTACTTGCATATACAGTAATACACACACTACCATACTTACTTCTACGGAAACTTACACATACTTAGTCTTTTAAACAATCACTTATAGAAACACATACTTATTCATACAGGAACTCTTTCAATCTCTCCCTCTCACATATACTCACATATATACACCAATAGTCACATATACTAGTTTAAAACATATGTAGTTACTCCTGAAGACACTATTGAGACAGTCATTCACTCACTAACACACCCATACACACACTCATCCACCCATACAGTCCTGCACACATACTGTCTTCAACACATACAAACAGTGAGTCACTCATTCATGCATCTATGCACTACGTAATACCCCCCACCGTACCATACAGACACTCAGACTGATACTCAAAAAAACAACTAATAACCTATATAGACATCCATGTAGCTACTCACCAACCCATGCAGCCACTTATACACAAAGTGAGAGATACACTTAATCAGTCAGTTACACAATCAATTTTTCAAAAACAAATCATCCATTTAGACACTTATATACCCATTTATTCTTCCATCGACCTTGAGATATACATATATAAAACATATTTAATTTTCAGAAAAACACACATTCACTGGATGATGTCATCAGTGATGTCATCAGTGATGTCATTTGAGATGTCATCAGTGATGTCATGAGTGATGTCACTGACCATGTCATGAGTGATGTAATATGTGACGTCATCAGCAGTGCATTGCGGGCGCGCGAGTTATAGTTAGCTGAACTAACTATAACGGGGCAATTTCATTGGTTTTTTACGAGTAAAATGTCCAGCTAACTATAACATGTGTGAAACCTATGGTTTTTTCACTGAATTTCTAAGGTTTTTTAAATGCTAATTCCTAACTATAACGTGTGTGAAACCTATGTTTTTTTCAGTGAATATATATATATATGTATATATATATATATATATATATATATATATATATATATATATATATATATATATATATATATATATAAATATATTACCTACTGGCAGTCGCCAGTAGGTAGTTATAGTTAGGACCTATTTTCCATAGGAAATCCGCAACATTCTATTTGAAACAACTTTGGCGCCCGTTGCCGAATCTTTGCGGAATTTTCCAAACTTTTGGCCAGCTCCGGTCCGCTCCTATCCTGAAAGTCTCGGGATGATTCGTGTAGCAGGAGCTGAGAAAAAAGGGGGTCCCAAAAAGTGTTTTCCCCATGCAATTTCCCATAGGACCTTTAGCCGCAGCTACAGCCCGAACAGCTGAACGGAATTACACCAAATTTGGCAGAAAGGTATACCTTGGTTCAGAGTTGTGCCTTTTGCTTAAATAGTGTAAATCCGTTCAGTAGTTCCTGAGAAAATCAAAATCAAAATCACATATATATCTGGGCGGAGCCTAACCACACATCTCATTGTGGGATCTGATTGGCTGTCAGTACTTCATCCAGTTAATAGAAAGTTTTAAGACTTTAGTTACATTATAAATCATTTGTTGATGGTACCATACTCATTTTAGGAATTGTGGTGTGTTCTAAGGTGATTTTACCATGTGAAAAAGCCTTCTGCTGTGATATCATGAATCATGTTTGAGAGAAAACTATTTTCTCATGCTTTTCCCACAGAGGTGTGTAAGGTGATCTATAAGCTAAACTGAGAGCATATTTCCTGTAAATTCACATTATCTTTCTCAATCATGTGAGAATGAAGTCTGACATTCTCAGTAAAACATGTACATCCAACAAGGGCAGAGACTGTCAGTTGATTCCTTTGTGTTCTACTGCAGCTTCCCAGAGTGTTCTAAAGAACGACTAGAGCGCAAACAGTCCTACTTATGACAAACGTATTGCACACCTGAAGCCATCTTGATTGGAATAAAGTGGTAACTCTTAAAACATTTAATTTAAAAAGGAACAAAATGAGGGGATTCATTTTGCCATAGAAAGTATGATTAGTGCTGCAGAAAGAAAAATTAGGGCACATTTTGAGTGACTTCTCAAATCCTCTTCTATTTCATTAAAACATTCTGACATGCAGACTGAAACATGCACTTTCAATACCAGCAGCAGACTTCCCTGGTGAGCAATAGCTTTACTACAGTGATCTAATGAGCAACTAGAGTGCTAACATTCATGAACTTTTTGGCAAATGTGTGACACATATGAATGCCTTCTTGATGGAATCAAAGTACAAAACTGAAAGTATTTCCTACTGAGGAGACTGTAGTAAATTAGGAAATGAGGAAACTTCATAACAAATAAGTCTCCCAAGATGGCCACCAGAGACAAAAGAGCCCAAATGTAGCACAAATATCACGCAGATGGAGCCCAAGTATAGCCCAATGACAGAATGTCCCAGAGTATTCTAACAAACAACTAGAGCGCTAACAGTCTTACTTATGACAAACGTATTGCACACCTGAAGCCATCTTGATTGGAATAAAGTGGTAACTCTTAAAACATTTACTTTGCAAAGGAACAAAATGAGGGGGTTCATTTTGCCATAGAAAGTATGATTAGTGCTGCAGAAAGAAAAATTAGGGCACATTTTGACTTCTCAAATCCTCTTCTATTTCATTAAAAAATCTGACATGCACACTGAAGCATGCACTTTCAATACCAGCAGCAGACTTCCCTGGTGAGCAGTAGCTTTACTACAGTGATCTAATGAGCAACTAGAGTGCTAACATTCAGAATTTATGGCAAATATTTGACACATCTGAATGCCTTCTTGATGGTACCAAAGTAAAAAACTGAAAGTATTTCCTACTGAGGAGACTGCAGTAAATGAGGAAATTAGGAAACTTCATAACAAATAAGTCTCCCAAGATGGCCACCAGAGACAAAAGAGCCCAAATGTAGCCCAAATATCACCCAGATGTAGCCCAAGTATAGCCCAATGACAGAATGTCCCAGAGTGTTCTTAAAAACAACTAGAGCGCTTACTGTCTTACTTATGACAAACGTATGGCATACCTGAAGCCATCTTGATTGGAATAAACTGGTAACAATTAAAACATTTAATTTAAAAAGGAACACAATGAGGGGGTTCATTTTGCCATAGAAATTATGATTAGTGCTGAAGAAAGAAAAATTAGGCCACATTTTGAGTGACTTCTCAAATCCTCTTCTATTTCATTAAAATATTCTGACATGCAGACTGAAACATGCAGTTTTAATACCAACAGCAGACTTCCGTGGTGAGCAGTAGCTTTACTACAATGATCTAATGAGCAACTAGAGTGCTAACATTCAGAATTTATGGCAAATGTGTGACATATCTGAATACCTTCTTGATGGAATCAAAGTAAAAAACGGAAAGCATTTCCTACTGAGGAGACAGCAGTAAATGAGGAAATTAGGAAACTGCATAACAAATAAATCTCCCAAGATGGCCACCAGAGGCAAAAGAGCCCAAATGCAGCACAAATATCACCCAGATGTGGCCCACATGTAGCCCAATGACAGAAGTGTGCAAAACACGTATTTCTTGTGTTTTTGCAGTTTTATATAGTGCAGACTTGTCAGGTATTGGAGTGCTTTACATGAGCATTGGTTACATCACACAAGATCAAATTCATTTTGGTTGTAGACATGGGGAGATTAAGTGATTTGACCAGAATCACAGAATGTTGAGCTGAAGCAGAAACTCCAACCTGGTTCCCCAGTTGCAAAGTCTGCAGCTCTGGAAGTAACACCACATCCTCTCCCCTAAGTGCAACATTTAATCAAGTGGTCAACAGGATAAAAAAAATAAAGATAAAAAATAATTTAAAAGTGCTTTGTTGCTATTTGAAAACTCAGAAAATATGTCCTCATTTTAGTTTTTTAGAGCACTAACTATAATTTTGATGCAAATAAGACCCTCTCATATATGTAATTTCTAAAGGAAATGCTCTAGGTATTACAGTTTTGATTACATCAAGATGACTTCAGGCGTTCCACACTTTTGTAATATATATAGAATGTTAGCAATCTAGTTGTTCATTAGGATACTGTTGAGAGGCAGAGGCCAGGGGCACGGACTCTGAAAATTGAAGGCAGGTAGGAGGGTGCTGAGGCAACAATTTGACCACACTGGGCAGGCAGGAAGGGCAGTGGCAGCACAACAGACTATGGAGGGCAGTGGAAAGGGGGGCAGGGGCAACAAACCAACAATACAGGACTGGCAAGAGAGGCTGTGGCAATATAATAGACCATTGTGGGCAGAAGGAAGAGGCAGTGGTAGTATAACCATATATGCCAACAGACCCGATTCAGCCAGGAAACGTCCAATGTTTTTAAGCTCAAATCGGCTTTATTTGATCTGTCTCCTGTCTACAATCTCCTCTTTTTCAATGTAACTCAAAGGGGAAAATCAATACCCCAGTGTTTTTTTCAAAATCTCCCTCTTACCAAGTTCAAAATGTTCGCAAGTATGGTTCATTGGATCACAGAAGGCAGGAGGAATTGGGGTAGGGACATGGATTCGGATAACAGAGGAGAGGAGGGGCATGAAGAGGTGCACCAAACTGACACTACAGGGCAGGCATCAGGGTTTGCAGCAGCACAATACACCACACAGGGCATGTGGGACGGGAGTGCAGCACAACAATCCATAGAAAGCAATAGGGAGGGGACAGGACCATGCACATGGACAACAGAGAACAGAGGGGAAAGAGGCAATGGTAGCTAGCTGACCATAATGGACAGACAGGAGAGAAAGATGCAGCATAACAGACCATAAAGGGCAGGGGGGACTGATCAGGGGCATTACAATGGAACAGACAAGTCAGGAGGGAGGGAATAGGGGTCTGCACATGGAAACAGAGGGCTGGGGGCAAGGGGGCAGGGCAGGAGCAGCAAGATGACCATGGAGGTCAGGCAGGATGGGCACTAGAAACAAGACTCCCCATGGAGAGCAACAGTGAGACTATGATGGCATACACACAGACCATGGAGGGAAGGTGGGAGGGGTCAGGGGCTGCTAGCTGACCACACAGGGAAGGTGGGAGGAGCCGAGGCAGCACAGAAGACCATGCATAGCAAGCGGGAGGGTTAGTGGCAGCACAATGGCTATGATGGGCAAGAAGGAGGGTGCAGGGGCATGCACAAAGGACCATGGAGGATAGAAGGGAGGGTCAGGACCTGGGCACAGACAAGAGAGTTCAGGGGAAGGGGCCTCACAACAGACCGCGCGGGGCAGGCAGGAGGAGCAGTTGCAGCACAACAGACCAGGGAGGGCAGAAGGGTGTGGCAGTAAAATGGACCATGGAGGACAGGAGGGAGGGGATAGGGGCATGTGGACAGGCATGGTAGAGGTGGCAGGGACAGGTTACAGTCATCTGACAATACTAGGCAGGTGGGAAGGGAGTGGCAGCTCAACAGAACACTCAGAGTAGATAGGGGTGGCTGGTCCATGGAACATGGTTGGCAAAAAGGATGGAGCAGGGGCATGCACAACGACATCGGAGGGCAGGGGGAAGGAGAATAGGGGCAGCAAGCTAAGCACAGAGGCTAAGCAGGAGGTCAATGATGGGGCATTGAATTGGGCAATGGAGGGCAGGAGGAGTGGACTGGTACATCATGCTAAATGGAGGGCAGTGGCAGCACATACGACCATGCATGGCAGGAGGGAGGAGGCTAGTCCATGGATTCAGACAACAGAGGATAGGGAGGAAGGTGGATAGAGCAGCAAGCTAACTGTTCAGAGAAGGTGGGTACTAGGAACTTTATTGTTTTTAAAATGTGTGTCTGTGCGAACTACTTAAAATATTAACAAGTATGCAGCATAATCTCACTTTTATTCAGTAAGAAGAGGACGTTTGTGACTGTGAATCCGGGCTCACTTGGCAGAAACACCCCCTGACCCTCCACCCCCATTGCAAAATGTAATGCCCGTGAAAAGGGTAGGTGAACGCAGTGTTATAAAGAACATAGTCCTGAGAGCACGATTGAAAATGAAAACTAGATATAGTGTATGGTAAAAACTATGCACCAAAAAGTGTGATATAAGATGAACAGGGGCATGAAATATAATATGCAATACATTGTGCGCAATGACAGATTCATTGGAGAGCGCGAGATAGCACAGGGACTAGCGCGTGCTATGCGATATGCGCCTTGGAGTGTAATATGAACAGGACAGTTTTGTGTAACCTAACTAGTCTCTAAAGTTGTAATATAAAATATGTGCTGGGGAGCGTAACGTTGCATATGCACTGTGACAAAGAGTGGAAATGCCAGAAGCCGGTCCTAGGAAGCTTGTTTCCGGTCCAGGGAAGGCATGGCTTGGCAGTTCGGGCTGGACTGTTCCCATGAGGCACACGGTCAGACTGATTTGCATATGACCATGTCTGAACTGGGGCGGCAAAGTGGGCTAAAGAACGGTGATGGATCAAACCCAGATCTGTTGACTGGGTGTGAGTGTTTGATTGGTTCTGATGCTCCGTCCATCACCACCCCCTTTTGTAGTACAAAGATATGGATCCCAGATTGTAATATGTATGTCATAGCGCTGTGCATTATAACATAGGCATCGAGGAAGGCTCGTTAGATGGGGCAATATAACCCGTGCGAAGGCAAGTGTGGCATGACATATTCACGGGGTGGTGTTACAGTGCACATGTGCTAGAGAGTGTCATAGAATACGCACTAGCTGGTGGAATACAACACAGAGGTGTGTGGCACTCGGCGGGCACTGGTGGGTGTAACACAGCATTGGGCTCAGCCAGGAGCGCTGTGACTCTCCAGTGAGGTTCATCTCCTTTCCAGAGAGTAAAATAAAAAGTATTACACATCCGGCGGTGGATGTGTGTTTTATTAACCATGAGGGGGGTTTCTTGCATAGTTTTGGTCGAATTTTTGTTGAATCCCCTTTGAATGGCTTGGTGTGCGTGTGTATTAAGTGTGTCCATCAATAGCTACCCATGTTTGCATAAATAAACGATAAGGGTATCTACTTGGAGAGTGCCCACCAGCGGGGGCGCCGGGATTAGGCACGGTAGGGCGTCAGACACGTCAGAGCTTCACTAGCGGTGTAAACAAATTCCACGTGGATTCATTTTATGCATAGTCGCCTTTTAATGAATATCACGCAAATCGTCATGGTGATAGGTACATACGGTTTGTCCAGCATGTCCTAGGTGTTTCTATAAATATATAGTTTTTTAAAATAATAAAAAACAAAGGCCGGCCCTGGGAGATGGGGTCCCCGGGGCCATAAGTGGCCTGAGGAGGGGGACAATGCAGCCCCCCTCCTAAAGAATAAAAAAAAAAGGCCATTACCCGGGGGTTGGTGTCCCCCGGGCCGATTAAGGCCTTGGGAGGGGGGCCACACAGTCCCCTTCTTAAAACAATAAAAAAAATAAAAGACCGGCATCGCGCAGGAGGCCACGCCCCCTCCTTGCAGCACTCTGCAAATGTGCCCCCTGGCCAGTTGTAAGTTGGAGAATGAATTCCCCTTCAATACTGATGGTCCCTGAGGGCCAACTAGCCCAACAGGTATCTCCAGTATGTGCCAGGGAGCTGCGTTGCAGACAGGTGTTCTGAGGCCACGCCCCTTTTTACACCTCTCTGCAATGCAGCTCTGTGGCGCTTACTGGAGGTACCTAGTGGGCTAGTTTGACCCTAGGGACCCTTAGGATTCTAGGGGGCTTAATCTCTCAACTTAGAACGGCCACAGGGTGCGTTTACACAGTGGTGAAGGGAAGGGACAGGGCCTGAGGTGACGTGTGCAAACACGCCCTGTGGAGCGTTTTAAGTTGGGGAAATAATTCCCTTTCAATCCTGAGGGACCCTGGGGGCCAACTAGCCCACCAGGTGCTTTCCAGCAAGCGCCACTGCTCTGCGTTGCAGAGAGGTGGTGTCGGCCGTGCCCCTTTTTACACCTCTCTGCAATGTACCTAGTGGGATATTTTGCCCCTAGGGACCCTCAGGATTCAAGGGGACTTAATCTCCCAACTTAAAATGGCCACAGGGCGTGTTTACACAGTGGTGAAGGAAGGGGACGGGGCCACTGAGCTGCGTTGCAAAGAAGTGGTCCAGGCCGTGCCACTTTTTACACCTCTCTTCAACGCAGCTCTGTGGTGCATACTGGAGGTACCTAGTGGGCTAGTTGGACCCTAGGGACCCTCAGGATTCAAATGAACTAAATCTCCCAACTAAAAACGGCCACAGGGTGTGTTTACACAGTGGGGAAAGGAGGGGACGGGGCCTGAGGTGACGTTTGCAAACACGCTCTGTAGCGCGTTTTAAGAGGTAGTTTTAATCCCCCTGCCCTATTATATACTAGGAGCTTACAGAGGAGGTCATGCTAATCACAGGGGGACCCCAACACATAGTGTTCCCTAGTGTATGTAGGTGTTTTCACTGTATTCTGAGTGTCTATTAACATAGCACTGGTTCTAGGACTGGTTAGTCAGACTCAGTTACCACCAGTATCCGTCTGAAAAAGTTGAGGGTACAGGATGATTTTGAAACAAGGCTTCTTTCTGCTCTTCTGTTTGTTCTTTCTGCACGTTATCCTTCTTCCTGCACTTTTCTTCGTCTTTTAGGACTTCTGTTGCTCCTATCACTGTAGGCATAGTTAGAAATTAGCATTTAAAAAACCTTTGAAATTCACTGAAAAAACCATAGATTTCAGGCACGTTGTAGTTAGGAATTAGCATTTAAAAAACATTAGAAATTCACTGAAAAAACCATAGGTTTCAGGGGCGTTATAGTTAGCTGGACTTTTCACTCGTACAAAACCATTGAAATTCCCCCGTTATAGTTAGTTCAGCTAACTATAACTCGCGCGCCCGCAATGCACTGCTGATGACGTCACATATTACATGACTCATGGCATGGTCAGTGACATCACTCATGACATCACTGATGATATCTCAAATGACATCACTGATGACATCATCCTTGTGATACAGTGGCAGACCTCCTCTCACCCTAATATAACCTTTGATACACACATTCAAAAATAGAAACTAACATTTTCAAAACAATGGACATACCAATACCAGTTACAACAACCTATTCAGTAATTCTAAGATCCACATACACATCCACTCATTCACCAACAGTCCTATACAGTCACTCATACATGTACTTACTCATCATATGTACTCATACACCTATACATCCTGTTACACAACACCACTCATCCATAGATTTACTCACACACATAGTCACTCATGCTAATAAAGAATCAAACATCCATTTACTTGCATATACAGTTATACACACACCACCACACTTACTTCTACAGAAACTTACACATACTTTTTAAACAATCACTTATAGAAACACATACTTATTCATACAGGAACACTTTCAATCTCTCACTCTCACATATACTCACTTATATACACCAATAGTCACATATACTAGTTTAAAACATATGTAGTTACTCATAAAGACACTATTGAGACAGTAATTCACTCACTAACATACCCATGCACACACTCATCCACCCATACAGTCCTGCACACATGCTGTCTTCAACACATACAAACAGTGAGTCACTAATTCATGCACCTATGCACTACGTAATACCCCCCACCGAACCATACAGACACTCAGACACTCATACCGATACTCAAAAAACCAACTAATAACCTATATAGACACTCATGTAGCTACTCACCAACCCATGCAGCCACTTATACACAAAGTGAGAGACTGATACAGATATTTACATATTTAAACATTACTCACCAAGCCATGTATTCACTAATATATACTTAATCAGTCAGTTATACAATACATTTTTCAAAAACAAATCATCCATTTAGACACTTATATACCCATTTATTCTTCCATCGACCTTGAGATATACATATATAAAACATATTTAATTTTCAGAAAAACACACATTCGCTGGATGATGTCTTCAGTGATATCATCAGTGATGTCATTTGAGATGTCATCAGTGATGTCACTGACCATGTCATGAGTGATGTAATATGTGACGTCAACAGCAGTGCATTGCGGGCGCGTGAGTTATAGTTAGCTGAACTAACTATAACGGGGGAATTTCAATGATTTTGTACGAGGGAAAAGTCCAGCTAACTATAACGCCCCTGAAACCTATGTTTTTTTCAGTGAATATATATATATGTATATATATATATATAATATATATAGATTCAATCAATCAATCAATCATAGCATTTGCAAAGCGCACTACTTACCTGTGAGGGTCACAAGGCGCTGGGGGGTGGGTACTGCTGCTACTGCTCGAAGAGCCAGGTCTTGAGGAGTCTTCTGAAGGTTAGCAGGTCTTGGGTCTGCCGTAGGTGTTCCAGGTCTTGGTGGCGAGGTCGGAGAACGATCTGCCGCTGGAGGTCGCTCTTCGGATGCGGGGGACTGTGGCGAGGGCGAGGTCGGTGGAGCGGAGCTGGCGGGTGGGGGTGTAGAAGCTGAGTCATCTGTTGAGGTACGCTGGTCTGGTGTTGTGGAGTGCCTTGTGTGCGTGGGTGAGAAGCTTGTAGGTTATCCTCTTGTTGACGGGGAGCCAGTGCAGGTCTCTCAGGTGGGGTATGTGAGGCATGTCGAGGATCAGGCATGCAGAGGTGTTCTGGATGCATTGTAGCCGTTTCAGGAGTTTGGCTGACGCTCCTGCGTGGAGGGCGTTTCCGTAGTCCAACCTGCTGCTGACGAGGGCCTGGGTGACCGTTCTTCTCGTTTCAGTGGGGATCCACTTGTAGATCTTGCGGAGCATGCGGAGGGTGTGGAACAGGAGGAAGAGACGGCGTTGACCTGCTTAGTCATGGAGAGGGTGGAGCCTAGGATGACCCCTAGGTTGCATGCGTGGTCGGTCGGTGTTGGACCTGTTACCAGTGCGGTCGGTCACCAGGAGTCGTCCCAGGCCGAGGGGGTGGATCTGAGGATGAGGACCTCCGTCTTGTCTGAGTTCAGCTTCAGTCGGCTGTTCTTCATCCATTTGGCGAAGGCCTTCATTCCATCATGGAGGTTGGTTTTGGCAGTGTGAGGGTCCTTGGTGAGGGATAGGATCAGCTGGGTGTCATCGGCGTAAGAGATGATATTGAGGTCGTGCAGTCGGGCAACGTGGGCGAGCGGTGCCATGTAGATGTTAAACAGCGTTGGGCAGAGGGTTGAGCCCTGGGGTACGCCGCAGATGATCTTGGTGGCTTTGGAGCGGAAGGGTGTGAGGGGGACGCTCTGTGTTCTTCTGGAGAGGAGGATGAGGGCTGCGGTTTCTCCGTTGTCTAGTAGGGTCCTGATGTCAACGGTGGCGGCGATGAGGGCTGTTTCGGTGCTGTGGTTGCTGTGGAACCCGGACTGGGACGGGTCCAGGATGCTGTTTTCCTCGAGATAGCAGGTCAGTTGTTTGATGATGGTCTTCTCGATGACCTTTGCCGGGAATGGGAGCAGGGAGATGGGACGGAAGTTCTTGAGGTCCTTGGGGTCCGCCTTGGGTTTCATGTGTAAGGTGTTGATCTCGGCGTGCTTCCAGCTCGCCGGGAAGATTGCTGTCTCGAAGGAAATGTTGATGGCTTTCTGGAGATGGGGTGCGATGGCGGTGCTGGCTTTGTTGAAGATGTGGTGTGGGCATGGGTCTGACGGAGATCCGGAGTGGATTGTGTTCATGATCTTGATGGTGTCGTCGTCGTTAATGTTGGTCCAGGAAAACAGGCGGTTGGTGCGGTTGATGGCCGTGGGGGCGGCTGTCTCAGTGGTTGTTGGGCGGTCATGGCGTTGAAGCTGTCGTGGATGTCTGCGATCTTGCGATGGAAGAAGGTGGCCAGCGAGTCGCACAGGTCTTGCGAAGGTGGGATGTCGTTGGTGTTGGAGCTGGGGTTGTTGAAGAGCTCTTTGCTGTTGTGCGCGTTGTTGTCTAGGCGGTCTTTGAAGGAAGCCCTTTTGGCATATCTGATGAGGTGATGGTGTCCGGGGGTGGCATTCTTGTGGGCTGCGTAGCTGTCCGGTGTTCATTCATGGAGCCAGTTCTTCTCTAGCTTTTGTCAGGTTTGCTTGGAGGCCTGGAGGTCTTCAGTGAACCAGCTGGCTTTCTTGCTGTTGAAGGATTTCTTGAATGGGGCGAGGGTGTTGGCGCATTCGTCGATCCACTGTCTGAGGTTGCAGGTGGTGGTGGTGGGGTCGGCTGGTGGGCTCTGGGCGAGGGTGGTGGTAAGCTGGTCTTCGGTGACTTTTTTCTCCAGCAGCGGCGAAGCATCTGTTGGGTGCAGTGGTGAGTGGTGGGTTTCCAGAAGGTGAAGTGGATGCAGCGATGGTCGGTCCAGTGGAGTTCGGTGGTGTGGTTGATGGAGAAGTGGGGGCTTGCGGAGAAGATGGGGTCAAGCGTGTGGCCGATGGAGTGGGTGGATGTTGTGACGAGTTGTCTGAGTATGAGGTTGGTTAGGTTGTCGATTAGGGTGGTGGAGTTGGTGTCGTTGTTGTTCTCGAGGTGGAAGTTCAGGTCCCCGAGGAGGATGTAGTCTGTGGAGACGAGGGTGTGTGTGCTGACGAAGTCGGCGATGGAGTCCGCTGAACTGTGGTCGGTGTCCGGGGGGGTCTGTAGATGAGGGTTCCTCTGAGGGTGGTGTTGGGGTCTGTGTGGATCTGGAAGTGCAGGTGCTCGGCGGTGCTGATGGTGTCGTCAGTGTAGGTCAAGACTCTGAGAGTGTTCCTGTGGACGATGGCGATTCCTCCTCCTACTCCCTTGGTGTGGTCCCTGTGGGTGATCTTGTAGCCGTCCGGGGTGGCTATGGTGATGTCGGGTGCCGAGGAGGGGTTCAGCCAGGTCTCCGTCAGGAAGGCGACGTCTGGTGAAGTTGAGTCGAGTAGGTCCCAGAGTTCAACGGCGTGTTTGCGTGCACAGCGGGTGTTTAGAAGACTACATCTGAGGTAGTTGGGTTCTTTCCTGGTCGATAGTTTGGCATGCCGGATGCTGGTGAAGCTGCAGTTCCGGCAGGACAAGGGTCCTTGGGTGCGCTTCGGGGCGGCCAGGCAGCAGGTGCGTGATCGTCCAGTGTTGAGTGCGTGGAGGGTGCTGGCATCGTAGCGGAGTTTGGTGTTGTAGCGGCCGCGGGGGGCAGGTGTTCTGGCACTGGGCACGGTCCAGGCGGGAACAGGCGCATACGGGCTTGCCTTAGGCACACCTTTGGTGCGCCAGCGGCGCGCCTGTTGCGCGCAGCCACACAGCGGCCGCCATTAGACGGGGAGGTGGGAGGGAGGAACAGCTGGGAGGTGGGATCGGACGAATGGGTGAGCTGGGGGCGGGGCTGCAGGGGATGCAGTGGCAGGAAACAGGAAGGAGGAACGGCCACGGGAAACAGAAGGCAAAAAGGGCAGGGAAAAGTACAGGAGGAAAATGATAAAACCAATAAAGCAGAAGAAAACACAGCCCAATCACAGAAAGCAATACAATGCAATACAGCGAGCAGAACCTACGGCCTACCACTGGCCACCAGGGATGAGGCACAGGTGGTAGCCTGAGGGTGGAGGAAGGCCTCGAACACAGTCAGCAGCGGCAGCTGGGCTCAGGACAAGGGTGCAGGCAGGTGGAGCTGCGTGGCGTGGGGAGTGACCTGCCTGGAAGCAGGGTCAAGGGTCACTCTCTACACCGCGCAGCAGCCGCCATAAGAAGTGGAGGTGGGAGGGAGGAGCAGCTGGGAGGTGGGATCGGACGAATGGGCGAGCGGGGGGAGGGGCCGGAGCGGATGCAGCGGCGGGAAATGGGAAGGAGGAACGGCTAAGGGAAATAGAAGGCCAGTACAGGAGGAAAATGATAAAACCAATAAAGTAGAAGCAAACACAGCACAATTACAGAAAGCAATACAATTCACTGAAAAAACCATAGCTTTTAGTGAAAGTTATAGTTAGTTGGACATTTCACTTGTACAAAACCATAGAAATTCCCCCGTTATAATTAGTACAGCTAACTATAACTCGCCCCCCGCAATGCACTGCTGATGACGTCACATATTACATCACTCATGCCATGGTCAGTGACATCACTGATGACATCTCAAAAGGCCAAATTTGGTGCAATTCCATTCAGCAGTTCGGGCTGTAGTCGTGTCTAAAGTTTCCTATGGGAAATACCATGGAGAAAACACGTTTTGGGACTCCCCTTTTTTCTTGGCCCCCGCTTTGCGAATCACCCCGAAACTTTAAGCATAGGAGCTGACTGGAGCGGGCCTTAAGCTTTGAAAATTTCGCTAAGATTCGTCAACCGGCGCCAAAGTTATTGGGAAAACAAAAACAAGTTTCCTATGGAAACTAGGTCCTAACTATAACTATCTCTTAACATGTTCGAGTGCTGTTCAACTGTGGGCAACTTGGAGCGTATATGTGGGGCGGCTGCCCAGCCGCCGAACTTGCACCACCCCGGAGCCGGGGGGGCACGCAGTTTGGAATGTGCTGAGCCGTACTGTGGAACACGGTTATGGGATTTAAAGCAGACACTGCTGGCATTGGCTCATCCAGGGCTTTTAGATTTGGGACACAAATGAGTTCTACTATCTAAAGTATACATTACCTGGACTATATTTCCCATAGTGCAGTGCTGTCATTGGATAGCCCCATCAGGGGGCGTGATAACAGCGCTATGAAAAGAAACCAGGTGCACGCATTCACTTAGCGACTGCCTCTGAGGAAGGACATTTTTTCGAAACGCGTCAGGCTCTCGCACCAGTGACTGTCTGATTGAAACTGCCATCAGAGCCTGCTTATACCCTGTGAATAAAAGGTTTGCCACCTCTTAACTGTGTTCGAGTGCTGTGCAACTGTGGGCAACTTGTAGCGTATATATGTATATATATATCTATATATATATATATATATATATATATATATATATATATATATATATATATATATATATATATATATATATATATATATATTACCTACTGGCGGTCGCCAGTAGGTAGTTATAGTTAGGACCACGTTTCCATAGGAAATCCGCAACATTCTATTTTGAATAACTTTGGCGCCGGTCGACGAATCCTCGCGAATTTTTCAAAATAGGTGGGGCGCTATGCTCCGCTCCTACCCTGAAAGTCTCGGGGGGATTCGTCAAGCGGGGGCTGAGATAAAAGGGGGGTCCCAAAACGCGTTTTTCCCATGCATTTTTCCATAGGACCTTTAGACAGGGCTACAGCCCGAACGGCTGAACAGAATTACTAGAAATTTGGCAGAGAGGTAGTCCTCAGGTCAAGGAAGTGCCTTTTGTAGGTTTGGTGTAAATCTGTTCAGTAGATTATGAGAAAATAGCCTTTAAATCAATATATATATCTGAGCCAGCTTACGGTGCGCTTACGGTACGCTTACCGTACACGTACGGTGGCGTGCGCGAGCGCGATTCTGATTGGCTCTTAGATCTTAGTAAACATTCGAATCGGCCGAAACCAGGAAGCGGCGGCCGCCATTTTCTCTCTCGCACTGAGAGTGATGTTTAAAATATAAAGCACAAAAACATGTAAAGGGGCTGTTTAGACAGCTCCCACACACATAGCAATGTTGAGGGAGTCCCCAAAGATCCCCCAAGGCCAAAAACGGATTTTTATTTTTTTCGCTAATTTCGCCGATTACGCTTACCGTACGCGTACGGTAAACAATTATAAAAAAAAAAAAATTATCCACACTCTCCCCACCCCGTGTGCAATTGGTGCCCGAAGGTCACCAATTGAGCATGGCTTATTAAAGCTGAGTTAAACTAAAATATTAAAAAAACTAATAATAAAAAAAAAAAATTATCCACACTCTCTCCACCCCGTGTGCAAATGGTGCCCGAAGGGCACCATTTGTGCATGGCTTATAAGATATACGAAAAATTAAAATATTACCTTTCAAAATGAAGTGCATCATATGTCCTCCATGTGCGCACGGTGCGCGAAGCGCATCGTGCGTACATGGCCCATCTAGCGTAACGTGGGCACGCGGTGCGCATAGCGCACCGCGTGCCCACCGTGCGTGCACGGCACTAACTGCGTAAAGTGGGCGCGCGGTGCGCGAAGCGCACCGCGTGCTCACTGTGCGCGCATGGTGCGCGAACTGCGTTAAGTGGGCGCGCACGCCACGAATGGCGTAAAGTAACTTAGCATTTAAAAAAACGTACAAATTCACTGAAAAAACCATAGGTTTCACACACGTTATAGTTAGGAATTAGCATTTAAAAAACCTTGCAAATTCACTGAAAAAACCATAGGTTTCACACATGTTATAGTTAGCGGAAATTTTACTGATAAAAAACCAATGAAATTCCCCCGTTATAGTTAGTGCAGGCAACTATAACTCACGCGACCGCAATCTTCTGCTGATGACATATGTGTCTTTATGAAAAAAAAATATTTGTAATATATGTATAGCTAAAAATGTATGGAAGAAGAAATGGGCAAATAAGTGTCTAAATACAGTATTAGCATCAGCAGAGGATTGCGGTCGCGTGAGTTATAGTTGCCTGCACTAACTATAACGGGGGAATTTCATTGGTTTTTTATCAGTAAAATTTCCGCTAACTATAACATGTGTGAAACCTATGTTTTTTTCAGTGAATATATATATATATATAATCTACTGGCGGTCGCCAGTAGATAGTTATAGTTAGGACCGAGTTCCCATAGGAAATCTGAAAATTCTATTTTGAATAACTTTAGCGCCGGTTGACTTATCTTCTTGAAATTTTCAAAACTAATGGGGCGCTCCGCTCAGCTCCTACCCTGAAAGTCTCGGGGTGATTCGTCAAGCGGGGGCTGAGAAAAAAGGGGGGTCCCAAAACGCGTTTTCCCCATGCATTTTCCCATAGGACCTTTAGTCGGCTGAACAGAATTACTTGAAATTTGGCAAAGAGGTAGTCCTCAGGTCAGGCATGTGCCTTTTGCATATATGGTGTCAATCTGTTCAGTAGTTCCTGAGAAAATAAAAAGTAAAATCATATATATATCTGGGCGGAGCCTAACCACACATCTCATCGTGAGATCTGATTGGCTGTCAGCACTTCATCCAAGAAGTGTTGGCAGCCATCTTGGGACCAATTTACATGATAGCACCTCATTAAAAAGCATTGCAGTTAATAGAAGGTTTTAAGACTTTAGTTACATTATAAATCATTTGTTGATGGTACCATACTCATTTTAGGAATTGTGGTGTGTTCTAAGGTGATTTTACCATGTGAAAAAGCCTTCTGCTGTGATATCATGAATCATGTTTGAGAGAAAACTATTTTCTCATGCTTTTCCCACAGAGGTTTGGAAGGTGATCTATAAGCTAAACTGAGAGCATATTTTCTGTAAATTCACATTATCTTTCTCAGTCATGTGAGAATGAAGTCTGACACTCTCAGTAAAACATGTACATCCAACAAGGGCAGAGACTGTCAGTTGATTCCTTTGTGTTCTACTGCAGCTTCCCAGAGTGTTCTAAAGAACAACTAGAGCGCTAACAGTCCTACTTATGACAAACGTATGGCACACCTGAAGCCATCTTGGTTGGAATAAAGTGGTAACACTTAAAACATTTAATTTACTAAGGAACAAAATGAGGGGGTTCATTTTGCCATAGAAATTATGATTAGTGCTGAAGAAAGAAAAATTAGGGCACATTTTGAGTGACTTCTCAAATTCTCTTCTAATTCATTAAAAAATTCTGATATGCAGACTGAAACATGCACTTTTAATACCAGCAGCAGACTTCCGTGGTGAGCAGTAGCTTTACTACAGTGATCTAATGAGCAACTAGAGTGCTAACATTCAGAATTTATGGCAAATGTGTGACATATCTGAATACCTTCTTGATGGAATCAAAGTAAAAAACTAAAAGCATTTCCTACTGAGGAGACGGCAGTAAATGAGGAAATTATGAAACTTCATAACAAATAAATCTCCCAAGATGGCCACTAGAGACAAAAGAGCCCAAATGCAGCACAAATATCACCCACATGTAGCCCAATGACAGAAGTGTGCAAAACACTTATTGTTTGTGTATTTGCAGTTTTATATAGTGCAGACTTGTCAGGTATTGGAGTGCTTTACATGAGCATTGGTTACATCACACAAGATCAAATTCATTTTGGTTGTAGACATGGGGAGATTAAGTGATTTGACCAGAATCACAGAATGTTGAGCTGAAGCAGAAACTCCAACCTGGTTCCTCAGTTGCAAAGTCTGCAGCTCTGTAAGTAACACCACATCCTCTCCCCTAGGTGCAACATTTAATCAAGTGGTCAACTGGATAAAAAACATAAAGATTACATATAATTTAAAAGTTCTGTGTCGCTATTTGAAAACTCAGAAAATGTGTCCTCATTTTAGTTTTTTAGAGCACTAACCATACTTTTGATGCAAATAAGACCCTCTCATATATGTAACTTCTAAAGGAAATACTCTAGGTATTACAGTTTTGATTACATCAAGGCGTTCCACACTTTTGTAATAAATATAGAATGTTAGCAATCTAGTTGTTCATTGGGATACTGTTGCGAGGCAGAGGCCAGGGGCACGGACTCTGAACATTGAAGGCAGGTAGGAGAGTGCAGAGGCAACAATTTGACCACACTGGGCAGGCAGGAAGGGCAGTGGCAGCACAACAGACTATGGAGGGCAGTGGAAAGGGGGGCAGGGGCAACAAACCAACAATACAGGACTTGCAAGAGAGGCTGTGGCAATATAATAGACCATTGTGGGCAGAAGGAAGAGGCAGTGGTAGTACAACCATACATGCCAACAGACCCGTTTCAGCCCGGAAACGTCCAATATTTTTAAGCTCAAATGGGCTTTATTTGATCTTTCTCCTGTCTACAATCTCCTCTTTTTCAATGTAATTCAAAGGGGAAAATCAATACCACCGTTTTTTTCAAAATCTCCCTCTTACCAAGTTCAAAATGTTCGCAAGTATGGTACATTGGATCACGGTAGGCAGGAGGAATTGGGGTAGGGACATGGACTCGGACAACAGAGGACAGGAGGGACATGGAGAGGTGCACCAAAATGACCCTACAGGGCAGGCATCAGGGTTTGCAGCAGCACAATAACCACACAGCGCATGCGGGACGGGAGTGCAGCACAACAATCCATAGAAAGCAATATGGAGGGGACAGGACCATGCACATGGACAACAGAGAACAGAGGGGAAAGAGGCAATGGTAGCTAGCTGACCATAATGGACAGACAGGAGAGAAAGCTGCAGCATAACAGACCATAAAGGGCAGGAGGAACGGATCAGGGGCATTACAATGGAACAGACAAGCCAGGAGGGAGGGAATAGGGGTCTGTGCATGGAAACAGAGGGCTGGGGGCAAGGGGGCAGGGCAGGAGCAGCAAGATGACCATGGAGGTCAGGCAGGATGGGCACTAGAAACAAGACACACCATGATGAGCAACAATGAGACTATGATGGCATACACACAGACCATGGAGGGAAGGTGGGAGGGGGTCAGGGGCAGCTTGCTGACCACACAGGGAAGGTGGGAGGGGCCATGGCAGCACAGAAGAAAATGCATGGCAAGCTGGAGGGTTAGTGGCAGCACAATGGCTATGATGGGCAAGAAGGAGGGTGCAGGGGGATGCACAAAGGACCATGGATGATAGAAGGGAGGGTCAGGACCTGGGCACAGACAAGAGAGTTCAGGGGAAGGGGCCTCACAACAGACCGCGCGGGGCAGGCAGGAGGAGCAGTTGCAATACAACAGACCAGGGAGGCAGAAGGATGTGGCAGTAAAATGGACCATGGAGGACAGGATGAAGGGGATAGGGGCATGGCATGTGGACAGGCAGGGTGGAGGTGGCAGGGACAGGTTACAGCCATCTGACAATGCTAGGCAGGTGGGAGGGGAGTGGCAGCTCAACAGAACACTCAGAGTAGATAGGAGTGGCAGGTTCATGGAACATGGTGGGCAAAAAGGATTTAGCAGGTGGAAGGAGAATAGGGGCAGCAAGCTAAGCACAGAGGCTAAGCAGGAGGTCAATGATTGGCCATAGAATTGGGCAATGGAGGGCAGGAGGAGTGGACTGGTACATCATGCTAAATGGAGGGCAGTGGCAGCACATCAGACCATGCATGGCAGGAGGGAGGAGGCTAGTCCATGGATTCAGACAACAGAGGATAGGGAGGAGGTGGATGGGGCAGAAAGCTAACTGTTAAGAGAAGGTGGGTATTAGGAACTTTATTGTTTTTAAAATGTGCGAACTACTTAAAATATGAACAAGTATCCAGCATAATCTCACTTTTATTCAGGAAGAAGAGGACGTTTGTCTGTGACTCCTGGCTCACTTGGCAGAAACACCCCCTGACCCTCCACCCCCATCGCAAAATGTAATGCCCGTGAAAAGGGTAGGTGGACGCAGTGTTATATAGAACATAGCCGATTGAAAATGAAAACTAGACATAGTATATGGTATAAACTATGCACCAAAAATTGTGATATAAGATGAACCGGGGCGTGAAATATAATATGCAATACATTGTGACTCTAAAGTGAGGTTCGTCTCCTTTCCAGAGAGTAAAATAAAAAGTATTACACATCCGGCGGTGGATGTGTGTTTTATTAACCGTGAGGGGGGTTTCTTGCATAGTTTGGTCGAATTTTTGTTGAATCCCCTTTGAATGGCTTGGTGTGCGTGTATATGAAATGTGTCCGTCAATAGCTACCCATGTTTGTATAAATAAACGACAAGGGTGTCTACTTGGAGAGTACCCACCGGCGGGGGTGCTGGGATTAGGCACGGTAGGGCGTCAGACACGTCAGAGCTTCACTAGCAGTGTAAATACATTCCATGTGGATTCATTCTATGCAGAGTCGCCTTTTAATGAATATCACGCAAATCGTCATGGTGATAGGTACATACGGTTTGTCCAGCATGTGAATGAATGAATGAATGAAAACAAATTTATAAAGCGCAACTCAGCCCAATGGGCATCAGGGCGCCTAACCAAAAGCTAGATAGATAGAATGGACTTGCTTACTGGTAGGCCTTAATGAAACACCATGTTTTGAGCGCTTTTTTAAACTGGACAAGTGACGGTTGAGCCTTAATTTCTGCGGGAAGGGCATTCCATAAACGGGGAGCCAAATTGGAGAAAGCTCTACCACCCCATCTGACTTTCTTTACCCGGGGGACTACCAAAAGATTCTTCTCAGAAGAACGCAGGCTCCTGCTCGGAGTATAGAAGGTTAGCAAAGAGCCAAGTGCGTTAGAGAATCCGGAGAAAAGGGCTCCAAACACTAAGCATAGGAGTTTAAAAGAAATCCTCTGCTGGATTGGAAGCCAGTGCAGGCTTTTTCTGGCTAAAGTAGCCGAGGACAAAATGGATGCGGCTATAACGAATCTTGCTGCGGCATTCTGTACCACCTGGAGGCGAGAGATAAGGCCCTTGTTGATATCAGCATACAAAGCATTACAGTAGTCCAATCTTGAACCCACTAGAGCAACTACCGTCTGCGTACGAGCCTGAGGGGAGAGATAGTGAACAATTCTCCTCAGAATCTTGATGACCCCCCAACAAGTGGCCACCGTTCTGTTAACCTGTAGAGTCATATTCAGTGAGGTGTCAAATATAACGCCGAGATTCCTAGCTGAACAAGATGGCATAGGGCATGTTCCCAAAGATGGGGACCACCACTCATTGGACCAGATATCCTGATTGTTACCAAAAATCAACACCTCTGTTTTTTCACCGTTCAGCTTCAGGGAATTTTGAATCATCCATTCTGCAACTGCTTGCATGCAGTTCCTGAAGTTGAGAGCGGAGGTGCAGGCCGAATGAGCTAAGGACACCATAATTTGGGTATCATCGGCGTATGACACCACCTCCATCCCCTGAGATTTCACAAGCCTAGCAAGTGGGGCCACATAGATGTTGAACAGGGTCGGGCTCAAGGCCGACCCCTGTGGAACCCCACATTGCAGGGATTTAGCAGGGGAGAGGAACTCTCCAATCTTGACCCTCTGCTCTCTTAGCTCTAAAAAAAGAGGACAGAAGGCTCAGGGCCGGGCCCGCTACTCCTAACTCCCTCAAACGAGGTGGTAAAGTTGAGGGAGACAGGGTGTCGAAGGCTGCCGTAAGATCCAATAGGACCAAAAGAGTGGTCTGACCCTGGTCCACCTTCAGTCGGATGTTGTTCACCACCATAGTAAGTGCCGACTCCGTACTATGGAATTTTCTGAAACCATGTTGGGAGTTGTCCAGATAACCAGAGGAGTCCAGAAAGGCCGACAGATGAAAATTCAGGTGGGATTCGAGCATTTTAGCTGGAGCGGGCAGCAGGGATATCGGACGGAAGTTTTTCAGTATTTCTGGGTCCAAGGTGGGCTTCTTAAGCAAGGGCCTCACTATCGCCTTTTTCCAGGTTACTGGAAAGGCCCCTGTGCCATGGCATCGTTCATCACCTCCAGCAAAGGAGGTAATAACATATCCTGACGTGATTTCAACACTTTCAGGGGACAAGGATCCTGAGGAGAGGCTGATTTTGTCTTTTTCAGCAAAAGCTCAAGCTCCTCAAGGGACAGCGGAGGAAAATGAGTAAGGGTCTTAGACAGATCTCTATTCCACAAACCCATTATTTCCAAGGCCGAGGAAAAATGAATACCCAAAGTGATCCTCTGTGATTCCAGGGCAAGGTAGATGTCCTCAATTTTATTGTGGAAGAACTCCGAGATTTTATTGCACAGCTCTTGCGACCCTACCACAGGATCAGGCACTTGAAGAGAACAGAGGGAATCCACGATCTTTAAAAGTTCCTTAGATGACGAAAGGGATGAGGTGAGATTAGAGAAAAACTCCTGCTTTTCCTTTATCACCTGGCCTTATAATCTTGCAGCAGATGTTTATATGTCTCTCTTTCCCTGGGGTCCCAGAATTTCCACCATTTCCTTTCCTGTCTCCTAACGCCCTGCCTCAAAAGCCTTAATGGCTCAGAGAACCACGGAGCAGAAGGTTTACGTGTTGCTGCATACCGAAGGGAAGTGGGGGCTAACACATCAACCGCTCTAGAGATGGAATTAGCGAGCTCTTGTGCAGCCTCACCAACTTCCTTGGTAGAGGAATGTGGGCTAGCCGCTATGAAAGGAATAAGAGATTCGTTAGTAATATTCTTGTAGCACCTTTTAGGTACTCTATTAGTGGAGCTCAGTTTAGGCGCCCCTACAAGGGGAACTGCTAGTCCTAAGGGCACTGCCAGATGATCGGACCAAATCAGCTGTAAGGGGGGACCGACTGACAACCTCGGGTCGTTGGAGAACACCCCATCTAAAATATGACCCGCTCGATGAGTTGGACTGCTTACCAATTGGCTAAAGCCACACGCGTCCAGCGAGTCAACCAGGGAAAGTGTATCGTTGGAACCCAAATCATCCAAATGAAAATTTAGATCTCCAAGAATGGTCAGATGGGGCTTACCAAAATAAGGTTCCAGAATTCTAAGCAGCTCACAGCTAAAATTAGATCTAGGACCAGGTGGTCTGTAAAAGAGAACACCTGTAATAGATACAGACGGGGAGCAAAAACTACAGAAGTACAAGTCCTCAAAAGAGTCTGAAGACTCGGACAGGGCTTTAATACTACAAGTCAGGGAAGTTTCATAGAGAATAGCCAGCCCACCTCCCCTACATCTTGTTCTATCGAGTCTCTGCAAAGCATATCCATCCGGAATAGCCAACCGTAAATCATGACCAGCAGAGTCCGACGCCCAGGTTTCAGTAACGAAAACCCAAGAAGGTTTCCTCGCGGTCACAAACTCATGAAAAGCCACATTGTTTTTAATAAGAGACCTAACATTAACTAGGAATGCCCTTTCTGAGTTGAGTATCGTTCCCTTGAATGATAGGAGCATGAATCACCCCCTTATTGGAGCGTGAGGGCAATAAGGTGCCATTACAGGTATGACAAACTGTAGAGCGTGAGAGGCCCTCAGGCGAAAACCTGTGGTGACATACTAAAGGGGAAGGCTTTAGTGCAATCAGCTCCTGCAAGGAATATGAGTGAAATACCTGAGTCATAGAGAACATATCCTCAATGCCCAGGCCGTCCTGCAGCGCGTCCTCAGCGCGGATGGGCGCAGACGGGCTGAACTCAGGCGTAACTCCGGCGGAAATCCGGCGACCCCGCTGCGCGAGTCCGCTGCGCGTAAACATGACCCCCTTATGTGTACGTCTAGCGTCCTTGTGACGACTATAACGTCCGATGACCAAGATGGCGACCGCCAGGCGTCCCAATGAACCCCCAATATGGCAGACAAGCTCAACTTATCCGGGAAAGGGACCCGCCCAACAGCGGTGAAATAGGCGTTTTAACGTGCGAGTAAGAGGGCAGGTAGGAAGGCTAACAATAAAAACAGGGGATAATGCAAAGTAACTTTAACACAAATGCAAAAACGGGCATTTTATAAAAGCCAATAGTAAGCGAAATGGCAAGCAATAGATAGAAGCATGCGCTCTAGACGCTCTCACCTAGCAGACTCTCCACCTAATTTACCCCCCTTATGTAGACGTCTAGCGTCCTTGTGACGACTAGAACGTCCGATGACCAAGATGGCGACCGCCATCCTTGTCCTAGGTGTTTCTATAAATATATATATTTTAAAAATAATAAAAAACAAAGGCCGGCCCCGGGGGATGGTGTCCCCGGGGCCATAAGTGGCCTGAGGAGGGGGGCAACGCAGCCCCCTCCTAAAGATTTTTTTTTAAAAAGGCCATGACCCGGGGGTTGGGGTCCCCGGCGCCGATTAAGGGCCAAATTAATTTTTTTCAACAAAAAATAATTAGGGTGCAGTGCAGGCCCTGGGGGATGGGGTCCCCAGGGCCAGTAAATTAGAAAAAGAAGGGGGGCCACACAGCCCTCCGTCTTAAAAAAATTAAAAAAATAAAAGACCGGCGTCGCGCTGGAGGCCACGCCCCTCCTTGCAGCACTCTGCAAACGCGCCCCCTGGCCAGCTGTAAGTTGGGGAATTAATTCCTCTTCAATACTGAGGGTTCCTGAGGGCCAACTAGCCCAACAGGTATCTCCAGTATGCGCCAGGGAGCTGCGTTGCAGACAGGTTTTCTGAGGCCACGCCCCTTTTTACACCTCTATGCAACGCTGCTCTGTGGCGCTTACTGGAGGTACCTAGTGGGCTAGTTCGACCCTAGGGACCCTTAGGATTCATGGGTACTTAATCTCTCAACTTAGAACGGCCAAAGGGCGCGTTTACACAGTGGTGAAGTGAGGGGACGGGGCCTGAGGTGACGTTGGCAAACACGCCATGTGGCGCGTTTTAAGTTGGGGAAATAATTCCCTTTCAATCCTGAGGGACCCTGGGGGCCAACTAGCTCACCAGGTGCTTCCAGTAAGCGCCACTGCTCTGCGTTGCAGAGAGGTGGTGCAGTCCGTGCCCCTTTTTACACCTCTCTGCAATGGCGCTTACTGGACATACCTAGTGGGCTATTTTGCCCCTAGGGATCCTCAGGATTCAAGGGGACTTAATCTCCCAACTTAAAAAATGGCCACAGTGCGTGTTTACACAGTGGGGAAGTGAGGGGACGGGGCCTGAGGTGACGTGTTCAAGCACGCCCTATGGCGCGTTTTAAGTCGGGGAAATAATTCCCCTTCAATCCTGAGGGCCCCTGGGAGCTAACTAGCCCACCAGGTGCTTCCAGTAAGCGCCCCTGAGCTGCGTTGCAGAGAGGTGGTCCAGGCCATGCCACTTTTTACACCTCTCTGCAACGCAGCTCTGTGGCGCTTACTGGAGGTATCTAGTGGGCTAGTTGGACCCTAGGGACCCTCGGGATTCAAATGAACTTAATCTCCCAACTAAAAACGGCCACAGGGTGCGTTTACACAGTGGTGAAGGGAGGGGACGGGGCCTGAGTTAACGCGTGCAAACAAGCCCTGTGGCGCGTTTTAAGTTGGGGAAATAATTCCCCTTCAATCGTGAGGGACCCTGGGGGCCAACTAGCCCACCAGATGCTTCTAGTAAGCGCCACTGCGCTGCGTTGCAGAGAGGAGGTCTAGGCCGTGCCCCTTTTTACATCACTCTGCAACGCAGCTCTGTGGCACCTACTGGAGGTACCTAGTGGTCTAGTTGCACCCTAGGGACCCTCAGGATTCAAGGGGACTTAATATCCGAATGTAAAACGGCCACAGGGCGTGTTTACACAGTGGGGAAGTGAGGGGACGGGGCCTGAGGTGACGTGTGCAAACACACCCTGTGGCGCGTTTTAAGAGGTAGTTTTAATACCCTGCGCTATTATATACTAGGGGCTTACAGAGGAGGTCATGCTGATCACAGGGGGACCCCAACGCATAGTTTTCCCTAGTGTATGTAGGTGTTTTCACTGTATTCTGAGTGTCTTTTAACATAGCACTGGCTCTAGGACTGGTTAGTCAGACTCAGTTACCACCAGTATCCATCTGAAAAAGTTCAGGGTACAGGATGATTTTGCAACAAGGCTTCTTTCTGCTCTTCTGTTTGTTCTTTCTGCACGTTTTCCTTCTTTCTGCACTTTTCTTCGTCTTTGAGGACTTCTGTTGCTTCTTTCTGAATTTCTTTTTTTTCTTTCTGTGCGTTTTTTCTTCTTTCTTCACATGTCCTATCTCTGTAGGCATAGTTAGAAATTAGCATTTAAAAAACCTTTGAAATTCACTGAAAAAACCATAGGTTTCAGGCATGTTATAGTTAGGAATTAGCATTTACAAAAACCTTAGAAATTCACTGAAAAAACCACAGGGTTCAGGGGCGTTATAATTAGCTGGACTTTTCACTCGTACAAAACCATTGAAATTCCCCCGTTATAGTTAGTTCAGCTAACTATAACTCGCGCGCCCGCAATGCACTGCTGATGACATCACATATTACATCACTCATGACATGGTCAGTGACATCACTCATGACATCACTGATGACATCTCAAATGACATCACTGATGACATCATCCTTGTGATAGAGTGGCAGACCTCCTCTCCCCCTAATAAACCTTTGACACACACATTCAAAAATAGAAACACAATTTTTCAAAACACTGGACATACCAATATCAGTTACAAAACAACCTATTCAGTAACTCTAAGATCCACATACACATCCACTCATTCACCAACAGTCCTATACAGTCACTCATCATATGTACCCATACACCTATACATCCTGTTACACAACGCCACTCATCCATAGAGTTACTCACACACATAGTCACTCATGCTAATAAAGAATCAAACATCCATTTACTTGCATATACAGTTATACACCCACCATCACACTTACTTCTACAGAAACGTACACATACTTAGTCTTTTAAACAATCACTTATAGAAACACATACTTATTCATACAGGAACTCTTTCAATCTCTCACTCTCACATATACTCACTTATATACACCAATAGTCACATATACTAGTTTAAAACATATGTAGTTACTCTTAAAGACACTATTGAGACAGACATTCACTCACTAACACACCCATGTACACACTCATCCACCCATACAGTCCTGCACACATGCTGTCTTCAACACATACAAACAGTGAGTCACTCATTCATGCACCTATGCACTACATAATACCCCCCACCGAACCACACAGACACTCAGACACTCATACTGATACTCAAAAAAACAACTAATAACCTATATAGACACTCATGTAGCTACTCACCAACCCATGCAGCCACTTATACACAAAGTGAGAGACTGATACAGATATTTACATATTTAAACATTACTCACTAAGCCATGTATTCACTAAGATACACTTAATCAGTCAGTTATACAATCAATTTTTCAAAAACAAATCATCCATTTAGACACTTATATACCCATTTCTTCTTCCATCGACCTTGAGATATACATATATAAAACATATGTAATTTTCAGAAAAACACACATTCACTGGATGATGTCATCAGTGATGTCATTTGAGATGTCATGAGTGATGTCATGAGTGATGTCACTGACCATGTCATGAGTGATGTAATATGTGACGTCATCAGCAGTGCATTGTGGACGTGCGTGTTATAGTTAGCTGAACTAACTATAACAGTGGAATTTCTCTGGTTTTGTACGAGTTAAATGTCCAGCAAACTATAACGTCCCTGAAACCTATGGTTTTTTCAGTGAATTTCCAAGGTTTTTTAAATGCTAATTTCTAACTATAATATCTGTAAAACCTATGGTTTTTTCAGTGAATATATATATATAAACACAAGGGCTTTTTAGAGCCGCCTTATATTCCCAATATCGGCTCGCAGAGTGACAGCTGTGGTCTGGCTAGCAGAGGGAGACCTGCGGGACGTCGGGCAGTCTCGCAGAGGAAGAGCTGTGGTCCGTGGGCTCGGCTCGCAGAGGGAAAGCTACAGGCTGTTGGCTAACAAAAGCACAGCAGCGTACTGGCTTGCAGAGGGAGAGCTGTGGTCTGACTCGTGGAGGGAGACCAATGGACCAACAGACCTGCTAGCAGAGACACAGCTACGAGCTAACGGGCTGGCTTGCAGAGGTACAGCTGCAGGCCCGAGCTGTGACCTGACGGGCTGACTTGCAGAGGGAGAGTAACGGGCCAACGGGCCTGCTATCACAGACACAGATATGAGTTAACAGTGTTGCTCGCAGATGCAGAGCTGTGTGCCGACGGACTTGCTTCTAAAGGCATAGCCGCGAGCTGGTGATGTGGGGAGAGGGACCGTGAAAGGGGTATCTCGCACAGGCAGAGCTACGGTATATTTTCAGTGTTGCCTCATGGGGGAATTTCAATGGTTTAGTACGAGTGAAAAGTCCAGCTAACTATAACGCCCCTGAAACCTGTGGTTTTTTCAGTGAATTTCTAAGGTTTTTTTAAATGCTAATTCCTAACTATAACGTGCCTGAAACCTATGGTTTTTTCAGTGAATATATATATATATATATATATATATATATATATATATATTCACTGAAAAAACCATGGGTTTCACACACGTTATAGTTAGGAATTAGCATTTAAAAAACCTTAGAAATTCAGTGAAAAAACCATAGGTTTCACACATGTTATAGTTAGCTGGACATTTTACTCGTAAAAAACCAATGAAATTGCCCCGTTATAGTTAGTTCAGCTAACTATAACTCGCGCGCCCGCAATGCACTGCTGATGACGTCACATATTACATCACTCATGACATGGTCAGTGACATCACTCATGACATCACTGATGACATCTCAAATGACATCACTGATGACATCACTGATGACATCATCCTTGTGATAGAGTGGCAGACCTCCTCTCACCTTAATATAAGCTTTGATACACACATTCAAAAATAGAGACTAAAAATTTCAAAACAATGGACAAACCAATACCAGTTACAACAACCTCTTCAGTAATTCTAAGATCCACATACACATCCACTCATTCACCAACAGTCCTATACAGTCACTCATACATGTACTCACTCATCATATGTACTCATACATCTATACATCCTGTTACACAATGCCACTCATCCATAGAGTTACTCATACACATAGTCACTCATGCTAATAAAGAATAAAACATACATTTACTTGCATATACAGTAATACACACGCCACCATACTTACTTCTACGGAAACTTACACATACTTAGTCTTTTAAACAATCACTTACAGAAACACATACTTATTCATACAGGAACTCTTTCAATCTCTCCCTCTCACATATACTCACATATATACACCAATAGTCACATATACTAGTTTAAAACATATGTAGTTACTCCTGAAGACACTATTGAGACAGTCATTCACTCACTAACACACCCATACACACACTCATCCACCCATACAGTCCTGCACACATACTGTCTTCAACACATACAAACAGTGAGTCACTCATTCACGCATCTATGCACTACGTAATACCCCCCACCGTACCATACAGACACTCAGACTGATACTCAAAAAAACAACTAATAACCTATATAGACACCCATGTAGCTACTCACCAACCCATGCAGCCACTTATACACAAAGTGAGAGATACACTTAATCAGTCAGTTACACAATCAATTTTTCAAAAACAAATCATCCATTTAGACACTTATATACCCATTTATTCTTCCATCGACCTTGAGATATACATATATAAAACATATTTAATTTTCAGAAAAACACACATTCACTGGATGATGTCATCAGTGATGTCATCAGTGATGTCATTTGAGATGTCATCAGTGATGTCATGAGTGATGTCACTGACCATGTCATGAGTGATGTAATATGTGACGTCATCAGCAGTGCATTGCGGGCGCGCGAGTTATAGTTAGCTGAACTAACTATAACGGGGCAATTTCATTGGTTTTTTACGAGTAAAATGTCCAGCTAACTATAACATGTGTGAAACCTATGGTTTTTTCACTGAATTTCTAAGGTTTTTTAAATGCTAATTCCTAACTATAACGTGTGTGAAACCCATGGTTTTTTCAGTGAATTTCTAAGGTTTTTTAAATGCTAATTCCTAACTATAACGTGTGTGAAACCCATGGTTTTTTCAGTGAATTTGCAAGGTTTTTTAAATGCTAATTCCTAACTATAACGTGTGTGAAACCCATGGTTTTTTCAGTGAATTTGCAAGGTTTTTTAAATGCTATTTTTTTTTTTTATTCTTCATTTTTTTCAAACATATTTTTAATTTAATTTTCTTATCTTTTATAAAGACTATGCTTAAATTTTTAAAATCCTTAAATATTTTTTTTATATATATTTTTTAAAATAAACATGTAAAATGTATTTCCAGATTTTTTTTTTTTTTTTTTTTTTTTATAGTACGCGTACCGTAAGCTCACGGTAAGCGTACGGTTTACGCAACGTCCGTAATCTATCTACGCTGCTTGCGTATAGTTACGTACATTGCGTAGCCGCGCGTACTGCGCGTGGGACGCGTGCGCGCTTACGCAACACGCGCACGTTACGCGGAAGTGCCGGGGAGTGACTGTTATGCGCATGCGCGCAAGCGCGTGTCTTTTTTACGCGCACGCGTACTTTTTGCCGTAAGCGCACCGTAAGCGTACCGTAAGCGTACGGTAGGTCATGTGATCATGAAACACAACTTTTGATTGGTTGAAAGTACTTTCAGTTCTAGAACTCTCCTACACCACACCCATTCCCCTCATTTCTGCTTGTGATCCCTTGGGAGAAGGAGCTGGTTTGTCTTTGGGATACGATGGCAGAACAGCAGAGCTCTTCTGAGAGTGAGGCTAGCACCAGCAGCACTTTCTTGAGGCAGAGAGCGAGGAAAGTAAAGCCTTCTTATGTTTGGGATTATTTTACTTTTCCAGAAGGCCAGCAAAAGGTGAATGCACCCTTAGTTACTTGCAAGCTGTGTCAGCGTGTACTTTCTAGAGGTAATCCTAACAGGAAGTATTCCTTTGGGAATCACACCATGAAGAGACACCTCCAGGATGTACACAGAAGGACACATGGTCATCTTTTTGGAGGTAACTCTTCAGAAAGACGAGCCAGTACATCCACAGCAGCTCAGCCTGGACCATCACCTGCAGGGCAGACTCCTTCTTCTGCAGGTCAGGTGAGCCCTTCATCTGTGGGGGGGAGAATCTCCTTTTGCTGGCCCTCTGGAAATTAACCCTCGGTTTGCGAGGGTTGAAGTACGGTGCGCCACTTGTCACGATCTAATTACTTATAGGGAGACCAGTGTTTCCCTGGTGAACAGTAAAATAGATCAGCACACTTGTCGTACCGTCTAATATTCCCAATCTTTCTTTCCTCTGTCCCTGCATGAACACAACGGTTCTTTTAAGAGCCAACCTTATCTTTCATCTTTTTTTTACATATATTTTTTAAAACTTTTTTTTTTTTTTTTTTACCGTACGCGTACGGTAAGCGTACCTTTTTTTTTATTTTTTAAAAAAAACACTAAAAATCATTTATCACATTATAAAGTCCTTGAGAGACTACAATTTTTATTATTGACTTACCATACTCACTCAAAAAAATATTTATTCATTTGTTTTTTTAAAAAATAGTTTTTAAAATGGTTGTAGTTTCCGAAAATTTTCTATATCGATCTGAAAAAAAAGAAACAAGTATTAATATTTTTAAACCATTTTATAATACAGTACACATATTTACATTTTTTACCAAAAAATATTTTTGCCTTATTTTTGCTGTTTTCAGAATATATTGCATTTCACTATAAATTGTGAAAGCAATTGCATTCATCATTTTACAGCGGGCAAAAAAAAATAACAATCTCAAAGATTGTATTAAAAAAGCCCAGAATCTCTTCTCACTTAAACTTATCATTACAGAAATGCATATTATTCTAAAAAAATATCATCTAAAAACAATACTTTTTTCTTTAAAATACCGTCTGATATGTTTGTTTCAGAAGTATAATCACAAAATTATATCTCAAATAACTCCAAAATACATCTGATTTTATTTCCTTTAGGCCAAATAGTATTTTTTTTTTTTCCTGGAATAAATTTCCAAGGGAAAACCATTAAAATTCTAAAGTTTAATCTGTCCAGATCTCACCAATTCTCTGTAACATTTTGGTTCACGAAAATTTTTTGAATAATTTATTTAGTCCACAATAGAATTGCTTACTTTTCCACATGGCCAAATAGTAATTTTTTAAATCATTTTTGAAAAAATTTCCAATGGCAGTCCAATAGCATTCCAAAATTTAAAATGTGCAGAAGTTACCGATTATCTCTAAATTATTGGTTTTTCAAAATTGCATTAAAAATTAAAAAAGTCCACATTACAATTGGTTATCTTTCCTTTAGGCCAAATGATAATTTTAAAAATCTTTTTTCTACAAAATTGCAATGGTAATCCAGTAAAATGGTAAAATTATTTTGTCCAGATCTTGCCAAATCTCTCTAAAATTTAGGTTTCAGGAAGATTAGATAGGAATTTGCTAAATCAAAAGGCAAACGTTGTTTGAAAATCAATTGGGAATCATTACACAGTGTCCAGCCTTTTTCACATTTTAGATAAACTGTGTAATGTCCAGAAGTAACAGTAGGTCCATCATGGAAAATTATTGCAACAGTTACAAAAGTTTTTCCTGAAATTGATAATTGCTGTCCTGTAAACTTCTTTATTAAAGTATCCAATTTTGATCCATCAGCTCTACATCGTTACATCATTAAAATTACATACTGTCCGTATTCCCTTAAAATTAATGTTGATAACATGTCAGAATTACACTCACCACATTTCATGCTATGATTAGCATCTTTAACTAATTTTGCAAAAGTGACTGTTTTACTCTCTGGCAATGTCAAATAAATAAACCTTTCATTATCAACAATAGAGCCACATATATTATAACAATTATCACAACTATGTTCCCATTTATAAGAGAGACCAAAAAAAATGTCAATGGGAACTCCTTCTTCTTCCACTACCTGAAGAAAATACATCAAAAATTCGTGTGCATCTTGCTGTTCATTTTGAGAAAACTGTGTTCGTCCTGAACATACATCTAAAAGTTTTCTAATATCAGTAGCACTTTCTATTTGAGTTTTATCTTTACTCAGCTTTTGAAAAAGGAGACTGAGCTCTGAACAGAATCTTTTTCCCTGATTTACTATTATCTGCTCTTGCAAACTTTCCAGATAAAATGCAACATTCAGCACTACATTAGCGTAGCAGTTGACACCAGAGCTATTTTCAAAATGACATCCTACAACCTGTTCTTCATTGTCCTTTTTCTTTTTGTTTGCAATTACATCACTCCTCTTTTTTTTCCTCTTCTCTACATCCTCATTACAGATATTCTCATTTCTCCTTTTACGAGAAACTACACGTTTCTCCAACACAGGATACTGACCTAAATGAGGAGCATAGCTTCTTCTTAATCTATTATACTCCTTTACACAGTTTGTATCAGCACTAACTTTTGAGTCATCAAAGTCTATCATGAATAAACCTGATAATGTTTTGACTCGTGACAAAGCTACATATGCCATACCTTCTTTGAACACAGTTGAACCAATGTTCACAAATGCACAATCTACAGTCAATCCTTGAGACTTGTGGATAGTTACAGCATATGCTAGTGAAAACGGAAACTGCTTCCTACGTACATATAAGTCTTTCACAAGCATGAAACGAACTGAACAACGACAAATGTCTTTAACTTCCTCTATCTGATCAAATTTTATTTTTAAACATTCAATTCCATCTTTTTTCTGATAATTAATAAAACCCACAACTCTTCCCATCGCTCCATTCACTAAGCCTTTCTCAACATCCAAATTTCTCCTTAAAAACACTCTACAGTTCATGCAAACATATAGATTTTTTTCTAATCCTGCTGTTTTGGAGATGTTCTTCTCTAGTGAGTCCAATTTATTTTTCAGTTTGCCTGTTACTGTGACAGTAATTCTTCCATCCTCAATTTTGTCCACTGCTTCCAATTTCCTGATGTCTTCCTTTTCCAATTTCAAAAGCTCCTCATTAAATATTGAGCATTCACGTAGAGTTGGCATTAAACAGATGACACTTTTGTTTTCTGCAATATTCTTGTATATTTTCTCTGCAACTATTTCTTCCTTTGGAAATAAATTATGTAGCAGCCGACTCTGTAATGCTTTTTTCCCAACTTCTGTGAGTAGTCCAATCCTGATATCTTTCAGAATACTTCCATATTCTTCATCGTTTGCTTGCCTCATATTAGTTGTAAGTTCCTTGTACTCAAAGAAGGACCAAATATTTGTATTTCCAATGCTTCCCAATGACTTCTTCGTGTCTTCATGTGTCACAGTATTAAACACTGGTTGTCCTTTAACTGGAGTAAGTTGCAAAAGATCCCCAAAAACTATGACGTGTTTTCCACCAAATAACACGTCATAGTCTGTCTTCAAAATTTGCTGCATTCTTAAATGCACAAAGGCAAGCATTAAGTTTGATACCATGCTCACCTCATCAATAATGAGAACTTGCATCTTCTTCAATACTCGTGAAACTTCCAAGGATGCTTCTCCAGTTAGCTTGTTGAATTGTATTTTGTTCTCATGCTCCACTGGTAACATTAGCAAACGATGTAAGGTGATTCCTTTTATGTTATATGCTGCTAACCCAGTTGGAGCAGTAACCACACAAGACAAAGTAGAATCCGTTTTTTGCTTTAGGTAGCTTCTGATGACTTTAATTAGGAAACTTTTTCCAGTGCCAGCTTGTCCGCTTACATACATCCTGATTGGATGAAATGATGTGCATGAGCACTCTTTTTTGATATGTAGAAATCCGTGATCAATTTTGTTTTTGATCTCTTCATAAATTTGTTGCTGCTCTTGATTCAGTTGTCTTTCCAAATTTTCTAAGTCTATAAATTCTTCTTGAGCTTGATTCATAGCCGTTTCCACTTCATTCATGGCTATTGATGCTTCATTTTCAACGATTGGTTGTCCTAGGGGATCTTGACTGTGTGTTCCTGAACTTTGGCTGTCCTGAGAACTGTCTCTAGCTATTTCTGCTGCAATTGTAGTTTCCTGTTCAATTTCTTCATTTAACATTTGCAGATAAGTTGAGAATGTACTGCATTGTATGCTGTCTTTGCAAGCATTAAAAGAATCTTCATAGCTCTGGAATTCTCCCAGTAGTTCATCCTCTGTACGCCATGGTTTAAACAACTGTAAAAGAGCCAAGTAGTAAAATTCTTTCTTGTCGGTAGTGTCGCAACTCAGCTTCCGGTGATTTATCAAACTTCCTTTGGTTTGCTTCACCAAACATCCTTCTTCACCAACAACTTTATATTTTCCACTGTTGATGTCTTCTGCAGCTTTCCGTGAATAAATGTAGTTCTGTAACACTTCATAGAGACACATGTTCTCCAGATGATGACTTCTCTTGGGATAATATGTGTCCAACATGTTTGTTTTCAATATGTCTGTACTTTCTGGGTCATTCTCAGCCAAATATTCAATTTCTCCAACAGATTTCAGTACCCGATTTCTCATTGCTGCAAGGCCTAAACTTGCCCAAATTATTCTTCTTGACTTCGAGTAGAGACTTGCAGAAGATAACCTATCTGAACATTCGTAGGATCCAATTTCTCGATGCGATAACATCTTCAAACTGAAACTGTACAGCTTCTTACTGACAGTCTTCTCGTGAGAAATCTCTTCCCACATTTCCTTCAATTCTGTTTTTTCTGATTTCGTAATGTAAGACGTTACATATCGAGCAACAGCAATGGAATTGTCAGCAACATACTGTATATCCATGTTAGCGTTCCACATGGATAAAATGACTGGGTTGTAGTCATTTATATTTTTTGATTCTTCTTTTCTTTTAAGGTTGTAGGTATTCTTAGGTGATTTTCTTGTGATAGTATGTCTCACAGCTGACATAAAACTGTTGACTCTTCCATTTGTAAGAACAGGTCTAGGAAATCCAAATCGACATTTAGTGTAGTATTTTTCTTTGCTCTTGTATTTCCGTCGACAGTATTTTCCACACCGATGACTTTGGAAACGTAGAACTTGCTCCTTTAACTTGTTCTCTTCTGTGCTTTTAGGTATAGCACATGTTGCATATTCTTCAATGTAAGATAACACTGCTTCATCAGTATCAGTTCCAAACTTTGGGGCATCCTTGATCCACAGCAGCATATGAATATGAGGAGCACCTCTTGCCTGGTACTCTTTTCTCCAAAAGAAATCCACTACTTCTCCAAGAGGTGGATTTTTTTTATTGCAGATGAAGGACATCATAGCCTCAAATCTATGATTGAAATATCTGCAAACATTAACCGGATCCAATGAGCACAGTTCTCCTGCTGTCTTGTATTCGATGTTTTTAATGTTTGAATTGGCCTCTCGTAGAAAATCCAGTAAATCATCCCAAGCGTACTCGGCACAGCTTAGGGTAAGGAACCATGTTGGTGTTCCTAAATTGCGTAACATGCATTTTAGTTCACCATGGCGTCGGTACCAATATTCATTTGTCCCACGCTGACAAGCCATCAGATTGATCAGTTGTGTTTCCAAATGATCATCTCGGTGCTGCACTTTCTCCATAAAATCCTTAGCAGACACATTTTGTAAATGTACTCCACTTTTTAAAATGTGATTTACTGCATAAGACAGTGCAGACAAGTCGCTTTCAAATAAAAGATGGAACAAATAAGGAATACTTTGTCGAAATCTGGGATCTTCAGCATATAGTCTTGTAGTTCGATACTCTGAAGCTGGAATCTGTTCTGGACGTTCATCGTATCGTCCTCCTTTTCCTTTAGGAAACAGCTGGGGAAAACATCGAGCTTCCAAGCTCTCCTCCCATACACTCACGGGATTTCCTTTTGCTTTCTTCATCTGAAAGAGATCAATATTGTCTCCCATAACTTCTTTCGAATGGAGAGGATGTATGCTAAAATGTTCATAAATTTCTTCTTCCTTTGACTTGTCCACTTTTTCAATTTGTCCAGTTGGTGTTTCTGTGTCTCCTTGTAAATCTTCTTCTTCTTCTTCTTCTTCTATATAAATTGATTCATACCATTTGTTATTTTTTTTCAAATACAAATTTGCTCTTTGTACTTTCCGCACATCTACCAGCTCCTGCCAAATCTTCTTATTCTTTGTAGGTACACCATTAACCAGAATAATTAATGGTTCAGTTTCCAAAGTATCCGCATCAATAGTTTCCATATTTTTTTTCAAATCCAAGGGCAAATACACCACTCTACCTTTTAAACCTCTCAGTAAATCTGAAGGAGGTAATTTACCAGTTTTGGGCTCCATACGTACTATGGTCTGGAACGGATGAACACATTGAATGAGTATAGACTCATATGTATTTAATTCAGAAAGTTCAGCAGGAATAGCATCCAATTCTAAATTATTATGTACAGCTCTGGTCGGCATTCTATTTTCCTCTAACTTGTTGTAGCAGTATTTACAAATACGCTGATCTTCACCCAATTCAAAACAATTTTCAAGAAATATATATGTGGCAAAATCCATCCACTTATAATTATCTTCATTTTCACTCTTTCTGTAGAGATCAACATTCCTAGTTTGTTTTCTATAATGAGTTCTGCGGCAACAAATACAAGTAACATTTGGTCTTTCATTAGAGATTATTGCAAATTTTGTTATGTGATCATTAAATGTCTTACTTACACAAGGTTCTACATTCTCTTCCACTTCTGCCTCATTTACTGTGTCCTTCTCTGCACTGTTTTGTTCAGGACCAAAGTAACAAAACTGAATTTCATCAACAACCTTCTCTACATCTGATACCGTTCCTCGGAACAGAGCCCTATTCAATTCATTTAACTTTATTGCTGGACTTTTGGCAAAATACAACCGTCTCACAAACTTTCTCATTTCAGTATGATGAACAGCCAGCATCCTAAAATGATGGAAAACACTATTGCACACTTTTCTAGATAGACAAGCAAGAGAATGACCCTGCAAACCAGTATTCTCTCTCACTCTGCATGGATCCAGACTTTGAAGCACCTTAATCTTTTGTTTTACACTTTTTTTACTATATTCTCTTAGAAACTCTCGAAATCTGTCAATAGATTCCTGACGCACAGTGCAAATACTACTACAATTCCAAGTGTACACTGGGGCTTTAGGACGTCTCCCCATTGCCTCATCTGCCATCACTTGTACCTCATCTCTTGGAACCATTATCTCCTTCTCCATTATGCAACCATTTTTTACTTCGTATGAACGACCTCTGGTGTCAACTGCATGCAGCAAACTATTACTTTGAAAATAGCTCTCTTCATTAAAAAAAGGTTCACTACTTGAACTATGCATCCACTTTCCTAAAAACACTTTACAAAAGTTTGTTCTGTTCACTACTCTTTTGCTTTTGCTTTGTGATTTCAGTACATTAACCATTTTATCTAATGTACGCATCCTATTCAAAATTAATATGAATAGTTTCCTTTTTAATTCTAATGCTTTTGCTGCAATGCCTTCAATTTCTTTTTTTCTCTTGTAATATTTAGCCTTTTGCTTATATTTCTTTATATCCTTTATCAAATTGGACATAACTCTTCTCTGAAACATTTTTCTACGTATCTCTTTAAATGCTGTTTTTCTGTTTATGTTAAACTTTTCAATTGCAGAAGGTATATTTGCATTAACTAAATTCTCATTTTTTTGCTGTTCTCTATGTTTTGTTACATTTTTCCGAGAACAGACATTTTGTACATTTTTCTTTGTTTTGAATATTTTGTTTAGAAATTGTTTTTTTTGCTTACCAGAAGATTTTTTCTTTTTCCCAACATCAGCATCTTCTACTAACTTTGGTCCTCCAGTTGTCTTCAAATATAGTTTTTTTTTTAGCGTTTTTTGAACTCGAGATTTTGTAGGCATCTTAAATTTTGTTCACTGTTCTTCAGTAATACCTGAAAAAAACTAAAAAAAAAATCCTTTATTGTATTTAAATATATTACTACATTTCTTTTCACAATAGTCACAAAACGAAATTTCTTTGCCAATTTGAATGCACACAAACTGCTCTTTTTTTTGGGCAAGTGAAAATCTCTTTTACAAACTGTCACATTATGAAACCAAGCTGTTTTTTCAGACCACCACCGTGTGTATTCTCTGTGACTGCCTACACTCCAGCAGGGGCAACCAGCCTTAGTGATGCTGAATGTATTTGCATTACAGACTTAAACCTGAAAACCCCACTCGCTTCTAATTACTGTGCATGACTATACATGGCAAGCACATGGGTGTGTGCTAAGCCTCTGCTTCTTCCCCCAAAAATTCGCTCCCCCTTTCCATCTACTGCAACTGTGAAATCACCAGAGCAAGACGCAATAAATCTCTGCCTATAATTCTTCTATGCACACAGAGTCATGTTTTCACATTAGTGCCAAAACGAAATTTCTTTGCCAATTTGAAAGCACACTTACTGCTCTTTTTTTTTCGGGCCAAGTGAAAATCTCTTTTTACAATTTGAAATCACTTTTACAGACTGACACATTCTGAAACCTTTTTTTTAAATTTATTTAAATGCACATGTCCAAGCTGTTTTTTTTTCAGACCACCACCGTGTGTATTCTCTGTGACTGCCTACACTCCAGCAGGGGCAACCAGCCTTAGTGATGCTGAATGTATTTGCATTACAGACTTAAACCTGAAAACCCCACTCGCTTCTAATTACTGTGCATGACTATACATGGCAAGCACATGGGTGTGTGCTAAGCCTCTGCTTCTTCCACCAAAAATTCGCTCCCCCTTTCCATCTACTGCAACTGTGAAATCACCAGAGCAAGACGCAATAAATCTCTGCCTATAATTCTTCTATGCACACAGAGTCATGTTTTCACATTAGTGCCAAAACGAAATTTCTTTGCCAATTTGAAAGCACACTTACTGCTCTTTTTTTTTCGGGCCAAGTGAAAATCTCTTTTTACAATTTGAAATCACTTTTACAGACTGACACATTCTGAAACCTTTTTTTTAAATTTATTTAAATGCACATTTCCAAGCTGTTTTTTTTTCAGACCACCACCGTGTGTATTCTCTGTGACTGCCTACACTCCAGCAGGGGCAACCAGCCTTAGTGATGCTGAATGTATTTGCATTACAGACTTAAACCTGAAAACCCCACTGGCTTGTAAATACTGTGCATGACTATACACCGCAAGGACATGGGTGTGTGCTAAGCCTCTGCTTCTTCCCCCAAAAATTCGCTCCTCTTTTCCATCTACTGCAACTGTGAAATCACCAGAGCAAGACGCAATAAATCTCTGCCTATAATTCTTCTATGCACACAGAGTCATGTTTTCACATTAGTGCCAAAACGAAATTTCTTTGCCAATTTGAAAGCACACTTACTGCTCTTTTTTTTTCGGGCCAAGTGAAAATCTCTTTTTACAATTTGAAATCACTTTTACAGACTGACACATTCTGAAACCTTTTTTTTAATTTTATTTAAATGCACATTTCCAAGCTGTTTTTTTTTCAGACCACCACCATGTGTATTCTCTGTGACTGCCTACACTCCAGCAGGGGCAACCAGCCTTAGTGATGCTGAATGTATTTGCATTACAGACTTAAACCTGAAAACCCCACTAGCTTGTAAATACTGTGCATGACTATACACGGCAAAGACATGGGTGTGTGCTAAGCCTCTGCTTCTTCCCCCAAAAATTCGCTCCCCCTTTCCATCTACTGCAACTGTGAAATCACCAGAGCAAGACGCAATAAATCTCTGCCTATAATTCTTCTATGCACACAGAGTCATGTTTTCACATTAGTGCCAAAACGAAATTTCTTTGCCAATTTGAAAGCACACTTACTGCTCTTTTTTTTTCGGGCCAAGTGAAAATCTCTTTTTACAATTTGAAATCACTTTTACAGACTGACACATTCTGAAACCTTTTTTTTAAATTTATTTAAATGCACATGTCCAAGCTGTTTTTTTTTCAGACTACCACCGTGTGTATTCTCTGTGACTGCCTACACTCCAGCAGGGGCAACCAGCCTTAGTGATGCTGAATGTATTTGCATTACAGACTTAAACCTGAAAACCCCACTCGCTTCTATTTACTGTGCATGACTATACATGGCAAGCACATGGGTGTGTGCTAAGCCTCTGCTTCTTCCCTCAAAAATTCGCTCCTCTTTTCCATCTACTGCAACTGTGAAATCACCAGAGCAAGACGCAATAAATCTCTGCCTATAATTCTTCTATGCACACAGAGTCATGTTTTCACATTAGTGCCAAAACGAAATTTCTTTGCCAATTTGAAAGCACACTTACTGCTCTTTTTTTTTCGGGCCAAGTGAAAATCTCTTTTTACAATTTGAAATCACTTTTACAGACTGACACATTCTGAAACCTTTTTTTTAAATTTATTTAAATGCACATGTCCAAGCTGTTTTTTTTTCAGACCACCACCGTGTGTATTCTCTGTGACTGCCTACACTCCAGCAGGGGCAACCAGCCTTAGTGATGCTGAATGTATTTGCATTACAGACTTAAACCTGAAAACCCCACTCGCTTCTAATTACTGTGCATGACTATACATGGCAAGCACATGGGTGTGTGCTAAGCCTCTGCTTCTTCCCCCAAAAATTCGCTCCCCCTTTCCATCTACTGCAACTGTGAAATCACCAGAGCAAGACGCAATAAATCTCTGCCTATAATTCTTCTATGCACACAGAGTCATGTTTTCACATTAGTGCCAAAACGAAATTTCTTTGCCAATTTGAAAGCACACTTACTGCTCTTTTTTTTTCGGGCCAAGTGAAAATCTCTTTTTACAATTTGAAATCACTTTTACAGACTGACACATTCTGAAACCTTTTTTTTAATTTTATTTAAATGCACATTTCCAAGCTGTTTTTTTTTCAGACCACCACCATGTGTATTCTCTGTGACTGCCTACACTCCAGCAGGGGCAACCAGCCTTAGTGATGCTGAATGTATTTGCATTACAGACTTAAACCTGAAAACCCCACTAGCTTGTAAATACTGTGCATGACTATACACGGCAAAGACATGGGTGTGTGCTAAGCCTCTGCTTCTTCCCCCAAAAATTCGCTCCCCCTTTCCATCTACTGCAACTGTGAAATCACCAGAGCAAGACGCAATAAATCTCTGCCTATAATTCTTCTATGCACACAGAGTCATGTTTTCACATTAGTGCCAAAACGAAATTTCTTTGCCAATTTGAAAGCACACTTACTGCTCTTTTTTTTTCGGGCCAAGTGAAAATCTCTTTTTACAATTTGAAATCACTTTTACAGACTGACACATTCTGAAACCTTTTTTTTAAATTTATTTAAATGCACATGTCCAAGCTGTTTTTTTTTCAGACCACCACCGTGTGTATTCTCTGTGACTGCCTACACTCCAGCAGGGGCAACCAGCCTTAGTGATGCTGAATGTATTTGCATTACAGACTTAAACCTGAAAACCCCACTCGCTTCTATTTACTGTGCATGACTATACATGGCAAGCACATGGGTGTGTGCTAAGCCTCTGCTTCTTCCCTCAAAAATTCGCTCCTCTTTTCCATCTACTGCAACTGTGAAATCACCAGAGCAAGACGCAATAAATCTCTGCCTATAATTCTTCTATGCACACAGAGTCATGTTTTCACATTAGTGCCAAAACGAAATTTCTTTGCCAATTTGAAAGCACACTTACTGCTCTTTTTTTTTCGGGCCAAGTGAAAATCTCTTTTTACAATTTGAAATCACTTTTACAGACTGACACATTCTGAAACCTTTTTTTTAAATTTATTTAAATGCACATGTCCAAGCTGTTTTTTTTTCAGACCACCACCGTGTGTATTCTCTGTGACTGCCTACACTCCAGCAGGGGCAACCAGCCTTAGTGATGCTGAATGTATTTGCATTACAGACTTAAACCTGAAAACCCCACTCGCTTCTAATTACTGTGCATGACTATACATGGCAAGCACATGGGTGTGTGCTAAGCCTCTGCTTCTTCCCCCAAAAATTCGCTCCCCCTTTCCATCTACTGCAACTGTGAAATCACCAGAGCAAGACGCAATAAATCTCTGCCTATAATTCTTCCATGCACACAGAGTCATGTTTTCACATTAGTGCCAAAACGAAATTTCTTTGCCAATTTGAAAGCACACTTACTGCTCTTTTTTTTTCGGGCCAAGTGAAAATCTCTTTTTACAATTTGAAATCACTTTTACAGACTGACACATTCTGAAACCTTTTTTTTAATTTTATTTAAATGCACATGTCCAAGCTGTTTTTTTTTCAGACCACCACCGTGTGTATTCTCTGTGACTGCCTACACTCCAGCAGGGGCAACCAGCCTTAGTGATGCTGAATGTATTTGCATTACAGACTTAAACCTGAAAACCCCACTCGCTTCTAATTACTTTGCATGACTATACATGGCAAGCACATGGGTGTGTGCTAAGCCTCTGCTTCTTCCCCCAAAAATTCGCTCCCCCTTTCCATCTACTGCAACTGTGAAATCACCAGAGCAAGACGCAATAAATCCCTGCCTATAATTCTTCTATGCACACAGAGTCATGTTTTCACATTAGTGCCAAAACGAAATTTCTTTGCCAATTTGAAAGCACACTTACTGCTCTTTTTTTTTCGGGCCAAGTGAAAATCTCTTTTTACAATTTGAAATCACTTTTACAGACTGACACATTCTGAAACCTTTTTTTTAAATTTATTTAAATGCACATGTCCAAGCTGTTTTTTTTTCAGACCACCACCGTGTGTATTCTCTGTGACTGCCTACACTCCAGCAGGGGCAACCAGCCTTAGTGATGCTGAATGTATTTGCATTACAGACTTAAACCTGAAAACCCCACTCGCTTCTAATTACTGTGCATGACTATACATGGCAAACACATGGGTGTGTGCTAAGCCTCTGCTTCTTCCCCCAAAAATTCGCTCCTCTTTTCCATCTACTGCAACTGTGAAATCACCAGAGCAAGACGCAATAAATCTCTGCCTATAATTCTTCTATGCACACAGAGTCATGTTTTCACATTAGTGCCAAAACGAAATTTCTTTGCCAATTTGAAAGCACACTTACTGCTCTTTTTTTTTCGGGCCAAGTGAAAATCACTTTTACAGACTGACACATTATGAAACCACCATGTGTAACTACAACAAAAACAATTCCCATTTCTATTATTCATTTCTTAAGTTACCACATACATCCCCTCTCAAACTGTAAACTCACCTTTAAAATTAGTTAGTTGTGAAAGAAATGTGACACTCAAACAGCAGAATATCAGAGCCAGGATCTCTGTTGTGTTCACCTCTCTCCTCTCAGCAGAACCAGATAATGGCAAACTTTCCCTCTATTTTTCCATACATATACATGTAAGTTTCAAATCTCAGTGCTTCCCCCTTTTTTTCAAATGTAATGACACATTTCTATTGGTTGAAAACCAACCCTTTTCCAAAAGTACCCTGCCCCCAACTTGACTTCTGCCTAGTACCCTTCCCCCAACTTGACTTCTGCCTGCTACCATAGCAACAGCTCATGGAACACTGCTGTGTGCAGTTAGGTCAGAAGTTCGACACACAATGTTTCAATTCCACAGAGCAAGAGTGCTTGACTTTTCAAACCTAACAGCAAATCCATAGTACTGTTCTTTGGTTACACATTTTTTTGTACCAATACAAAACATGCTTGTATTAATTTTCACATACAGCCTAGTTTTTTTTCTAGAATGGTATGAAACAGCCAATCAGTTCTTTTTGTTTTGTAAAAAATATGTATGCCTCCATTTCCAAACTGTCTTTCTTTTCATATTGCCATTCTACTGAAAGACACCTCCTGAGTGCATCCAGTTCTCCTTTGAAGATGTTCACAGTGTGGATTGTAGGGCACAGCTATGTCTTCTGGAGTGAAAAGTTTGCAGAGAAAACAGATATGGTGAGAGACCTTGCTTTGCCAAATGTAGACATTAAATGGATTGGTCAGAGAGGGTTAAAGTGGCACCAATTGATGCCATTGGTGAAATCCTTCATTCAAATCCAACACCCTGACCTCATAATAGTGCACTGTGGTGGCAATGACCTAGGCACTTTGACTGGGGTAGGTCTGGAAATGCTTATGAAGGACACCTTTGCACAACTGTTTACACTTTTCCCTAAAACTGCCTTTGTGTTTTCCAACATATGCCAAAGGCAAAAATGGAACTGGTCCAATCATTTCTGTCCACAGATTGACAAAGCAAGAAAGCACGTCAACAAATCTGTTTCTGCTTTCCTCCGTGACTATGGTATGGGTGCCATTTACCACAACAACTTGCGTTACGACATGCAAGACATTTATAGAGGAGATGGTGTGCACTTCAATGATGAAGGGAACAGAGTCTTCCTCTTGAACCTTAGACTCTGCATCGGTACTTACTTGTAGGTACCACTAAAAAAATGACTCCATAAACACAACAGCTCTTTTTAGAGCTCCCTAATTTCTAAACTCTTAAATCTGCTTTTCATTTATTTTTTTTTATTTTTTTTACCGTACGCTTACCGTAAGCTTACCGTACGCGTACCCCGTGATTTTTTTTAAAATCAATAAATGTTTTCTTTGTACTTTTCTGTCCTTCTTTGACCCCCTTACAATTGTTAGGGGGTCTGTAACTCTCCTCATTGCCCCCTTTCCTTGTTTTCACTCTTTTTTTTCAGAGTGAAATACACAAAATGGCGGCCGCCGCTTCCTGATTTCGGCCGATTCGAATGTTTACTAAGATCTAAGAGCCAATCAGAATCGCGCTCGCGCACGCCACCGTACGCTTACCGTAAGCGTACGGTAAGCGTACCGTAAGCGGGCTCAGATATATATATTGATTTAAAGGCTATTTTCTCAGAATCTACTGAACAGATTTACACCAAACCTACAAAAGGCACTTCCTTGACCTAGGGACTACCTCTCTGCCAAATTTTGAGTAATTCTGTTCAGCCGTTCAGGCTGTAGCTCGTTCTAAAGGTCCTATGGAAAAATGCATGGGAAAAACGCGTTTTGGGACCCCCCTTTTATCTCAGCCCCCGCTTGACGGATCCCCCCGAGACTTTCAGGGTAGGAGCGGAGCGTAGCGCCCCACCTATTTTGAGAAATTCGCGAGGATTTGTCGACCGGCGCCAAAGTTATTCAAAATAGAATGTTGAGGTTTTCCTATGGAAACGTGGTCCTAACTATAACTACCTACTGGCGACCGCCAGTAGGTAATATATATATATATATATATTATCTACTGGCGGTCGCCAGTAGATAGTTATAGTTAGGACCGAGTTTCCATAGGAAATCTCAAAATTCTATTTTGAATAACTTTGGCGCCGGTTGACGAATCCTCGCAAAATTTTTAAAACTAATGGGGCGCTCCGTTCAGCTCCTACCCTGAAAGTCTCGGAGTGATTCGTCAAGCGGGGGCCGAGAAAAAGGGGGGGTCCCAAAACGCGTTTTCCCCATGCATTTTCCCATAGGACCTTTAGACACAGCTACAGCCCGAACGGCTGAACAGAATTACTTGAAATTTGGTAGAGAGGTAGCCATAAGGTCAAGGAAGTGCCTTTCGCAGGTCTGGTGTAAATCTGTTCAGTATTTCTTGAGAAAATAGCATTTAAAAGCATATCAATACGCGCGTACCGTGCACGCACTGAGCAAGCCCTGTGCGTGCACCTTGCCGTGCGCGAGCGTAATTCTGATTGGTTGTTACATGTCAGTAAACATTAGAATCGGTCGAAATCAGGAAGTGTCGGCCGCCATTCTGTCTGTCGCACTGAAAAGGAAAGGTGGAGACCATGAATAGGGGGGAGGGGAGGGAGTTCTTGACCCCCTAGCCATTGTAAGGGGGTCACAGTAGGACCACGAAGGGCAAAAAAAATAGATTTTAATTTTTTTTTAAAACATCGCGAGGTGCGCGCACCCAGCGCGCTCCCGAAAAAAAACATTAAAAAAATAGAATTAAAAAACAAGTTTAAGTGTTTAGATATTAGGTGGCTCTAAAAAGAGCCCTTGTGTTTATGAAGTGTTTTTCGGTACCTACAAGTAAGTACCGATGCAGAGTCTAAAGTTCAAGAGAGAGACTCTGTTCCCTTCATCATTGAAATGTACACCGTCTCCTCTATAAATGTCTTGCATGTCGTAACGCAAGTTGTTGTGGTATATCGAACCCATACCATAGTCTCTGAGGAAAGCAGAAACAGACTTATTGACGTGCTTTCTTGCTTTGTCAATCTGCGGACAATGTTGGTTGGACCAGTTCCACTTTTGCCTTTGGCATATATTAGAATATACAAAGGTAGTTTGTGGAAAAAGTGACATCAATTGCACAAAGGTGTCCTTAACAAGCATTTCCAGACCTACCCCAGTTAAAGTGCCTAGGTAATTTCCACCACAGTGCACAATAATAAGGTTAGGCTGTGGGAGATGTAGAAAGGTTTTCACCAAAGGCATTAATTGGTGCCACTTTAACCCTCTCTAACCAATCCATTTAATGTCTACATTTGGCAAAGCAAGATCTCTCACCATATCTCTTTTTTCTGCATACTTTTCACTCCAGAAGACATAGCTGTGACCTACAATCCACACTGTGAACATCTTTCAAGGAGATGTGGATGCACTCAGGAGGTAGGAGATGTGGATGCACTCAGGAGGTGTCTTTCAGTAGAATGGCAATATGAAATGAAAGACAGTTGTAAAATGGAGGCATACATATATATTTTTTTTAATAAAAAGAACTAATTGGCTGTTTCAAATCATTTTACAGTTAAAACTAGGCTGTATGTGTACATTTTTAGAAGCATGTTTTGTATTGGTTCAGAAAAATGTGTTCCCACAGAACATTAGTTTGGATTTGCTGTTAGGTTTGAAAAGTCAAGCACTCTTGCTCTTTGGATTTGAAACATTGTGTGGTGAACTACTGACCTCTCTGCTCACACCAGTGTTCCATGACCTGTTGCTATGGTAGCAGGCAGAAGTCATGTTGGGGGAAGGGATGATTTGGAAAAGGGGTTGAAAGTTGCAACCAATAGAAATGTGTGATTCCATTTGAAAAAATGTGGGAAGGACTGTGATTTGAAATGAACATGTATATGTGTGAAAAAAGAGAGGGAAACATTGCCATTTACTGGTTCTGCTAAGAGGAGAGAGGTGAACAGCTCTGAGATTCTGGCTCTGATAATCTGCTGTTTGAGTGCCACATTTATTTCTCAACTAATTAATTTTAAAGGTGAGTTATGAGTTTGAGAGGGGAAGTATGTGGTGTATTTTGATATAAATAATAGAAATGTCATTTTTCTTTTAAAGTTGAGTTTTACATTTTGTGGTTTAGGAGATATTTAACTGTTTTGAACTTGTAAGATATTATGGAGTATGTCTTCACTGTAAGTTAAGGTGTACTGCTATTACTGAGGAATACTGTTTTGTGCCTAGAATCACATCATGAGTCTGTCTGCACGCAGGATTTGTTGTCAGAGATTTAATTTGTGTTGCTTTTGTTCTGTTAGACTTGCACTCGCAGAAAAGGGGTAGTTTGTTAACTTAAAGTGTAATGGTTAGCATTCAGCAGAAATCAGTTACTCACAAATGAGAGGCAAATGCAAACACATTTGAAAATGGTATTGTACATTTTCCTACTACTTTAAAAGTTGTGTTTTTCATTTTATGTTAAGGAAGATATTTAAGTGGCTTGAACATGTTATATATTATGGAGTATGTCTTCACTATAAGTTAAGGTGTACTGGTATCATCCAGGAATACTGTTTTCTACCTAGAATCATACCATGAGACAGTGAGCACACAGGAAATGTTATCAGAGATTTGATTTGTGTTGGTCTTGCTCTATTACCCTTGCACTCGCAGGAAAGGGGCAGCTTATTTTTTGTAACACATGGTCATGGCCTCAAGGAGCTGTTAGGACATGTGCTTCTTTCTGTCTATGTAAACTATAAGAAAAATGTGTCAGGCTGTCATAGTAATTATCACTTGCTCTACCACAGTACTAAATGTGCTTTCAAATTGCCAAAGGAAATATCGCTTTCTGTCTAGAATCACACCATGACTCTGTGTGCACACAGGAATTGTTGTCAGCGTTCCAATTTGGGTTGATGTTGTTTTGTAAAACTTGCATATTCAGGAAAGGGCCAGCTTGTTTTCTTCAAATGTGTTGGTTAGCACTCAGCAGAAATCAGTATCTCAAAAATGTGAGGCAAATGCAATAACACATGTGAAAATAGCATGGTAGATTTTTCATCAATTCTTGCAATGGCTGAGGTGGTTCCTACATGTTGAAAAGTCTAATTAACCCTTCCCACACATGTAGTCTTATACACATGTCTGCACTCTTCATGCAGTTGTGGAAGTCTCCATGCAGATCTCTCTTGCAGCTGACAATACACAGTATCCAGAAACACACTCTTTGCACACACGCAGCAGCTTCTCGTACACTCCCATGTATAATAGTCAGCTGTGTGTGGTGTTTTAGATAGTAGTGTGTAACGCAAACAGATTCAATGTCACCAAGGCTCATTTCCTTTGCTCTGGTCTAATCACTCACCCTGTAACACATGGTCATGGCCTCAAGGAGCTGTTAGGACATGTGCTCCTTTCTGTCTGTGTAAACTATAAGAAAAATGTGTCAGGCTGTCATAGTAATTATCACTTGCTCTACCACAGAACTAAATGTGCTTTCAAATTGCCAAAGGAAATATCGCTTTCTGCCTAGAATCACACCATGACTCTGTGTGCACACAGGAATTGTTGTCAGCGTTCCAATTTGGATTACTGTTGTTCTGTAAAACTTGCATATTCAGGAAAGGGCCAGCTTGTTTTCTTCAAATGTGTTGATTAGCACTCAGCAGAAATCAGTATCTCAAAAATGTGAGGCAAATGCAATAACACATGTGAAAATAGCATGGTAGATTTTTCATCAATTCTTGCAATGGCTGAGGTGGTTCCTACATGTTGAAAAGTGTAATTAACCCTTACCACACATGTAGTCTTATACACATATCTGCACTCTTCTTGCAGTTGTGGAAATCTCCATGCAGATCTCTCTTGCAGCTGACAATACACAGTTTCCAGAAACACACTCTTTGCACACACGCAGCAGCTTCTCGTACACTCCCATGTATAATAGTCAGCTGTGTGTGGTGTTTTAGATAGTAGTGTGTAACACAAACAGATTCAATGTCACCAAGGCTCATTTCCTTTACTCTAGTCTAATCACTCATCCAGTAACACATGGTCATGGTATCAAGGAGCTGTTAGGACATGTGCTCCTTTCTGTCTGTGTAAACTATAAGAAAAATGTGTCAGGCTGTCACAGTAATTATCACTTGCTCTACCACAGTACTAAATGTGTTTTCAAATTGCCAAAGGAAATATCGCTTTCTGCCTAGAATCACACCATGACTCTGTGTGCACACAGGAATTGTTGTCAGCGATCCAATTTGTGTTGCTGTTGTTCTGTAAAACTTGCATATTCAGGAAAGGGCCAGCTTGTTTTCTTCAAATGTGTTGATTAGCTTTCAGCAGAAATCAGTATCTCAAAAATGTGAGGCAAATGCAATAACACATGTGAAAATAGCATGGTAGATTTTTCATGAATTCTTGCAATGGCTGAGGTGGTTCCTACATGTTGAAAAGTCTAATTAACCCTTACCACACATGTAGTCTTATACACATGTCTGCACTCTTCATGCAGTTGTGGAAGTCTCCATGCAGATCTCTCTTGCAGCTGACAATACACAGTTTCCAGAAACACACTCTTTGCACACACGCAGCAGCTTCTCGTACACTCCCATGTATAATAGTCAGCTGTGTGTGGTGTTTTAGATAGTAGTGTGTAACGCAAACAGATTCAATGTCACCAAGGCTCATTTCCTTTGCTCTGGTCTAATCACTCACCCTGTAACACATGGTCATGGCCTCAAGGAGCTGTTAGGACATGTGCTCCTTTCTGTCTGTGTAAACTATAAGAAAAATGTGTCAGGCTGTCATAGTAATTATCACTTGCTCTACCACAGTACTAAATGTGCTTTCAAATTGCCAAAGGAAATATCGCTTTCTGCCTAGAATCACACCATGACTCTGTGTGCACACAGGAATTGTTGTCAGCGTTCCAATTTGGATTACTGTTGTTCTGTAAAACTTGCATATTCAGGAAAGGGCCAGCTTGTTTTCTTCAAATGTGTTGATTAGCACTCAGCAGAAATCAGTATCTCAAAAATGTGAGGCAAATGCAATAACACATGTGAAAATAGCATGGTAGATTTTTCATCAATTCTTGCAATGGCTGAGGTGGTTCCTACATGTTGAAAAGTGTAATTAACCCTTACCACACATGTAGTCTTATACACATGTCTGCACTCTTCTTGCAGTTGTGGAAGTCTCCATGCAGATCTCTCTTGCAGCTGACAATACACAGTTTCCAGAAACACACTCTTTGCACACACGCAGCAGCTTCTCGTACACTCCCATGTATAATAGTCAGCTGTGTGTGGTGTTTTAGATAGTAGTGTGTAACGCAAACAGATTCAATGTCACCAAGGCTCATTTCCTTTGCTCTAGTCTAATCACTCATCCAGTAACACATGGTCATGGTATCAAGGAGCTGTTAGGACATGTGCTCCTTTCTGTCTGTGTAAACTATAAGAAAAATGTGTCAGGCTGTCACAGTAATTATCACTTGCTCTACCACAGTACTAAATGTGTTTTCAAATTGCCAAAGGAAATATCGCTTTCTGCCTAGAATCACACCATGACTCTGTGTGCACACAGGAATTGTTGTCAGCGATCCAATTTGTGTTGCTGTTGTTCTGTAAAACTTGCATATTCAGGAAAGGGCCAGCTTGTTTTCTTCAAATGTGTTGATTAGCTTTCAGCAGAAATCAGTATCTCAAAAATGTGAGGCAAATGCAATAACACATGTGAAAATAGCATGGTAGATTTTTCATGAATTCTTGCAATGGCTGAGGTGGTTCCTACATGTTGAAAAGTCTAATTAACCCTTACCACACATGTAGTCTTATACACATGTCTGCACTCTTCATGCAGTTGTGGAAGTCTCCATGCAGATCTCTCTTGCAGCTGACAATACACAGTTTCCAGAAACACACTCTTTGCACACACGCAGCAGCTTCTCGTACACTCCCATGTATAATAGTCAGCTGTGTGTGGTGTTTTAGATAGTAGTGTGTAACGCAAACAGATTCAATGTCACCAAGGCTCATTTCCTTTGCTCTAGTCTAATCACTCATCCAGTAACACATGGTCATGGTATCAAGGAGCTGTTAGGACATGTGCTCCTTTCTGTCTGTGTAAACTATAAGAAAAATGTGTCAGGCTGTCACAGTAATTATCACTTGCTCTACCACAGTACTAAATGTGTTTTCAAATTGCCAAAGGAAATATCGCTTTCTGCCTAGAATCACACCATGACTCTGTTGCACACAGGAATTGTTGTCAGCGTTCCAATTTGTGTTGCTGTTGTTCTGTAAAACTTGCATATTCAGAAAAGGGCCACCTTGTTTTCTTCAAATGTGTTGATTAGCACTCAGCAGAAATCAGTATCTCAAAAATGTGAGGCAAATGCAAACAAATAGCAAACACATTCAACGTCATCAAGGCTGATTTCCTTTGCTGTAGTCTGATCACTCACCCTGTAACACATGGTCATGGTGTCAAATAGCTGTAAGGACATGTGCTCTTTTCTACTTCTCTAAAATATAAGAAAAATGTGTCAGGCTGTCACAGTAATTATCATTTGCTCCTCAACAGAAGTACATGTGCTTTCAAATTGCCAAACAAATATCGTTTTCTGCCTAGAATCACACCAAGAGTCTGTGTGCACACAGGAATTGTTGTCAGAGATTTAATTCATGTTTCTCCTATTTTGTAAGACTTGGACTCGTAGGAAAGGATCAGCTCATGTGATAGGATTTGAAAAGTCGAAAAAAAAAATTTAAATGAATTAAAATTACATAAAGGTATTTTTTTTTAGTTTTTTGCAGGTATTGCTGAGCAACAGTGAAAAAATATAAAGATGCCTATAAAGTCAAGAAAAAGAAAAGGAAAGAAACAACAACTATATTTGAAGACGACTGGTAAAAAATAAATAGGAGGCGAAGCGTGTGTTGGAAAACAGAAAAAGTCTTCTGGTAATCAAACTAAAGAATTTTTAAAAAATATCTTCAAAAAAAAAAAAATGATCGAAAGATAAATTCAAACAGTGTTTCAAGTACAAAACTACAACAGAGTCGACAGCAAAAACAAAATGCTAATATAGACTCAGAAGTTAGGAAGAGTGACTGAACACGGAAAATAGATTTTAAAAACATTCGTCGAAAAATGTTTCAGAGAAGAGTGATGTTAAATTTGCTGAAGGATGTGAAAAAATATAAGAAAAAAACAAAATTTTATAAGAAAAAGAAATTAATTGAAAGTATTGTTACCAAGGCATTAGAAATAAAAAAAAAACTATTCATTTTAATTTTGAGCAGGATGCGTAGATTAGATAAATTAGTCAATGCAATGAAGTCACAAAGCAAAAGGAAAAGAGAAGTCAAAAAAAAAAACTTTTGTAAAGTGTTCTTAGGAGAATGGAAGCATAGTTCAAGTACTGAACCATTTTTTAATGAAGAGAGTTATCTTCAAAGTAATAGTTTGTTGCATGCAGTTGACACCAATGGTAGAGCATATGAAGTTAAGGATGGGTGTGTAATGGAAAAGGAGAAAATGGTTCCAAGAAATGAGGAACAAGTGATGGCTGATGAGGTTATGGGGAGACATCCTAAAGCCCCAGTGTACACTTGGAATTGTAGTAGTATTTGTACTGTGCGTCAGGAATCTATTGATAAATTACGTGACTTTCTAAGAGAATATAGTAAAAAGAGTGTTAAACAGAAGATTAAGGTGCTTCAAAGACTAGATCCATGCAGAGTGAGAGAGAATACTGGTTTGCAAGGACATTCTCTTGCTTGTCTATCTAGGAAAGTGTGTCAAAGTGTTTTTCACCATTTTAGGATGCTGGCTGTTCATCATACTGAAATGAGAAAGTTTGTGAGAACATTGTATTTTGCTAAAAGTCCAGCACTAAAGTTAAATGAGTTGAATAATGCTCTGTTCCGTGGATCTGTATCAGATGTAGTGAAGGTTACTGATGAGATTCAGTTTTCTTACTTTGGTTCAGAACAAGAAAGTGCAGAAAATGACACAGTTATTGATGAAAATGTGGAAGAGAATGTAGAACTTACTGTTAGTAAAAATGTTGAAGATGAAATTACAAAATTTGCTATCATCTCTAATGAAAGACCAAATATTACTTGTATTTGTTGCCGGAGAAGCCATTATAAAATTCAAACAATGAATGTTGATCTGTATAAAAAAAGTGAAAATGAAGATAATTATAAGTGGAAAGATTTTGGAACATATATATTTCTGGAAAATTGTTTTGATTTGGGTGAAGATCAGCGTATTTGTTAATACTGTTATAACAAGTTAGAAGAAAATAGAATGCCAGCTAGAGCTGAACATAATAATTTAGAATTGGTTGATATTCCTCCAGAACTTTCTGATTTAAATACGTATGAGTCTATACTCATTCAATGTGTCCATCCATTTCAGACCATAGTGCGTATGGAGCCAAAAACTGGTAAATTACCTCCTTCGGATTTACCAAAGAGGTTTAAAAGGAAGAGTTGTCTATTTGCCATTGGATTTGAAAAAAAATATGGAAACAATTGATGCAGATACTTTGGAAACTGAACCATTAGTTATTCTGGTTAATGGTGTACCTACAAAGAATAAGAAAATTTGGCAGGAGCTGGTGGATGTACGAAAAGTACAAAGAGCAAATTTGTATTTGAAAAAAAATAATAAATGGTATGAAGCCATTTATATGGATGAAGATGAAGAAGAAATACTAGAAGACACAGGAATACCAACTGGGCAACTTGAAAAAGTGGAGAAGTCAAAAGAAGAAGAAATTTATGAACATTTCAGCATACATCCTCTTCATTCTAAAGAAGTTATGGGAAACGCTATTGATTTGTTTCAGATGAAGAAAGCACAAGGAACTCCCGTGTGTGTATGGGAAGAGAGCTTGGAAGCTCGTTGTTTTCCACAGCTGTTTCCTACAGGAGAAGGAGGACGATATGATGAACGTCCAGTACAGATTCCTACTTCGGAGTATCGGACTACAAGATTATATGCAGAAGATCCTAGATTTCGTCAAAGTATTCCTTATTTGTTCCATCTTTTATTTGAAAGTGACTTGTCAGCACGATCTTATGCAGTAAATCACATTTTGAAAACTGGAGTACATCTACGTAATGTGACTGCAAAGGATTTTATGAACAAAGTGCAACAGCGAGATGATCATTTGGAATCTCAATTGATCAATTTGATGGCTTGTCAGCGTGGGACTAATGAATATTGGTACCGACGCCATAGAGAATTGAAGTGTATGTTACGGAATTTAGGAACTCCTACATGGTTCCTTACCTTAAGCTGTGCTGAGTACGCTTGGGATGATCTTCTGGATTTTCTTCGAGAGGCAAATTCAAATATTGAAAACATCCAATACAAGACAGCAGGAGAATTGTGCTCATTGGATCCGGTTAATGTTTGCAGATATTTCAATCATAGATTTGAGGCTATGATGTCCTTCATCTGCAATAAAAAAAATCCACCTCTTGGAGAAGTTGTGGATTTCTTTTGGAGAAAAGAGTACCAAGCCAGAGGTGCTCCTCATATTCATATGCTGTTGTGGATCAAGGATGCCCCAAAATTTGGAACAGATTCTGATGATGCAGTTTTAAGTTTCATCGAAGGATATGCAACATGTGCTATACCTAAAAGCACAGAAGAGAAAAATTTAAAAGAGCAAGTTTTACGTTTCCAAAGTCATCGGTGTGGAAAATACTGTCGACGAAAGTACAAGAGTAAAGATAAATTCTACACAAAATGTCGATTTGGATTTCCACGACCTTTTCTTTCAAAAGGAAGAGTAAACAGTTTTATGTCAGCTGTGCGACATACTATTACAAGAAAATCACCTAAAAATACCTACAATCTAAGAAGAAAAGAAGAGTCAAAATATATAAATGACTACAACCCAGTCATTTTATCCATGTGGAATGCTAACATGGATATACAGTATGTGGCTGACAATTCTATTGCTGTTGCTCGCTATGTCACATCTTACATCACTAAATCTGAGAAAACGGAATTGAAGGAAATGTGGGAAGAGATTTCTCACGAGAAGACTGTCAGTAAAAAGCTATATAGTTTCAGTTTAAAGATGTTATCGCATCGAGAAATTGGATCCTACGAATGCTCAGATAGGTTATCATCTGCAAGTCTGTACTCAAAATCCAGAAGAATAATTTGGACAAGTTTAGGTCTTGCAGGAATGCGAAATCGGGTACTGAAATCTATTCAAGAACTGGAATATTTAGCAGAGTTCGAACCAGAAAGTACAGACATTTTAAGAACAAACATGTTGGACACATATTATCCACAAAGAAGTCATCACCTTGAGAACATGTGTCTCTATGAAGTGCTGCAGAACTTTATTTTTAAACGGAATGCCACAGAAGATATCAACAATGGAAAATATAAAGTCATTGGTGAGGAAGGATGTTTGGTGAAGCAAACAAAAGGAAGTTTGATAAATCACCGGAAGCTGAGTTGCAACACTCCTGACAAAAAGGAATTTTACTACTTGGCACTTTTGCAGCTGTTTAAACCATGGCGTTCAGAGGACGAACTACTTGGAGAATTCCAGAGTTATGAAGATTCCTTCAATGCTAGCAAAGACAGCATAGAATGCAGTACTTTCACAACTTATGTTCAAATGTTAAATGAAGAAATTGAACAAGAAGCAACAATTGCAGCTGAAGTAGCTAGAGACAGTTCTCAAGACAGTCAAAGTTCTGGGACATTCAGTCAAGATCCTCTAGGACAACCGATCGTCGAAAATGAAGCAGCAATAGCTATGAATGAAGTGGAAACAGCTATGAATCAAGCTCAGGAAGATTTAGTAGACTTAACATATTTGGAGGAGCAACTGAATGAAGAACAAAAACAAATTTATGAAGAAGTCAGACAAAAAATTGATCACGGATTACTACATGAAAATAAAGAGTGCTCATGCACATCTTTTGAACCTATCAGAATGTATGTAAGTGGACAAGCAGGAACTGGAAAAAGTTTCTTAATTAATGTAATTAGAAGCTACCTACAGAAGAAAATGGAATCCATTTTGTCTTGTGTTGTTACTGCTCCAACTGGGTTATCAGCGTATAACATCAAAGGAGTTACCTTACATCGTTTGCTAATGTTACCAGTAGAGCACGAGAACAAAATACAGTACCACAAACTAGCAGGAGAAGCATGCTTGGAAGTTTCAAGAGTATTGAAGAAAATGAAAGTACTCATTATTGATGAAGTTAGCATGGTATCAAACTTAATGCTTGCCTTTGTGCATTTAAGAATGCAGCAAATTCTGAAGACAGACTTTGACGTGTTATTTGGAGGAAAACACGTCATAGTTTTTGGAGATCTTTTGCAACTTACTCCAGTTAAAGGACAACCGGTATTCCATACTCTTACACATGAAGACACGAAAAAGTCGTTAGGAAGTATAGGCAATGTAAATATTTGGACATATTTTGAGTATAAGGAACTCATTACCAATATGAGGCAAGCCAATGATGAGGACTATGCAAGTATTCTGAAAGATATAAGAATTGGACTACTCACAGAACTTGGCAGAAAAGCATTACAGAGTCGATTGCTATGTAATTTGTTTCCAACAGAAGAAATAGTTCCAGAGAAAATATACAAGAAAATTGCGGAAAAAAATACTGTAATCTGCTTAATGCCAACACTACATGAATGCTCTGTATTCAATCAAGAACTTTTGAAATTGGAAAATGAAGAGATCATAAAACTGGAAGCTGTGGATAAAATAGAACATGAACGAATAACTATTATATTGACAGGCAAATTGGGTACTAAATTGGATTCTCTGGAGAAAAATATTTCAAAAACAGCTGGTTTGGAAAAGAATATTTATGTGTGTATGAACTGTAGAGTAATTTTAAGACGTAATTTGAATGTAGAGAAAGGTTTAGTGAATGGAGCTATGGGAAGAGTTGTGGGTTTTGTTAATTACCAGAAAAAAGTTGGAATTGAATGTTTAAAAATAAAATTTGATCAGATACAAGAGGTTAAAGACATTTGTCGTTGTTCAGTTCGTTTCTTGCTTGTGAAAGACTTATATGTACATAGGAAGCAGTTTCCGTTTTCTCTAGCCTATGCTGTAACTATTCACAAGTCTCAAGGATTAACTGTTGATAGTGCTTTTGTAAACATTGGATCTACTGTGTTTAAAGAAGGTATGGCATATGTTGCTTTGTCACGCGTGAAAAAAATATCTGGGTTATTCATGATAGACTTTGATGACTCAAAAGTTAGTGCTGATGCAAACTGTGTAAAGGAGTATAATAGATTAAGAAGAAGCTATGCTCCTCATTTAGGTCAATATCCTGTGTTTGAAAAACGTACTGTTTGTCGGAAAAGGAGAATTGAGAATATCTGTAATGAGGATGTACAGAAGAGAAAACAAAAGGAGAGTGATGTGACTGCAAGCAAAAAGAAAAAGGACAGTGTGGAAGAGGTTGTTGGTTGTCATTTTGAAAATAGCTCTGGTGTCAACTGCTACGCAAATGTAGTGCTGAATGTTGTATTTTATCTTGATTTTTTGCAAGAGCAGATAATACTAAATCATGAAAAAAGATTCTGTTCTTTGCTGAGTCTCCTTTATGAGAAGCTGAGTAATGATAAAACTAAAATAGAAAGTGCTTCTGATGTTAGAAATCTTTTAGATGTATGTTCTGGACGTACACAGTTTACACAAAATGTCCAGCAAGATGCACAGGAATTCTTGATGTATATCCTGATGGTACTAGAAGATGAAGGGGTAGAAGTAGAACATTTATTTGGTGTCTCTTATAAATGGGAACATTGTTGTGATAACTGTATGAACACAAGCAATACTAATGTTGATTCTGAAAGGTTCATATATTTACCATTACCAGAGAGTAAAACAGTGACTTTTAGTAAATTAGTTAAAGATGCTAATCACAACATGGAATGTTCTGAATGTAAATCTGAAATGTTGTCAACGTTATTTTTAAAGAACTATGGACAGCATTTAATTTTAATGGTGCAACGTTGTAGAGCTGATGGAACAAAATTGGAAACTTTACTAAAGAAGTTTGTTGGCAATCAAGTATCTATATCTGGAAAAACTTTTGTAGCAGTTGCAATAATTTTTCATGATGGTCCTTCTATAACTTCTGGTCATTACACAGTTTATCTTAAATGTGAAAAAGGATGGACACTGTGTAATGATTCTCAATTGATTTTCAAGCAACGTTTGCCTTATGATTTACCCAATTCTTACCTAATTTTTCTGAAACCCAAATTTTAAATACTAACATCATCATCGGAAGAAAGCATTATTAAAATTTAAAAGGCTTAAAATTGGATATTTCGCTCAAAACAGATTTTAAACTTACCATTTGGCCTCAAGGAATGGTAAAACAAACATTTGTGGACTTCTTTGACAGATATTATTTTGGAAAATGTTCTTTTGTAACAAGGTTTACAGACGGAATTTCTTGAAAATTGTTATTGTTCTTAAAAGGTATTTTTGACATTTCTATTAAGGTATGTTTTAGTGAGGATAAATTTGGGGCTTTTTTAAACAATCTTTCAGATTGTTTTTTTTTTTGCCCGCTGTTAAATGATGAATACAATTGATTTCACTATTTTCAGTGAAAATCAAAACATTCTGAAAACAGCAAAAAAAGGGCAACAAATTGCTTTGCTAAATATGAAAAAACATGTACTGTTTAATAAAGTGTATTGTTGAATATTAATACTTTTTTTTCTTTTTTTCAGAACTAGAAAGAAAATTTAGAAGATGTAATTCAGTTATCTTTACAATTAAATAAAAACATTTAATTCTAAATTATTTATTTTGATGGTCAGGTAAGTTTAACATATCTGTATGTGTCACTGGTTTCGTTTCATGCTTCCTTTTCTTCACCTCTCCTTACTCTACTTTTCTCATTTCTCTTCCCACTCTCTCTTCCTGCTTTACTACTCTTTTCTAACTCCCTCACTCCTTCTCTACTACTCCCCTACCTTTACTACCTCCATCACTAATTTTTCATCCATGTTTCTTTTTCTGTATGCATATGTCTTAGTCTTTTTGACTACCTTACTCCTTTTCAGTTGTTTGCTCTCTGTGTCTGTATCTGTCACTCTTGGTTTGTCTGTTTTATCCTTAATTTCCTTAATATCTCTGGGGCACATTTACAAGCCACCTGCGCCACCACTACGTCAATTTTCTTGACGAACTAGTGGCGCAGGGTGCTTTTCTATATTTACAAGGAGAGGATAAGCCACTCTGTGTGTCTTTTCCTCTCCTTTTAAATACAGCCAATTCAAATGCAGCACTAAAGTGAGCTATTATCTTTTTTGGGTACCTATACATAAGTACTGATGCAGAGTTTAAAGTTTAATAGGAAGACTCTCTTCCCTTCATCTGTGAAATGTACACCATCTCTTTTTTAATTACTTTGCCACTCCCCTCTCTTTCTCAGGGAGTCACTGAAGGTTTACTAAAGGTGAAAAAAATGTTTTTTTTATTTTTTTTAAAAACCCCATTGGGTGCGCACAGGGTGCGCGCACCCTAAAAAAACGAAAGAGAAATAGATTCTAAAAAACAAATTTTTGTGTTTTGATTTTAGGTGGCTCTAAAAAGAGCCCTTGAGTTAATGTAGGGACAGAGGAAGAGAAAAAGGAAAAAAAAAATAAGAAAATTATGGCCTTTCGCAAGGATGCTCCTCAAATTTTCTTTGAATGAGATCAATACTGCTCTCACCCAAAGAAATAAGAAGACCACAATCCATGCAATGTGTACTCATCCTCCCAAAACAAGGACGAATATCCAAAGGTGTGGAAGAAGGTGAAGGCACCACTGCAGAAGAAGTGCTCGCCTGAGCTGCCGAAGATGTGCTCGGCTGAGGTGCTGCAGATGTCGTCGGCTGAGCAGGTGGAGGGTTTGCTCCAGAAGCTCGACGAAAAGTCACTGGATGCATTGCCTCAACGTGCCTCGTCATAGTATGAATACTAAAAGAGTACTTCTTGTTAGCATTCCCACGTGACAAGACGCGCTGACACAGTTTGCAGGTGACCTTTGGTGCATTCACCTTCTTTTGTCCCTCTGGAAAAGTGAAAAACTGCCATATGAAGGAGTCTTTCTGCTTCCTCTGCCTCTGTCTCTCAAGAGTGTCCTGTTCACTCTCAGAAGATGGCTGCTGCTCTGCCATTGTATCTCAAAAACAGATTAGCTCCTTCTCCTAGGGAATCAGAACTAACAATGAGGGGGGTGGGTGTGATTTTGGAAGAATCTGGAACTAAAAGTACTTTGCACCAATGAAAAGTGATGTTTCTTGATCACATGACTTGCCATGGGGGATTGGGTGTGGTGTTGTAACAATCTGAAACTGAAAGTAATGAAAACCAATTAAAAGTGTTGTTTTATTATTCACATAACCCGAGGTGCACGCACTGAGCAAGCTCCGAGCGCGCACGGTGCAATTACGCATGCGCGAACGCGTATGCGCTTACGTACTATGCGCGTACGTAACGCGCATACGCAGCACGCGCGTATGCGTGAACGTCAGCGTGCGTACTCTACGCGTATACGGAAGTGTACCCCGTGGAGCACGTACGACGCACGTAAGCATGCGTACGTACGCATGCGTACTGGGTGCGCGCTCCGAGCGCGCACTAAAACGTATGTATGCGTACATAAATAACATACGCCGGAATTCATGAAAAACGTACGCAAACGTACTAGGTGCGCGCTCTGAGCGCGCACCCTAAGAATTTATATTAAAAAAAAAAAAGTGGACATAACTTAATAGAAGATATTAACTATGCTGTTCAACTTTATCTTAATTAAAACTTTAAAAAAAAATGAGCCACACCAAATTAAAAGATACAGATAATACATAAATGTATACATAGGGAAATTTTTGAAAAAGAAATATTTAAAAAATATAATTAAAAAATACAAAAATTAGCATTTAAAAAACCTTTGAAATTCACTGAAAAAACCATAGGTTTCACACACGTTATAGTTAGGAATTAGCATTTAAAAAACCTTGCAAATTCACTGAAAAAACCATAGGTTTCACACACGTTATAGTTAGGAATTAGCATTTAAAAAACCTTGCAAATTCACTGAAAAAACCAGAGGTTTCACACACGTTATAGTTAGCTGGACATTTCGCTCGTAAAAAACCAATGAAATTCCCCCGTTATAGTTAGTTCAGCTAACTATAACTCGCGCGCCCGCAATCCACTGCTGATGACGTCACATATTACATCACTCATGACATGGTCAGTGACATCACTCATGACATCACTGATGACATCTCAAATGACATCACTGATGACATCACTGATGACGTCATCCATGTGAAAAATTACCACATCTTCACACACCCTAATATAACCTTTAATACACCGACTAAAAATTTAAGAGTTCCATTCTCAAAACCATACATACTGCAATACCAATAACTACATACCCAATTATTAACTCTTAGGTCTACATACACCTCCACTCATTCACCTGTACAGTCACTCATACTTACAGTCACTCCATACAAAACTATCATATGCATTTATACACCTATATAGACACTCACACACCACCAATCATCCATAGAGGTACTCTCACACCTAGTCAGTCATGGAAATAATCACAGTCCCATTTACTCACTTATGCAGTGAAACACACTCAAGTTCACTTACTCATAAAATTAGTATCACATTCTTACACTCCTATAGAATCATTGATAGAAGCACACTCTCATCCATACAGTCACTTTCACAATCACACACTCTCATATCTACTCACTTATATACTCTTACACGCACATATACTGCCTTTCACATATGTAGTAAGTTACAAATGTACTACTGAGATATACATTCAATCCCTAACACACCCAAACAAACACTCACTCAACCATACAGTCCATTACAGATGCAGTCTTAAAACCATGCACCCATAGAATCACCCACTCACACATCTATGCATAGAGTGACACACACCCTACCCACACAAACACTCATGAACCCATACAGATACTTAGACAACCAATCAATTACCCATATAGAGACTCATATAGCTGTTCTCAAAACCATGCAGAAACTTATACACCAACATACAGACACATACACACATTTACACAGTTTAGTCACTAGTCTGCAGTAAGATACATTTAATGACTAACTTAAAGAATCATGTTATGCACCACAGAAAATCATCCATTTACACACTTGTACACCCACTCATTCTTAAACAGGCCTTTCCTTATATATATTAAACATATTGAAATTTTTCAAAAACACATACTCACTGGATGATGTCATCAGTGATGTCATCAGTGATGTCATTTGAGATGTCATCAGTGATGTCATGAGTGATGTCACTGACCATGTCATGAGTGATGTAATATGTGACGTCATCAGCAGTGGATTGCGGGCGCGCGAGTTATAGTTAGCTGAACTAACTATAACGGGGAAATTTCATTGGTTTTTTACGAGCGAAATGTCCAGCTAACTATAACGTGTGTGAAACCTCTGGTTTTTTAAGTGAATTTGCAAGGTTTTTTAAATGCTAATTCCTAACTATAACGTGTGTGAAACCTATGGTTTTTTCAGTGAATATGAATATATATATATATATATATATATATATATATATATATATATATATATATATATTCACTGAAAAAACCATAGGTTTCACACACGTTATAGTTAGGAATTAGCATTTAAAAAACCTTAGAAATTCAGTGAAAAAACCATAGGTTTCACACATGTTATAGTTAGCTGGACATTTTACTCGTAAAAAACCAATGAAATTGCCCCGTTATAGTTAGTTCAGCTAACTATAACTCACGCGCCCGCAATGCACTGCTGATGACGTCACATATTACATCACTCATGACATGGTCAGTGACATCACTCATGACATCACTGATGACATCTCAAAAACACTAAAAATCAATTATCACATTACAAGGTCCTTGAGAGACTACAATTATTATTATTGACTTACCATACTCACTCAAAAAAATATTTATTCATTAGTTTTAAAAATGGTTGTAGTTTTCGAAAATTTTCTATATCGATCTGAAAAAAAAGAAAAAAGTATTAATATTTTTTTAACAATTTATAATACAGTATACATATTTACATTTTTTTCAAAAAAATATTTTTGCCTTATTTTTGCTGTTTTCAGAATATATTGCATTTCACTATAAATTGTGAAAGCAATTGCATTCATCATTTTACAGCGGGCAAAAAAAAATAACAATCTCAAAGATTGTATTAAAAAAGCCCAGAATCTCTTCTCACTTAAACTTATCATTACAGAAATGCATATTATTCTAAAAAAATATCATCTAAAAACAATACTTATTTCTTTAAAATACCGTCTGATATGTTTGTTTCAGAAGTATAATCACAATATTATATCTCAAATAACTCCAAAATACATCTGATTTCATTTCCTTTAGGCCAAATAGTATTTTTTTTTTTTTTTTTTGGAATAAATTTCCAAGGGAAATCCATTAAAATTCTAAAGTTTAATCTGTCCAGATCTCACCGATTCTCTGTAACATTTTGGTTCACGAAAATTTTTTGAATAATTTATTTAGTCCACAATAGAATTGCTTACTTTTCCACATGGCCAAATAGTAATTTTTTAAATCATTTTTGAAAAAATTTCCAATGGCAGTCCAATAGCATTCCAAAATTTAAAATGTGCAGAAGTTACCGATTATCTATAAATTATTGGTTTTTCAAAATTGCATTAAAAATTAAAAAAGTCCACATTACAATTGGTTATCTTTCCTTTAGGCCAAATGATAATTTTAAAAATATTTTTTCTACAAAATTACAATGGTAATCCAGTAAAATGGTAAAATTATTTTGTCCAGATCTTGCCAAGTCTCTCTAAAATTTAGGTTTCAGGAAGATTAGATAGGAATTTGCTAAATCAAAAGGCAAACGTTGTTTGAAAATCAATTGGGAATCATTACACAGTGTCCAGCCTTTTTCACATTTTAGATAAACTGTGTAATGTCCAGAAGTAACAGTAGGTCCATCATGGAAAATTATTGCAACAGTTACAAAAGTTTTTCCTGAAATTGATAATTGCTGTCCTGTAAACTTCTTTATTAAAGTATCCAATTTTGAACCATCAGCTCTACATCGTTGCATCATTAAAATTACATACTGTCCGTATTCCCTTAAAATTAATGTTGAAAACATGTCAGAATTACACTCACCACATTTCATGCTATGATTAGCATCTTTAACTAATTTTGCAAAAGTGACTGTTTTACTCTCTGGCAATGTCAAATAAATAAACCTTTCATTATCAACAATAGAGCCACATATATTATAACAATTATCACAACTATGTTCCCATTTATAAGAGAGACCAAAAAAAATGTCAATGGGAACTCCTTCTTCTTCCACTACCTGAAGAAAATACATCAAAAATTCGTGTGCATCTTGCTGTTCATTTTGAGAAAACTGTGTTCGTCCTGAACATACATCTAAAAGTTTTCTAATATCAGTAGCACTTTCTATTTGAGTTTTATCTTTACTCAGCTTTTGAAAAAGGAGACTCAGCTCTGAACAGAATCTTTTTCCCTGATTTACTATTATCTGCTCTTGCAAACTTTCCAGATAAAATGCAACATTCAGCACTACATTAGCGTAGCAGTTGACACCAGAGCTATTTTCAAAATGACATCCTACAACCTGTTCTTCATTGTCCTTTTTCTTTTTGCTTGCAATTACATCACTCCTCTTTTTTTTCCTCTTCTCTATATCTTCATTACAGATATTCTCATTTCTCCTTTTACGAGAAACTACACGTTTCTCCAACACAGGATACTGACCTAAATGAGGAGCATAGCTTCTTCTTAATCTATTATACTCCTTTACACAGTTTGTAACAGCACTAACTTTTGAGTCATCAAAGTCTATCATGAATAAACCTGATAATGTTTTGACTCGTGACAAAGCTACATATGCCATACCTTCTTTGAACACAGTTGAACCAATGTTCACAAATGCACAATCTACAGTCAATCCTTGAGACTTGTGGATAGTTACAGCATATGCTAGAGAAAACGGAAACTGCTTCCTACGTACATATAAGTCTTTCACAAGCATAAAACGAACTGTACAACGACAAATATCTTTAACTTCATCTATCTGATCAAATTTTATCTGTAAACATTCAATTCCTTCTTTTTTCTGATAATTAATAAAACCCACAACTCTTCCCATCGCTCCATTCACTAAGCCTTTCTCAACATCCAAATTTCTCCTTAAAAATACTCTACAGTTCATGCAAACATATAGATTTTTTTCTAATCCTGCTGTTTTGGAGATGTTCTTCTCTAGTGAGTCCAATTTATTTTTCAGTTTGCCTGTTACTGTGACAGTAATTCTTCCATCCTCAATTTTGTCCACTGCTTCCAATTTCCTGATCTCTTCCTTTTCCAATTTCAAAAGCTCCTCATTAAATATTGAGCATTCACGTAGAGTTGGCATTAAGCAGATGACACTTTTGTTTTCTGCAATATTCTTGTATATTTTCTCTGCAACTATTTCTTCCTTTGGAAATAAATTATGTAGCAGCCGACTCTGTAATGCTTTTTTCCCAACTTCTGTGAGTAGTCCAATTCTGATATCTTTCAGAATACTTCCATATTCTTCATCGTTTGCTTGCCTCATATTAGTTGTAAGTTCCTTGTACTCAAAGAAGGACCAAATATTTGTATTTCCAATGCTTCCCAATGACTTCTTCGTGTCTTCATGTGTCACAGTATTAAACACTGGTTGTCCTTTAACTGGAGTAAGTTGCAAAAGATCCCCAAAAACTATGACGTGTTTTCCACCAAATAACACGTCATAGTCTGTCTTCAAAATTTGCTGCATTCTTAAATGCACAAAGGCAAGCATTAAGTTTGATACCATGCTCACCTCATCAATAATGAGAACTTGCATCTTCTTCAATACTCTTGAAACTTCCAAGGATGCTTCTCCAGTTAGCTTGTTGAATTGTATTTTGTTCTCATGCTCCACTGGTAACATTAGCAAACGATGTAAGGTGATTCCTTTTATGTTATATGCTGCTAACCCAGTTGGAGCAGTAACCACACAAGACAAAGTAGAATCCGTTTTTTGCTTTAGGTAGCTTCTGATGACTTTAATTAGGAAACTTTTTCCAGTGCCAGCTTGTCCGCTTACATACATCCTGATTGGATGAAATGATGTGCATGAGCACTCTTTTTTTATATGTAGAAATCCGTGATCAATTTTGTTTTTGATCTCTTCATAAATGTGTTGCTGCTCTTGATTCAGTTGTCTTTCCAAATTTTGTAAGTCTATAAATTCTTCTTGAGCTTGATTCATAGCCGTTTCCACTTCATTCATGGCTATTGATGCTTCATTTTCAACGATTGGTTGTCCTAGGGGATCTTGACTGTATGTTCCTGAACTTTGGCTGTCCTGAGAACTGTCTCTAGCTATTTCTGCTGCAATTGTAGTTTCCTGTTCAATTTCTTCATTTAACATTTGCAGATAAGTTGAGAATGTACTGCATTGTATGCTGTCTTTGCAAGCATTAAAAGAATCTTCATAGCTCTGGAATTCTCCCAGTAGTTCATCCTCTGTACGCCATGGTTTAAACAACTGTAAAAGAGCCAAGTAGTAAAATTCTTTCTTGTCGGTTGTGTCGCAACTCAGCTTCCGGTGATTTATCAAACTTCCTTTGGTTTGCTTCACCAAACATCCTTCTTCACCAACAACTTTATATTTTCCACTGTTGATGTCTTCTGCAGCTTTCCGTGAATAAATGTAGTTCTGCAGCACTTCATAGAGACACATGTTCTCCAGATGATGACTTCTCTTGGGATAATATGTGTCCAACATGTTTGTTTTCAATATATCTGTACTTTCTGGGTCATTCTCGGCCAAATATTCAATTTCTCCAACAGATTTCAGTACCCGATTTCTCATTGCTGCAAGGCCTAAACTTGCCCAAATTATTCTTCTTGACTTCGAGTAGAGACTTGCAGAAGATAACCTATCTGAACATTCGTAGGATCCAATTTCTCGATGCGATAACATCTTCAAACTGAAACTGTACAGCTTCTTACTGACAGTCTTCTCGTGAGAAATCTCTTCCCACATTTCCTTCAATTCTGTTTTTTCTGATTTCGTAATGTAAGACGTTACATATCGTGCAACAGCAATGGAATTGTCAGCTACATACTGTATATCCATGTTAGCGTTCCACATGGATAAAATGACTGGGTTGTAGTCATTTATATTTTTTGATTCTTCTTTTCTTTTAAGGTTGTAGGTATTCTTAGGTGATTTTCTTGTGATAGTATGTCTCACAGCTGACATAAAACTGTTGACTCTTCCATTTGAAAGAACAGGTCTAGGAAATCCAAATCGACATTTAGTGTAGTATTTTTCTTTGCTCTTGTATTTCCGTCGACAGTATTTTCCACACCGATGACTTTGGAAACGTAGAACTTGCTCCTTTAACTTGTTCTCTTCTTTGCTTTTTGGTATACCACATGTTGCATATTCTTCAATGTAAGATAACACTGCTTCATCAGTATCTGTTCCAAACTTTGGGGCATCCTTGATCCACAGCAGCATATGAATATGAGGAGCACCTCTTGCCTGGTACTCTTTTCTCCAAAAGAAATCCACTACTTCTCCAAGGGGTGGATTTTTTTTATTGCAGATGAAGGACATCATAGCCTCAAATCTATGATTGAAATATCTGCAAACATTAACCGGATCCAATGAGCACAGTTCTCCTGCTGTCTTGTATTCGATGTTTTTAATGTTTGAATTGGCCTCTCGTAGAAAATCCAGTAAATCATCCCAAGCGTACTCGGCACAGCTTAGGGTAAGGAACCATGTTGGTGTTCCTAAATTGCGTAACATGCATTTTAGTTCACCATGGCGTCGGTACCAATATTCATTTGTCCCACGCTGACAAGCCATCAGATTGATCAGTTGTGTTTCCAAATGATCATCTCGGTGCTGCACTTTCTCCATAAAATCCTTAGCAGACACATTTTGTAAATGTACTCCACTTTTTAAAATGTGATTTACTGCATAAGACAGTGCAGACAAGTCGCTTTCAAATAAAAGATGGAACAAATAAGGAATACTTTGTCGAAATCTGGGATCTTCAGCATATAGTCTTGTAGTCCGATACTCTGAAGCTGGAATCTGTTCTGGACGTTCATCGTATCGTCCTCCTTTTCCTTTAGGAAACAGCTGGGGAAAACATCGAGCTTCCAAGCTCTCCTCCCATACACTCACGGGATTTCCTTTTGCTTTCTTCATCTGAAAGAGATCAATATTGTCTCCCATAACTTCTTTCGAATGGAGAGGATGTATGCTAAAATGTTCATAAATTTCTTCTTCCTTTGACTTGTCCACTTTTTCAATTTGTCCAGTTGGTGTTTCTGTGTGTTCTTGAAAATCTTCTTCTTCTTCTTCTTCTTCTATATAAATTGATTCATACCATTTGTTATTTTTTTTCAAATACAAATTTGCTCTTTGTACTTTCCGCACATCTACCAGCTCCTGCCAAATCTTCTTATTCTTTGTAGGTACACCATTAACCAGAATAATTAATGGTTCAGTTTCCAAAGTATCCGCATCAATAGTTTCCATATTTTTTTTCAAATCCAAGGGCAAATACACCACTCTACCTTTTAAACCTCTCAGTAAATCTGAAGGAGGTAATTTACCAGTTTTGGGCTCCATACGTACTATGGTCTGGAACGGATGAACACATTGAATGAGTATAGACTCATATGTATTTAATTCAGAAAGTTCAGCAGGAATAGCATCCAATTCTAAATTATTATGTACAGCTCTGGTCGGCATTCTATTTTCCTCTAACTTGTTGTAACAGTATTTACAAATACGCTGATCTTCACCCAATTCAAAACAATTTTCAAGAAATATATATGTGGCAAAATCCATCCACTTATAATTATCTTCATTTTCACTCTTTCTGTAGAGATCAACATTCCTAGTTTGTTTTCTATAATGAGTTCTGCGGCAACAAATACAAGTAACATTTGGTCTTTCATTAGAGACTATTGCAAATTTTGTTATGTGATCATTAAATGTGTTACTTACAGAGGGTTCTACATTCTCTTCCACTTCTGCCTCATTTACTGTGTCCTTCTCTGCACTGTTTTGTTCAGGACCAAAGTAACAAAACTGAATTTCATCAACAACCTTCTCTACATCTGATACCGTTCCTCGGAACAGAGCCCTATTCAATTCATTTAACTTTATTGCTGGACTTTTGGCAAAATACAACCGTCTCACAAACTTTCTCATTTCAGTATGATGAACAGCCAGCATCCTAAAATGATGGAAAACACTATTGCACACTTTTCTAGATAGACAAGCAAGAGAATGACCCTGCAAACCAGTATTGGTTTGCAGGGTCAATCTCTTGCTTGGATCCAGACTTTGAAGCACCTTAATCTTTTGTTTTACACTTTTTTTACTATATTCTCTTAGAAACTCTCGAAATCTGTCAATAGATTCCTGACGCACAGTGCAAATACTACTACAATTCCAAGTGTACACTGGGGCTTTAGGACGTCTCCCCATTGCCTCATCTGCCATCACTTGTACCTCATCTCTTGGAACCATTATCTCCTTCTCCATTATGCAACCATTTTTTACTTCGTATGAACGACCTCTGGTGTCAACTGCATGCAGCAAACTATTACTTTGAAAATAGCTCTCTTCATTAAAAAAAGGTTCACTACTTGAACTATGCATCCACTTTCCTAAAAACACTTTACAAAAGTTTGTTCTGTTCACTACTCTTTTGCTTTTGCTTTGTGATTTCAGTACATTAACCATTTTATCTAATGTACGCATCCTATTCAAAATTAATATGAATAGTTTCCTTTTTAATTCTAATGCTTTTGCTGCAATGGCTTCAATTTCTTTTTTTCTCTTGTAATATTTTGCCTTTTGCTTATATTTCTTTACATCCTTTATCAAATTGGACATAACTCTTCTCTGAAACATTTTTCTACGTATCTCTTTAAACGCTGTTTTTCTGTTCATGTTAAACTTTTCAATTGCAGAAGGTATATTTGCATTAACTAAATTCTCAATTTTTTGCTGTTCTCTATGTTTTGTTACATTTTTCCGAGGACAGACATTTTGTACATTTTTCTTTGTTTTGAATATTTTGTTAAGAAATAGTTTTTTCTGCTTACCAGAAGATTTTTTCTTTTTCCCAACATGAGCATCTTCTACTAACTTTGGTCCTCCAGTTGTCTTCAAATATAGTTTTTTTTTTAGCGTTTTTTGAGCTCGAGATTTTGTAGGCATCTTAAATTTTGTTCACTGTTCTTCAGCAATACCTGAAAAAAACTAAAAAAAAAATCCTTTATTGTATTTAAATATATTACTACATTTGTTTTCACAATAGTCATAAAACAAAATTTCTTTGCCAATTTGAATGCACACAAACTGCTCTTTTTTTTGGGCAAGTGAAAATCTCTTTTACAAACTGTCACATTATGAAACCACTTTTCAGATTTTTTAAAAAGCCCATGTCCACAGTGCTACACTCCAGCAAGGGCAACCAGCCTTAGTGAAGCTCAATGTATTTGCATTACAGACTGAAACCTGAAAACCCCACTCGCTTGTAAATACTTTGCATGACTATACACGGCAAGCACATGGGTGTGTGCTAAGACTCTGCTTCTTCCCCCAAAAATTCGCTCCCCCTTTCCATCTAATGCAACTGTGAAATCACCAGAGCAAGACGCAATAAATCTCTGCCTATAATTCCTCTATGCACACAGAGTCATGTTTTCACATTAGTCCCAAAACGAAATTTCTTTGCCATTTTGAAAGCACACTTACTGCTCTTTTTTTTTCGGGCCGAGTGAAAATCACTTTTACAGACTGACACATTATGAAACCACTATTTTTGATTTATTTAATTGCACGTGTACAAACTGTTTTTTTTTCAGACCACCACCATGTGCATTCTCTGTGACTGCCTACACTCCACCAAGGGCAACCAGCCTTAGTGATGCTGAATGTATTTGCATTACAGACTTAAACCTGAAAACCCCACTGGCTTCTAAATACTGTGCATGACTATACATGGCAAGCACATGGGTGTGTGCTAAGCCTCTGCTTCTTCCCCAAAAAATTCGCTCCCCCTTTCCATCTAATGCAACTGTGAAATCACCAGAGCAAGACGCAATAAATCTCTGCCTATAATTCCTCTATGCACACAGAGTCATGTTTTCACATTAGTCCTAAAACGAAATTTCTTTGCCAATTTGAAAGCACACTTACTGCTCTTTTTTTTTAGGGCCAAGTGAAAATCTCTTTTTACAATTTGAAATCACTTTTACAGACTGACACATTATGAAACCACTATTTTTGATTTATTTAATTGCACGTGTCCAAGCTGTTTTTTTTTCAGACCAACACCATGTGTATTCTCTGTGTCTGCCTACACTCCAGCAAGGGCAACCAGTCTTAGTGATGCTGAATGTATTTGCATTACAGACTTAAACCTGAAAACCCCACTGGCTTCTAAATACTGTGCATGACTATACATGGCAAGCACATGGGTGTGTGCTAAGCCTCTGCTTCTTCCCCAAAAAATTCGCTCCCCCTTTCCATCTAATGCAACTGTGAAATCACCAGAGCAAGACGCAATAAATCTCTGCCTATAATTCTTCTATGCACACAGAGTCATGTTTTCACATTAGTCCCAAAACGAAATTTCTTTGCCAATTTGAAAGCACACTTACTGCTCTTTTTTTTTCGGGCCAAGTGAAAATCTCTTTTTACAATTTGAAATCACTTTTACAGACTGACACATTATGAAACCACTATTTTTGATTTATTTAATTGCACGTGTCCAAGCTGTTTTTTTTTCAGACCACCACCATGTGCATTCTCTGTGACTGCCTACACTCCACCAAGGGCAACCAGCCTTAGTGATGCTGAATGTATTTGCATTACAGACTTAAACCTGAAAACCCCACTGGCTTCTAAATACTGTGCATGACTATACATGGCAAGCACATGGGTGTGTGCTAAGCCTCTGCTTCTTCCCCAAAAAATTCGCTCCCCCTTTCCATCTAATGCAACTGTGAAATCACCAGAGCAAGACGCAATAAATCTCTGCCTATAATTCTTCTATGCACACAGAGTCATGTTTTCACATTAGTCCCAAAACGAAATTTCTTTGCCAATTTGAAAGCACACTTACTGCTCTTTTTTTTTTCGGGGCAAGTGTAAATCACTTTTACACACTGTCACATTATGAAACCACCATGTGTAACTACAACAAAAACAATTCCCATTTCTATTATTCATTTCTTAAGTTACCACATACATCCCCTCTCAAACTCTAAACTCACCTTTAAAATTAGTTAGTTGTGAAAGAAATGTGACACTCAAACAGCAGATTATCAGAGCCAGGATCTCTGTTGTGTTCACCTCTCTCCTCTCAGCAGAACCAGATAATGGCAAACTTTCCCTCTATTTTTCCACACATATACATGTAAGTTTCAAATCTCAGTGCTTCCCCCTTTTTTTCAAATGTAATCACACATTTCTATTGGTTGAAAACCAACCCTTTTCCAAAAGTACCCTGCCCCCAACTTGACTTCTGCCTAGTACCCTTCCCCCAACTTGACTTCTGCCTGCTACCATAGCAACAGCTCATGGAACACTGCTGTGTGCAGTTAGGTCAGAAGTTCGACACACAATGTTTCAATTCCACAGAGCAAGAGTGCTTGACTTTTCAAACCTTACAGCAAATCCATAGTACTGTTCTTTGGTTACACATTTTTTTGTACCAATACAAAACATGCTTCTATTAATTTTCACATACAGCCTAGTTTTTATTCTAGAATGGTATGAAACAGCCAATCAGTTCTTTTTGTTTTAAAAAAATATGTATGCCTCCATTTCCAAACTGTCTTTCTTTTCATATTGCCATTCTACTGAAAGACACCTCCTGAGTGCATCCAGTTCTCCTTTGAAGATGTTCACAGTGTGGATTGTAGGGCACAGCTATGTCTTCTGGAGTGAAAAGTTTGCAGAGAAAACAGATATGGTGAGAGACCTTGCTTTGCCAAATGTAGACATTAAATGGATTGGTCAGAGAGGGTTAAAGTGGCACCAATTGATGCCATTGGTGAAATCCTTCATTCAAATCCAACACCCTGACCTCATAATAGTGCACTGTGGTGGCAATGACCTAGGCACTTTGACTGGGGTAGGTCTGGAAATGCTTATGAAGGACACCTTTGCACAACTGTTTACACTTTTCCCTAAAACTGCCTTTGTGTTTTCCAACATATGCCAAAGGCAAAAATGGAACTGGTCCAATCATTTCTGTCCACAGATTGACAAAGCAAGAAAGCACGTCAACAAATCTGTTTCTGCTTTCCTCCGTGACTATGGTATGGGTGCCATTTACCACAACAACTTGCGTTATGACATGCAAGACATTTATAGAGGAGATGGTGTGCACTTCAATGATGAAGGGAACAGAGTCTTCCTCTTGAACCTTAGACTCTGCATCGGTACTTACTTGTAGGTACCACTAAAAAAATGACTTCATAAACACAACAGCTCTTTTTAGAGCTCCCTAATTTCTAAACTCTTAAATCTGCTTTTCATTTATCTATTTTTATTTTTCTACCGTACGCTTACCGTAAGCTTACCGTACGCGTACCCCGTGATTTTTTTTAAAATCAATAAATGTTTTTTTTGTACTTTTCTGTCCTTCTTTGACCCCCTTACAAATGTTAGGGGGTCTGTAACTCTCCTCATTGCCCCCTTTCCTTGTTTTCACTCTTTTTTTTCAGAGTGAAATACACAAAATGGCGGCCGCCGCTTCCTGGTTTCGGCCGATTCGAATGTTTACTAAGATCTAACAGCCAATCAGAATCGCGCTCGCGCACGCCGCCGTACGCTTACCGTAAGCGTACGGTAAGCGTACCGTAAGCGGGCTCAGATATATATATTGATTTAAAGGCTATTTTCTCAGAATCTACTGAACAGATTTACACCAAACCTACAAAAGGCACTTCCTTGACCTAGGGACTACCTCTCTGCCAAATTTTGAGTAATTCTGTTCAGCCGTTCGGGCTGTAGCTCGTTCTAAAGGTCCTATGGAAAAATGCATGGGAAAAACGCGTTTTGGGACCCCCCTTTTATCTCAGCCCCCGCTTGACGGATCCCCCCGAGACTTTCAGGGTAGGAGCGGAGCGTAGCGCCCCACCTATTTTGAGAAATTCGCGAGGATTTGTCGACCGGCGCCAAAGTTATTCAAAATAGAATGTTGAGGTTTTCCTATGGAAACGTGGTCCTAACTATAACTACCTACTGGCGACCGCCAGTAGGTAATATATATATATATATATATATATATATATATATATATATCGCGCTCAGTGGGGAGTGGGCGGTTTGGGGAAGCTATCCTTTGTCCGAGTGCGACTTACCTGTTGGTCACTCCACACTGAGCGCGATGTAATTAGCGGCCGTCCTGCCGCTGAGTCTGCACCACCCCGGAAGTTGGGGGCCACAGAGCTCGTATACGAGGGGCTCAGAATGTGGGGCAAAGGACATGGAATTCATCAGCCACGCTTTCCAGGGGCTCATGTGAGAGCCTTACTTCTGCATTTAATTTTAAAAGCGCATCCATTTTGGGGAAAAGAAAGGACTATACCTCCCATAAAGCAATGCATTGACTCATTCAGAGCAGCCAATCAGGGGCATGCAATATCGTTTTCAATAAGGGATGGTGAGCCAACATGCGCTTTTTGACTGCATTATACTTTGAAAAAGAGGACTTCTCGAAACGCGTCAGGACTGCAGTCTCATGCTCATAACTTGCTGGCAAGTGTTGCTGTTTGATTGATATTAAAGGCTGTTTGGGGAAGCTATCCTTTGTCTGAGTGCGACTTACCTGTAGGTCACTCCCCACTGAGCGCGATGTAATTAGCGGCCGTCCTGCCGCTGAGTCTGCACCACTCCGGAAGCTGGGGGCCACAGAGCTCGTATACGAGGGGCTCAGAATGTGGGGCAAGTGACATGGAATTTATCAGCAAAACACTCAAGATGATGGACGGATTGTTTCACAATGGCAAAACATTCACCCCCAGTCACAGATCTGGGTTTAATCCATCGTTATTTTGCTCACCACGCCACCCCAGTTCAGACATGGCCATATGCAAATCAGTCTTGACCCTGTGCCTCATGGGAACAGTCCAGCCCGAACTGCCAAGCCATGTCTTCCTTGGACCGGAATCAAGCATCCTAGGACCGGTTTCTGGCTATCAGCCATCATCAGCCAGGATAGCTTGATTCCAGTGGCGTAGTGAGCATGGGACCCACGTCTGGGCATACCCTTCCCACATAGGGTGAACAGCAAAACACTCAAGATGATGGACGGATTGTTGCACTATGGCAAAACATTCACCCCCAGTCACAGATCTGGGTTTAATCCATCGTTATTTTGCTCACCACGCCACCCCAGTTCAGACATGGCCATATGCAAATCAGTCTTGACCCTGTGCCTCATGGGAACAGTCCAGCCCGAACTGCCAAGCCATGTCTTCCTTGGACCGGAATCAAGCATCCTAGGACCGGTTTCTGGCTATCAGCCGTCATCAGCCAGGATAGCTTGATTCCAGTGGCGTAGTGAGCACGGGACCCACGTCTGGGCATACCCTTCCCACATAGGGTGAACAGCAAAACACTCAAGATGATGGACGGATTGTTGCACAATGGCAAAACATTCACCCCCAGTCACAGATCTGGGTTTAATCCATCGTTATTTTGCTCACCACGCCACCCCAGTTCAGACATGGCCATATGCAAATCAGTCTTGACCCTGTGCCTCATGGGAACAGTCCAGCCCGAACTGCCAAGCCATATCTTCCTTGGACCAGAATCAAGCATCCTAGGACCGGTTTCTGGCTATCAGCCGTCATCAGCCAGGATAGCTTGATTCCAGTGGCGTAGTGAGCACGGGACCCACGTCTGGGCAGCTCGTAGCTGTGTCTCTGGTAGCAGGTCTGTTGGCCCATTGGTCTCCCTCCACGAGTCACACCACAGCTCTCCCTCTGCAAGCCAGTACGCTGCTGTGCTTTTGTTAGCCAACGGCCTGTAGCTCTCCCTCTGCGAGCCGAGCCCACGGACCACAGCTCTTTCTCTGCGAGACTGCCCGATGTCCCGCAGGTCTCCCTCTGCTAGCCAGACCGCAGCTGTCACTCTGCGAGCCGATATTGGGAATATAAGGCGGCTCTAAAAAGCCCTTGTGTTTATATATATATATATTCACTGAAAAAACCATAGGTTTTACAGATATTATAGTTAGAAATTAGCATTTAAAAAACCTTGGATATTCACTGAAAAAACCATAGGTTTCAGGGACGTTATAGTTTGCTGGACATTTAACTCGTACAAAACCAGAGAAATTCCACTGTTATAGTTCAGCTAACTATAACCCGCGCCCCCAAAATGCACTGCTCATGACGTCACATATTACATCATTCATGGCATGGTCAGTGACATCACTGATGACATCACTGATAACATCTCAAATGACATCACTGATGACATCATCCACGTGCAAATCTGATGCACCTCCTCACAGTCTAATGTAACCTTTGATACACCCACTATAAAATACAGACTACCATTCTCGAAACCATTGACACACCAATACCAGTTACTACATACGCACTCACTGATTATTAGGTCTATACACACACATCTATTCATTCACCCATACAATCACTTATATATGCAGTCACTCATCAATACAACACTATCATATGCACTCATACACCTATTCAGACACTCACACACCGCCACTCATCCATGGAGTTACTCACACACATAGTCAGTCATGCAAAGAATCAATCACACTCCCATTTAATCACCTATACAGTTATACACACACCACCTCACTTATTCATACAGATTGTAACGCATACTTACTCTCTTATATAATCACTGATACAAGTACACACTCATCCATACAGCCACTCTCAGAATCACTCACTCTCACATATAGTTAGGGAAACCTGCTCTCGCTTCAATGAAGCAAAGCAGAATTGCTTTCCACAAGGGGAGCTGCATGTCAGCAGCTCCCCATGTGGAAAAGCAATGCCGGCTCCCGCAGGATGTGGGGAGCTGGCGGGACCGTGGGGCATTGGGGCTCCCTCCACGGTACCCAACGGATAAGGCCTACCCCAGGGCTTGGGTCCCCGGGGCTAGAAGTGGCCCGGGAGGGGGGCCACGCGGCCCCCTTCCCTAAAAATAAAGAATAAAAAGTAAAAAAAAATAAAGGCCAGCCCCGGGGGTTGGGGTCCCTGGGGCCGGAATTGGCCATGGAAGGGGGGCCCACGCGGCCCCCTTCCCGTTCATATATTTATAAAACAATTTAAATGGGGGTCAGGCCCTGGGAGATGGGGTCTCCAGGGCCCAAAAAAAGTAAAAAGAAGGGGTGCCACACAGCACCCCCTCCAAAAAAAATAATTAAAAAAACCACGAGATCGTGCTGGAGGCCCCGCCCCCTCCCAGCAACACTGCAAACGCGCCCTGTGGTGCGTTTTAGGTTGGGGAATTAATTCCCCTTCAATACTAGGGGTCCCTGGGGGCCAACTAGCCCACCAGGTACCTTCAGTAAGCACCACTGGGCTGGTTTGCAGAGAGGTGGTCCAGGCCACGCCCCTTTTTACACCTCTCTGCAATGCACCTCTGTGGCGCTTACTGGAGGTACCTGGTAGGCTTGTTGGACCCCAGGGACCCTCAGGATTCAAGGGGACTTTATCCCCCCACTTAAAATGTGCCATGGGGTGTGTTTGCACAGTGGTGAAGGGAGGGGGCGGGGCCTGAGATGATATGTGTGCAAACATGCTCTGTGGCGCATTTTAAGTTTGGGAATTAATTCCACTTCAATCCTGAGGGCCCCTGGGGGCCAACTAGCCCACCAGGTACCTCCAGTAAGTGCCACAGGCCTGCATTGCAGAGAGGTGGTCCAGGCCTCGCCCCTTTTTACACCTCTCTGCAACGCAGCTCTGTGGCACTTACTGGAGGTACCTCTTGGGCTAGTTGGACCCCAAGGACACTTAGGATTCAAGGGGACTTTATCCCCCAACTTAAAACGCACCATAGGGCACATTTGCACTGTGGTGAAGGGAGGGGGCAGGACCTGAGGTGACATGTGTGCAAACATGCCCTGTGGCGTGTTTTAAGTTGGGGAATTAATTTCCGTTGAATCCTGAGGGTCCCCGGGGGCCAACTAGCCCACCAGGTACCTCCAGTAAGCGCCACAGGGCTGCGTTGCAGAGAGGTGGTCCAGGCCATGCCCCTTTTTACACCTCTCTGCAACGCAGCTCTGTGGCACTTACTGGAGGTACCTGGTGGGCTAGTTGGACCCCAGGCACCCTCAGGATTCAAGGGGACTTTATCCCCCAACTTAAAATGTGCCACTGGGCACTTTGCAGAGAGGTGGAGAAAGGGGGCATGGCCTTAGTCTACCTATCACCAATCCCACTGCGTGTGGCTTACTGGAGGTAAAAGGTAGGCTAGTTGGCCCCTAAAGGACCCCCAGCAGTGAAGGGGACTTTAATCCCCATCCAAGAGCGCACCAGGGAGCTCGTTTGTAGAGTGGTGGGCTATGTGGGCATGGCCTGGTATGAGTACTTACCAGTGCTGCTGTGTGGGACTGACTGGAAGTATTAGTTTGGGAAGTTGGCCCCCAAGGATGTCCTTGGGGGCCAACTTCCCCTTTTGTTACCTGCAGTAAGTCCCACACAGTGGGATTGCTAAAACGTCTTCAGAGGCCATGGTCCCCTTTCTCTACCACTCTGCAAATGTGCCTCATGGCAGACTATGGGAAGGGGGTGAAGTCCAATTTAGTCCTGAGGGAGTTTGGGGGCTAAGAGTCCCTCCTGGTACATCCTGTAAGTCCTACGCAGCGGAATTCCTGAGCATTGGTTGGACGCCCAGCACCATTTCTCCACCACTCTGCGAACGCGGCTACTAGTTAAAGTAGTATATTTCTGCACCTCTGACTTAGAAGTAGTTTTAATCCCCCTGCCCTATTATATACTAGGGCCTTACAGAGGAGGTCATGCTAATCACAGGGGTACCCCAACGCATAGTGTTCCATAGTGTATGTAGGTGTTTTCACTGTATTCTAAGTGTCTTTTAGCATAGCACTGGCTCTAGGCCTGGTTAGTCAGAGTCAGTTACCATCAGTACCCGTCTGAAAAGGTTGTGGGCACAGGATGATTTAGCAACAAGGCCTCTTTCTGCTCCTCTGTTGGTTCTTTCGGCACATGTCTTGCTTCTTCCTGCACTTTTCTTCGTCTTTGTGGACTTCTGTTGCTTCTTTCTGCATTTCTTTTGCCTCTTTCTGTGCGTATTTTCTTCTTTCTTCACATGTCCTACCTCTGTAGGAATAGTTAGAAACTAGCATTTAAAAAAACCTTTGAAATTAACTTTAAAAACCATTGGTTTCAGGCACATTATAGTTAGAAATTAGCATTTAAAAAAACTTTGAAATTCACTGAAAAAATCATAGATTTCAGGCACGTTATAGTTAGAAATTAGCATTTAAAAAATCTTAGAAATTCCTAAGACCCCTTGGAAGTCCTGGTTAACCAGGCAAGGACTCAGTAAGTGGCAGCAGCCCTACATTGCGGGCATATCTACAAGCCTCTATCACCACCAGACCGTCACTTTTTGTGACGCTCCGTTGGCATAGCAGCATTTCCCCCTATTTACAAGGTGGTGCTAAGCCACTTAACGTGGCTTAACGCCACCTTGTAAATATGTCCCATTCTGCAGGTGTCCTCTGCGGCAAAGGGGCATGCAAGGGATGCTGCAGTGTTCGTACCTTAACACCCATTGCTTTTTGACGCTGCCCTAGATACAAGGCTGGGGCAGCGCCAAAAACTAAGTCCAGGTAATACCTGGTCTTAGGATGGGGAAACATCCATTACAACGCAGTCATTACATCGCACTGCGTTTACAACACAACTGTTACAACGAAACTGCCTTTACATCACATGCCATTGCAACGCATGCCATTACAACGCATGTCACTTCAACACATGCCATTACAAAGCACAGCAGGAGACCCACTGTTTAAATATTCACTGCTTTTCTCTGAGGAGTGTACCATAATGCCTCAAGATAGTCTAATTTGCAGCATGTTCTTGCCTTGTGGTGTCCCCAGGAAGACTGGGGCACCACCAATGAAACTGGGAAGTGTTGTGGGGGGCTGTAGGAGTTACAGCAGAACCCACAAGTAATCTCTGTCAGAATTTCTCTACATTTACGGGGTCAAGAAATCCATGACCCTTTAGGATTTTTAAATATTTTTTATAGCAGTTCCAAAGCTTGAAATTTTGCTCTACAGATGGGAATGCAGCACCCTCTAGGGGCTTCTTCTCTGGCTGCATTTTATGTGACGTGAAGATGTATGAAGAAGAAATAGGAAATGCAGTACTCTTAAGGAGCTGGATATATGACTGCATTTTGTGTGGTCTAAAAGTGGTGCTCTCTCGTTGTTTATATGGTTGCAATGTATGTGCTTTTAAAGTATATAAAAAAAACAGATAGACACATTTTATGTTAATTTTGAAAGGTGTTCTTGAAATACTAATGCAGACAATGATTTCTGATGAAGGTTATATGCTTTCTTGACATTAATATTTGTATTTGCCCATGGTTATTATTGATAATTGCATTTAGGGACAAAATGATGGTGTTTTTACCATGTGATATGTTTTTCCTGTAATATGATGAATCCTTGATAAGGGAAAAAGGAATGTTTTATCTGAAGTGATTCCCCCATATGGGGATTTGTTGTCTGGTATTGGTGAGGTGCACTGTGAATTTGAGGATCATGACCCTTTGAAGTCAAATTTGATTTCATAAGGTAGTCCAATATATTTTTGATCTGCCTTATGTACATTTTTGCAAATTAATGTGTAGTAGTTCGTTTTAATTAGGCTTTGCTGTTTTAGTTTTTATTTTTGGTAAATTCTGATGGGTTTTTTCAGGTTTTTCAATACCTCAAAAAACAGTGGATATCAGTGGTTACACATTTTTACAGCATTAAAAACAACAGAAACAGTGTTTTCTGGTGTGTATGGAATGTTTTGTTTGTTATTGCTTGCTCTCTGCACCAATAGTACATGTTTATAGACAGCATGTGTACAGGGTATATGAGGTCCAAATACATTTTTACAAATCAAACTTATTATAGTACACCATACAATTCTTCTTTAGTGAGTCTTTGGACATGCATGCTCGCTCTTTCCTTCATATGTAAATGCTTGTCTGTAAAAAGGCACTCTCAACATTGGCATTTGAGACGGGCAACGCCAAAACAGCCAGTATACAATTTGTTAACTCCAGCCAATGACATAGCTTTCCATGCCAATACTGGTGCACTTGAAGATTGTGATTCTCTAGGACTAGTTGTGCAACATATGCCTTGAATTGGGCACATATGCCCTCAGTTATTGAAGTGGTCTAAAATGAAGCAGTACTTTTCAAAGTCTGGAGAAAATTCAGAAGGGACCTAGAACGTGTACAGAGTATCTCAGTGAAGCTTTATTAACTCCAAATACCATGGTTAGAGAAGGGAAATTTCTATTAATCATTGCAAGACAATTCTCATAGACTATAAAATAAAATGTCCTGAATTGCTCCTCAACATATCTTTGCTTACCAAGTGGCAAGAATTCTAACATAGAGCATATTGCAGTTCCAAAGTCACTAAAATTGTCGCCCAGCCTACTCTCAATGAGATGTTTCACACCTGCACCATTTACGCTGAACACTTTATAGACAAGGGTGTTTTCAGACTCTGGTATTTTGATTATCTCCACTACAGCAGTCATGTTTTCCTGTAAAAAACCCAAGCATGCTGTAGACTGTACTTTTTCACATCACTATCAATATGTAACCATTTCTTGCCTTTGGCATCATCACTAAGCAAAAACTCTGTAAACTGTTGCCACATGGATAATATAGCATTCACAGCCTCTTGGACAACTGAGAACCACCAGCTAAATGACACAGTTAGGATGACTCTTTCTATGATGCCACACAAATCACAAAATGAGAAATGTTTGCATTTCAGTTCCTGGGCATAACAAAACAGTGCACCAGAATGGACTACAAAGTCAATAGCATTCTTCATTAACTCTGAAGATTGTAAAGATGCTTTCAGCGTACCATCTAGCAAGTGACAAGGATCTCTTACAGGGAGGCACTTCAGCTCAGGTATCGATTTTGACAGATCATCATACAACTTTTTCCATATATGTAGCTGAATTACTGCACATACAAACAATGTCACTCCAATTTTTATTGAACTTAGTACGAACTTTTTGCAGCAGCATTCCATGTGACACTGCTTTCCATGTTTAGCAAACGTCTAGTGTCATGTTTTCACTATCTCAGATGCTTGGTGACAACATTCTTTTCACAAATACCTGTCACTACACCTTGCATTGCATGTTTAAAGCCTGGGGTGTTTGGCAATTAATTGTAGAAAAAGCGGCTGATGTATCAGAGGATTTTACCCATTCTCTGTCTAGGTAAATGTGATGGTACATATTGGGAAAGATTCTTATGAAACCAGCCATTTTACCTACCAGTGAAATTAAATGTAGCCAAAATATCAAATATGATTTTGATATTTCCTGATTCTCTACATTTGATAAAATAACTAAATAAGTCCTAAAACATACTTTTAAACACTGCATCTTTCGACCAAAGACCACAAAACTGAAAAAGCAGAAGGAAGAAGAGACAATATTTTACTGACATTCCTAAACAACAAAACTCAAGCAGAATAATGTTAGCCTAGTCTTTCTTGCTGCTGCCTTGTATAACAAAGTTACATTGTATTTGCCCCATCAGGAAGAAATACAAATTACTCTTTCACTCATCTTTTCCTTTCTTTGAATGGCACTTAGTTTGTGGTTGTGAAGGTGTTTTTTCAGTGTTTACATGTTTACCCTGGTGATGGCTCTTTTCATTTCGGTTGGGTTTATCAGTTATTATAGGTTTAAACCTAAAACCAGATAGCCTAGTTATAATGTGTGTTAAATATACTTATTTTTATAAAGAATTAGCTCTGACTGGATAATCATTTATTGAATGTTATTATTGCGTGCCGGAGAATGGTGATTACTAGCCCAGCCAACCTCCCCTGAGTTGGCCTTGGACTGCTCTGCTTCACTATCCTGAGAGAGTCAAGAGCTACAATGGGACGCTTGGTTACCAGTAAGGAGAAAATGTTGACCTATTACTTGTACAGGTCTCATATCCTGCACAACTAATAACCTAATATCCTACAAGTGTATTGTGTATTTTTATTTTTTACCATATTTAAATCTTCACAAAAAGGTCGACAGAGTACTGCTGTAATACATACAAATTACAGCACTGATTAAAATGTTTTTAAAAACTGAGCAGTTCTCCCTAAACTGCTGCAAAAATATATAAAAAAATGATAAATACATCGCACTATTATTGCTTTCATAAAGTGGCAATCGATAGGGAGCAACAATAGAACCTAATACTTGCCTATATATAAACCCCTAGCCCACAACACTGCAAAAGTTTGCTAAAGATTACATTTGCTACCTTTTACATTTTGCAAATAGAACCATTAGCTTAGCAGATACTGCCTTGTTATCGCCATGTACCATGGTATACCGCAAAGTTACCTCAGTATACCGCAGCACAATATATTACTTAGGTTTTAACAATTATAAGTTTAACACAACTTACTCTATTTACACGTAGTTCCAAAACATAGCATTTATACTTCATATTCTATTTTATTTGCACATTACACCTACACACATTCACCCACTTTCTTGCTACATTTGGTTCAAGTACCACACTTCAATCTACACCACTGCACAACTATTACATACCATGCCGTTCCAGTCTACATCACTACGCTATACTCCACTCTACGCTAATCCACTGTACGCCACTCCGCTATGCGCTATTACACTATTATTAATATTACTTTAGACTACCCGCCACTCCATTCTACGACACTGCAGTGTATGCTGCTCAATTATATGCCCCCACTATACGCTATTCCACTCGACGCAACTCCACAGTACACCACTCCTGTGCACACCTATACTCTGTATACTATTCCACTCAACACCACTCCACTCTACGCCACTCCATTGTACACCACTTTAGTATATTCCACTCAGCTGTGTGGCACTCCACTCCACCCTGCAACAGTCTACGCTATTCCAACCTACACATCTCCACCCTATGCCCCTCCATTGTATGACAATCCACTGTACGATCTGCCACTGTATGCTACTCCACTGTTCGCTATTCCACTCTATGCAACTCCTCTCTACAACACTACACTCTACCCTATTCCACTCCATTATACGGCACTCTACTCAACGCTGCTCCAATGTATGCCATTCGACTCTACATGACTACAATGTACCTCACTCCACTCTCCACCACTCCAAGTTTTCCATTCTATTCTAACCAACTTTACTATATGGTATTGCACACTACGCAACTCCACTGAATGCCACTCTACTCTACCCCACTCCACTGTATGCTATTCCACTGTACACCACTACTTTCTACTACACTCCACTCTCTGCCACTCCACTATTCACCACTTTACTGTGTGCTATTCTACTCGGCGTCTCTCCACTCCACTGCACCCCACTCAAGTCAACACCTTTCCACTCCACCCTACTAACCACTATTACACTGTACACAACTACTCTCTATGCCACTCCACTTTATGCCACTCCACTGTATACCATTTCACTTTATGCTAGTCCACTCTATGACACTCCACTGTATGCCACTCAAGTGTACACCTATGCTCTGTATTCTATTCCACTCAACACCACTCCACTCTACGCCACTCCACTGTACACCACTTCAGTTTATGCCACTCCGCTGTAAGGCACTCCACTCCACCCTGCAACAGTTTACACTATTCCAACCTACACATCTCCACCCTAGGTCACTCCATTGTATGACACTCCACTGTATGATCTGCTACTGTATATTACTCCATTGTACACTATTCCACTTTATGCAACTCCTCTCTACAACACTACACTCTACTCTATTCCACTCCTTTCTACGGCACTCTACTCAGCTCCACTCCACTGTATGTAATTCCACTCTACATAACTACACTGTACCTCACTTCACTCTCCAACACTCCAATGTTTTCCATTCTATTCTAACCAACTTTACTATGTGCTATTGCACAATAAGCAACTCCACTGTATGCCACTCTATTTTACCCCACTCCACTGTATGCTATTCCACTGTACACCACTACTTTCTACCACACTCCACTCTATGCCACTCCACTCTACAACACTTTACTGTGTGTTATTCTACTCTGCATCTCTCTACTCCACTGTACCCCACTCAAGTCTACACCTTTCCACTCCACCCTACTAACCACTATTACACTGTACACAACTACTCTCTATGCCACTCCACTCTATGCCACTCCACTGTATGCCATTTCACTTTACGCTAGTCCACTCTATGACACTCCACTGTACACCACTCCTGTGTACACCACTTCCCTCTCCCCTATTCACAGTATGCAACTATAATGTACGCCACTGCACTGCATGCGATACCACTGTACCCCACTTCACTGTACCCCACTCCAATTCATGCCACTCTCCTCAACTGTATGCCACTCCACTGTATCCTACTGCACTCTACACCACTCCAATGGACAACAATTCACTGTACACCACTCCACTGTAACATGTTCCACTGTAAGCCACTCTTGTGTACATCACTCCAATGTACCCACTCCAGTCTACACCACTCCACTGTACACTAACACACTGTACCTCAATCCACTCTACGCTATTCTACTGTATGTAACTACACTCTACATGATTCAACTCTATATATTCCACTGTACCTAACGACACTGTACACCACTCCGCTATGTGCTATTCCACTTTATGCCAGTCTACTCTATGCCCTTCCACTCTATGCTATTCCACTGTATGCCACTTCACTCCACACTGCTCCACTCTACACCACTCCACTGCATGCTATTCCACTCTACCACACCCCACTGTACGCTACTCCAGTCTAGGCCACTCCACTATGCACCAATCCACTGGCACTTGCTACACTACTCCACCCCATGCTGTTCCACTCTACACCATTCCACAGTACACCACAACACTCTATGCTATTTCACTATATGCCAATACACTCTATGCCATCACACTCTACACTATTCTTCTGTATGCTACTCCACTATATGGTACTCCAGTTTACGCCAATCCAATTTATTCTGCTCCAATCTACACCACTCCACTGTACACTATTACACTGTACGCCACTTCACTGTATGCCACTCCACTGTATGCCACTCCACTATACCACATTCCAGTGTATGCAGCTGCACTCTACACCAATCCACTATATGCTATTGTACTCTACCGCACTCCATTGTATGCCACTCCAGTCCACACCACTTTACTGTACACAACTCCACGCTATTCCACTTTGCGCCACTCCACTGTACAACACTCCATTCTATGCTATTCCACTGTATGCCATGCCACTCTACTCCACTCTACTCTATGCTGCTCCACTCAATGCTATTTCACTGTACCCTCTCTACTGTGCTCCACCACAGTGTATGCACTAAACTGTACACCACTCCACTGTACGCTACTCCATTCAAAGCTATTCCACTCTACAGCACTGCACTGTACGCCACGCAAATCTATGCTATTTTAGTGGGAAAAAAAGCTGTTGGTTGGGAATCTCGAACGCAGTGGAGGATGAAATGCTGCGTTCCCGCAGTCAGTTAGCCTACCCCCGTATGACAAGTTGCCAGTGCTTAATTTGAGCCAGTGGGTTCCGATACTCAGCCTCGGCACTCAGTGGCATAGCTAGCCCGATGGGCGCCCATGGCGGTCTCTGCGTTTGCCACCTTGCGGCGGCCACAGTGAAGAGTGGCGGGGGTATTCAAGAGCGTTTATACCATTTGCCACCTGGTGGCAAATGCATTGAGGAGCAGGGGGAGTGCTCTTGCCACCCTGAGACGGCAGGTGATAGAGGAGGGAGGCCGCCACCCCAATATCTCATGCCGCTCGGGGTGGACGCCCCCCCAGCTATGCCACTGCTTGTCTAATTTATAGATTAACGCAACATCAATTATTTAATAATTCAATATGTTTTTTAAATGACCTGCCCCCCTAGCCATTCTTGTAGCTTTAGAGGCCTGGAATCGCATGATTTGTCACAATTGTAGGGGTGTTATAGTTGGTAGTTGTATTGGTGGTGTAGGGGCAATGGGTGATGCCAGCTCCAATGGCCTCTTGACGAGGTCCCTGGCACTTATGTTTTTACAAATTGGGCACTGCTAGTTGCCACATGCGTACCCACAGCAATCTGCAGTGTGAACTCAAATGTACAGTCACTAACTGTGAAACAACTCGCTGAAATGAAGAAATGTTTGGCCACAGACAGGTTGTTGCTAGTGTACAATCCTCCATTATAGAAATACAGTTTGACATTCCGCTTGATTACGAATTTTATCATATGCAGATATGCTAAAATAATGCTGCGTGGCTATTTCATTTTCAAATATTCTTCAATTTTTAAATGCTTGACTTGAGTATTAATAAAGGTTGAATGATTTCAGTGTTTCAGGAGCCCTCCTCCCCGTTATACAACTGTCTGAGGATAAAAATTATATATATATATATATATATATATATATATTGTATTTCAAAGGCCCAAAAGCTTCAAGGTCGCACTCAACTGCCAATTTACCATTCCGGTTTTGTTCATAAGGAAGCCAGCCTCTGCATACTGGGTAAAATTACTTTGTTGTTCCCAAATGTGTTTCGAGGCAGCAGCCTCTTCTTCCGTGGGCAGGCTGAAAAACATGTGACATGCATGCGCTTTTGTATGCTGCCCTCAGTGGGTCCTTGGACATGTGGTTCTTTATTCCATGTAACATTTAATTTTCTTACAGCAATCTTCATTTCTTTGAAAAGCCCTCCAGTGGGCCCCGTAATGCAGGACAGGCTCATTAATTCCAAATTGGCAGCGCTATGTCGCAAGTCAACAAAGTTCCTGTTTGCGCAGCCTCTTCTTTTATAAGATGGTGCAGACCTCCACGACAGGACAACCGTGCAAGTTAATTGTATTTCAAAGGCCCAAAAGCTTCGAGGTCGTACTCAACTGCCAATTTACCATTCCGGTTTTGTCCACAAAGAAGCCAGCATACAAAAGCGCATGCACTCTATGTCACATGTTTTTCAGCCTGCCCACGGAAGAAGAGGCTGCTGCCTCAAAACGCGTTTGGGAACAATAAAGTAATTTTACCCGGTATGCAGAGGCTGGCTTCCTTGTGAACAAAACCGGAATGGTAAATTGGCAGTTGAATGCGACCTCGAAGCTTTTGGGCCTTTGAAATATATATATATATATATAATATATATATATATATATACATATATATATATTTTTGTTTGGGGGGGGGGGGAAATTTCGCGAAGATTCGTCAATCGGCGCCAACGTTATTCCAAATAGAATGTTGCGGATTTCCTATGGAAAATAGGTCCTAACTATAACTACCTACTGGCGACTGCCAGTAGGTAATATATATATATATATAAATACATACATACATACATACATACACACACACACACACATATATAGTGTTTAACCATCGATGTGTTTTTGTACCAGTGTGGGAAATTTAGTTTTAAAAATCCAATTAAAGTTTTCTACTCCAATAAATAACAATCCTCTCTTCGTGTTCCTGCACGGTGGAGATATTTCATTTTCCCCAGAACGGTTTATCAGCCAAATGTAGATGCTTTGAAATTGAAATGAGAACACAATTAGGAGACAGAAAACAGCAGAGAGATGTCAGTTTTACAGGAACATTTTAAATGGGTAGAACCATAAAACAAAGAACATAGCTTGTGTCTGTTTTGATCAAATGGCCTACTTTAATTGCAAATGTTTATGTATTCAAGGAGTATTCAGAAATGTTCTAAAAAAACTGAATCCAATTTAACCGAAGGGGGTGCAGATAAGTTACCTTTCATAACCCACTATCCAAAAGAAATAGTCGAGCTGTCGAAAACGTGAAAAACGTGTGGCTAACTTTTGCTTAATTTATCTCTGCAGCTCATAAAGCGGAACCTAAGAAAACGGAAGTGTCGACAGTCTCCGGGAAAGTAGACGGGGCAGATGGCAAGAAAGAAGGGGCCAAGGGCGCCAAGAAGAAGGAGGGAGAAAAAGAAGGCAAGAAAGAAGGGAAGGACGGCAAAGAAGCGAAAGAAGATAAAGACGGGGCTAAAAAGAAAGATGGAGGGAAGGGAAATGTGGAAAAAGAAGGAGCAGGAAAGAAAGGCGGAAAAGAAACTGCTGGGGAAAAGTCGGGAAGCGGTGCAAAGACGGAAGGAAAAGGAGGAGGCGCCAGTGGCAAACCAGCAGCCAAAAAACCACCTGCCAAGAAGTGATCTGTCAATCAAAGAAGGACGCATCTTAGATCATTAATCTGAGTACGATTTCGGGACACATAAAAAGGGCGCTAACTTTTGCATTTCATTGGTTACTATTCCCTGAATATGTGAGTAAAAGACAATATCTCACCAATGGCTGTACTCTAGAAGTTCCCGAAGGTAACACACCTACGTTTACGTACATGGATGTCCTACATCGAACATGTAAGAAGGTGTGTGCTCACATTACTACACCGTTATGACAGTGAGAGATTTGGAGAGCTAGGTGTAGGGTTTTTGAAGTTATGAAAGACCTCTAGAGGAACCTCTGTTTAAAGTTTTGCCTGAGAAGAAACCGCATGTAGGTTGCCACATCAGGGCAGGACCATATTGTTAACACGTGTCAGAGGCAGAGCAGATGTGCTGAACAGGCATCCTGAAGAATATCAGAATGACAAAACTAATATGAAGAAAAGATATAAAGAAAAACAAATTGCCTGGAGCCTCTTATGTTTGGCTTTTAAGACCCTATTGATGCTGGCATCCTAGAACAGTGCAGGGAACACACCTGCTGACGCTGACTGAAAGTACTGCAAGCCTTCTTTCTGTGCAAGCTTTCATTTTAACTCACGGGTGGCAGAAACATTCATGCAGGAATGTGCCCAAAACAGAAAGGAGAAATTGCTGTTTTGGTGTGCAGTGGCAGAAGCTTCACAGTAAAGTATCACAGAGAGGGGGTCAGACGCAAAGCAGGAATGATAGTGGTACAGGGATTAGGGCACTTCCGGTCCCAGAAAAGACTGGTCAGAAATTCTTGCTCTGATGCATTCTCCAGAGACGAAATAATCTTCAAAACATACATCAAATTCAAGTAGTTTTTTTGAAGACACCCACTATCGTCGCGGCTGGCTTATCTGGAGAGTTTGGGGGGACTCAGTGCTGGAACAGAGTGGGATCCAGCCAAATTCGGAGTTTAAAAGCTATCTGGAACCAGCTTCTGATCTAGTCCCAGCATTTCTTCCCATCCGTTTCCCGTGCAGGATGGTGACACAGGAACACAGCAGCGGCAGCCGCAGGGCACATTCACAGTCTGTATCTCTGTGACCTTCAGTGAGGAAATCAAATGCAAATAGACAATCAACTTCCTGCTAGAAGTCCTGGCTGGAAGCAGTGGGAGACCATTTCAAGCACAGCTGGAACCTAATGCCTGGCCATTGAGGAGAGGACAGCTCACGCTCAGCATGCCACTTAACAAGTTTATGAGAAAAACCGTGATCTGAAACCTTTTTAGATTACCCCAGTCTCAGCATGTGTGTAAAATATGAAGTTCTGTAAATGTCAGCTATATCTATTCAAAGCACTCATAATATCCATTTATATTGCATTCAATTCAAGCAGATTGTTGGCACTTAATAACAAGGGTCTAGTGATACCAATTTAATTGAACCCATTTCATCAAAAACAAATAACATGATTGATTTAAATTCACTAAGATTTCAAACACTGGTCACGCAGTTTACATAGTAATATTTTGAAGCACACACATTATTCATTCAGCTATTTTACAAGGATTGCAACCTGTTACCTTCAGGTAACAAAGTGAACTTCTCAACAAGACCCTCAATCCATTGAGCTTCTGTAAAGCACAAATCTGTGACCTACAGGATACATACTCTGAAGCAGGCGTATTTATCCTCAAAGTTTTTTTTTATAATGCTTCAAACCTATGTCCAGACACAGCGCTTCTCTCTCCACTAAGTTCATTAAAAAGAAGGGTTAACACCTTTACATCTTGAAACTTGTTCCAATACACATATTTCGGTAGCAGGTGGCCTAAGCCAGGTGTTTTCAGTGAAAAGGTCATTCTCTGTGCTCAGAGCCAGCAAAAGCACACGGGGGTGTGGGGGTGTTGAGAGATTCTGTGATCAAAAATGACAAACATCTCTCTTCAGCAAGTATATATCAAAAACCCGAGTTAACTTAATTTTATTATGCCCTGAAACGTTTTTGATACACATAGATCTTTGCAGGAAGTGTCTTATATACAGTTCTAATTAGGCCCAGCACTGACAAAAAAAGGGTTGTTGAGAAGGGCCCTAGTGGGAGCTCTTGTTCAATTTTCCATAGCCCCACTCTCAAAGCATAAAATCTGACAGTCACTAGAAAAAAACAATTACAAACCTGAGTAACTGGCTTGCAGGTGGTACCTGGCTGACCTGGGTGAAGAGAGAAGGAGAAACAGTAGATAGTGCCAGGAGAATCAGGGGAATATTGACGAATAGGACCTGGATCAGAAAGATGAGCCGAACAAAGACCATAGGAAAAGGGCCAGGAGCATCAGGAGAACTATGGTCTTGAGGACCAGAATCAGGAGAACCAGGAGGACCAAAGTCTGTAAGACCCAGTAAGATTAGGACTAGGGGGAAAAGGACCTGAATAACCCACAGCAGTGTGTCTTATTCCATAGGGATGAGGAGGATCAGGATAAGAAAGACTAGTGGAACCAGGATCAGAAGGACCAGGACTAGTAGAGCTTGCACTACGAAGAACAGCACTAGGAGGATTAGGTCTAAGAAAACCAAAGGAACAAGAGGAGCAAGACATGACCATGTCTAGGAGAGCTAGGAACAGAGCCAGGACCAAAAAGTTCACAATGAGGCTCACGATCTGAAGGAGGACCAGGACTAGGAGGAACAGGGCCAAGAAAACCAGGACCAGAGAGGGTCGAAAAACAGGGCCAGAAAAAAATCATATGAAGGGCCGCAAGGATCAGGAACAGAAAGGTCAGCAACAGGCTGATCAAATCCAGGTCACAAGGACTACGAAAGCCAGAAATGAGATCAGGATCTTGATAGACACTGGAGAACGATGAAGACCAGAAACTTCATGACTAAATTGGCCAAGAACACCCGTAGCACTAGTTCAGGTTCAGGAGCCAAAAGAGGACCAGGATGAGGAAGACCAAGGGGCATATTATCAAGGACGGCATTAAAATTATCGCCAGTTTAGCGGCAGAAAACTGCCGCTAAAGCGGCGATAATGGGCTTGATAATATGCCCTGGAGAATTCCAATAGAAGCCCATGTTCACACCAGAACATGGACCTCTATTGGAATTCTCAAGGGCATATTATCAAGCCCATTATCGCTGCTTTAGCTGCAGTTTTCTGCCGCTAAACCGGCGATAATTTTTAACGCGGTCCTTGTTAATATGCCCACAAGATTTTAAGGGGTAGGACCAAGACTAGGTGGGGGTCCAGAGGCGGAGGAGTACCGGTAGGAAAACCAAATCAGGAGGATGCTTTGAACCAGGAGAAGGAATATCATGAGGATGAACAGTAGGATCAGGATGGAAAGACCAGAAGTAGGAGGAATACAAGGATTGTCCAGGAGGAAAAGGAGAATAAGGACCAATAGAATATTGATGATGATGAAGAGGAGGAGGAATATGAGACACTGGAACATGAGAACCAGTTCATGTCCAGACTCATAGGAAGGCATCATGACAGAGTGTTGAGGAGTAGAACCAGGAGCAGGACCATAAGTAGGAGGAGGACCAGATGGCATATGAGGAGATTGTGAAAGCACCAATAACAGGAGTACCAGGAGGAGGAGGAGGCACAGGAGGAGGGCAAATATACTAGGAGTAGGACAGGAGCTCAGAGAGGGGGGAACCAGACCTTCTTATGCCATACCACTTTGGAGGCCTCATTCTTTTACAGCCCTGTTAACCAGTGCTGAACGTCTGAAACAATGTTAAACTGCAGTTTTCTTCTGGAACATTAAGTACAGCAGAACAGCTTTACTATCACACTTTTCAGAGTTGTTTGTTTCATTGGGGCGGACAGGGAAGAGTAAAACATAATGCTTAGGATGACTGTAATTGACTTTACTCATCGTGACTGCACTCCCAATACAGATCCCTCCTTTTGCCACACCTAATTTCTGAGATCTCAGAGTAAACATTTTCCAGTTCCAACACTGGAAAGATCTTGATGCAGTAATTCTGTGATTCCCCCACAAGCTAGTTCAGCCTATCAGGGATGGTAGCTCTATTGAACATCTTTCAAAGAAGTGTGTCAAAGTCACCCTCAACAATGCACCAATGGTTTCCAGAATGAACATTTTTAGTCTGGTACCCAGTGCACAAAGGCAATGATTATTTATAGCTCTGGGCAAAAAATGATCTGTGATCTGTAGAAATGAATTCTTTCGACATTTGTGGTTGACTACAGTGACACATGTGGAGGCGGTTCAGAATTAAGCATTCTCAGTACCATAAAAAGATATGGAATTTATTCAGAGTACTGTTCCAGGTGCTAAATGGGAAACAACTTTTACAACACGGTTGTTACATCGTGTTCCACAACAACGCGGTGGTTACAACGACCGTGTTGTTACAACGCAATGCCATTACAACGCAAATCATTAGATCAACTTGCTCTAGCTGGCGCTTCAACCTAAGGAATAGTATGATTTACTATTCCAACACCTTCCCTACTGTTGCACAGGGTGGAGTTGGAATAGTAAATTATACTATTCCTAATGTTTGTGTGCCATCTAGTGCAAGTCGATCTAATGACTTGCGTTGTAAAGGTATCGCGTTGTAACAACGCGGTCGTTGTAACGACCACGTTGTTATGGAACACAATGTAAAAGCATGCGCTGTAGCATGCTATATTCGTGTTAAATACGTAATTCAAATATTGACTAAAATGTAATGCAACATAAAGTCTTTTACAAGAAGTTCAAATCTATTTCGTGGAAGAGAGATGGAGGAGGCTTAACATTTTATTAATTTTGGGGGAGCACAAGCCCAGACATTAGCATCAGAACCAGTGGTCTGGTTACAGGAACATAAAAAGGACTGAAGCTTAGCAGTATTATCATATTACTTACTAGAACAATTACATTGGATGAAGTATTGATAACAAGTAATATTAGTTTAAGCATTGGGCTTTGGGCACACTAAAATATTTTGTTACACATTTCTGCTGACATTACCAGGCTGTACTCAAGCGTAGGTCTGTTGGTCTTAAAAAGGATACTTTGCACAGGTGTAAACCGAACTATTAAAATAATACATGTTCTTTTTCTTAGTTTCATTGCTGAGGTCTCTTAATGCAAACTTCTTGCACAGCACACCTGCTTAATTTAGTGGTGTACTGATATGCCTTGGACATTTTTGTACTTAAGCTCCAAGGGCCAGATTTATCATAGTGTTGAGTTGTCCTTGCGTCATGCAAGGTAACGCAAGGACAACACAATGCTAAAGTCAGATTAACTGAGCAACGCGAGTCCACCATGTGTGGCCTTGCAGTGCTCGGTAAATCCGGAGTAACCCAAGGCAGAGCCAGCTGCTGCCTTTCATTACTTGGCCTCTGGGTGGAGCGTGGATGTTCCCACTCATCCACCAATGGATTTTAGCACATTCCCAGATTAATGATTAGTGGTAGACCCGGGAAAGCATCAGAATGCTGCACTCTCCCAGGGTAGGTGTAGCAAGGAGAAATATTTTTATTTCCCCTTGTTTTTTCCTCTTTCTACGTGTGCTACATCCTGAGGCACACATAGACAGAGGGAAACGCCTCAGAGAACTGTTTTTGTGCAGGAAGGTGCCTTTTCCTGCACAAAAACAATCCTTCCATGACGCAACGGTGCCTGCATTGGTGTAGGCAGTCAAAAGTGCACCAGCGCTAGGAAAGGATAGGAGTGCGCCATATAATGGTAGATATGGCACATTCCTGCCCTTTCACGCAGCACAGCGCAGCAAGATGGCTTGCTGCCATATGCTGCGTGAAGTTTTGATAAATATGGCCCCAAATCTTTAATTTGAGAATGTTTCCCTTTATTCTAAACTAACCGTGATCTGTGATTAACATAAATGTTTCAACAATTTTATACTCCAATCTACATTTTTAGCTCTTCCTTTTCACCCTTTGTTCTTCAAAGTGTAAATTGGAAAAAGTCATTAATTTGTGCTCAAAAGGTCTCTGTTTTAGTAGCAGGTGGAACTCATTTACATGATCATTCAAATGTACCTTCTTAGAAAATAAAGATATTCCTATGGTTAAACTATATGTTCTCCTAATTAGAACCATTACTAACTTCCAGTTGTCTTTAGGCGGGCCCTCAATTTAAAGAGTCTTTCTTTTACTGAGATATTCAAAACGGGCCCAAGAATTAGGCCTCAAACTACTCAAAATATTCACACAGAGCAGCAAATAAATATCAGTATGCATTGCTATTGCTCCAAAAAGCTGTTAGGTTGTGGCTAAACTGGATCAATTTTAAACCAAAAACATCAATAAACATTAGGTGTTGAGATCACATTTCATTTAAACCAATTTTGTTTTTCTTTTGCTCTTTAAATCTACCCTTGTTTGATCTGGTCAACCTTTAGAATACCCCAAGATGCCTTAATGCCTTACCCTAAATGATTTAGAATTCCCCTTATTATGCCCAACAACTTCTGAAAAATGACACGTGTGAAGTCCAAAGATATCTCTCAAATAGCTAAAAGGAGCTAGGACTATCTCATTCAAGGCAAATCTGAATATTGCCTTAAATACTTTATAATAGTTCTTTTAACAGTTCTCTAAATTCTACTCCATTGGATCCCAAAATAAAGACAAATATTCTAAAAGGCCTTCTAAGCAGATCCAACATTTCTCACCATTGATGGGTTAAAGAAAACTCCTTTACTAGCCACTGATATCGCCTGCAATTAGTCTCAAATACTATCTAAAAGGGTGTCCAACTCAACAGTGAAATCAAAGTGCATATTCAGAAACACATTTCTGTTCACCGGGATCCTGGACTCTGCCAAGGGACTCTCCTTTCTGAATCACTTCAGTTGCTTATCATTTTCTTCTCTTTTTTTTAGTTCCAGGTAAGTCTCCAGTCAAATCCTTCTCTCATTGAGTGCTCCTCTGCTGTCCAGTGCTCGTCATTTACTAATGTCACTTCTTCACAATGAACAAAGCCAAAATATTATGATTCTTGTTATATCATAGACATTCACGTGTCATGTTCCAAAAATGAGGTTGATGTCTTCTGGCAACATGACAGTAAACCATACGACTGATGGTTGAGTTCTCTGTAAATATCAGATGGCAATATTAAATCAGAATACAATATCCGGTTATGCCTCTTGTATATCTTGTGTATGAAAATAGTTTCATTGGGCGTTTCTACAATGAAGCTCATAATTCACTAACATGATGCAAAACCTTTGATTAGGAGAAAAATATGTCACAGATACCGATATATCATCTTTGCATAGAATGACAGACTTTAAAACCCGTTTCCGTTATTACAATGATGAAGAGAATAATTCAAAAGGGAATGCATTAAATGTATGTATTGAAAAAATTCAACTTTTTATATTCTGAATTGTAGGTGTCAAATGAGGATTTTTTTTAGTAATAAGCTGTCTTGTTTTTTAAATTGGTTTCAATTTATCTATTCCACAATTTATTATTTCTGATAGAGCTATCACACATTTCCATGGCAATTGAAATATTGATTAACTAGACAAGAACGAATGTTATTGTAATACAAATGTTCTATTCATTATAGTTTTTTTTAAACCCTCCAATTTCTTGACAGGCTTATTATGCAGAAAATACCTAACTTCAAGCAACATCTGTGTTGATTAATTTTGTTTATAACAACAACTACAATTTATTTACTAAAATTTACTGTGCCTATTTTCTCCTTTCATTTTTTAAACAACGAAATGTTCTTGACAGATTTTTCGGTGCTTCTGCTTCTGGGTGAAACCCTTTAATTAATATGAACGCTTTCTCTAATTACTTTTATACATTTAAATCTTCCTTTCGGTTTGAATCGTTATTGATTTGAGATAATGCATGGGTACACAGTCTTTTTTTAAATCAGAAACTGACTTGAATTTTTTCGCTTCTGTAACTAACCATGACATTTTATGTCAACGCGTGATGGTCTGGAACATGAAATCTCCAGGAAATTACTTACTTATCAGTCTATGCAAAGATGTTTTTAAATCTGTCATTTGTCTCTTCACCCCATTGCCACGATCTTCAGCCAGTCCCTCTACAAGTACCGATCAAAATCCATTGCATTTATCACAACAAATACGTTTGCGTGCTTTGTTATGAAAGAAACTGTGCACAGTTACGGGATTGTATTATGGGCTAAATTACTTATTTTTCTAGTTAAATTATATGAAAAAGTGTCACTGGATATATCTCTGTAAAATAAAAAAATAATTAAAATGTTCATTGTCTTTTGCTTAAGGAAATTGTAGCACATATAAATCAAATTTTGTAAAATTAAAATGAAGGCATAGCGAACAACCATTGGATGATGAGATTCGATTTGCAAAACACTTTGCACCAGTATGACAACAAAATGGCAACTCATGAAACATTTCCATGGTACAATGAGAAAACCCTCTGGTTCAAAGCTTGTTTGTGACCCAAGCAATGTGACTCATTAGTGGGGTGCGCTTCCTATTTGAGAAGTAAAGGGAAATCTAGGGGTATATTCTCAAGAACGTGTGATAAACATTGCAATATTAGCTTAACACAACTTTGCATATTGCAGTCTATCGCGGGAAAACAACGCTGTGTTAATGTAGTATTCTCAACCCGGCAGCACCATGCAATAGTTCCTCAATAACGCTTCAAATGACCGCTTTAAAAGCAACGCGACGCCGCAAAAATGCTGAACATGAATGCGAAAAAAGCTGCGATGACGCCAACCGCGATAGAAAAATAAATGAAAACCAACCACAGGCCTGCAATTCCCACGCGTCAAGCGGGAAAATGCACTATAAATGTAGAAAAAAACATACAAACAAAAGCCAAACAACAGCGAAGCACAATGGTGGGAGCCGGAGCAAGTACAGAGGACAACCAGAAACCCACAAGCCCGGATGACCAGCCTTGGACCTCGGGGTCAGGGAAGGGCAAGGACAAGAAGAGTAAGAAGAAACGGTTCAGTCTGCAGGAAAACAGGATCCTGATAACGGAGGTGATAGAACACCATCAACTACTGTTCGTCACCTTCACTGTGTCACTGGCAACTAAAAATGATATATGGCACACCATTGTGGACAAGGTGAATGCAGTCGGAGTGCTGAAGAGGACAATGGAAGAGGTCAAGAGGCGATGGAATGATGTGAAGCGCAAAATCAAGGAGAAACTCACAAGCACCGGAAGGCAGCAATGCAGACTGGAGGTGGGAGCCCAGCGCCACAGGAGGAGCTGGACGAGATGGATGAAATGGTGTCCACAGTCATCAGTGGGGAGACGGTTGCAGTAATTGGGGGCCCGGACACTGCTCAACATGACTGGACACAACAGCAACAGTGTGAGTAACGAGGGCTGCCTCCCAGGACCCACATGACAAACAAATGGCCTTCCAACGGCGTGTGTTGGGGTGCCAGGAGAAGCTGGCTGAACAGTTGCAGTTGGGGTTCGAACACATGGCAGCCAAACTAGACGCCAAACGTGGGTGTCTACGTCCCATCAGGGATCACTCACAGTCCCTAACGGACACCCACAGTCTGCTCCATGCTCTCGAACGAACCATGGCTGACATCACTAGAGTCCAGACTCTGAGACTGTCTAGTCAGAGTGGCTCCAGCACGCTCGCCCGGGAGTTGGGACAAATTAATAGGATCATGGAGGACATGGAGCGGACTCGAGCGGAAAGAGCGGCTGCCACGGCTGCACACCAGCGAGAGGTAGCTGGGTCCCTCAATGCCATAAAGACCCAGCTCATGGCATTGCTGCCACAAGCCCTGGCGCTGATGCATGCTGCTGCTACATCTCCGGCCCCTGATGTGGCAGTGTCACACGGTGCGGCAGACATTCCACCTCCGGCCCCTGAGGTGTCACTGCCACACAGTGCTGGATACAGAACACCACCACCCACATGTGAGGCACATGCAACAGCAGAGGACAAAGATTAGGGTGAATCTGCCTCCGTTGTCAGAGGACGCAGTAGCATTTATCTCCGACAGATGGCCTGTTTCTGCTTGGTTCTGCCCTCTGCATCATCACCTTCCACTGTCCCCCCATGCACTCTGCGACACTCACCTTGGACCTCGACATGGACTGCCATATTCTGTTTGGTCACCTATGACACAGCTATCAGACTGCGGACTGAGCTCATCCTCATCTGATGTACTTGTCATTCCCTGAAGGACTCTGGCTGGCCCCCCACAGGCCAACAATGTAAAGTGGGGTTTGCAAGGAACTGTACTGCTCCAGCTACAACACTCCACTGAATGTGCATTAAACATTCCTTTTCACACTGATGTTTCATGTCTTTGATCTTGCAAGTGTAGAAGTATGGATGAATGTAGGCTCAGTGAGTCCCCCTTACTTCCATGTGGCTCATGTGGGACTTGGGTCACAGGGTGACACTTTGCCAATTGCGGTCCGGGTGGCACCAACACTACAACGGAGACACATGCATTGGTTACTTCCTTGTCCAGCCCTGGACGGAACCACGCCCAGAGCACCGGGGTCATTGTTCACACCCTTACCCTGGACTGGCATACGCCAGGCCAGCCCACTCCGCTTACGCTCACAGGGGGGATGACAACGCCACATGTCCCATGTCTTCCCTGTAGGGATCTGCTGCTCACAGGTCTAGTTGTCAGCATGCCACGGCCACTCCCTCACGGTTGGTTTAGACCCACACCGCACCCATCCAGCACAGCCATCTCAGGACATGTGACCCTGCTAATAAAAAGGGCCCGACGCACGTGCTGAATGCCATTTCCACTCTGTAACTGGGTTTCTCTGTGTGGTTATCATTTATGCCAGAGGGCCCTGCCACCTCACATTGCTAGGGGTCACAAGATGACGTCTGCACCACGAGACACAATCATGAAGGGTCCAAGGCTTGCCGTGCACAGTCTTGGTGGCACCGGATACATTGCGGCAGGCACAGGCACATCGCTATGGAACGGTGTCTTTCGGTGCACTGATGTAGGGGCACCTTAATTGCTGAGCGGGTGTGCAGCCTGCGATGATGCGCCATCCGGGCGGTCTGGACTGGTAGGATTAGTGTGAGCCCTGCTGGACTGCAGGGTAGGCCTGAGCCAGCGGTCAGTGCGGGCCTACCGACATGTGGCATCGCCTTGCGGTTCAGAGTTAGTGGCACCTCAAAAGCTGAGCGGGTGTGCAGCCTGTGATGATGCCATGTGCACTGATATGTTCTCTGCCATACCGAAATCAAGACCCAGAATAAAGAATGTGACCTGGTGACCCGCTGTGCAGGGCTGCATGATGTGTAGGGTGCCATGATCGCGGGCCCCAGGCTTGGAGCTCCCACTGGCACGTGGTGGGCCCTCTTGGAGACACGCCGATGGAGGAAGGTGAGCAGTGATGCCTTGTTGCGCACAGGAGGGTAATCACCGCTGGGCTGCGGAAGGGGCTGGGGTGCAGCAGCCTGTGTGCGCAGGAGCGAGCAAGCAATGATGGCGTGTGCAACTGTATGGACTCTGCCATTCATGTCTCTGGAAACTGTTTCAGATAAGGGACCTGGGGGACTGCAGTGTGTACCGGCACGTGCTTGGAGACACACCGGTGGGAGCAGGTGAGCAGTGAGACCTGGGTCCGCAGTGTCGGCACTTTCTCTCCCTCTCTTTCTCTCTCTCTCTCTCTCCCTCTCTCTTTCTCTCTTTCTCTCTCTCTCTCTCTCTCTTTCTTTCTCTCTTTCTCTCTCACCCTCTCTCTCTCTCTTTCTCTCTTTCTCTCGTTCTTTCTTTCTCTCTCTCTCTCTCTCTCTCTCTTTCTCTCTCTATATATCTCCCTCTCTCTCTTTCTCACTTTATCTCTATCTCTTTTTCACTCTCTCTCTCTGTACTTTGATGAGCGCATGACACATCTTCTTATCTAGGTTTTTGCCTTGCAGTCTGTGACTTACAGAATTTCCTGAGAAGACCCGACATGACTCTTATAAATTATTATTTTGGGTTTATTCTGTAATAAACAGATTATGTAGGAACCCGGGGGGGGTAATGGGGGTGGTGGTGCCGGGTGTTGTTGCACTATTGGGCTGCATGTTCAGTTGCTCCAGGGCATCTGTTGTTCTTCATGTGTGGCTCTGGGCTGTGCTCCCTTGTCTGGTGCTGGTTGCGACTTTACACCACGTCAGAGCAGGTGTTAGTTTCCTGCTGCTTCCGCGCCTTATCGCCTGTTTTGTGGTCTTATTGTTGATCTGGCTGGTCGTTGAGAATATTGAGGTGTGGTGTTGTCGCGGCTTTTTGTACAGGAACGCCTACTCTGCATCTCATTAGCGTTAGTTGCCGGGGTCATCTGTGGCGATGTTTTTTGTGGATGCTATCGCAGGTAAACTGGTGATATGGGCTGTTAGCACCGGCTTGTGAATGGAGCGATAAAGTTATCGTGACTTTGGCTGTGCTAAAGTACCGATAACTCGGCGATAGATCCTTGAGAATATGCCCCTTAGTGTCAGAGATTTGGTGGCATTACTAGACACATTTTGAACCTTAAGTGCATTATATTGGCACCATACTTTTGCATTCTAGTCTCTGCTCGATTATTCTCTCCATTGCTGTAAAAGACAAGCCAAGCAATGCCTTTTTGGTTATGTTGCAAGAAGTGATCATTCCAAACAGATGCTCAATGTTCTTGATTGACCGTCATCAGAAATTGAGTTTCCAAAGCAGCCCTCACATCACTGCATCAATATTGTTATATGAAAACATAAAGAGTATATATGTTATGTGATGTGCAGTACGAGTTTGAATAGCATATGCTGCCAACTTAAATCCTGTCTAGTCAATGGCGTTCTGTGGATCAGCCTGGACAGCAGAGACCATCTTGGCGCTCTGTCAAAATGTGGCGACATCGCTTCCGCATATCGCAAGTGCCATAGGCTATAGTGCACTCATATTAAGGTGGACAGGGCAGATGCCACATTTGTGATGGAATATTCCGTCTGCCAAACATCAATTCTGTGTTGAGTGAGATACTTTGGAGGGAAACATCCTGAAATACACTTGTCACTGTACTGGTCAAATCCTACAATATGTTAGTGAATGTTTCATATTGGTATTTTCTTTCCTGGTTAGGTTCGTAATACTTTATGAAAGCAGGTCATTTTATTTCAAATCGTTTCAACATTGGGATTTCCAAAATAAAAGACTAATATGAACATGCGAATTATGCTCCTACTATTCATCAAAATGCTATTCAAATCCACACCATGAAATGGATTTATGCCCTAATTTGACTCTTTCTTAGTAGAAACTCGACTATTTGTATTAAAAAGCACAGAAGGAAACCTGAGATAGTAATTGAATGAACTTTAAAATTTCAGGACTGATGCAGACATGTTTCAGAAACCCACAGAGATTTCAAGGAACTGCACCACATGTCACATTTAAAAATAGTTTAACCTTTAAATAAGAAAATAGAAATAGTGCATAATATCCTTTCTCCCTAGCCATGGAATAAGCGGTGATGTATTTTCCACCAGTTCAAAAACAATTATGCATGTCCTATTTAATATGCTTATTAGTTTCTGTCACTGTCTCCCAGAAATTAACAATTACCAGAAACCCCCATATCATCTCACGTGGTGATCCAGAGAGTATTGGGTTACTTCCGTTTGGGTGCAGAGAACAGTTGAAAAGATAACGGTGCCTCTGAGAGTGTTTATGCATTAGGATCCTCATCCTCAAACATGTTTGAGTGAATGAGGGTGCCTCTCTTAGGTTTAAGTAAATATCCTGAAGTGGAAGGCTGGATAATAGAAGTACTCTGAGCAAGTGATCTGTAGGAAACAAAATGCTCAACCATTATATCTAGCACAGCTGTAAACAACATGAGCAACATCAGCTGTCACTAATGGAGCCATATCAATTCATTGACTCACAACATATGAGTTACAAACTGATCAAGGTGAATTGACAGACTAGTCTTCTTACACCATCTTCTAACTCATCCTCAAATAACTCATCAACTTGCACAAAATGGCAGTACAATATCAAGATTTGATTGAAACAGTTTAATGCCAGTAAAAAAAGACAAATATTATATTAATTATGTAATAAACTATATTGGAATTACTTTTAGTTCATTTTAGAAAACTTAACCTGTATTTTTTAACACAAGCCAGTTGCAAACAGCCGATATCACCATTTTTCCGGCAATAGCATCCTCAAAAAACATCGCCACAGATGACCCCAGCAACTATCGCTAATGAAATGCAGAGTAGGCGTTCCTGAGCAAAAATCAGCAACAACACCACACCTCAACATTCTCAACGACCAGCCTGATCTGCGATAAGATCACAAAACAGGCGATAAGGCACGTCAGCAGCAGGAAATTAACACCTGCTCTGACCTGGTGCAAAGTCGGACTACAACCGGCACCAGAAAAGGGAGCCCAGACCACAGCCACACCTGAAGACCAACAGATGCCATGGATCCACTGATCATGCAGCTCGGAGCCCCAACAGGGACACAACACCCACCGCCACAACCCCCATGATCTCCACTGGACCCCCCCGCCCCCCTCCTGGACCAACACAGAGGCAGCGCAGACAAAGAAAGCGACCTTCTGAAAACGCACCAACCTCACAGACCCAACACCATGGAATGTCATTGCCCACAACAGGCTCAATAGACAACCATCCCACGCATCCAGACCACCATTGCCCACAGGCTGACGGTACCAACACAGCGGACTACCAACATCCCACCTCAGAGAAAGCTGTTGGCTGCGCTGCATCTGTTGGCCTCTAGCACCTTCCAAACAACAACTGCCAGAGTCGGAGGAGTCTCACAGCCAGCCCAATCCAAGTTCCCCACAATTGTCTTGTATGCCATCATCAGCTTGGTACCACACTACCTATCCTTCCCCAACACTGCGCAGGAACAGCTGGAGACCAAGCAAGGCGTCTATGCCATAGCTGGCTATCCGCACGTGTCAGCGGGCAATTGACTGCACACATGTCCTACTTGTGCCCCCTGGCAATATTGCACAAAATCTCCGCTACCGAAAGCGCACGTATTCCATCAATGTGCAGGCAATAGTGGACCACCGGGGAATCTACAACAACTTCAACGCCAACCACCCAGGCAGAGTGCAAGAGTCCTACATCTTCCAACAGTCCATCATCAACCAGCTCTTCCAGGCTGGAACCTACGGAAATGGGCTGCTCATTGGCAAGTACCAAATGAACACACCACACACCTCAACTCCACAATCATGCAACTCACAACACTGGGAATGCACACGTCACAAACTCACATACAACATGCCAAACAACATGCCCACCCACCAGACACGACAGCACAACTAACTGTGGCAACCTGGACCAGCCATGCACATAAGCCAACAACGGCATGGCACCTCAGCCACACGATAGTAGATTGTGGGAAGAGGTGGGGACCAGGCATGTGGGAAGGAGGCAAGTGACGATGAATGAGAATGTACACAATGCCAAGTGTTGTGTGGATGCGATGGCCAGACTGCAGTATGCAGACCACACACATATCCATGTCGACATACACTGCTGGTGTTTGGAGAGTAGTGGACAGTGGACACAACCATGTCACCCCAGCCAGTGGGGAAGATCCCAGAAATATAGCTTCTGACGTCACCCCTGTAAGCGTGAGCAGAGTGGGCTGGCCCGGTGTATGCCAGGCCAGCGTATAGGTGTGAATGAAAAGCACGTAGCTCTGGGCGTGGGTCTCTTCCGAAATGCCCAACATCTCTGCCAGGGCGGCGCCCCTCACCCCACCACAAGGCCGTCGCCTTGAGCAGTGTTGCCTGTGATCCTGTGCGCCTGCTGCACCCCGGCCCGCTGGTCCCTGTACCAGTCCTGACAGGCCTTGAGCACCCACGTCTCAATGCACACCCGCCGACACCGGCGTGTGTCGAAGAGGGCCCACCACGTGCCGGTGCAAGCTCCAAGCCTGAGTTCCGTGACCCTGGCAGACTCCTCAGACCATCACGGCCTACGTGACACAGGCCCGCAGTACTCCTTTCACATTGACGTACTCCACCAGTGTACACAGCGGACTAGTAGATCACACATTTGGAACTGAGTCTTGATTACACTATGGTAGAGAGCATTAATTATGGCTGCTTTTATCTCACTATACTCCTTTCGATGTGGTGACACTAAGGGGCATATGTATCAAACTCCCGTTTAGCGAATCCTAATTTGCGATATTTTGCGATTCGCAAATTCAGATTCGCTAAACGGGATGTAAAAAATTAATCGCTAATCATTTGCGATTTCTTAAAAATCGCAAACAATTCGCAGACACCCATTTTGCGATTTCTTAATAGCGAAATTCGCTAATTAAGAAATCGCAAAAACGGGAATCTGCAAGCCAGGTGCAGCCTGATGACATCACAAACAGGAAACTGGAGTGATTTCCTGCACCTGCTCACCTGAGCCACACCCAGAGGCTGCTTGGGGAGTGTGAGGAGGCATCCCAGGAGAGTGCAACCAGCAATGGATTCCACCAAACAACAGCAGGGCAAGGATGCAGAGAAAAGGAAGAGAAAACATAAGTTTTCTGAAAAGAAGCAGGAAGTCCTCATTGAGGAGATGGTCTGCAGCCATGAGCTCCTCTTCGGCAAGAAGGCACTGCGTGTCCCAGAGGCCAGGAAGAGGAAAATCTGGCTAGAAAAACAGAGTAAGGTAAATGCAGTGGGAGTCACCACACGTACCATCGAAGAGCTGCGCAAGCGGTGGTACGACATGCGCCAGAGGTCGAAGGAGAGGGTGGCAGCCAGACTGAAGGACGCCAATCAGACTGGAGGAGGACCATCCACTGCAGAGCAGCCAAACCCCATGAGGAGCTCATGGAGTCTACTCTCCTGCCTGAGAGCGTTGGTGGTGTGGCTGACATAGACAGCTCCGACCCTGCATCAAGCAGTCAAGGTAAGATGCATGCAAAATCAATCTGCACTCCTCCCCATCCCTTGCACACTTCCCCAAATGCGCATAGTAAACTCCCAAAATGTCAATCCAGGCCAGGTCTTACAGCACACCCAGCAATGCATCATGGGACTCGTAGTACTGTGTCTGACTGTATGTCCATGACACTAACGAAATTAAATGTACCATGTGGGTTGGGGATAAGTGAATGATACAGTGTCAGAGGTTAGCCCAAAAAAAGTAGTAACTTTATTGATTGCCACATGCAGACAATAACACAAACTCATGTAGTCCCCTTTACATCCACAGCACATGGCATGGCACAAGAAGACAGTGCAGAGGGAGAGGAGCCTGCACACCCTGCGGACTCCAGCGATGACACAGAGCAGCAGCCAATCCAGCGCAGGAAGCACGCACATGCGCCCCCACTGCCTCCATTTGAGGACGAATTCCCTGCCACAGGGGATGACACCGACAGGAGAGAGGGGAGTCAGGGTGTGTCACATATGCCCAGTCATGACACACAAACGCCAAGGATAAGACCACAGGAGACATCCAGATCAAGGCCCAGGAGCAGCACTGCGACTGAAGCAGAAGGGTCCGTGTTCTCAGGCCTGGAACAGAGCATGCTGCAGGAACAGCGCCTGCAAAGCAAAGCACTGCGGTCAATTAATCGGCAGCTATGCCGCATACACAAGGACCAGAAGAACATGGGGGAGGGCTTTGTGGCCATGGCAGGGGCAATCCATGAGCTCTGTGCCACTTTGAGGCACACCCAAGCCGCCAATGACAGGGCTGGCCGACGTGCCAATGCACGCCTGCACCACCACCAGCACCCTCACACGCAGAAGCGTAGCAATGCAGGTCGACATGGCACACTGCTGCCAGGATATTGCCCGAGGGCTTGCGCAGGTAACCACTGCTGTGGAGCAGCTGACGACAGCCAATGCTGGTGGCGGCGCACTCATGGCCTCTGCCGAGAGTGAGGACATCTCAAGTCGCAGCAGCCTCACTCCCACCTTGCCAGGGGAAAGACGCCGCAGTGCCGGACAGGGTGCAGGCCAAGGGAACACCATGGGGGGCACTCAGCCTGGACGTCACCGAAGGAGGTGAACATCTGCGGGGACACTCACTGCAACATGGGTGCATTAACCCGAAAATGCTGTTTGCACAATTACTTGTGCCTTACCTGCACTGTGTGCACAACATGTGCTGGGGACAGCTACTCTTTCTTTCATGTGAAGTGTGATTAAACACTTCACACATCATCAAGCTTTGTTGTCTCATTTCATCATTACTCACCTAGAAGTAGTTTTGTGTGATCTCTGTCCGTCTCCGGCGTCCAGCAGCTGCCCCAACTCCTGCTGCAGGTCTGGCAGGGGGAGCAGGGCGCTCGTCATCCGATGTGTCTGTATCGGTCACATCAATTGTGGTGCCTTTCCTCATTGCCATGTTATGTAGCATTGCACAGCTTGCCACGATTTTACAGCAGGTCTCAGGGCTGTATTGCAGTGCGCCTCCACTTTTATGCAGGCACCTGAAGCGGCTCTTCAGGATTCCAAAGGTTCGCTCAATGACGCAGCGTGTAGATCTGTGTGCCCTGTTATAGCTCCTCTCACTTGCATTTGCAGGATCCAGATATGGGGTCAGGATGAAGTCGCGCACTGCATAGGCACTGTCACCTGCATGGACAAACACAATAGGTAAGTCAATGTCCCCCCCCTCAAGTGATGTAGTGGATGTATTGATGTGTGCCATGTATTTACCTAGCAGGTACCCCTCCCCAAACTCTCCAGCACTCAGACGTCTGTGTATTCCACTGTGTCTGAAGATGAAAGAGTCATGTGTACTGCCGGGGTATTTGGGTACGATGTCTGTGATGAGATACTTAGCATTGCACACAATCTGTATATTGAGGGAATGGTAGCATTTCCGATTCCTGTAGACATATTCAGTTGCTGCTGGGGTTGTGATGGCCACATGGGTCCCGTCAATGCAGCCAATGACGTGGGGGAAAAGTGCAATCTGGTAGAAGTCCAGTTTTGTTTGCTGTAATGCCTGTTGGGTGGTGGGGAAGTAAATGTGATGTGAGAGCCTCTGCAGCATTGCATCTAGGAAGGCATAGAAGAAACGCGACAGTGCACTCTGTGACACCCCACCAACCTCCGCTATTACCCGTTGAAAACTCCCTGACGCCAGGAGGTGCAGGGAGCACAGGACCTGCACATGTGTGGGAATTGTTTGTGTCCTGCGTGTAGGGTGCTCCAAGTAGGGTTTCAGCTCCTCAATCAGGTCCATTATGGTCTGTGGGTGCAGTCTGTACTTGTCATAGATGTCCTCTTCAGTGTGCTGGAACAGAGCGATGCGCAGCCTGAATATACGTTCCTGTCTCATTCTCCTCTGAGCAAGGGCCCAAATACGCAGCCTCCTGGCTATCACGAACATTGCTGCCATTGTGGGTGGGTCTGTTACATTGTGGGGTGGTTTATGTACCTTGCACCAGTTTACCACCTGCAAGCAATTGGTGTTAATACTTAATAGCGATTTCTTAAATTGCGAATTTCGTGAAATCGCAATTTGCGAATTTTTCATACATGCGCTTGCGATTTCTTAGTTTGCGATTTCTTGTTTGCAATTTTCGCTAAGCTAAGAAATCGCAAATTAAGTATTCGCAAGGAAAATCGCAGTTTCAATGTTTCGCAGCCTAAGAAATCGCTAATTTAGCGATTTCTTAGTTTTCTGTGTGGAAGTGTGTCATACATATGAAATTGCGAAAAATCAGTCGCAAACGCTGTTTTTAGCGATTCGCAGCGTTTGCGACTAATTTTTCCTTTCATACATATGCCCCTTTGTCTTTGTATAGCATTCCAACCACACATGTCTGTGTGCCAACGTGTACTACTGCCCTCGGGCCATACTGCACTGGAGTAGGTCACACATTTGGAACTGGGTCTTGGTTTTTCAATGGCAGAATACATATCATTGCATGCAAGGAGAGGTGTAAGAAGATGATGTGTTTCAGTCAGGAGGAAAAAAGGATCATCGTTACGGAGGTGATCGAACACTAAAGACGACTGCCCTGGTTTCACTAACTCTGTGCAACGCAAGCCAACGACACATGGCTGTGGGCCCCTGCTGACCTCTGCCTCTGGCCTACACTGCGGTCGAGTAGGTCACACATTTCAAACTCAGTCTTGATTTATTTATGGCATACTTGCTATCATTGTACAGGCCTCATCGCAGACTGCATCCCCTTTCAGCTCCGGTGCCACTAAGTCTGTTCCCCGAGATCCATGGACACTTTCTGGTTGAACTTTGGTGGCGACTGAGTCCAAGGACTGGGGGTTGTCATCACCATCATGTCGGTGATACTGAAAATGTGGCAAAAATTAGCAGTAGCATTCCACTCCTCAATTGCTGCTTCCGGATGGCTTCTACCCTCTGCATCATGCCATGGAGGACACCTTCCACTGTCCCCCGCAACCCTCTGCCACATTCACCTCGGACATCGATGAGGACCCTCTTACCTCACGTGGCCCATCTCACTGTACCGCAAGTCACCGCTCCGTGGTGGTGTGCCTGTGCCTGCCACAGTGCATCCGGGGCCGCTAACTCTGTGCAGCTCAAGTCAGGGACCCCGGCTCTTGAGATATTTGATGGCCTCTGAGACGATGGACCTGGGGTCATCGATGCCATGTGTATGTGGCCCTGCGCTGTATGCTGCCTCCGGTCTCAACTGCGTTACACCAGGGCTCACACATCAAATCGAGTCCTGACCGGCCCGGACGATGCATCACTGGAGGAGGCACACACCACCACCGCCAGGACCACCTCCAACCACCAACTGCAAGAGTCGATACAGTCGTATTGGCAGACTAATGGAGTTGCTCACACCTGTGGTTGATGCCATCATCTGCCTGATACCCTGCTCGGTACTCCAGGTGCCCCAACCTCAGTGCACTGCAACTCACACGGGCACCTCTGTTTGCATATTGGGTGACCTCTATACTTGCTCCGGCTACCTCCATGATGCTCCACATTTGTCTCTGTTATGCTGGTGTTTTCAGTTTCCATTTTAATGGTGTTCCCTGTTCAAGTTGTTGCCAGCACCAACCACTCTATGAGGGCTGGCTCACACTCACACCACACACATCCAGCACAGGCATCACTGTACATGTGGCCCTGCCAATAAAGGGGCCAGGGGCACATGCCCCTTGCCAGTTCCACAAACTATCTGCGTGTGTCCATGTGGTCATGAAGTATGCATGAGGGCCCCGGGTCTGACAACATTACACTGTGTTGTGTACAGCGGATGCCAACATGTCACTGCAGGCAGCGGGTTAGACCTTGGACATGTAGATTTATCCTCACCCACTCAATACGTAAGAGGAGTGGACCCAGCCGTTGTACGCAGGTCCAGTGTGGGAATGTGAATGATAATTGAGTGCCTCTGGGCGTGGTTCACTATTGGAAATGTGCAAATGCATGTGTCTCTGTTGCAGTGTGGGTCTCCTTTGTGTGGTGTAGGTGGTCCCTGAGGGGAATTAGAATCCCATGCATGTGATCTAGTTAGTATTCCATGGGTTTGGACCCCACCCGCACCTGTTCGGCCACCTCTGTTTGGCATCCTGACATCTGGCATTGGAATGCCATGTGTGTCTCGGTGAGGTGTTGGGAGCCAGCCGTGCTGGTGCGTGCTTCCTGCTGTGTGGTCTGTGCAGGGGCTGGGTTCTCCTCTATGTCGCTTGGCTGCCCTGGTGGTGGGTTGCCTGGGATGTCCATGAGCCATTGTGGGGCATCGGGGTCGAAGGTGTGGTGGTCCTCTCCAGCATCACTGATGAGTTGTCTGGTCTGGTCTGCTGGAGGTGTTGTTTGGCCCTCCGCAATGTGAAGGGGAGATGCATTTTGACATTGTGTTGACATGTATGTTGGCGCATTGTTCTTGTTTACATGCAGACTGTATGACTATGTACATTGTGACTGTTTGGGAGGTGCTGGATATTGATGCGGGACAGTGGGCATTTGGACTACATGACGGATGTGAGGTTGTATGTGTACATTTCCTTTTCATAGTTTCCTGCTCTGTTAGATGTGGGTGGCCTGTTTCAGCGCATGAGCACAGCCAGTTGTGTCCTCTGTTCTGCAGTGTCGGTGTTGCACTTTATACCACATTGTCGTCAATGTTGATGTGCTGTGATTGCTATGTGTGTGTGCTGCAGTGTGCCACGGGGATCAGGGACATGATCCAGGGTCATTGTGGGTGTGCAGTGTGCTACACATCATTGTGCATGTGTGCCATTGTGCCCATATCCCCCTGTCCCCCCTGTCCCTGGTTGTTACTCACCCTGTTGATGTTGTGTCAGGTCCTCTTGGGCTGTGTCCGGACTCCCACCTCCTTGCAGCATCTCCACACCTCCTGTCGCAGTTGCTGCCTTTTTGTTGGCAGTGGGTTTGTGCTTGGCTTGGCTTTTCACATCATGCCAGCACCTCGTGGCCTCCTCCATTGCCCTCCGTGACACTTAGACTGCATTCATGTTGGTCTAATTGTGTGTCAGTTGATGGTAGTGTTCTGTCACCTCCGTGACGCTGATCTGGTTTTCCTGCGGACTGCAACCCGTCTTCCTCTCACTCTTCTCTTTGGCCTTCCCCGACCCCGTTGTTCCTTGCTGGTGGTCTGTTCGGCTTTTGGGGTTCACGTTGGCCTCTGCGCTTGGTCCGGGTTCATCCATGGTGCTATGCAGTTTCTTTTTTTCTCCCTTTTTTCCCCGCTGCTTTTATAGTGCATTTTCACGCATGACACGTGGGATTTGCAGGTTTGTGGTTGGTTTTCGCTGGTTTTTGTATCGCGATTGGCCTCATCGCGACTTTTTTGCGTTGGTGTTTCGCATTTTTGCGGCTTCGCATTGACTTTATTGCGGACATTTGAAGCATTATCGTGAGCCTATAGCATTGTACCCCCGGCTTGTGAATAGCATGTTACCACGGTGTTATTTTCCCGCGATAGACTGTGATGTCAAGAGTTACGTTAAGCTACTTTTGCATTAGTTATCACACGTTCTTGAGAATATCCCCTACATGGTTTATGAAACTAAGGGGTATATTTACAAGGGTATTGTGCACCAGAACATCACTTTTAGTCACGGTCTGGTGGTGCTATGCCCTTCTCCATATTTACAAAGAGGCGTTCAGCCACCTTTTGTGGCTGTACACCGCCATGTAAATACAGCCCCTTTACACACATCTTTTAGGGACGTAGGGCCTTATTTATGAGAAATGATGCATTGCTGCATGAAAACGGCAATGTTTCAATTCTCAGTGCGCCCGCCTTGTAACATGATGGATGCGTCATATTTACTGTATGACGCATCATGTCGCAAGGAATGACAGATACGTCAGTATTACTGATATATCTGTTGGCGCAAAACTGATGCATTTCTGGAGTTGGGTCAGAAGCGTGACGCAACTCCAGCAATGCAGGGGGGAGGGCTATGAATATAGCACTGCATCACCCTTATGCTCGCTATGAGGCAGACATAAGGATTTGAAGCAATGGCGTCCTAGAAGTGGCGCACTGAAATCTTGTAGATTTCAATGCGCCGCTCATATGAGGCTTGGCTGTGGGGGGACACCCACCCTGCATACATTATACCTCACGCAGGTATAATGTCGGAAAGGGGTGTAAAAGTGGAGCATCTGCCTGGATGCGTGACTTTGTAAATAGGGCGCAACATGGCGCATTTTTTACACCACCGGTGTGTCACAAAAAGTGACGCACTGGCAGCACAAAAGTTTTGCAAAGGCTCATAAATGAGCCTCTTAGCATGAAAAGGGTGTGCAAGGGTGTTGCTGTTGGCGTTGCACCACAAAAGACATTGCTTTTTAATGCTGCTCCAGATGTATAGCGCCAAAAATGAATGCCATGCAACAACAGGCAACAGAATGGTGAAATAAGGAGAAATACTTTTATTTTTCCTTGTTTTTTCTTTTTCTGTGTGTGCTGCATTCTGCAGGACACTTAGAAAGAGTAAAACGCCATTAATGATTGTTTATGTGCAGGTAGATTTCCCTTCCTGCACATAAACAATCCTAAAATAGGGACGATTTGCTTCTTCTATGTGTGCTGCATTCTGTAGCACACATAGAAGTAACAAATCACCATTATGGATTGTTTATGTGCAAGAAGGGACACCTTCCTGCACATAAATAATCATTCCCTGTAATGCAGGCGCCCTTGCACTATGGTGTAAGCGTGCCTGCGTTGGCGATAGGCAGCACATTTTAGAACCAGCATTAGGGAAACACAGGGATTTGCCGTATTGTTGTGAATACTGCGCATCGCTGCGTTTTGGGAATGTCGGAGCGCAGCGCTGCAAAATTTGGCACAGCTCCGGGCTCTGACAATTCCTTGTGAATATGTCCCTAGATCTTTTTGTTAGTGCCATTTAATAATTCAACATCCTAAGTGGGTGTCTGTAAGTTATAAATATAGGATCTAAAAAGCAACACTGTTTACATTAAGACAAGTTTATGAAAATATTGAACATCATTTCACTGTTTAAATGGAATAAAAAAAAATAAAGGCATTTTTCGGATGTAAGGCAAGAATAGTTTCTATAAATGTAAAATAAAAATGTCAGAATGCTTAGCACTTTTGTTTGTGCAAAAGCACTTTAACTTGATTGATGCAAATGCCTAGCAGTTGCAACCCCTGCTAGTAGTATAATAAAACAACATATGTATATTCTTGTATTTGAAAGGGAAAAACATGTTTAACCAAATTTGTATCCACGCTACACATTGCCTTGTGCGGCAGTGTGTCAGTACCCACAATTTCTGTAGTCAAATTCTGGAATCGAGATGGGGAGCCGCTGTAGAACATGGTCTATATTCTGCTAGACCGTTCCACGATGGAAGCACTGTACTCACAATTATGACGGGGGAGACAGAGGATCTCTGGTCTCTGAGCTGATGGAGCATGCAGTGGTAGGTGTCACACTGAAGCGAAAAAAGGCATGTTCCTCCTGAGAGACTTCATCGAAGTGGCAGAAAACTTAGATGCACCAAGCACCCTTCCACCTCAGGTTCCCTCTGAAATACACCTGCATCAAGGACTGTGTGCTTCTTTATCCCAAACCTTCTTATGCTAACTGAAAGCAACAGACAGATCATTTCTGTGAAGAGAGAAAATCTCACACCAAGTTGCTCCAGGTTTATTTTATAGCTAATCAATTGGTAGGGAGTAAGAAGGATACGTGATCCAATCACCTTCCAGTTAATAGTTTTTTATCAAAAAAGAGAGTGGATCACTTGAACCTGTTATCCAGGGTTTGGTGGTTATTCGGCCGTTCCTTAAAAAACCCTCATTCACGTTTTTAGGTGGATTGTATGGCAGTATATCTTGGTTCTCCGCCTCGATAACGTGACTGCATCATCATCGGGTTTAGTATTGTGCTACCTCCACCTGGAGGAAAACCACTGGATATTTCAGTAGTGATCAGAGATCAAAATTGGACAAGGTGCTCATGTGTCGTGAATCGGTGAAGATTAAAAAGGATATTTCCTAATGCTACCTAGACTGTAATCTTTATTGTTGCCTGGTGCATGGAAAAAGAATAAAAGTGGGGGAAGTTGTACAGAAAGGGCAATTAATGTGTCCGCTGTACAATCAGTCCAATGGGTGGGTCGACATGTTTCAGCTCTTTATGTGCCCAGCAGGGTCAGGTGAGCTATCATCAGGACCAGGGGGTGTTGTATTAAAGAGGGGTATTGCCCACTTTAAAAGTGAGGAGTTTGGAATATTCTTCACTGAACTCCTAGTGAGAGGTTAATACCTGTGGTGGAGAGAAGGGCGAATAACATATGGTCTGTTGGTATACAAATAATTTCTTTTAAAACAAATTCTTTTTTTAAATTCTTTTTTTAAATTCTTTTTTACCCAAAGTACAGGACGAGAAAGAAGCAACATGGCAATTCTTTATATACAGTAAAGGTGCAAGTGGGATTCGAACAAGCCGCTGGCTACATGGCAAATATAAATGGCAGATCTTTGCAATGATACCTGTATGTGTGTCAAATGATAGGGCTGAGGACTTTTCAGAGGGGTTGCTCTAATTAATAAATTACGCTTTTATACCTAAAATTATGTGTCAGAAATTAATGTTACATCCCAAACGTGAAATTAGACTGCCCATGTTGTCCTTATGTTGAGGATCATTGTGGGACTTGTGAAGGGTGTATTGTTAACTGAAGACTACAAAATTGTGGACTGTGCAGGATACCGTATCACAGAAAATTACTCTGTTAATTAGGTTGGTTTCAATGAGGTAGTGGTGGCTATGATATGTGATGGGTACAGATGTTAATCTCTGGGAGGTCTAGAGCCCATGTATGTTGTAAACATAATAAACATCGATATTGCAACACTCGCGTAAATTTTTAGGAATAAATGGCGGCACATTTGAGCTTATTCATTCTTACGTTCACTTAGATTAGTATATGGTATGTAAACACTCGTTTTTCACATAATATTTGTGGCATCCATTGCAGGGCTTTTTAAAAAACTAAACAGAACCCCTGTTTTATCTGTAGCACGTAATTTATGGTGTCCAGTATGTAAGCTACAGCGTCGTTATCAAGCAGTAAATCGAGCTTCTGGGACTTTGTTAGACACACAGAGAGCAGCGTACAACACTCGCACGTTATAAACATTCATTGCCTGGATAGCCTTCGTACCTTAAGAGCTCCGTTTTAGGGCTTCCAAGGAAGAGTGGCAGCGTGGTCGGGCTGTAAGGGAGGGGTTGGGAGGTCGGAGGGAAGGGGGAACAAATTGAGGGTTAGAGTCAAACAAAAGAAAAGAAATCTCGAGGTAACGTTACGTGTCTCCGTCTTCAGGTTGCCTCCATACCGGGATTTCCGCTCTGCACGACTTGTGCTGACGCTGTCTTCCTGCTTGATGGAGACGGCCCGGACTCGAGAGTTTTTATGCGGTATAAAGTGAAGAAAGACTATTGGTTAAGACAGCAGTATTCAGGGCTGTCGGTTTACACGGTCTTTATCAATATAGGCCTCCATAGTCACTATATCATTGGTCTGTAATTCAAAGTGTTGCCAATATTAAGGATGGTATGTATTGACCATTTACAAATTGAAAATTAAAAATTATAAATTACCACTGAACCATTTTAATAAAAAGCGAGTTTTCAGATGTTGCGTGGACAATGGTAATGCTTCAGAAGGATTTAGTTGGCTTGAGTTAGAAGGTTTATTATTCCTTATAGTGCAAATAAAGATTATAATAGAGATCTTGATGGTATGAAAACCTCTTAGGTGTCTTTGTACGGAGCATTATTTCTGGCCATGAAGTAAATAATGTATTTACGATACACTTAACCAGGGGATATCATCGTTCAGACCTGTTATGTTTGTTTTTAAACGGTGTACCCATCTTTGTTCTTGTGTAAAGAGACGTTTCTCAACATTCCGTGACCCTGCCACCATAGACTCTATGACTATCCATTTTAGGTCATCGAGCGTATGTGGGTGATTGATGAAGTGACTACTCATTTTGGTGGTGTGACGTTTACATCTGACGTTGCTTCTGTGTTCACAGATTCACTGTTTTATCTTGCGACACGTCATACCGATGTATCTCAGATTGCATGGGCAGGTAATCATGTAGATAACATGGGTAGTGTTACAGTTGGTGTGTTGTCTCATCTTCCACACCAAGTCAGGTGTCAGTTCAATGGATTTTTTAGGGAGAGGCCGTACAAACCAACGAGGGAGACCAGGAGAGACAGATACTGACAAGAAGTATGGCCAATGCCACAAAAGAAAAACCAAGTACCAGCACGACCCACTAATTTTCAATCTGTCGAAAATCACTCTTTCAAAAGATCAGGAAGTCGTCCTAAACAAAGGACTGGGCTTTGTACCAACTCCACCATTGGACCTCTTCAAATCACAGTGTGAAGTTGCACAATTCTGCAGGCCACTGAAACTAAAAGCATTTTTTCAAGGTACAGAGAATAACCCCGACCTTGGAGACACTGCCCTAAGACCTAAATCCATATTCTGCCCTTTGAACCATCAGGTGCAATAGAAATCCAGACCTTTGAACAGGCAGTCATGAGAGAGATAAATGAAATTGACAAGAAGACGACTAAATCTTTTGTAAACATCTCCAATAAAGAAAAGAAAGCTCTGGAAGAACTAAGAGTACATCACGACATCATCATAAAGCCAGCCGATAAAGGTGGAGGCATAGTGATCTTGGACAAAGACAACTACGACGACCAGTGCCTAAAATTACTATCTGACGAAAAATTCTATAAAGTTATCAGTGAAGACCCGACTCCGAGGTTAAAAAGAACTATTAACCTAATGGTAGAGGAAGCAGAGACAAACAATTGGATCACTAAGAATGAGGCTTCATTCTTAAGAACTGACTCTCCACGCATACCTTATTTCTATTCCCTACCCAAGGTACACAAAAATCAACGCCCACCACCTGGGCGTCCAATTGTATCCGGAATAGGCTCTCTTCTAGAACCTCTCTCCCAATTTGCAGACCAGTATCTTAGACCTATGGTACAGCAGACTCCAACTTATTTAAAAGACACACGAGATTTACTTAACCTCTTACAAGACCAACCGTTTCTAAGTGAAACCATGATCTTAGTCTCACTAGATGTGGAAAGCCTCTATACTATCCTGCCTCAGCAAGAAACCCTTAACACTCTTGAGGACTTACTGTTTGCACGCGACTGGCAATACCACACACCCAGACATTTCATCTTAGAATGCTGCAGAATGGCTCTGACTGAAAATTATTTTGAATATAACAACACCCTTTACCAACAGTGCCATGGTACTTCCATGGGGAGCACTTTCGCCCGCCGAGCGTGGCAGGCCTATATGTAAGCAATTTCGAAAAGACGCACATCCAGAACATCAACAATCCATTCCATACCAGTATCGTCTTCTGGAAGAGATACATAGACGACATTATCATGTTCTGGGAGGGAACAGAAGAAGATTTACGAAATTTTCACAATTGGCTAAACACACGAGACCAATGTCTAAAGTTTACCATCAATGCAAACAAAGACCATCTGGATTTTCTTGACCTTTACATCTACGTAACTAATAACACCATCAAAACAAAAACTTTCTTCAAACCAACGACCAAGAACAGCCTTCTCTCTTTTAACAGTTTCCATCCAAGCTCACTCAGAGAAAACGTACCCTACAGCCAGTTCCTGCGCCTGAAAAGGAACTGCAGTGAGCTGAGTGAATATAAAGAACAAGCAGAAGACTTACGCCCTAAACTACTCAAACGCGACTACCCTGCGAAAATTGTAAGTAAATGCCAAAAGAGAGCAAGAAATCAACACAGAGAGAGCCTGTTAGAAGTAATACCCAAAACACAATCATCTGATCAAGTAACATGTGTTACAACATATAACACAGCCAGTAACACAATCAAGAAAATGATCAATAAGAACTGGCGCATCCTAACCTCAGGTAGTCTAGATTGGACTAAACCACGCTTCGCAAACAGGAGAACTAAGAATTTTAAGGACATGTTAGTACACACTCGTCCTCTGGAAGAAAAGACACATGCAATCACAAATACTTTATGGAACCTGCCACCAGTGGTAGGCCATTTCCCGTGTGGACACTGCTCCGTCTGTCACTTAACAGAAACAACAAAATCCATTGAACTGACACCTGACTTGGTGTGGAAGATGAGACAACATACCAACTGTAACACTACCCATGTTATCTACATGATTACCTGCCCATGCAATCTGAGATACATCGGTATGACGTGTCGCAAGATAAAACAGCGAATCTGTGAACACAGAAGCAACGTCAGATGTAAACGTCACACCACCAAAATGAGTAGTCACTTCATCAATCACCCACATACGCTCGATGACCTAAAATGGATAGTCATAGAGTCTATGGTGGCAGGGTCACGGAATGTTGAGAAACGTCTCTTTACACAAGAACAAAGATGGGTACACCATTTAAAAACAAACATAACAGGTCTGAACGATGATATCCCCTGGTTAAGTGTATCGTAAATACATTATTTACTTCATGGCCAGAAATAATGCTCCATACAAAGACACCTAAGAGGTTTTCATATCATCAAGATCTCTATTATAATCTTTATTTGCACTATAAGGAATAATAAACCTTCTAACTCAAGCCAACTAAATCCTTCTGAAGCATTACCATTGTCCACGCAACATCTGAAAACTCGCTTTTTATTAAAATGGTTCAGTGGTAATTTATAATTATTAATTTTCAATTTGTAAATGGTCAATACATACCATCCTTAATATTGGCAACACTTTGAATTACAGACCAATGATATAGTGACTATGGAGGCCTATATTGATAAAGACCGTGTAAACCGACAGCCCTGAATACTGCTGTCTTAACCAATAGTCTTTCTTCACTTTATACCGCATAAAAACTCTCGAGTCCGGGCCGTCTCCATCAAGCAGGAAGACAGCGTCAGCACAAGTCGTGCAGAGCGGAAATCCCGGTATGGAGGCAACCTGAAGACGGAGACACGTAACGTTACCTCGAGATTTCTTTTCTTTTGTTTGACTCTAACCCTCACTTTGTTCCCCCTTCCCTCCGACCTCCCAACCCCTCCCTTACAGCCCGACCACGCTGCCACTCTTCCTTGGAAGCCCTAAAACGGAGCTCTTAAGGTACGAAGGCTATCCAGGCAATGAATGTTTATAACGTGCGAGTGTTGTACGCTGCTCTCTGTGTGTCTAACAAAGTCCCAGAAGCTCGATTTACTGCTTGATAACGACGCTGTAGCTTACATACTGGACACCATAAATTACGTGCTACAGATAAAACAGGGGCACTGTTTAGTTTTTTAAAAAGCCCTGCAATGGATGCCACAAATATTATGTGTAAAACGAGTGTTTACATACCATATACTAATCTAAGTGAACGTAAGAATGAATAAGCTCAAATGTGCCGCCACTTATTCCTAAAAATTGACGCGAGTGTTGCAATATCGATGTTTATTATGTTTACAACATACATGGGCTCTAGACCTCCCAGAGATTAACATCTGTAACCATCACATATCATAGCCACCACTACCTCATTGAAACCAACCTAATTAACAGAGTAATTTTCTGTGATACGGTATCCTGCACAGTCCACAATTTTGTAGTCTTCAGTTAACAATACACAAGTCCCACAATGATCCTCAACATAAGGACAACATGGGCAGTCTAATTTCACGTTTGGGATGTAACATTAATTTCTGACACATAATTTTAGGTATAAAAGCGTAATTTATTAATTAAAGCAACCCCTCTGAAAAGTCCTCAGCCCTATCATTTGACACACATACAGGTATCATTGCAAAGATCTGCCATTTATATTTGCTATGTAGCCAGCGGCTTGTTCGAATCCCACTTGCACCTTTACTGTATATAAAGAATTGCCATGTTGCTTCTCGTCCTGTACTTTGGGTAAAAAATAATTTAAAAAAAGAATTTAAAAAAAGAATTTGTTTTAAAAGAAATTATTTGTTTACCAACAGACCATATGTTATTCGCCCTTCTCTCCACCACAGGTATTAACCTCTCACTAGGAGTTCAGTGAAGAATATTCCGAACTCCTCACTTTTAAAGTGGGCAATACCCCTCTTTAATACAACACCCCCTGGTCCTGATGAAAGCTCACCTGACCCTGCTGGGCACATAAAGAGCTGAAACATGTCGACCCACCCATTGGACTGATTGTACAGCGGACAAATTAATTGCCCTTTCTGTACAACTTCCCCCACTTTTATTCTTTTTCCATGCACCAGGCAACAATAAAGATTACAGTCTAGGTAGCATGAGGAAATATCCTTTTTAATCTTCACCAATTCATGACACATGAGCACCTTGTCCAATTTTGATCTCTGATCACTACTGAAATATCCAGTGGTTTTCCTCCAGGTGGAGGTAGCACAATACTAAACCCGATGATGATGCAGTCACGTTATCGAGGCGGAGAACCAAGATATACTGCCATACAATCCACCTAAAAACGTGAATGAGGGTTTTTTAAGGAACGGCCGAATAACCACCAAACCCTGGATAACAGGTCCAGGTTTACTTTAGACAGCTCTTTTTCATTTCTTGGAGTGTCAGACACACCACCTGTCAATGACAAACATTGCTAGAATGGGTCAAATGGGGCACTCATGGGTGCAGCAGGTTTCTCTTCAGGACTGTTTGTTGCATTCATGATGCTAGAGGAGGGCCACATTCAAGTCAAGAATGAGCTAACCCCACCCCAAACAATGCTGACAGCAGGTGCATCTTACCCACTTGAAGGGCTTTCTCTTCTGGCCTGTGTAGCGTCCTTCCAGCCTAGGCACTCACCACTAACTATTCCACACACAGAGGGTAATTTTACACATCTTTATTCTGCTGTGTGTAAGTCAGACCTCAACGTTCTAAGCCTGCCTTCAACTCATCTCTCCAACGCTTGTGTTACAGGCCTATGGCATGGTTCTTCCAAACATGAGAGTTGCAGGGCTTTCCTCTGTCATTGAGTGAGGGGTCGAATAGTAAGCTCGAAGAGAAGTGTTTAAAACTGCTTTGCGGTGAAGCTTCTCCAATGCAGCACACTGAACAGCTTGCTTTAACATACTCACAAACTGTTCTAGCAGATCATTGGCCTGGGGCCAAAGAGGAGTGTTTTTTGTTGCTTTATGTTGAGGTGATTTAGAAAGATTTTACATTCTCAACTATTAAACAGTGGGTCATTGTCAGACTGCAGGTACAGCCCATGTCGCAAAGATGCCATCTAGTTTTGACCTTTTCAAGTGTAGTAGATGAAAGGTCTTCCACCAATGGAAAACAGGAGTATTCATCAACAATGACTAGAAGATGTCCATGTTCAAGAGAACCAAACATATCAATAGCCATTCACTCTCAAGCATGATGTGTCAAGTCTGACAAGTTCAAGGGGTGCTGAATGACATGAGATGAAAAAACAATTGCAGATTAGACAAGTGCCTAATTATGTTTTTTTACCCTTTTTGCGAGACACGGAAACCAGACTTGATCATGGAGCGCTCTCTTGGTGGCAACTATTCCTTGATGTGCCTCTTAGGCATCATTGATTATTTGTTGTCGAAGACTCTCAGCAATAACAATTTGTGTACTTCGCTGAATGAGGTCTTCTTGGGTCACTGAAAGTTCACCTCTTACTTTTTTTAGTGTAAGATATGGAGAGCTGGTTCATGATAGATGAGCAATACTGTCTTTTAATCTTGACATGTAACCATCTGGGCTCGAGGCAGTGGCAATTTGTTCTAAAGACATGGCATCTGGTGTGCTCCATTTCACAATAAAATTGAGGTAGGCCATTGATGTCTTAGATGGGGTGCCAGGGCATTGTAATGGTACTCTTGAAAAATAACCTGCCAGGAAGCTGATCTTTTCCTGAACGATGAATAATTGTATAGTTGTATTCTTGTAGCCTCAAACCCCAACGTTCAATTTAAAGAGGCATTTTGGCTTTTGGAATGCCAAGTATTGTCAACAGTGCTTGATGATCAGCCACTACAGTGAAAGGCTTTCTGTACAAGAAAACATGGAAATATTCTCAAGCGCAGACCACTTCCAAACGTTCTCTCTAAGGTTGCGAGTAAGCATGTTCTGTTTGTGATGGGCTCTTGCTGGCATATGCCACGATATGTCTCTAGGCATTTGGCTGTTTACTGTGCTGTGCAAGGATTGCACCCAACCTGGCTGATCTAGTGTCAACTACAACCTCTGTCTTACTCAGACGAGCGGTGTGCGTGAGAGGAAGCAGAAAGCAGGAAGTGCGGTACTGCAGTTGCTGGTCTAGGAGTCCCGGTCCAGGAGAAGGGGACCTGGCTTCAGCGGTGAATGAGTGGCACTACAAGGCAAAGTAGTGAAGGGCTGCCTGAGTGCCTGAGTAAGGCGGCATTAGTTACCACTCAGGGAAGTGAGCCCGGGCCATCCGCAGGAGCGATCCAGCCAGGACTGGATGCAGCTTGTGGACAGCCAGGTTTACTCAAGCTTAGGCCTCATACGCATACCTTTACCTTACCTTGCCCTCTTGTTACCTTGCCTACTTGCACATTCGCTCCTGAATAAAGGACTGCATGGCTGGCTTTAGCCTCAGCTCTGAACCCTCTAATCTTGAGAGCTCAAACTTCAAAAAAGTTTTAAGACCCTTCACAAGCCTCAAACCTTCATACCCATGCTCCTTCAACTGGGGGCCATGCCTGATCAGGTTCTACTGCAGTGTCTGGTGGCGCTGGTGGCGCTGGTGGAGCTAGAGACTTTGAAGTGGATGACGCTGCTGCAGTTTGTTGGACGGCCTCTCGAAGCGGCACTACTAAGTTTAAGAGTACATGGGGGAGAAAGACCCTAGGTGTCTAAGGCTCATATACTCCCACCAGCAGCCATTAACACCTGGTCTGGCCCTGCCCATCTCGTTGGTAACTGCCAGCAAGAACGGGCTGGAGGATACAAACCTTTACATAAACCTAAACACAAATTTTAACAAACATAAGATCAAATATAACCATCGAATATAAATCATAATTAGAAGAAACCCACAAGAATATATGGGAAAAGAGGAAAACTAAAGGCCTTGAGAGACAAGGATCCAGAACTGGCGCCAACCACAGGCGAAAGATGAAACACTAGTACTGTTGGAAACACATCGCTCAATTTGGCAAACAAAGAGTTTGCAGGCATACCGTTAAAGGTCCTGGGGCCTGTACATAGCACTTCCCAACCCATTTCCAAGATTGGATCCGTCTACTCAATTTGGGCGACCAAGGAGCCCTCCCAAATCAATACGAGCAGAGCAGAAACTCCCAATCCATGTCCTGCGGTAAGATACACAAGTAATGAGGCCTGTCAAGGGAGTCCAAGGAAACAAAATGATGATTCCACCCTACGCCAGACGTTATCACTGGATCATTCGCACCTCAGATTTTAACGGATGAAAACATTAATGGCTGCACAGGACTGGACTTCCAAACAAATAAAACAAGGATTAAATCACCATCGCTTCTATCATGCTCTCTTTACATTACTTCTATGCGCCATGGGACAGTAAACACCATAATTAACTATTTTCATTATAATAATTCTAACCCTGACCCGACACAATCAACATATCTTGTACACAAGAGTCTTCTTCTGGAGCAGCATTTGGAGAGAGCCAGCGACGAGAAAGTACATTTTGCAATAGTACACAAGGATGGCCTAGAATCAAAGCAGATTTCTCTATTACATTAACCCACACAGAACTCGAGCGAATTCAAAATAGAGCCTACTCAACCAGTCAGAATATCAATACCAACAAGAATCTCACATTCAGAGCAGCCATTGTACCCTATATTAACTGGAGTGACATCGCCACACTTCAAAGCAACAGCATCATTAACACCTCCCATTGCACAGAAAAATCAAGGAAGAATTCCTCAGTTATCTTCCTCTCCTATTTTCACTCATCTGGGCAAATTAGAAGACAGGAAGGACGATGATTTCTATAAAGTGGAAACTCAGAATTGATACGTGCTTGGCCTGCTTAACACAGAAGTCTCTATATTAGAGAATCCTGACAATATCAAGAGTGACTTTCAAGTAAACAGTTTTTCATCAGAGGATCTAAACCTCTTGGACGAAAACCAACAAATTCACGCAAGGGATGAACCAGGAAATCTTTGTAGAAATCAGGTCTTAAACTGAGACGAAGTTTAAATTAGATCAACCAATACTAAGTATCATGAAAGTCATGTGCACTACTCTGAACTCAATCGCTAATGCAATCACGTCACAATCCTTGAAACTTGATACCCAATTAGATCTTAGCAGACAGTTTACTTCTACAATAACCAACATTGACCACAGGATGGCATTAGTCAAGAAAGCTGTAAAAGACAAACTATAAGCACAATCTACTCAGGCACCTATGGACTGTCAACATTGTTTTTTTCCTATTGGACAAACTACTGGAATTCCAATGGTTATAACTGATATAATTGAGGACGCTAGACAAAACTTGGAGTTGGTACTTGTTTCTCAGACAAAGTCCGGAGAACCCTCCCTAGACAAAAAGCCAATTACTGTCTCAGAGATAGTCCCTGGGTCGAAAAAGAAAAAGACTAAACTCCATGAAACTAGTGGAGTCTCAACAGAGGACACAACTGATCTCTCAAAGGTCAACAACAAATGTTCCTCCCACTAATAAGGCAAAGATCAGAAAAAAGAGGACCAACTTAAAAGCAACAACAAAATATACGTTGTTAGGGATGTATGACATTACAACGCACACTTTTACAACGCATGCACTTACAACGCATTTTTTACAACGCATAATCCATTACAACGCATGACATTACAACGCATGACACTACAACGCATTTTTAAAAAATACCTTTACAACGCACTACCATTACAACGCATACTACCTTTACAACGCATACCATTACAACGCATAATATTAAATTACATTTAAGGTAAGTATTAGATAGTATAGGGGTAAAAATTACTATTCTAACTCCAGTGGGTGCAACAGTAGGGTAAGTGTTGGATAGTATAGGGGTAAAAATTACTATTCTAACTCCAGGGGGTGCAACAGTAGGGTAAGTGTTGGATAGTATAGGGGTAAAAATTACTATTCTAACTCCAGGGGGTGCAACAGTAGGGTAAGTGTTGGATAGTATAGGGGTAAAAATTACTATTCTAACTCCAGGGGGTGCAACAGTAGGGTAAGTGTTGGATAGTATAGGGGTAAAAATTACTATTCTAACTCCAGGGGGTGCAACAGTAGGGTAAGTGTTGGATAGTATAGGGGTAAAAATTACTATTCTAACTCCAGGGGGTGCAACAGTAGGGTAAGTGTTGGATAGTATAGGGGTAAAAATTACTATTCTAACTCCAGGGGGTGCAACAGTAGGGTAAGTGTTGGATAGTATAGGGGTAAAAATTACTATTCTAACTCCAGGGGGTGCAACAGTAGGGTAAGTGTTGGATAGTATAGGGGTAAAAATTACTATTCTAACTCCAGGGGGTGCAACAGTAGGGTAAGTGTTGGATAGTATAGGGGTAAAAATTACTATTCTAACTCCAGGGGGTGCATCAGTAGGGTAAGTGTTGGATAGTATAGGGGTAAAAATTACTATTCTAACTCCAGGGGGTGCATCAGTAGGGTAAGTGTTGGATAGTATAGGGGTACAAATTACTATTCTAACTCCAGGGGGTGCATCAGTAGGGTAAGTGTTGGATAGTATAGGGGTAAAAATTACTATTCTAACTCCAGGGGGTGCATCAGTAGGGTAAGTGTTGGATAGTATAGGGGTAAAAATTACTATTCTAACTCCAGGGGGTGCATCAGTAGGGTAAGTGTTGAATAGTATAGTGTAATATTATGCGTTGTAATGGTATGCGTTGTAATGGTAGTATGCGTTGTAATGGAATGCGTTGTAAAGGTAGTTTTTAAAAATGCGTTGTAGTGTCATGCGTTGTAATGTCATGCGTTGTAATGGATTATGCGTTGTAAAAAATGCGTTGTAATGGTAGTGCGTTGTAAAAGTTGCGTTGTAAAGGTTGTTCCCCGTTGTTAGCAACCAATAGAATTTCAAGTACAAGTAAAAGAGGAAATATATATATAAACATACAAGTAAAATCAAAGCAGATCATCTCTGAGCCCAACACATCAGGAACAGATCAACTTCATCCTGGGATTACAGTGGCAGTAGACCCCAAATAGAAGGGAAAAGGAGGAGAAGCTGCCAAAACTGTGTCTGCCAATGTAAAAAATGACCCGATTAGTGCTGACTTTCTGAACCAAAACTCAGGATTACTGTACTGCAAAGATTGCACACTCCACTCTTATATAAGTCATATACCAACAAGGCCTAGGCAAACTCCTCCTATGCAAACACTAGAACTTGACAACGAAGGGCGCCCAACCGAACTATGAATCACTAAATTTTCAATGCATTCGTAAAGCGAACCACAGGTCTTAATTTTGCCACAGCGCCCAAACAGAACACACTAAATCAATGTAATTATATTATTCTGTCACTTCAATTTCAGCAGTTACATACTAACTTTGCCATTACAGGAAGCAAAATCACGAGACACATGGAAGCATCGTCTTGTTTCAAACATTCCCGCAAAATTTCCATTACTGCGCGTACAAGCTTTAGTTATTTAAATATTCCAACATTGGAACAAATTGAATCTAGTTTCAGACACGGTATTCATGATATCTTGGGAGAGTTTTCCTCTGTGAATCCAACTCCGCATTGTGAGCAAACACACCCTGATATTCTGCCGCCCTGGGAAAATTATACAAAGCAACCTAACTGCTTGACCAATATGTCTAACTTTCCAATGCCAATGTACACACAAACTAAACCATCTAATCCTGATACCGAGTTTTGAATCACATCCCTAAATGAGGAGGCTGATTACAACACGCAAAAAATTAGTCAAGGGCGTGTCAAAAATAATGAAATTAAATTAAATGCCATTTACAGAGCACCTGGTTACACAAATGGTGTGTCCCCGCGCTGAAATCAGACCATCTGTAATCAAGCAGAAGGTTAAGATGCAGCAATAAGAACTAAGTGAACGACTTCACTAGCAAAGTGTTTAGTTGTTTGTGAAAAGCTTGTTCTGCCGCTCATGTTTTCAGTGGTGTCGGTAGGGAATCCCAAAATTTAACAGCCAAATAGCTGAATGAACGAGCACCCCTTGTTTGCTTTTCCGGATTTTGTTAACCTTTGTCTGCAAAGTTCCGCCTGACCTAAGGGTGCGAGATGGGAGGTAAGGCGTGATTAAAGAGCGCAGGTAGCTGGGTCCGCAGTTCCACCACATTTTGTAGCAGTACCACATTGCTTTAAAAGTGACTCTTTTTTCGACTGGTAGCCAGTGTAAGGCATTGAGTGCTTTCGAGTCTGACGATCTTCTAGGAAGACCTAATACCAGGCGAGCTGTGCATTCTGAATGCTCTGGAGTCTCAGCAGACTCCCTTTGTTAGCACCCAGATTTAGGACATTCCCATAGTCCAGTTGCGAAGTGACCAGTGCATGCACAATAGTCTTTCTAGTTGATACAGGTAGAAGGTCAATCGGTTTCCTTGGCATTTTAAGAATGTCGAAGCACTCACCAGCAACTATTCAAGTAGCTAGCTCTTCTAAGCATAAGGAGAAGCGAGAGGCTACATCTGCAGGGTTTTAAGCTATTGTGACTATAAGTTGTGTGTCTTCTGCATATGACAGAGTAGTCACCTTGTGCCATTCCACAATATCTGCAAGTGGGCCAATATACAGGTTGAACAAAATTCAGCTTAAAATACAGCTCTGTGGGACACCTTGCGCTAAAGGCATACTTTCCAATAGGAAAGGATTCTGATACACATGAAAGCTGTGGTCTATAGATAGGAATATAGACAGTGCAGCCCAGTGCCTACAATTTTGCAATGGCTGAATCTTTGGGAGAGGAGACTATGGGAGACCGTTTCAAAGGCCGCACGTAAGTCCAAAAGGATCAGTACCCTGATATTCTGCCGCCCAGGGAAAATTATACAAAGCAACCTAAGTGCTTGACCAATAAGTCTAACTTTCCAATGCCAATGTACACACAAACTAAACCATCTAATCCAGATACCGAGTTTTGAATCACATCCCTAAATGAGGAGGCTGATCACAACACACAAAAAATTAGTCAAGGGCGTGTCAAAAATAATGAAATTAAATTAAATTAAATGCCTTTTACAGAGCGCCTGGTGGTTACACAAATGGTGTGTCCCCGCGCTGGAATCAGACCAACCGTAATCAAGCAGTAGGTTAAGATGCAGCAATAAGAACGAAGAGAGTGACTTAAATAGCAAAGTTTTTAGTTGCTTGCTAAACGCTTGTTCTGCCGCGCATGCTTTCAGTGGGGTCGGTAGGGAATTCCAAAATTTAACAGTCAAATAGCTAATACCAGGCGAGCTGTGCATTCTGAATGCTCTGGAGTCTCAGCAGACTCCTTTTGTTAGCACCCAGATTTAGGACATTCCCAAAGTCCAGTTGCGAAGTGACCAGTGCATGCACAATAGTCTTTCTAGCTGATACAGGTAGACGGTCAATCGGTTTCCTTGGCATTTTAAGAATGGCGAAGCACTCGCCAGCAACTATTCTGATTTGGTGGTCGAAGGAAAGATCCGAGTCAATCCAAATCCCAAGAGGTTTTATGGTTATTCTGGGAGTGGGGATCTGACCCAGGGTTGTGGACCACCATGCCATTGACCATATAGAGGGCAATTTCCCTACAATCAGCAACTCTGTCTTATTGCCATTTAATTCAAGGCAGTGATTAGCTATACAAGTAGCTAGCTCTTCTAAGCATAAGGAGAAGCGAGAGGCAGCAGCTGCAGGGTTTTGAGCTATTAAGACTATAAGTTGTGTATCATCTGCATATGACACAGTAGTCAGCTTGTGCCATTCCACAATATCTGCTAGTGGGCCAATATACAGGTTGAACAAAATTCAGCTTAAAATACAGCTCTGTGGGACACCTTGCTCTAAAGGCATACTTTCCAATAGAAAAGGATTCTGAGACACATGAAAGCTGTGGTCTATAGATAGGAACATAGCCAGTGGAGCCCAGTGCCTACAATTCTGCAATGGCTGAGTCTTTGGGAGAGGAGACTATGGGAGACCGTTTCAAAGGCCGCACTTAAGTCCAAAAGGATCAGTACGGCCGTTTGACCTGAATCATCACAATGACACTTTTATCTATTCCAAAGATCATTTAACAATTACTTTTACCCCAGAATACATCACAAGAGGGAGCCAAGACATCGAAATACACTAACAGAAGGTCTTAAGTCCAAAAAATAAAGAACAAAATGCCGCGTGATGCTACATACACCGTGCACACCTCTTCAGATAATTAGTACATCACTGAGCCAGGAGATTAAGAGTCCATCAGCCCACCCTTGTTGGCGGAGCTTCGTCATTTGAGACTCTAAGGGGTCAAGGTCAGGGCCTACATTATCGAGCAGACCGGCCCTACTGGGTACCCGACCCAATGATCCCAGGATAGAAAAATCTCCTGCCAAAGTGTGTAATACAATTTTGGAAGACTCAAAAAAACATATATGCAGTGCTCTAACGTGATAGTGCTTTAAAAATGACTACGTGGTCAAAAAATATGTTTATTGCAAATTGACCAGGTGTCATATCTAAAAACCAAATTAGTCTTAGACAAATATGACTAATTCCTGACTCGGTCTCTTAAGGTCGACATGTTTCAGCCGATATGGTTGTCTAACCCGGCTTTCTTCAGGACCTAATTACGATGATACTCAAGGCTACTGCAGGATCTATTTGGTAAAAATAGTGTAAAGAAACAGCGATTATCTTCTTTCCCAGCTTTCTGTGGGAGGAAAGCCTCACCTCACCCGGTGAAGGAGGCACCGCTCTGTCCGTCGAGACCTCGAACTTGACTACGAGCAGTCTGGGAGGTGACCTCCCAGACTGCTCGTAGTCAAGTTCGCGGTCTCGACGGACAGAGCGGTGCCTCCTTCACCGATCAGTCAGCCGGGTGAGGTGAGGCTTTCCTCCCACAGAAAGCTGGGAAAGAAGATAAGGTGACAGTATTAAAGCAAAAGCATTGCTAGTCTGGTAGGGTGGCTACAGCCACACACCTATTTTGATGACAATATCATAATTATCTTCGAGACCACGTAGTCATTTTTAAAGCACTATCACGTTAGAGCACTGCATATATGTTTTTTTGAGTCTTCCAAAATTGTATTACACACTTTGGCAGGAGATTTTTCTATCCTGGGATCAATGGGTCGGGTACCCAGTAGGGCCGGTCGGCTCAATAATGTGGGCCATGACCTTGACCCCTTAGAGTCTCAAATGACGAAGCTCCGCCAACAAGGGTGGGCTGATGGACTCTTAATCTCCTGGCTCAGTGATGTACTAATTGTCTGAAGAGGTGTGCACGGTGTATGTAGCATCACGTGGCATTTTGTTCTTTATTTTTTGGACTTAAGACCTTCTGTTAGGGTATTTCGGTGTCTTTTGGGGATTGAAGGTGCTGTAGTCCTTAAACTAGTTCCCCTAGGACCCTTGTATAGATTATTGTAAAGGAGCCAAGACATCCTCAACAGAAGGAATATTTTGTGTTTAGTAAATTATTTGCCAGGATTGCAGCATATAAGATCAAAGGATTTACTGTGGGGTAATTTTGTCTGGATGTACAGGATTATTTCTAGAGAATCCACACAGACTCTATGGTCGAATTCAATAATAAAAAAGATATTCTTAATCACAAAGAACTAATGAAGACCTGGGGCATCAATATAAAGCCATAGGTAGAGGACTCCTATCATTCTATTTTCATGGAAAAACGAGCTTCATATGATCCCGAGAGCAGAATTGGCCACAGAAAAAAACACTGGCTTTGTGTTGTAAAATGCTCAAACCTCCACTATGACTTTTCCCAAATATTCCATTTTACCAGATATAGAGTTTTGCATGATAAACAACTAGGCCTAGTAATCACATCATCAAGCTCCCCACCCATTATCAAGACCACTATTATCATCCACCTCGGATATCCAAGGAAGTGGATGTCTGTAGGAAAAACCCAGAATTATTCCATCTGAAACTGGTCGAAAGGAGCATCTGTAGATATTGAGTTGGAACGTAGCAGGTTTAAATCCAAAATTGAGGATAAGGATTGGCTGTCTGTAGTCAGCGATCAAGACATCTGTTGTTTTCAAGAAACATGGTCCATTGACATTATTGACCTAGAGGGCCACTCTAAATATTATCTCCCAGCAACTAAACAACAAAAAAGAAGACAAGTGGGAGGTCTCATTATGTGGATAAGACCGTCGGCCTTTGAAAAAACTGAAATAATCCACACTATACTCGGTAGAAACATCCAAATTATTCACCTAAAAAGTAAGACATGGAAAATCAAGATTATATATCTATATTTTCCACCAGGTGACTTTGCAAAAATTAAACCAGATCTTGTGTTCCTTAAAGAATTTATTTTGATGAGAAGCCCAGTAAAGCCAATATATCCCGCAAACTCCAGGAACAAGCCTGGGAAATACCTGCACCACCCAAAGATTATTCTAAAGTGTGAAAGAAAGGCAAATTCATTTTTAAGGCCCTCGAGAGGGTGATCTACGCTCACTCAATGGTTGAACCAAATCAGATAACCCCCCTAGATTCACTTATCATGTCGGTGCCAGACAGAGTGCTATCTTTTAGATAGCAATAAATATGGAAGCATGGAGCCTCATTACTGATATGGGTGTAATCACCAGGCTTGAAAAGCAACCATGATCCATTGCTCCTGCTTTTGACACATCCAAATCCTGGGAAAACTTGTATTTGCATTGCAAGCGGCCATTGAAATCGATTAAAATTCAAACAGAAAAAACATTATTAGATAATAAAGTTCAAGATGGTTAACATTACATAATATGACATTAAATGCCCCTGTGAACAGCATAGAGCAACAACAGTTAAAATTACACAAGTTCAAGGAGCTATTGCCACAAACGACCTTGGAAAGAGAGCACCAAATTACTCCTATTTTTGTACACACCGCTCAGGATGAACCGGATTGGTTTGACGAGGAGTGTGCAAAACTAAAAAAAATCTCTGTCCCTAACAAATTGACACCTGTGCGCATAAAATGAACAATCCTTCCTTGAGAAGAGGAAACGGTACAAGAGGCTTTTAAAATACAACAAGAAGTCCCACTTGCATAAGCTATGTCAAGAATTGTTAGACACAATAACTTCAAGAAACCCCTCAAAATTCGGGGGAAATATTTAGAAGCGGTTGCGAGGGTGCCCCACAGAATCTGGAGATAAATATTAGCCCACAAACATGGGTGGATCATTACAGTGCCTTGCACAAAAAGGATGCTGAGCCCCTGTCCAACGGGCTCACCAGCACCACCCAGCACCGCAATACTTCGTGCCAACAGCGGGCAAGCGATGATGGCGTGTGCAACTGTATGGACACTACCATTCATGTCTCTGGAAAATGTTCCAGATAAGGGACCGGGGGGACTGCAGGGTGTACCGGCATTTGTGGTTGGAGATACACCGGTTGCAGCAGGTGAACAGTGAGGCCTGGGTCCGCAGTGTCGGCAGTCTCTCTCCCTCTCTTTCTCTCTCTCTCTCCCTCTCTCTCTCTCTCTCTCTACTTATTTCTCTCTGTCTCATCTTTTTCTCTCTCTCTCTCTCTCTCATTCTCTCTTTCTCTTTCTCTCTCTCTCTCCCTCACTTTCTCTCTCCATCTTCCTCTCTCTCTTTCGCTCTCTCTCTCTGTACTTTCATGAGTTTTTGATACACCTTCTTATCTAGGTTTTTGTCTTGCAGTCTGTGACTTACAGAATGTCCTGAGAAGACCCGACATGACTCTTCCGAATTGTTATTTTGGGTTTATTCTGTAATAAACTGATTATTTGGTTATTCTAAGATGAATGTATGATTCTCCTCTTTCTGACCACGCATGTATGTTTGGTGTTGTGATTGTGCGACTTCAGGCGAATTCTTTGGTTCATAATTTTGTAGAGTTGATGTGCAAAATCTGTGTCCAAAGGGGGGGTGCTCGGGGCAAACTCTAAATATGGACCTATCTGCTCAATTCTGTGTTGAGTGAGATACTTTGGAGGGAAACATCCTGAAATACACTTGTCACTGTACTGGTCAAATCCTCCAATATGTCTCATATTGGTATTTTCTTTCCTGGTTAGGTTTGTAATGCTTAATGAAAGCAGATAATTTTATTTCAAATCCTTTCAACATTGGGATTTCCAAAATAAGAGTCTAATATGAACATGCGAATTATGTTCCTACTATTCATCAGAATGCTATTTAAATCCACACCATGAAATGGATTTATGCCCTAATTTGACTCCTTCTTAGTAGAAACTCGTCTATTTGTATGAAAAAGCACAGAAGGAAACCTGAGGTAGTAATTGAATGAACTTTAAAATTTCAGGACTGATGCAGACATGTTTCAGAAACCCACAGAGATTTCAAGGAACTGCACCACATGTCACATTTAAAAATAGTTTAACCTTTAAATGAGAAAATAGAAATAGTGCATAATATCCTTTCTCCCTAGCCATGGAACAAGCGGTGATGTATTTTTCACCAGTTCAAAAACAATTATGCACATCCTGTTTAATGCATTTATTAATTTCTTTCACTGTCTCCCAGAAATTAACAATTACCAGAAACCCCCATATCATCTCACGTGGTGATCCAGAGAGTTTGCGTGCCGAGAACAGTTGAAAAGATAATGGTGCCTCTGAGAGTGTTTATGCGTTAGGATCCTCATCCTCAAGCATGACTGAGTGAATGAGGGTTCCTCTCTTATGTTTAAGTGAATATCCTGAAGTGGAAGGGCTGGATAATACAGTTACTCGGAGCAAGTGATCTGCAGGAAACAAAGGGGCATATCAGCAACAACCAGTGATAAATATCACTAAGCGCGCTAGGATAATTATCGCCGGCTATCACTGGATTTTATCGCGGAGATAGGGCGCGATCAGTGACGCTTATCTCCAAAGCGCTAAAAATTCCAGAGTGAGCTGACAAATGTGCGATTATTGGGGCATATTATCAAGGGCCGGCGATAAATATCGCAAAGCGCGCTCAGCGCTTTCATATTTATCGCCAGCTATCTCTGGAATTTATCGCCCGGTTAGCGCGTTATCAACAACGCGCATCACAGAGGCGACAAAAATTCCAGAGATTGTGGGGATATCGCCGTTTTCCATGGTGGAAAACAGCGATATCCTAGATAATAGGCCTGTGGTCTTAGCCATACAATCCACCCCCCATGTTAGGTATGCCTTAGTCAGGATTTTAACAGACGTTAAATTCCTGCGTTAAGGCATACTTAACGTGATTTTAAATATCGCTAACCTTCGTTGTCAATATGACGAAGCTGGGTTAGCAATATTTTCCCAAGGGAGTCTTGTCAGGTATGCCTCCTTTGCATCTCATTAGCGATGCGATGGGAGGTGTGCTGACAAGGGATGCTATTGCAAGGAGAAACGCGTGTCCTTGTTGATAATGCGATAATATTATCGCCACCCCTTGTTGATATGCCCCATCGCTGGAAATCCAGCGATAATCGCACAACGATTGGGGAGACGTTGTTAATAGGGCAGGGCAGACTTATCCATTATATCCACCTTCCATTGGATATAATGGCTAAGTCAGATTGAAAGTAGGCGTAGGAAAAGTAGCGATAAGCGCGGTTAGCGCTACTTTTCTTATCGCCATGCAAGTTAGCGGGAGGTTTGTTGATAGGAGAAATGTCGGTTAGCAACATTTCTCACGTTATTTTTTTCCGGAACGCCCACTTTGCATCTAATTAGAGATGCAAAGTTGGGCGTTGAGGGAAAGGGCGTTAAGGCAAGGATTCCCGCGATAGCGTGAGCTTGCTGATAATGCGATAAAATTACCGCCGCTTTTCGACCGAAAACGGACGCTAAAGCGGTGATAATTTTATTGTGGCATCTTGATGATATGCCCCAAAATGCTCAACCATTATATCTAGCAAAGCTGTAAACAACATGAGGAGCATCAGCTGTCACTAATGGAGCCATATCAATTCATTGACTCACAACATATGAGTTACAAACTGATCAAGGTGAATTGACAGACTAGTGCTCCTACACCATCTTCTAACTCATTCTCAAATAACTCATCAACTTGCACAAAATGGCAGTACAATATCAAGATTTGATTGAAACAGTTTAATGGCAGGAAAAAAAAACATTATATTAATTATGTGAAAACTATATTGGAATTTCTTTTATTTCATTTTTAAAAACGTAACATATATTTTTTAACACAAGCCAGATGTAATATATTTTATAGACGGCTCACCAATGTAAAACACTCTCTGATTACATCTGGCATGATTTACAAATCACAGATTTGAATCAAGTGAGAGGCCAGCTTATCATTTCAATTTTCTAAGGTTGAAAGAAGGAGCACCCTTAAGTTGGGAAATAGTAGTGTTAACTTTGTAGAAACTACTGGGTATATTCTCAAGGAGCTATTGCCGAGTTATCGGCACTTTATCGCTGCCAAAGTCGCGATAAATTTATCGCCCCATTCATAAGCTGGTGCAAACAGCCGATATCACCATTTTTCCGGCTATAGCATCCTCAAAAAACATCGCCACAGATGATCCCGGTAACTATCGCTAATGAAATGCAGAGTAGCCGTTCCCGAGCAAAAATCAGCGACAACACCACACCTCAACATTGTCAACAACCAGCCTGATCTGTGATAAGATCACAAAACAGGCGATAAGGCGCGTTAGCAGCAGGAAATTAACACCTGCTCTGACCTGGTGCAAAGTCGGACTACAACCGGCACCAGAAATGGGAGCCCAGACCACAACCACACCTGAAGACCAACAGATGCCATGGATCCACTGATCATGCAGCTCAGAGCCACAACAGGGCCACAACACCCACCGTCACCACCCTATGACCCCTTCCCCCCCGGAACCACCCCGCCCCCCTCCCGGACCAACATTGAGGCAGTGCAGACAAAGACAGCGACCTCCTGAAAACACACCAACCTCACAGACCCAACACCAGGGAATGTCATTGCCCACCACAGACTCAAAAGGACAACCATCCCACGCATCCAGATCACCATTGCCCACAGGCTGACGGTACCAACACAGCAGACAACCAACATCCCACCTCAGAGAAAGCTGTTGGCTGCGCCGCATCTGTTGGCCACTGGCACCTTCCAAACAACAACTGCCAGAGTTAGAGGAGTCTCACAGCCAGCCCAATCCAAGTTCCCCACAACCGTCTTGTATGCCGTCATCAGCTTGGTAGAAGACAAAAGAGGTACGGTGTTCCTGGGTTCCTGATGCAGCGGAGCGGGTAGGTGAGCCGGACTGCTCTGAGTGGGAGCAGCGACACTACGTTGAGTGTCCATATACTCCGCTGCGATCTGGTGAAACAGCACTTGAATCCTTAGAAGGTTGGCTGCTTTCCTCCAGGGGAACATCCTACCGAGAGAAGAAGTGTTATGTAGAACCACACCACACACTGTAGATAGTTTTCATTTAATCACTAGGTCCTGAGGAATGGCCAACTGATCTATTAGAGACATTTTATAGGCAAGAAACATGTTGACCTATAAGCGGTAGAGCGTAATTTTTGTCAGATTAAAACAAAATAGTCACCCTCCTTCTTCTTTTTACTTTTTAATCAGGTTGTGACCTCTCCAGAATAAAAATAATTATAGAGGATTCACTTACCTGTTTTAACCCACACACCACATCTACATCTTACCAGGCCCTTCACACCCACGGCACCTATACGGCAAGGAACAAAAGATCTCCGATAAAGAGCCCCTTTATGGGTGCCCGTCGAGCATTGCAGCGCCAGCTCGACGAGGAGCAGACCCATATGATGAAGCATGACACCTAGCTTGCTGGGTGTGTGAGGGTCCTAGTTCCGAACGGAGGTATTTCCCACCTCCCCACCACTCTGAGTACTCATCATGTGGCCAACTTGCCACCCAGGAACACGTACCTCTTTTGTCTTCTAGTTCTACCCAGGACAAGTACGGTGAACCTTTATCAAGCCCTCATTGTCCCCCTTGTTGTTTACTAATCATCAGCTTGGTACCACACTACCTATCCTTCCCCCACACTGCGCAGGAACAGCTGGAGACTAAGCAAGTCGTCTAGGCTATTGCTGGCTTCCCGCACGTGTCAGCGGGCAATTGACTACACACATGTCTTACTTGTGCCACCTGGCAACACTGCACACAATCTCCGCTATCGAAAGCACACGTATTCCATCAATGTGCAGGCAATAGTGGACCACCGGGGAATCTTCACCAACTTCGACGCCAACCACCCAGGCAGAGTACATGAGTCCTACATCTTCCGACAGTCCATCATCAACCGGCGCTTCCAGGTTGGCACCTACGGAAATGCGCTGCTCTTTGGCAAGTACCAAATGAACACACCACACACCTCAACTCCACAATCATGCAACTCACAACACTGGGAATGCACACATCACAAACTCACATACAACATGCCAAACAACATGCCCACCACCAGACACAACAGCACAACTTACTGTGGCAACCTGGGCCAGCCGTGCACATAAGCCATCAACGGCATGGCACCTCAGCCACACGATAGCAGATTGTGGGAAGAGGTGGGGACCAGGCATGTGCGAAGGAGGCAAGTGACCGATGAATGAGAATGTACACAATGCCAAGTGTGGCATGGATGCGATGTCCAGACTGCAGTATGCAGACCACCCACATATCCATGTTGACATACACCACTGGTGTTTGGAGTGCAGTGGACAGTGGATGCAACCATGTCACCCCAGCCAGTGGGGAAGATCCCGGAAATGTAGCTTGTGACGTCCCCCCCTGTAAGCGTGAGCGTGAGCGGAGTGGGCTGGCCCGGCGTACGCCAGACCAGCGTAGGGGTGTGAATAAAAGGCACGTAGCTCTGGGTGTGGTTGTATCTGGAATGCCCAACGTCTCTGCCAGGGCAGTGCCCCTCACCCTTATACGAGACCGATGCTGTTGCCGTGAGCGGTGTTGCCTGCGATCCTGTGCACCTGCTGCACCCCGGCCCGCTGGTCCCCATTCCAGTCCTGCTAGGCCCTGAGCACCCAGGCTTCAATGCACACCCGCCGACACCGACGTGTGTCAAAGAGGGCCCACCACATGCCAGTGCAAGCTCCAAGCCCAAGTTCCGCGACCCTGGCAGCCTCCTCAGAACATCACAGCCTATGCGACACAGGCCTGCAGTACTCCTTATCCCATTGACATGCTCCACCGGCATACACAGCGGACTAGTAGGTCACACATTTGGAATTGAGTCTTGATTACACTATGGCAGAGAACATTAATTATGGCTGCTTTTATCTCACTATACTCCCTTCGTTGTGGTGACACCAAGTCTGTGTATTACATTCCAACCACACATGTCTGTGTGCCAACGCGTACTACTGTCCTCAGGCCACACTGCACTGGAGTAGGTCACACATTTGGAACTGAGTCTTGGTTTTTCAATGGCAGATTACATATCATTGCACACAAGGAGAGGTGTAAGAGGATGATGTGTTTCAGTCAGGAGGAAAAAAGGATCATCGTTACGGAGGTGATCGAACACCACCAACAACTGCCCTGGTGTCACTAACTCTGTGCATCGCAAGCCAATGACACGTGGCAGTGGGCCCCTGCTAACCACTGCCTCCGGCATACACTGCGGTCGAGTAGGTCACACATTTTGAACTCAGTCTTGATTTATTTATGGCAGACTTGATATCATTGTAGAGGCCTCATCGAAGACTGCATCCCCTTTCAGCTCCGGTGCCACTAAGTCTGTTCCTCGAGATCCATGGACACTTTCTGGTTGAAAGTTGGTTGCAACTGAGTCCATGGACTGGGGGTTGTCGTCACCATCATGTCGGTGATACTGACTTTGTGGCAAAAACGAGGCAGTAGCATTCCACTCATCAATTTTCAGCTTCTGGATGGCTTCTACCCTCTGCATAATGCCCTGGAGGACACCTTCCACTGTCCCCTGCAACCCTCCACCACATTCCCCTCAGACATCAATGAGGACCCACTCAGCTTGTGTGGACCATCTCACTGTACCTCTATTCACTGTCCCGTGGCGGTGTGCTTGTGCCTGCCGCAGTGCATCCGGGGCCACTAACTCTGTGCAGCTCAAGTCATGGACCTTGGCTCTGGAAATAGGAAGCGCACTCTATTTAAGTCCCTCTGTCTGGTGTTTAAAGCCCTTCAGGGAACTGGACCAGAATTTTTAAAACAACGATTTCGCTGGTGTACGGTTCACAGAACACTGCGGTCTTCAGAGGCAAGACTCATAACTGTCCCAAGGGTAAAAAAAGCCACTTCGGGAGGAAGAAGCTTCACTGGGAATGAGGCCAGTGCGTGAAATGCTCTGCCATTACATCTGCGAAGCATGACCAATCTTCTGGCCTTCAGGAAGGCACTGAAAACATGGCTGTTTACCAACTGATCTCCCCTTCATCTCCCTCACCTTTCAATCCTCTATAGGCCTTCACACAGTGCCAGGACACCTCCGGGTAGCAGTTGTGCTATACAAATACCAATAACATTAACATTAACATCAATGCCATGTGTATGTGGCCCTGCGCTGTCCGCTGCCTCTGGCCTCAACTGCTTTACACCAGGGCTCACACATCAAATCGAGTCCTGACTGGCCCAGACGACGCATCACCAGAGGAGGCACAAGCCACCACCACCTCCAATGGCCAACTGCAAAAGTCGAAACAGTTGTGCATTCAAACTAACGGAGTTGCTCACACCTGTGGTGGATGCCATCATCTGCCTGGTACCCTGCTTGGCACTCGAGGTGCCCCAACCTCAGTGCACTGCAACTCATGTACACTTCTGTTTGCATATTCAGTGACCTCTGTACTTGCTCCGGCTACCTCCATGATGCTCCGCATTTTTCTCTGTTATGCTGGTGTTTTCAGTTTCCGTTTTAATGGTGTTCACTTTTCAATTTGTTGCCAGCACCAACCACTCCGTGAGGGCTGGCTCACACTCACCCCACACACATCCAGCACAGACATCACTGTACATGTGGCCCTGCCAATAAAGGGGATGGGCGCACGTGCCCATGGCCAGTTCCACAAACTATCTGCGTGTGTCCGTATGGTCAGGATGTATGCATGAGGGCCCCTGGCCCAACAACATTACATTGTGTTGTGTACAGAGCATGCCAACATGTCACCGCAGGCAGCGTGTTAGACCTTGGACATGTAGCTTTATCGTCACCCACTCAATACTTAAGAGGAGTGGACTGGGCCGTCGTACGCAGGTCCAGCGTGGGTGTGTGAATGATAATTGTGTGCCTCTGGGCGTGGTTCAGTACTGGAAATGTGCAAATGCATGTGTCTCTGTCGCAGTGATCTAGTTTGTATTCCATGGGTTAGGACCCCACCCGTACATGTTCGGCCACCTCCCTTTGCAATCCTGACACCTGGCATTGGAATGCAATGTGTGGCTCGGTGAGGTGTTGGGAGCCAGCCGTGCTGGCGGGTGCTTCCTGCTGTGTGGTGTGTGCAGGGGCTGGGTTCTCCTCTATGTCGCTTAGCTGCCCTGGTCCTGGTGGTGGGTTGCCTGGGATGTCCATGAGCTGTTGTGGGGTGTCGGGGTCGAAGGTGTGGTGGTCCTCTCCATCATCACTGATGATTTGTCTGGTCTGCTCTGCTGGAGGTGTTGCTTGTCCCTCTGTAATGTGAAGGGGAGATGCATGTTGACATTGTGTTGACATGTATTTTGGCCCAATGATCTTGTTTACATGCAGACTGTATGACTACGTACATTGTGACTGTTTGGGAGGTGCTGGATTTTGATGTGGGACAGTGGGCATATGGACTACATGATGGATGTGAGGTTGTACGCGTACATTTCCTTCTCACAGTTTCCTGCCTTGTTAGATGTGGATGGCCTGTTTCAGGGCAGGAGCGCAGCCAGTTGAGTCCTCTGTTCCGCAGTGTCGGTGTTTCACTTTGTACCACATTGTCGTCAATGTGGATGTGCTGTGATTGCTATGTGTGTGTGCTGCAGTGTGCCACGGGGACCAGGGACATGATCCAGGGTCCTTGTGGGTGTGCAGTGTGCTACACACCGTTGTGCATGTGTGCCATTGTGCCCATCTCCCCCCGTTCCCCCAGTCCCTGGTCGTTACTCACCCTGTTGATGTTGTGTCAGGTCCTCTCGGGCTGTGTCCGGAATCCCACCTCCTTGCGGTGTCTCCACACTGATGACTGTGGCCTCCGTTTCCTCCTGCTCCTCTTGTGGCGCAGGACTCCCACCTCCTGTCGCCGTTGCTGCCTTCCTGTTGGCAGCGGGTTTGTGCTTGGTTTGGCTTTTCACATCATGCCAGCGCCTCGTGGCCTCCTCCATTGCCCTCCGCAACACTCCGACTGCATTCTCATTGATCTAATTGTGTGTCAGTTTATGGTAGTGTTCTGTTACCTCCGTGACGCTGATCTGGTTTTCCTGCGGACTGCAATCCGTCTTCCTCTCACTCTTCTCCTTGGCCCTCCCCAACCCCGTTGTTCCTTGCTGGTGGTCTGTGGGGCTTGTGGGGTTCGCATTGGCCTCTGCACTCGGTCTGGGTGCATCCATGGTGCACGCAGTTTCTTTTTTTCTCCCTTTTTTCCGTTGTTTTTATAGTGCATTTTCACACATGATGCATGGGATTTGCAGGCCTGTGGCTGGTTTTCGCTGGCTTTTGTATCACGATTGGCCTCGTCGCAATGTTTTTTGCATTGGCGTTTCGCATTCTTGCGGCGTCGCGTTGACTTTATTGCCAACATTTGACGCGTTATCGTGAGCCTATCACATTGTACTGCCGGCTTGTGAATGCCACGTTATCACGGTGTTATTTTCCCGTGATAGACTGCAATGTGAAGAGTTGCGTTAAGCTACTTTTGCGGTAGTTATCAAACGTTCTTGAGAATATACTCCTACGTGCTATATGAAAATAAGGGGTATATTTACAAGGGGATTGGGCCACCAGAACATCAATTTTCGCCACGGTCTGCCGGTGCTATGCCCTTCTTCATATTTACAGAGAGGCGTTCAGCCTCCTTTTGTGGCTGTATGACGCAATGTAAATACAGCCCCTTTACACACATCTTTCAGGGACTTAGGGCCTTATTTATGAGAAGTGACGCATTGCTGCATGAAAACAGTGATGCTTCAATTCTCAGTGCATTCTCCTTGTGACATGATGGATGCGTTATATTTAGTGTATGATGCATCATGTCGCAAGGAATGACAGATACGTCAGTATTACTGACGTATCTGTCAGCGCAAAACCTACGCATTTCTGGAGTTGTGTCAGAAGGATGACGCAACTCCAGCAATGCACAGGGCAGGGCTATGAATATGGCACTGCATCACCCTTAGGCCTGCTATGAGGCAGACATGAGGATTTGACGCAATGGCGTCCTAGAAGTGGCGCACCTAAATCTTGTAGATTTCAATGCGCCACTCATACGAGGCTTGGCTGTGGGGGAACACCCACCCTGCATACATTATACCTGACGCAGGTATAATGTGGCAAAGGGGTGTACAAAGTGACGCCACTGCCTAGGTGCGTTACTTTGTAAATAGCAAAAACCAAAGGAAATGATGGACGGAGTGTTGAACATTGCAAGCACTCACCCCCAGTAAACTGATCTGGGTTTAATCCATCACCATTCTTTAGCCCACTCTGCCACCCCAGTTCAGACATGGCCATATGCAAATCAGTCTGACCCTGTGCCTCATGGGAACAGTCCAGCCCAAACTGCCAAGCCATGTCTTTCCTGGACCGGAAACAAGCTTCCTAGGACCGGTTTCTGGCATTTCAGCCGTCTTCAGCCAGGCTTGCTTGAATCCAGTGGCAAAGTGAGCAAGGGACTCACGTCTGAGCATACCCTGCCAACTTATGGCGAACAAAGCAAAAACCAAAGGAAATGATGGACGGAGTGTTGAACATTGCAAGCACTCACCCCCAGTAAACTGATCTGGGTTTAATCCATCACCATTCTTTAGCCCACTCTGCCACCCCAGTTCAGACATGGCCATATGCAAATCAGTCTGACCCTGTGCCTCATGGGAACAGTCCAGCCCAAACTGCCAAGCCATGTCTTTCCTGGACCGGAAACAAGCTTCCTAGGACCGGTTTCTGGCATTTCAGCCGTCTTCAGCCAGGCTTGCTTGAATCCAGTGGCAAAGTGAGCAAGGGACTCACGTCTGAGCATACCCTGCCAACTTATGGCGAACAAAGCAAAAACCAAAGGAAATGATGGACGGAGTGTTGAACATTGCAAGCACTCACCCCCAGTAAACTGATCTGGGTTTAATCCATCACCATTCTTTAGCCCACTCTGCCACCCCAGTTCAGACATGGCCATATGCAAATCAGTCTGACCCTGTGCCTCATGGGAACAGTCCAGCCCAAACTGCCAAGCCATGTCTTTCCTGGACCGGAAACAAGCTTCCTAGGACCGGTTTCTGGCATTTCAGCCGTCTTCAGCCAGGCTTGCTTGAATCCAGTGGCAAAGTGAGCAAGGGACTCACGTCTGAGCATACCCTGCCAACTTATGGCGAACAAAGCAAAAACCAAAGGAAATGATGGACGGAGTGTTGAACATTGCAAGCACTCACCCCCAGTAAACTGATCTGGGTTTAATCCATCACCATTCTTTAGCCCACTCTGCCATCCCAGTTCAGACATGGCCATATGCAAATCAGTCTGACCCTGTGCCTCATGGGAACAGTCCAGCCCAAACTGCCAAGCCATGTCTTTCCTGGACCGGAAACAAGCTTCCTAGGACCGGTTTCTGGCATTTCAGCCGTCTTCAGCCAGGCTTGCTTGAATCCAGTGGCAAAGTGAGCAAGGGACTCACGTCTGAGAATACCCTGCCAACATATGGCGAACAAAGCAAAAACCAAAGGAAATGATGGACGGAGTGTTGAACATTGCAAGCACTCACCCCCAGTAAACTGATCTGGGTTTAATCCATCACCATTCTTTAGCCCACTCTGCCACCCCAGTTCAGACATGGCCATATGCAAATCAGTCTGACCCTGTGCCTCATGGGAACAGTCCAGCCCAAACTGCCAAGCCATGTCTTTCCTGGACCGGAAACAAGCTTCCTAGGACCGGTTTCTGGCATTTCAGCCGTCTTCAGCCAGGCTTGCTTGAATCCAGTGGCAAAGTGAGCAAGGGACTCACGTCTGAGCATACCCTGCCAACTTATGGCGAACAAAGCAAAAACCAAAGGAAATGATGGACGGAGTGTTGAACATTGCAAGCACTCACCCCCAGTAAACTGATCTGGGTTTAATCCATCACCATTCTTTAGCCCACTCTGCCACCCCAGTTCAGACATGGCCATATGCAAATCAGTCTGACCATGTGCCTCATGGGAACAGTCCAGCCCAAACTGCCAAGCCATGTGTTTCCTGGACCGGAAACAAGCTTCCTAGGACCGGTTTCTGGCATTTCAGCCGTCTTCAGCCAGGCTTGCTTGAATCCAGTGGCAAAGTGAGCAAGGGACTCACGTCTGAGCATACCCTGCCAACTTATGGCGAACAAAGCAAAAACCAAAGGAAATGATGGACGGAGTGTTGAACATTGCAAGCACTCACCCCCAGTAAACTGATCTGGGTTTAATCCATCACCATTCTTTAGCCCACTCTGCCACCCCAGTTCAGACATGGCCATATGCAAATCAGTCTGACCCTGTGCCTCATGGGAACAGTCCAGCCCAAACTGCCAAGCCATGTCTTTCCTGGACCGGAAACAAGCTTCCTAGGACCGGTTTCTGGCATTTCAGCCGTCTTCAGCCAGGCTTGCTTGAATCCAGTGGCAAAGTGAGCAAGGGACTCACGTCTGAGCATACCCTGCCAACTTATGGCGAACAAAGCAAAAACTTAAGGAAATGATGGACGGAGTGTTGAACATTGCAAGCTCCTACAACACTGAAGAAATTACAATCTCTGCTGGGTTTTCTGAATTTCGTTCGAACGTACATTCCTGATTATGCCCAGTGTATCAAGCCGTTTTATGCCTTGGTACAACCTACTTTTTCCAAATCATGTTGGCTGCCAGAGCATTCAGCTATATTGCAATCATTGCAAGCTGATCTTCTTGCTTCAAAATACTTACTGACGCGTGATAACCACACTAACCTGGTGATAAGAATTGTGCCAGGCGCAGTGGGTTTCACATACTTAACGTTCAATGAGGGCGACACCGTCCCCATTGCCTACAAATCTCACTTGTACACTTCGGCTGAACTGCGATTTTCCGCTGTCGAGAAAGTTCTGATGGCAGTACAGATGGCGATTCTGAAAGAGCGAGCGCTATCGCAAGGTAAACGCATGTTGGTGGTAACACCATATCCTGCCCTTGAGGCGGTGACGAAAGCAAGTGTACCTAATTCTAAGGCTTTGCATCCAAGGTGGATACAATGGGCCGCTTCCTTGACATCGCCTGACGTCACATATATCTTTGACGCGGCTCTTCAGACTCAGGAGTTTTAACAGTATTAATTCGTTCATCCAGCTCCTCTTTCTTTGCGCCCGCTCGAAGATTACCATTGTGTCATTTACACTGACGGTTCTGTGCAACCGGCTACTGGATCGAATCATGCCTATTCAGCGGCCTGCGCAATTGTGGTCGGTGCTTTCGTGAATGGTGAATTCCAATCCGATGTCGTGCATACGCAGTCATTGGGTGATTGTACCGCACAGTTGGCGGAGCTTCATGCTCTGGTGCTTGAGCTAGAGTTTGCTGATCCCCGAATCAATACTCTTATAGTGAGTGACTGATTTTATTGTGTCCAATCTTACAACGACAATCTACATTTTTGGTCTCGAAATGACTATCATGACTCCAAAGGTAGCACAATTAATCATAAAACGCTTTGGGTTCAAGTGGCAGAACTTAAAGAACATCTGCTCTCGTGAATGTTATTCACACTCTTGGTCACCAACGAGTTGGTGTCCATGCTGTCGGCAACAGCTTAGCTGACGAGGCAGCAAAAACAGCAGTGGCGACATACTTAGTAGCAGCAGTTACAAGATCACAAAGTAAGATCGATGATGACATCTTGGCAGCTATTGCTGCTACAGAGAAGGGAACAAAATATCCAAGAGGTTTCCCATCTCGTTACCATTATCGCTTAAGTCCTGATAACGCCCCATTAGTGAGGAATAACGACATTGGTGACAGATTGATTCCCAACACGGACTGCAGACAATCTTTGATATTAGCAGCTCACGAGGGCATGGCGTCCGCGCATGCCGGCGTTGCAGCTAGTGTATCTCTGTTACAACAACGTTACTGGTGGTGCGGTTTATATAAACAGGCTCGGGCTTATGTTCTCAATTGTGACATTTGCCAGCAGATTAAACCTTCAACTGCGGCGCGCCCACCACAAACTCAGTTGTACATATCTAATAAACCACTGGGGTGTGTTTATTTAGATCATTGCGGTCCATTTACCTCTGATACTGCGTACAAATACATCTTGGTTGCAGTGGATTCGTGCACACATTTTCTGTGGGTGTGGCCACAAAGGAGTGCTGATGCCCGTACTGTCATCAAGGATTTGCGTGTCTTTGTTGGAAGTTTTGCATGTGGTACCTTTCATTCTGATCAGGGCCCTGCGTTCGCCTCTAAGGCGTACAAAGAAGCCATGAGAAATTTGGGGGTCCAAGTAAAATTTTCGTCTCCATGCAGACCTGAGGGTAATAGCGTGGTGGAGCGAATGAACCGTGACTTAAAGCAATCTTTGACAGCCAGGGTTTTAGGTACTGGCCGGAACTGGCTAGCCCACTTGTATGACGTGCACCGTGCACTTAATAATCTCCCTAGAAGGTCTCTGGGTGGGCGGACCTCATACATGATGCTCTTTGGCGTACAAATGTTTGTCTCGGACCTTGATGGTCTAGACATGGCGGCGCCAGCCGCACCCTTTGACGTAGATGATCACTGTGCTGTATTGCAGAATCTTCAAGAAGCCCGAGAAAGTCTAGCGAAGGAACACGTGCCCTCCACATCTGATGCTGCGCTTCAGATTCCGGTAGTCGGCTGGCTACCTCGAGTTGGTGACTTGGTCCATGAGAAGGTGGAGAACAAGAAGGAGTTCGGTCCCTCTTATCGTGCACCAGTTCCGGTGCTTGGAGTACAGGTTACACGTACAGTCATTTTACCTCCACTTCCTGGTCGCAAGGATAACAGGTACATCTCTATTGACAATGTCAAGCTACAGCGAGTGGCCGATTCTTCTTAGTATGACTCCAGCGGTTTCTTGCCCTGCGATGCTGAGAAATTCTGTTGTGGCCCCAGCTTCTAACACCTTGCCTGATGTTGCCGTCGAGATGCATACAGTTACTGGTCCTTTATTACCACGACACCTGGTGGTCTACCTGAAGATATTGAGTATGCTTATCCTGCGGATGTCCCGTTGCCTGTTTTACAATCCACCACACTTACCCAGTCACGATACTCCTTTGACACTAATTCAATGACTTCCATTGCCCCGTCAAAAGTTTCAATTTTTGTTGCCTGGTTCAAAAGACATTTTTCAATTCCCCCTTGGACTTACATTTGGCTGGTGCTCATATGTATTTTTTTGTTTATGTCCATTGGCTTTGTGGTAGTGTTTTTTAGACTTATCAATGGACACTACCTGAAAGAAAGATCTACGATTCGACTAATTGATGGAACTTTAGCCCCCCACTCCTCATCACATGTCATGAAAAGGGACCAGAATTTTGTGAACATTACTGCCTGGCCTGTACGTGATGGGATCGCTTGGGATGCTGTAAAATTTCAAATTCATGGCCCCACTGAAGTAATCAATGAGCCAAATGTATTTTGTGTTTCTATGGGTGATGTAGTTAAGCAAAACATCTACTCGGATGACTGAGATGTTCAAGCAATAGAAGCACCGTTTTCTGATTTGAAATATTATGCTGGATTTGATGCTGAGGATTTGTATTTAGATACTGCTAATTATGATGACCAATTCTGCTATCAACATTATGGCACACATTTCCTACATAAAGCAAATACGTTTAGAAATTTTGTAAATTATACACAATGGGAACACTGTCCAGCCCCTAGGCTGGGCAGCTCAACCACGTTAGTGAACAAATTCACATATTTTTCTGACTTCAGTGTGTCGAATCCAGCCTCCTTTTATTTTAAGGTTGCGGCTGAGTCTGCTTCTAAAGTTAGACTTACAAACACCAAATTGTTATATTCCAAGTCCTTTATGGACGAGTTGGCAATTGGAGGATATGATCTGTGGAAAGCTACTATCGATCTTAAATCGGTTTGGGGTTCTAAACCGTGGCAGGTAGAGGGAACAGAAGCTTTGCATTGTGCCTGCCTCATCCGGAACCACATGTTATTTTTGAATTCGTCAATTTTTCAGACCACCTCTTTTGGATTGGCTACTTCTAAAAAATTTAATTCTCCCTCCATTCCGGGTCTGGGTGCTTATCCTAGTTGGGATAATCATACGGATCTGTCCCTTGCTACGTTGCAATCATACATTTCCAACACATCCTTCAATATTTCTGAATTACATCCGGAAGGGTGGTTGGCATGGCAAACGAGCTCAGATTCCTGTCAACATCGGTTTCTGGATTTAGCACCGGGGTATACACAAGTTCGTATAGACCCCCGTTTTGAATCTTCTCACACTGTAACTACCTACTCAGTAGGAAAGTTATGCGAGTCTTGGTTGCAACATTCCACCTTAGCATCTGTTAAACTTCATTTATGACGATTGAACGACAAAATAGATTTGAATGATTTTGTTAAGGGTCCTGCGGTTGGCAGGTCCAAAAGATGGGTATATGCTATTTACAACGAAGTTTGGAAACTGTCACAGATTGAAGCTGCATCCAGATTACGAGCTATTGACCAAGCCAATATGGAAAAGGTATTGGCTGTAATAGATAATAGCATTAACACCCTGTCTTCTAGAATTTATACCTTAGATAATATTGTTTCATCTGTGGTAGACATTGTGCAGGATGATCTGTCTGTATTGTATCATGGTCAAAATCAATTGCATTCCATTATGCAGTTTGCATGGACTTTGCAAACGTTAAAGGCTGGGAAAGTCCCTTGGGATTACATGAATACTTCATCTTTGTTCCTCCCTTTTAATTTAACTACAAAACAACAGTTCATGTCCATGAAAGATGCAACATATTCATTACTGCACATTGAAAAGTTAGAACCTTTACCTTTCTCTGTCGCCGAATTAAACTCCGCTGTGTGGCTTATCCACGGGTTGATCACATTACCATTCCCCCTGTTTAAGTTCAGTTCGTGCATGAAACATTATGCCCTTGGCAGGTATGAAAAACTTGGTACTGCATTCCTGCACAAAGTTTGGTCACTCCCATTCACGTATAGATGCGTGAGGGACGGAAAAGAGGTTTACTTAAAAGGTGAAGAGTGCACTTCCACTCCAGATCACTCAGTGGTGTGTCGGCACATTCAATTGCATGGTGCATGTAATGTGCACGCTCCTAATTTAGCTTGCTTCCTGAAAGGGATTCCGGTGCCATTTATAACACCGTCTTTTACGCTGCTTGCTAACGGTAGTTATTTCCTATTAAATAATGAAGCTTGCTGTGGGATGTTAGTGGGAATTCCCTACATAGTGACTGTATCACAGAGAGTAGTTTGCTGTAATAACGTCCTTTTCCCACCCCCGCATGGACGGCTCGATGTATCCATCTGGCCTTCCATTCCAACCTTGAAAGCAGAGTTCAACAAGATGAGCAGAATAAGGGCTCTATTGTCTCAAAAAGAAGTTGCGTTGACTTCATCCCGGGAAACATTTGTCCTTCACGTAGCAAACACGTGCACAGAGGTGCAATCGCTTTTGAATACTGATCTCCCACTTCATTTTGGGGCCCTGATTCAGACTATCTTTAATGCCTCGTCAACAAGTGGCCTGGCTCATTTTTTTTAAATTGTGGGCTCCGGCCTCGTGACCTCCTTTCAAACTATTTTTGGTGTGATCCCGGCATTTTTTCATTCTATTTTTTCCAGTGTCTTCGGAGGTCTCCCTTTGCTTCTCGCCCTCGTAGCTGGGGTGCTTTTGTTGATCTGCATACTACGCTATGGATGCACAACTTGCGTCACACGACAGCATGTCCCGGCTGCTCCATCTACGTAACCGGATGCTTGACTACTATGGCACTTTACCACTGGCGACTTTAAGCATAGCCTATGGATTGTCCTTCCGGTTTCCCTACTTTACTTGTGTGCAGCCTGTCTTTCATTGCCTAGATTGTCCATTCCAATGGGCTCTGGATTTGTGCCTGTCGAACTCGGTGTCTCCTGCCCCGGATTATGATCGGCTAATGAGCCCCTATAGCCTATGGATTGTCCTTCCGGTTTCCCTACTTTACTTGTGTGCAGCCTGTCTTTCATTGCCTAGATTGTCCATTCCAATGGGCTCTGGATTTGTGCCTGTCGAACTCGGTGTCTCCTGCCCCGGATTATGATCGGCTAATGAGCCCCTTAGTGGCTCATGAGTTGGACTGTTCTGGCGTCAGGATTATGGCCTGTGGAGCAGCACATGGAGTCCTAGGGAATTGGGACATCGGAACGGCTGCAGCTGAATTCTTAGCAATAAGTTATCTTGAAGAACACACCAGTTGTCCTCGGATGGTGCTAGAGGCTCCGATTGTCGAGGAACATGTGTGTTCCTTCCCCTTGCTGAACTGGATGGCAGTTAATTTTGCTGAACGTTCCAATGATTTCCTCTTGGAGGCTGTTGCAACTTATTGTGCTTATACCTTGATGGATTGACTTTTTTCCCACTTCATTTCGTTGTACATCCATCGATGTTATTTTTTTTACCCTTTAAATGTTTTTTTTTTCAATCCTTTTTATTTTTTTTTCTCTCTTCGAACTTTTCACTTACCTTATATGGACTTACAATTCATGCCCTTGGTTCCGTTCTTTCAAACTTGAACTCTGTGTTCTTGCAAGTGCGCCCCTACTGGTTAGTGGTCCGATCAAGGGGGGGGTGTAGTGGAGATTGCTATCTATATACGTACAATGCTAAGTTAGCACAACCGGGTTAGATGTTAGAAAGCCATCTTGCCGCTTTTGCTGCTTTTGCACACGACAGTGTAGTCACATGTTATTAAGTGAGAAATGCTTACTCGACTTTGCTTCACATTAGAACGGTCTGTTGTTCACATCGCTAACAGTGAGCAGCGACCTTGGTCTGTACATTGTGTAAAGAAACAGTCTGGGTCGCTAGACGGTGCATGCTGTTGGTTTCAGGTTGATCGGCCCACTATTTAGCCATAACACGCATGCAGCTGCAAATACCTGAAAGTCGAGTGCTTTTAATATTGCAGGCTGCATGCTTTACATTCATTCAGAAGAAGAGCATTCCCAGGAGCAGAGTCTAGCTGATCCTGTGACGTGATTCCACTAAGCTGATCTTTACGGTATGGGGTTCCCCATTCAAGCCTAGAGACCTTTTATTAGTCTAATAATAATAATATTAGTTTATTAGCGAAAGGAAGGTGGCTGATATCCACTGTCATTTTAGTATGATTACTCCTTTCATTTTCTATGGTGTTGTAACTATGCTGATGGTTTTGATCTCAATCATTTGTCTGCTTATGTTAGCCAAAGTACTGCATCTTAGGAGACAAGGTTTATAAAATAAACTCTTTAAACTTTACCGTATCTCTGTTTATTCTGTTGTGGACTGATATGAGAATCATTACGAACAGGTATTTCTGATTCCCACTATTCCTGAAAGTACCCTAAGTCGCTTGTTCTTGGTTGTCTATACATTGGGACCGTCGAGATAAAACTCGGATAACAAATGGGACACTGATGCTGGTCAGATAAGGGGTTCTGGGTTCTGAGGTGAGTTTTTGGTACACCACAATTTACTGAGGTCCTGGTTTCCTGTGCATAGTTCTGTGCATAAGCAGAATCCCTGTAACAGCAGTTGCAGCCCCTGCTAGTAGTATAATAAAACAACATATGTATATTGTTGTATTTGAAAGGGTAAAACATGTTTAACCAAATTTGTATTCATGCTACACATTGACTTGTCAGCAGTGTGTCAGTACCCACAATTTCTGCAGTTAAATTTTGGAATCGAGATGTGGAGCCGCTGTAAAACATGGTCTATATTCTGCTATATTCTGCTAGACCATTCCACGATGGAAGCACTGTACTCACAATTATGATGGGGGAGACAGATGATCTCTGGTCTCTGAGCTGATGGAACATGCAGTGGTAGGTGTCACATTGTAGCGAAAAAAGGCATGTTCCTCCTGAGAGACTTCATCGAAGTGGCAAAAAACTTAGATTCACCAAGCACCCTTCCACCTCAGGTTCCCTCTGAAAGACACCTGCATCAAGGACTGTGTGCTTCTTTATCCCAAACCTTCTTATGCTAACTGTAAGCAACAGATAGATCATTGCTGTGAAGAGAGAAAATCTCACACCAAGTTGCTCAGGTTTACCTTAGACAGCTCTTTCCATTTCTTTAAGTGTCAGACACACCATCTGTCAATGACAAACATTGCTAGAATGGGTCAAATGGGGCACTCATGGGTGCAGCAGGTTTCTCTTCAGGACTGTTTGTTGCCTTCATGATGGTAGAGGAGGGCCACATTCAAGTCAAGAATGAGCTAACCCCACCCCAAACAATGCTGACAGCAGGTGCATCTTACCCACTTGAAGGGCTTTCTCTTCTGGCCTATGTAGCGCCCTGCCAGCCTAGGCACTCGCCACTAACTATTCCACACACAGAGAGTAATTTTACACATCTTTATTCTGCTGTGTGTAAGTCAGAACTCAACATTATACGCCTGCCTTCAACTCATCTCTCCAACGCTTGTGTCACAGACCTATGGCTTGGCTCTTCCAAACATGAGAGTTGCTGGGCTTTCCTCTGGCATTGAGTGAGGGGTCAAACAGTAAGCTTGAAGAGAAGTGTTTAAAACTGCTTTGCTGTCAAGCTTCTCCAATGCAGCACACTGAACAGCTTGCTTTAACATACTCACAAACTGTTCTAGGAGGTAATTGGCCTGGGGCCAAAGAGGAGTGTTTTTAGTTGCTTTATTTTTAGGTGATTTAGAAAGTTTTACATTCTCAACGATTAAACGGTGGGCCATTGTCAGACTTTATCACTGCAGGTACAGCCCATGTCACAAAGATGCCATCTAGTTTTGACATTTTCAAGTGTAGTGGATGAAAGGTCTTACACCAATGGAAAACAGGAGTATTCATCAACAATGACTAGAAGATGTCCATTTTCAAGAGGACCAAACATATCAATAGCAATTCTCTCTCAAGCATAATGTGGCAAGTCTGACAATTTCAAAGGGTGCTGAGTGACCTGAAATGAAAAAACAATTGCAGATTAGACAAGTGCCTAATTATGTTTTTTTACCCTTTTTTCGAGATACGGAAACCAGACTTGGTCATTGAGCGCTCTCTTGGTGGCAACTATTCCTCGATGTGCCTCTTGGGCAACATTGATTATTTGTTGTCTAAGACTCTCAGCAATAACCATTTGTGTACTTCGCTGAATGAGGTCTTCTTGGGTCACTGAAAGATCACCTCTTACATTTTTTAGTGTAAGATCTGGAGTGCTGGTTCATGATAGATGAGCAATACTGTCTTTTAATCTTGACATGTCACCATCTTAGCTTGTGACAGTGGCAATTTGTTCTAAAGACATGGCACCTGGTGTGCTCCATTTCACAATAAAATTGAGGTAGGCCTATTATGTCTTAGATGGGGTACCAGGGCATTGTAATGGTACTCTTGAAAAATAACCAGCCGGAAGCTGACCTTTCCCTGAACGATGAATAATTGTATAGTTGTATTCTTATAGCCTCAAACCCCAACGTTCAATTTAAGGAGGCATTTTTGCTTTTGGAATGCCAAGTATTGTCAACAGTGCTTGATGATCAGTCACTACAGTGAAAGGCTTTCTGTACCAGAAAACATGGAAATATTCTCAAGCGCAGACCACTTCCAAACTTTCTCTCTAAGGTTACGAGTAAGCATGTTCTGTTTGAGACAGGCTCTTGCTGGCATATGCCATGATATGTCTCTGGGCATTTGGCTGATACTGTGCTGTGCTGTGCAAGGATTGCACTCAACCTGACTGATCTAGCGTCAACTATAACCTCTGTCTTACTCAGATGAGCGGTGTGCGGGAGAGCAAGCGGAAAGGAGGAGGTGCGGTGCTGCAGTTGCTGGTCTAGGAGTCCCGGTCCAGGAGAAGGGGACCTGGCTTCAGAGGTGATTTAGTGGCACTACAAGGTAAAGTGATGAAGGTCTGCCTGAGTGCCTGAGTAAGGCGGCATTAGTTACCGCTCAGGGAAGTGAGCCCGGGCCATCTGCAGAAGCGATCCAGCCAGGACTGAATGCAGCTTGTGGACAGCCAGGTGTACTCAAGCTTAGGCCTCAGACGCTTACCTTTACCTTACCTTGCCCTCTTGTGACCTTGCCCACTTGGCACATTCACTCCTGAATAAAGGACTGCATGCCTGGCTTTAGCCTCAGATTTGAACCCTCTAATCTTGAGAGCTCAAACTTCAATGCCTTCTAAAACGTGTTAAGAGCCTTCACAAGCCTCAAACCTTCATACCCACGCTCCTTCAACTGGGGATGACCTGATCAGGTTTTACTGCAGTGTCTGGTGGTGCTGGAGACTTTGAAGTGGATGACCCTGCTGCAGTTTGCTGGACGGCCTCTCGAAGGGGCAATACTGAGTTTAGGAGTACAGGGGGGAGAAAGACCCTAAGGGCCATATTATCAAGGAGCGTTGATAACATTATCGCCGCTTTATCGGCAGGAAACTGCCGCTAAAGCAGCGATAATGTTCTTGATAATATGCCCTTGTGAATTCCCATACAAGCCCAGGTTCTGGTTTTAGTTTCCTGCCCTTAAAGCGTCGCCGTTCCTTGAAAATATGGCTCTAAATGTCTACGGCTCATAGACTCCCACCAGCAGCCATTAACACCTGGTCTGGCCCTGCCCATCTCGTTGGTAACTGCCAGAACAGGCTGGAGGATACAAACCTTAACATAAACCTAATCACAAATTTTAACAAACATAAGATCAAATATAACCATCGAATATAAATCGTAATTAGAAGAAACCCGCAAGAATATATGGGAAAAGAGGAAAATTAAAGGCCACGAGACACAAGGATCCCGGACTGGGGCCAACCACAGGCTCAAGATGAAACACTTCTACTGTTGGAAACACATCGGTCAATTTGGCAAACAAAGAGTTGGCAGGCATACCGTTAAAGGTCCTGGGGCCTGTACATAGCACTTCCCAACCCATTTGCAAGATTGGATCTGTCTACTCAATTTGGGCGACCAATGAGCAGGCCAAAATCAATAGAGCATAGCAGAAACTACCAAGTTCAAGTTCAAATCATCTTTATTCGAATTTTTTCAAATTCATAAAAGCAATCACATGTATACAAATCCAAATGTAAAAACAAATATATGTTTTTACAATACACAGTGTGTGGTCACAAATTATTCGACATTAAAATTATTTCAGGGGTTTTCCATTGTTTTGCGAACATACGTTACAACTCTCAAAAAGGTGCTAACATGAAAGATCAATTCATCAGTTTCCAGGGTGAACAACAACGCATAAGACTGTTCTAAGGAAAGTGGTCTTTGTTTTTTAAAATATGGAAATAAAAACCATTTAATGTATTTTTTATAAAATTTACAAAAGAAGAAAAAATGTAAATCATTTTGTGGGCTCACTCCGTCACAAGGGCATAACATGTTTTCTGATTTTGAAGAAAAATAACCTAATGGAAAACATAATAAAAATCTGACAGTACCAGCCCTTAGACGAAGCAGTAGTGATCTTTCCCAGTTTGTCATTGGTAACGTGAGATATAGAGGGATTGATTGTCTATGTAAGTCTTTGTTTACATAGACCTGGACAGTTGATTTGGTTAATTCTGCTTCCAGTCTCATATTACTATAAAGTGCGTAAAGTGCGAATTTAATTTCATTTTTATCTGTAACCTCAATTTTGGTGGGGTCAGTGAATAGATGGCTTTTGCCCACACTACATAGTATCTTAAAGACACCAGCAAGCCACGGGATTCTCAACCCTTTCTCACAGTTTAAACAATCTCTTATAATTTCGTGGGTTAGAGAGGCCGCTGTGTTCCTCCAAATTGCCAGCCAGAACAAGGCAGGTCTTGTTGCTATAAAATCTGTTATATAGTGCAGATTCAATTCGCAATGACAGATATACTCCGAGGTGGCAATGGGGGCTCCGAGGAGTTTCCGACAAAAACGATTTTCCTCGGTTTGAATACTGGGAGTCTTAACCAAATCCCAAATCTCGGCACCATAAGTTGCTACCGGGGCACATTGTGATTTAAAAAATTTTAAAATAGCTTTAGTGGCTCCTATTTTCTTAGGCCGTGGGAGACTAAGAATAGAATTGATGGCTTTTGAGAACTTGCTCGTGGCGTGGGCCAAATGCCCACTCCACGAGCCATTCGCAGCAAAAAGCATCCCTAAATAGGAAAAAATATTTGTGGAGTATAACTTAGCAGTTCCCACCGAAATCTCACTGAGCTGTCTTTTCCCTGGTCCACAGGACATGATAAAAGATTTTTTTAAATTTACTTTGAGGTCCAATTTATCCATGTGCTGTACAAAGCTTTTGACCAAGATACGCAGGGCATTCGGGGTGAGACCCAAGAGGACCGCATCATCTGCGTAAAGCAATGTTGGTAAAGGACTCCCCATTATTTTTGGGACATCCATAGTGGTTAGTTTTAAGGAGTTACTTAATCCATTGATATAAATAATAAAAAGCAGGGGAGCTAAAACGCACCCCTGCCTAACTCCTCTTTCCACTTTAATGGCCCCAGAGGTTTCCCCCGCCATCCCAATCCTTACTTTGGCTTTTGTGTCAGTGTGCAAATAGGCCAAAAAATGTACAAGGGGGGCATCTAAACCATAATTTAAAAGAATAGACCACAATTTTGACCTATTTACAAAATCAAAAGCGGACGATAAGTCCATAAAGGCTAGGTAAATTATTGACGACCTGGCAATATTATATTTGCCAATTACTCAATTTAAATTTAAACATTGCTCTATCGTCCAAACCCTACTTCGGAAACCCATTTGACATGGGTCCAAAACACCTAATTCCTCTGCCCATGTATTTACTCTATTATATAGGACTCGTCCTAGTATTTTCAATGTGTTATCCAAAAGTGAAATAGGTCTATAATTTACTGGGTCTGTTCTCTCCCCTTTCTTATATATTGGTACAATTATACTTGTGGACCAGGTGTCAGGCATAGCTGCCAAAGGTATACTATTAAAAACATTCGTTAAAATCGGTGCCCAAAGATCAGGTTTCCATTTAATTATGTCTACTGGGAAACCATCTGGCCCAGGGGCCTTGTTACCAAGACTTTGTCTAATAGCCACAATCACCTCGCCTAGGCTAAACTGTATAGAGCATAATTGGCCGGGTATATACTCATCATTAGCTGTTGTATTCATGGCATATACTTTAGAGAAATGATCTTCCCAACGATCACTCGGAATGATACAATTAATTGTGGATAGTTGGCTTCTCATATTACGCATTTTTTTTACTACCGGCCAGAAGGTGTATGCATTCCTTCCTATTGCAGCGTCAGAAAGCTCCTCCCATTGCTCTCTCAAAATTACTGCCTTACGTTCTTCTATTGCAGACTTCTATTCATTTCTTGCCGCCCTAACCTCCAATTGGGATCTTGGTTTTGCATTCAATGCTTTACGCAAGGCCCTATTGGCAACAGAACAATTTCTGTCAAACCACCTAGGGTCTTTACCTATACTATGGTTAGGCACGGTTAGGAAGGTTTTTATAACTGTACATAAACTGGTAAAATCATCAATTATCCTTTGGTTATTCCCGTCTAAGGATATGCATGAGTCAATTAAAACTTGGTACTTATTTATGACGTGCTCAACCACTTTTCCACTATCAACCCCCCTCCATTTCAACCTCAAATTGTTTGTGGCGGGGCTAATGTCTCTAGCGCCTGGAAAACTAGTAAACACTGGCGAAGATCCCAATTTAATTTTAGCCACTAGTGCATTGTGATCGCCAAAAGCAGTTTCCAAGACCTCGGCTGTTACGAGGCAATCAATTAGCTCAGATGACATAAAAATATAGTCAATATGTTAGATCTGGGGGTCTCTAGTTGGCAGGGTAGGTGCCACTGTCCAAGTAGGGACCCTTGCTTCTAGTCAGGGAAAGGGGGATACACTGTTAAGATAACCCCTGCTCACCCTCTAGGTAGCTTGGCCTGAGCAGTCTAGGCTATCAAAGGCAATGTGTAAAGTATTTGTACCAACACTCACAGTAACACAGTGAAAACACCACAGATTTACTCCACACCAGTTTTAGAAAAATAAGGTATCTTTACTAAAAACTTCACAAGACCAAATACTACAGACAAACCAACATATAATTCCAAAAGGTTACTTTAAAGATAGTTCAAGAGCTTGCAGAAAGTACTCCAGGATGTAAAAGTCAGTGTCCTGCACAATGCGTCTCTCAATGCACAAAATGCGACACTTTCGTGCCCAACAGTACCTGTAGTTGCGATAAGGTTCCCAAAAGCTATAACAAGGAAGCTTGCAAAGGCGATGCGATACTCCTGAGATCCTGGGGAGGCTTTGCAGCAGCCCTGCTTCACGCAGCAGAGGTGGATGCGCCGGCTCCGATCTGTAAGGGGAGGATGCGATGACTTTGGCCTTCGTTGCGTAGGTTTCTTAGGGGGAAGCTTCACGCACAGGTTCGATGCGACACGCTTCGATGTGGCACGATGCGCGGCGCAACGTTGACTTCCGGCGCCGCAACTCTCGATGCGCCACGGAACGGGACTCTGCGTCGACGCACACGATGACTGGAGACTTTTCACGCACCGGCAGTGGTGCGGCCCGCAAACTAGTTCTGCGACGACCCTCGCAATGTCAGGAATCTTCACGCTTCGGGACGATGCTCGACGCACTCGGCGATGCGGGGATCCTGCGTGTTGCGATGGTGCAGCGATGAAATTTTCCACGCACTCTTGTTCTTGCGACACGCAATCGGATGATGCGTTGGGTACCAGTTACTCTTTTCACGCTTCTGCTTCCCAGCTCCCAAAACACAGCAAAACGACCTCCTGAGGCCCCAAGACTGGGCAAGCACTCCAAGGCAGGTCAGAACTCCTTCAGCAGAGTTCCAGGGGAGGTGGTGGTGAAGTCCTTTTGTTCCTGGGACTTCTTAACAGGGAGCCAGCTCTTCTCAGGCCCTTGGAGATCAGAATCAAAAGAAGGGGACAAAGCAAAGTCCTTTCCCTCTCCTTGGCAGCAAAGCAAAACAGCAAGCAGGCAGTCTTCTCCACTTCAGTCCTTTTCAGCTTTCTCCTTGGCAGAGGTTTCTTCTTAGTTCCAAAGTGATCTAAAGTTTTAGGTGTCTGGGGTCCTCTTCTTATACCCCTCCAAGTCTTTGTCTCTCTTTGTTCCAGTGGGGGGATTCCCCTGCTCAAACCGGTTCCTGGGTGTGCTCTGCTCTGGAGCACCTGGTTCCTTTCAGAGTGAGGGGCAGGGTCGTTAGACGCTCAGCAGGAGGTGGAGCCTTCTTTGTGCCAGCAGAGGCAGAGTCCTCAGCCTGGCCAGCAGGGGGTGGAGCCAGCATTGTGTTTGTCAGGGGCAGCCCTATTCAAACCCAGGGACTACTCCTCCCACCCATCTAAAGCAGATCTCCCTATTCACCCTGCTGCTGACTCATCCAGGCTCCTGGAGCCACCTAGCCCATCACATGACACCAGTCAGCCAACCAGCACACAGGCACACAGGAAGGTTAAACAGGAGAATAGCTACTTTCTAAAAAGTGCTATTCTCACACAATGAATTTAAAAACCATCTTGCTAAAAAGATGTATAAGTAAATTCTGAACACAGAGATACCAAACTTGGATTTTCTATCTTGCCCTTATGGGAAGATAGGCATGTAAACAGCCTTCCCCATTCTATCCTATGGGCAAGATAGCCTCTCAGCAGTGAAAAACGAAAATGGCTGTAATTCACTACCAGGGCATGTTACACACCTCAGTACATGCCCTACCTTTCAGATACACTGCACCCAGCCCAGGGGGGTACCTAGGGCCACCATAGGGATGCCTGACATGTACAGAAAGGGAAGGATAAGGCTTGGTCAGTGGGTGCACTGGCCAGGTCGACATGGCAGTCCTGGACTGCACATAGGCACTGCAAGCAGGCCTAAGACATCATTTTAGCGCTACTCCTGTGGGTGGCACAATCAGTGCTGCAGCCCACTAGTAGCATTTGAATCACCAGCCCTGGCACACGCAGTGCACTTTACTAGGGGCTAACAGGTGAAACAAATATACCAATCATGGATAACCAATCAATATAACAATTTACCAAGGGAGCACTTGCACTTTGACACTGATCAGCAGTGGCAAAGTGCCCAAAGCATCTAAACCAGCAAAAACGAAATCCAGCATAGCATCAAAAATACAGGAGGTAGAGGCAAAAAGTCAGGGGTAACCACGCCAAAGATGCCAGGTCTAACACGTGTCCCCTCCAGCTGAAAGTGAGGAGAACTACCCACCCTCTTGGGAGTTCTCATCGCTAAGGCGGAAAAACCTGGACAGACCATCGGCGTTGGCGTGTTCTGTACCGGGGCGATGTTCCACCGTAAAGTCCATCCCCTGTAGGGAAATGGACCACCTCAACAGCTTAGGATTCTCACCCCTCATCTGCATCAATCATCTGAGGGGCCTGTGGTCTGTCTGAACCCGGAAGTGAGTCACAAACAAGTAGGGTCTCAGCTTCTTCAGCGCCCAGACCACAGCAAAAGCTTCCCTTTCAATCGCACTCCACCTCTGTTCCCTGGGAAGTAGCCTCCTACTAATGAAAGCTACAGGTTGATCCAAGTCCTCATCATTTAGTTGTGAGAGCACCGCTCCCACTCCATGCTCAGAAGCGTCTGTCTGCACTATGAATTCCTTGGAGAAGTCAGGCGCCTTGAGTACAGGTGCTGTACACATGGCCTCCTTCAGGGCATCAAAAGCTTCTTGGCAGGCACTGGTCCAAATCACTTTCTTCGGTAACTTCTTGGAAGTTAGTTCTGTCAAGGGAGCCACAATGGTGCCATACCCCTTGACAAAACGGTGATAGTACCCGGTGAGTCCTAAGAAGGCTCTCACCGCTGTCTGGGTTTTGGGGGGTTCCCAAGCCCGGATGGTATCTATCTTGGCTTGTAGGGGCGCCACCTGGCCGCTTCCTACCTGGTGTCCCAAATACACCACCGAACCCTGCCCTATCTGGCACTTACTGGCCTTGATAGTGAGGCCTGCACTATGCAGAGCCTTCAACACTGCGCAGAGGTGTTGCAAGTGTTCTTCCCAAGTGGAGCTGAACACAGCAATGTCATCCAGATATGCGGCGCTGAATTGCTCCAGCCCGGACAGTACCTGGTTGACCAGTCTCTGGAATGTGGCAGGGGCGTTCTTCAACCCAAAGGGCATGACACAGAACTGGAAGTGCCCCTCTGGCGTTGAAAACGCAGACCTCTCCTTGGCCCCATCAGTTAAGGCAATCTGCCAGTACCCAGAAGTTAAATCAAACGTACTGAGGTAGTTGGCAGCTCCCAACCGATCCACGAGCTCATCAGCTATGGGGATGGGGTGTGCGTCAGTCTTCGTGACAGCATTGAGCCCACGGTAGTCCACACAAAACCTAAGTTCTGGAGTGGCACCTGGCGCAGCAGCTTTCGGTACAAGTACCACTGGGCTAGCCCAGGGGCTGCTGGAGGGCTCAATCACCCCTAGCTCCAACGATCTTAGAAACCTCCTTTTTGATGCTGGCCCTGACCTTGTCAGCCACCCGGTAAAACCTCTGTTTCACAGGCATGCTATCTCCCGTGTCCACGTCATGGACACAACAGTTGGTGATACCGGGGGTCAGGGAGAACAGAGATGCAAACTGACCCAGCACATGGCGACAGTCCCTCTGCTGTTCTGGGGTCAGGGTGGGCGAGAGGACCACTCCATCCACTGACCCATCTTGCTCCTTAGCTTCCAGGAGGTCAGGAAGAGGATCGCTATCCTCCTCCATCCCTGCATCTGTAGCAAGTAGCATTGTTATTTCAGACCTCTCAAAATGGGGTTTGAGGCGGTTCACGTGTAGGACCCTCATGGGGTTCCTGGGAGATCGCAAGTTGACGAGGTAGGTCACCTCACTCTTGCGCTCCACCACCTCATATGGCCCAGTCCACTTGTCTTGGAGCGCGCAAGGCTCCACTGGCGCCATCACCCACACCATCTGCCCAGGTTGAAATTCCATCAGAGTGGTATGCTGGTCATACCACCTCTTCATCTCATGCTGGCTGGCTTCCAGGTTCGCCTGAGCGAGGGCCCGGAAGCGCTGTGTCTGGTTGCGGATGGCCAGCACATAGCTGAACACATCCTGGGGGGTTTTCCCAGGGGATTTCTCCCAACCCTCCTTCACCAGACTGAGAGGTCCTCTAACAGGGTGCCCGTACAAAAGCTCAAAGGGACTGAACCCCAGAGACTTTTGTGGTACCTCCCTGTAGGCAATTAATAGGCATGGCAAAAAGACGTCCCACTTCCGTCTCATGGGCTCCGTCAGCCCCATGATCATGCCCTTCAGGGTCCGATTGAACCTTTCAACCAACCCATTTCCTTGAGGGTGGTAAGGAGTGGTGAACTTATAAGTTACCCCACACTCCTCCCACAGAGACTTCATATACCTGGAGATGAAGTTGGTACCCCGGTCAGATACCACCTCTTTGGGGAAACCCACACGGGAAAAGATCCCCATCAACGCACGGCCCACCACCGGGGCTGTGGTTGTCCTGAGAGGGATAGCCTCCGGGTACCAGGTGGCATGATCCACCAGGACCAGGATGAACCTGTTGCCTAAGGCGGTCCTGGGGTCCAGTGGCCCCACAATATCTATCCCCACCCGCTCGAAAGGGGTGCTCACTACAGGAAAAGGCTGGAGAGGGCCTTTGCATTTTCCTCCAGCCTTGCCACTTGCCTGGCAAGTCTGGCATGATTTACAAAAGGAAGCGACGTCCGTCTTCATCCCGGGCCAGTAAAAGTGGGTGGCAAGCCTTTGTCGGGTCTTGTCCTGCCCGAGATGTCCTGCAAGCGGCACGTCGTGAGCCAGACCCAGTAGGAAGTCTCTGAACCCTGCGGGTACCACCAGGGTACGTGATCCACTGGGCTCAGCAAACCTAGGCTCACTGTACAACAAGTCATTCTCCCAGTAGAGAAAAAAGTTCTTCGGATCAGCACCTGCTGCCTGGTCTGCAGCCTGGTGCCGCAGACCTTCAAGAGTAGGGCATGTCTTCTGCGCACGGCAGAACTCCTCTCTGGAGGGACCACCCTCTTGCTGCCAATGGGTCAGCTCAGGTATTTCTCCCAGCTCAGCGACCTGTTCCCCTGTAGGCTCCAGGGCATCCCCCGTAGGTTCTGCTCCTTCCTGGACCGTGGGAACAGCGGGGGTGGACGTACCACGCCCCTTGCCCTTCCTCTTTCTGGCAGGGACCTGGGCCACTGTTTCAGGCTCCAGGTCTGCTTCACAACCCTGTCTGGCTGCCATGGACCGGGTGGTCACACAGACCCACTCAGGCAAACCCAACATCTCCAAATGAGCCTGGCGTTCCACCTCCTTCCATGGGGAACTCTCCAGGTCATTACCTACCAGACAGTCTACCGGCATGGATGGACTCACAACAACTCTGAGAGGACCTGAGACCCCCCCCCACTCAAAGGGAACATGTGCTACCTTGCAAAGGCGCACAGAGTTGTCAGCTGACACTACTGGGTGAAGTACGTCTGGAATGATCAGCTCCTCAGGGACCCACTGACACCTGACCGTAGTCACACTGGCTCCAGTGTCCCTGAGAGCCTCCACCCTCCTCCCATTGATGGTCACCCACTGCCTGTACTTCTTAGTGTTATCTGGGACAGGGGTTTCCTGGACCATCTCTGTGTCTCCTAAAGAGACAAGGGACATAACTGCTAATCCCTCCAAATCGCTAGAAATTAAATCCCCACCAAAAGCTACACTAGCTATACCCGGTGTTGGAGCACCAGAGGGTGCCTGGGATTTCTTGGGACACACAGGAGCTTTGTGACCCAATTCCTGACAGTGATAACACCTAATGGGACCCTTGTTATCCGACCTGCCCTTAGGGGGCCAGGTTGGTTTGGGTTTTGACTTGGGGGGCTGGGACTGGTTACCCTGGGAACTGTTTTGGGGCCCTTGTGAGAACTCCTTTTGGTTACCCTTGTCCCTCCACTCTTCTGCTGGGGACCCTGCCCACCTTTGGCAATGGTACCCACAATTCCTCTGTGGACCCTGGTACTGGTCCAGCGGTCCGCCTCCTTAGCAAGCTCAATGGGGTCCGTCAGCTTGCTGTCTAAAAGATGCTGGCGCAGCTCTGGAACACATAGACTACTCAAGTGCTCCCAACTAATTAAATGTAACAACCCCTTATAATCAGTTACCTTGCTGCCCTTCATCCAACCTTCCAGTGCCCACGAGTACAGATTCACACACTCCATCCAAGTCTCAGACTCTTTCTTCTTGGAGTTCCTAAACTGCAGTCTATACTGCTCTGGAGTAAGTCCATACCTGAGACATAAGGCCTCCTTCATATTGGGATAGGTCATGGTACCTGCTAATTCTAAGGGCTCTAGAGCACTCCTCCCAGAAGCCTCAAAATGTTTCCACAGGCCCACCCCCCAATGCTGTTCAGGCACGCCATTCATTCTCAATGCTATTGCATACGGTGTAAACCAGGCATAGATATCTTCACTCCTATTGTAATTCTGTACTAAATCTTTGGGGATATATACTTTACCCCCCTGCAATGGCTGTGCGCTGCCACCATTTGAACCGGACTCCACCTGCTTGGCCTTGATGTCCAGCTCCTTCATGCTCAACTCATGAGCCAAAAGCAATTTTCTTTCCTCAAAAGCAAGGGCATTCTTTTTCTCCTCCTTTGCCATTTCCATTTTCATTTTTTCCATTTCATGGTCTCTCACCCTTTGATTCTCCTCCAACTCCTCTGGAGTGAGCCCCCTACTGGAATGGAAGCTGCCAACCCTTGAGACTGTTCTGCCCACGGGCAGATCTTGGGGAACAAAACCATCCTCTTCATCTGCATCATCCTCCTCTTGGGCCTCCCACCAGGCCTTCAAGACTTTTTGGAGCTCATCCTTTCTAGCTCCACTTTTAAAAGGGCAACCACGGTCTTTGCAGAATCGCTTGAGCTCTACAACTCCGTACGAATACAAATCCGCAGTGGAAAACTCCAATTCTGCCTTCTCACTTGTTGCCACCTGAGACATGATGCTCTTGAAGAGTTACTCAAAAATAGAATAAAAAATATAGTATGTGGTTGTCTATTGGTCTGCACTTAAACTAGTGATGTACACCAATTACTGTGGGTCAAGTACAAATACAAGTTCAATCCCACCGCTGACCACCAATGTTAGATCTGGGGGTCTCTAGTTGGCAGGGTAGGTACCACTGTCCAAGTAGGGACCCTTGCTTCTGGTCAGGGAAAGGGGGATACACTGTTAAGATAACCCCTGCTCACCCTCTAGGTAGCTTGGCCTGAGCAGTCTAGGCTATCAAAGGCAATGTGTAAAGTATTTGTACCAACACTCACAGTAACACAGTGAAAACACCACAGATTTACTCCACACCAGTTTTAGAAAAATAAGGTATCTTTACTAAAAACTTCACAAGACCAAATACTACAGACAAACCAACATATAATTCAAAAAGGTTACTTTAAAGATAGTTCAAGAGCTTGCAGAAAGTACTCCAGGATGTAAAAGTCAGTGTCCTGCACAATGCGACTCTCAATGCACAAAATGCGACACTTTCGTGCCCAACAGTACCTGTAGTTGCGATAAGGTTCCCAAAAGCTATAACAAGGAAGCTTGCAAAGGCGATGCGATACTCCTGAGATCCTGGGGAGGCTTTGCAGCAGCCCTGCTTCACGCAGCAGAGGTGGATGCGCCGGCTCCGATCTGTAAGGGGAGGATGCGATGACTTTGGCCTTCGTTGCGTAGGTTTCTTAGGGGGAAGCTTCACGCACAGGTTCGATGCGACACGCTTCGATGTGGCACGATGCGCGGCGCAGCGTTGACTTCCGGCGCCGCAACTCTCGATGCGCCACGGAACGGGACTCTGCGTCGACGCACACGATGACTGGAGACTTTTCACGCACCGGCAGTGGTGCGGCCCGCAAACTGGTTCTGCGACTACCCTCGCAATGTCAGGAATCTTCACGCTTCGGGACGATGCTCGACGCACTCGGCGATGCGGGTACCCTGCGTGTTGCGATGGTGCCTCAATGAAATTTTCCACGCACTCTTGTTCTTGCGACACGCAATCGGATGATGCGTTGGGTACCAGTTACTCTTTTCACGCTTCTGCTTCCCAGCTCTCAAAACACAGCAAAACGACCTCCTGAGGCCCCAAGACTGGGCAAGCACTCCAAGGCAGGTCAGAACTCCTTCAGCAGAGTTCCAGGGGAGCTGGTGGTGAAGTCCTTTTGTTCCTGGGACTTCTTAACAGGGAGCCAGCTCTTCTCAGGCCCTTGGAGATCAGAATCAAAAGAAGGGGACACAGCAAAGTCCTTCCCCTCTCCTTGGCAGCAAAGCAAAACAGCAAGCAGGCAGTCTTCTCCTCTTCAGTCCTTTTCAGCTTTCTCCTTGGCAGAGGTTTCTTCTTAGTTCCAAAGTGATCTAAAGTTTTAGGTGTCTGGGGTCCTCTTCTTATACCCCTCCAAGTCTTTGTCTCTCTTTGTTCCAGTGGGGGGATTCCCCTGCTCAAACCGGTTCCTGGGTGTGCTCTGCTCTGGAGCACCTGGTTCCTTTCAGAGTGAGGGGCAGGGTCGTTAGACGCTCAGCAGGAGGTGGAGCCTTCTTTGTGCCAGCAGAGGCAGAGTCCTCAGCCTGGCCAGCAGGGGGTGGAGCCAGCATTGTGTTTGTCAGGGGCAGCCCTATTCAAACCCAGGGACTACTCCTCCCACCCATCTAAAGCAGATCTCCCTATTCACCCTGCTGCTGACTCATCCAGGCTCCTGGAGCCACCTAGCCCATCACATGACACCAGTCAGCCAACCAGCACACAGGCACACAGGAAGGTTAAACAGGAGAATAGCTACTTTCTAAAAAGTGCTATTCTCACACAGTGAATTTAAAAACCATCTTGCTAAAAAGATGTATAATTAAATTCTGAACACAGAGATACCAAACTTGGATTTTCTATCTTGCCCTTATGGGAAGATAGGCATGTAAACAGCCTTCCCCATTCTATCCTATGGGCAAGATAGCCTCTCAGCAGTGAAAAACGAAAATGGCTGTAATTCACTACCAGGGCATGTTACACACCTCAGTACATGCCCTACCTTTCAGATACACTGCACCCAGCCCAGGGGGGTACCTAGGGCCACCATAGGGATGCCTGACATGTACAGAAAGGGAAGGATAAGGCTTGGTCAGTGGGTGCACTGGCCAGGTCCACATGGCAGTCCTGGACTGCACATAGGCACTGCAAGCAGGCCTAAGACATCATTTTAGCGCTACTCCTGTGGGTGGCACAATCAGTGCTGCAGCCCACTAGTAGCATTTGAATCACCAGCCCTGGCACTCGCAGTGCACTTTACTAGGGGCTAACAGGTGAAACAAATATACCAATCATGGATAACCAATCAATATAACAATTTACCAAGGGAGCACTTGCACTTTGACACTGATCAGCGGTGGCAAAGTGCCCAAAGCATCTAAACCAGCAAAAACGAAATCCAGCATAGCATCAAAAATACAGGAGGTAGAGGCAAAAAGTCAGGGGTAACCCCGCCAAAGATGCCAGGTCTAACACAATAGTTGAGCTATAATCTCTGCCTCTGAATGTCGGGACGTTAACAGTTGTGGAGATATGGTTTATGTCCATCACGTTAGTTAGAGCATATTCACAAATAAAACAATCCAATTCTGTGCCGCGTTTAAATGCGCGGTCGTTATGCATATCTCCTTCTATTATTTTAGATTTGATAATTTTAGCATTAAAATCCCCTGCCAAAATGATCCTATTACCTCTACTGTTATCTGATGGTTCAATAATGTCCGATAAAAATGTAAAAAGTTGTATAAAATTTTTGTTTGGGATTGAGTAAAAATCATTGTTATAAAAATTAATCACGTAGATGGGTACCTTCCTTTTGTATTCGATAACCTGAATATTGGGGTTATTGGTGGGTATTACCTTTATACTACCACCTGCTGTTATCCTAACACCAATCAACAGCCCACCCTTAGGGCGGCCATAATCATTCTTAGTTGCAAACACACTGTTGCAATAGAAGCCTTCTATCTGGAGGTCGATAGTAGCCCAAGTCTCCTGGAACATTATTATATCTTTATCCTGTAATATCCTTAGCCAATTGGAATCCAACAGTCTAGATTCTAGCCCTGCGACATTCCAGCTAAGGATATTCAAGTTCGTATTGGGTGACTTATCTGAGGGGAGTTTTACACTTTCTCCAAATTCCATCCCCATACTTAAAGATCTATATCTGGGCTTAACAGTCCCTTCGCTACCTCTAGTGTTTCCCATTACGGCAGTCCCTATATTTTTTATTTCTACAATTAACATACATTGTGTAGTAGATGCTACAGCTGCATCTATAACTATATTCCTATTTTCCAGAGTTGGTTTTGAGTGGCTATAAACCATCTGTTTAGCTCTACCATTATGTAATATCTGACCCTCCCGCTCTCTGGTTGAGGAATCAATAGGGACTATGGGTCAATCTACAGACTCCAGACAACTAAACCTATTAAAAGTCGTGATCCCTCTGTAGTCTCCCAAAAACTTTCTATCACTTTGGTTCCACAATCCCCACTCTCTCTGTTTCCCCCTCCAGTTCCGATAACCTATTCTACTCCAATTTCCATCATCATAGCCTGACCCGGGACAGCTCATGGAGGGATAAAAGAAAGCAAATCTTTTTGTTTCAATACGCTCATTGCACCCTAAATTCCTCCATGAGCATATATAATCTACAGTATTTGGGTCCTCAAAATTAATGATTACGCAGTCGCCATGGGACTTTTTCTCCTCTTGCCCTATCCATGGTACTCTACGTACCATTAGAATCCTGCTTGATCGTCGGGGGGGTAATGGGCGATTAATGTTGAGCCAATGCTGGACTTTATTCTTTAATGACCAGCTCGATTCCTCAGTATGACCTGCCATTTCTGGGACCCCTGTCATAATCACCACATAGGGGCTTGCTTCAGGTGGCAAATTAAATGTATATCTATCCCCTTTAGCGCCCATATCCTGGGCCCTTTTAGGAAATGTAGTGTCATTAGATAAGGTGTTTTCCTGTCTATTGGGGTCAGTTAAAATAGGCGATTTATCGACCGTTTGCTTATCTGGGGCCTGTAAGGAACTTAATTGTGCATTCGGGGGTTTATCCAACAGAATAGGATCAGTAGGTTTAATTTGTGTTCCCCCGATCTTTGGGACCCCATGCTTAAGGGAATCTTTTGAGGTAGGACTTAGTGTAGCCAAATGTTTTTCAATTTGTGTCAGTCTGGACTCTATAGGGGACAGATAAGTTTTAAAAAGATCCCCAATTCTTGTCAACAGCTGGTTATATATTTCGCAATTAATACATTTATTTCATTTATCGCAAGTTCCACCCAAGATATTAGAAGTCTTTTTACTTTGGGCATCCGAAACTGCATCTATCACATCTGATTGATTATCCCCTTTGCCATTGATTCCATGATGATTTGGTTCTTTCCCTTGCTTTCTCTTGGGCATAGAGGATTTTTTAGTTTTTGGCATGGTTATCGGTTTTATTTGTTTCCGTATGGCACCCTCTCTCCTGCCTCTTAAGGACCTCGAACTTATCTCAACTGGCGTAGTACTAATAATTAATTCCGGAGACTTTTCCAGTGCCAAACTTAATTGTGAGTCTGTCAATAGGTGTGATGCTGACAAATCGACCTCGTTTGGTATACTATGTACTTCTACTACTGTGGAAGCACTATTTTTATTTTTACCCTGTAGTGGAGTTTTGGCTAACGCAAGTGATCCCAGGGATGATCTTCTTGCCATAGCTAAGTCTTGGGAGACTCTGCGCTCCAAAAGGCTGAAGCCTTGATCTAAGGCTTCATTAGCCCTTATGATAAAATTATCTAGTGGGCCTATCCCCAGTACTCCACCACCAGTTGGTTTATTCCTGCTGCCCTTTGTAGACATAATACTAACGATTATTTGATTAAATCAACTACAGAGGGATAATTAAGTTGTTATGAGAAAAATCTATGGGAGGAGATACCTCGCAATCCCAATTTATTATAAGGCAAAATCTATGGGAAGAGATACCTCGCAATCCCGATTTGTTATAAATGGAAAAATATAAAATACAAAGTGTTACACGATTACAGACTAAAATGCCGGGCAAATAAAACCATCAGACACAATATCACATAGATAGAGAATACATCACAATGTTTAAAATACAAATGCAGAATAGGAGTAGGGTCAGAATAAGGTTGCTTATGCTGATAAATAAATACAATATTTAAAAAACAGCTCGCCTCCAAAGTATAAAGTGCAAATGCAGGGGGGGATAAGGCCAGGAAAGTCTGAAATAGAAGGGTCGTGCAAAACGTGCAAATGCAGCGCTTAGGAGAACAATAAGCCTCCAAAATTTAAGGTGCGAGTGCTCAAAAAGATGACTCGTATTAACAGAGTCGCATATAGTACTTATAGACTACAGGCCTATATAAGCAGAAAATAGTGCGCCGCAGTAAGATCATATATAAATAAATACTCACAAATGCAAGGAAACAGAGTAGGATCAAGTGTTAGCACCCTACAAGCTAGGATAACCACAATAAAACAAAATAAAATATTGCAGACAAAATATCCAAGAGCAAATATGGCCAGGCAATACAGCTAGATTCACGATGACAGACTAGACAGCCTCAACTGTGGGACGGTTACCATATATATCATAATATGTACGTTACTTGGTCCGTGGCCCACCTTTGCCTATATTAGCATAAAGGGATACTCTGAGTATGTACGTCACGGGGCATATATTAGGGATATGGCCCAGCCCAGCCTCTACCGGCCCCGGACGGCCACAGACGGTCCCGCCCTTGTCCCGGGCTTCTCCCGCGTGCGATCCCGCGATGCGGGGAATGTCCTCTCGATTTATGCGCCTCCTGGCGCGAACTGGGTGTTTGCGGTGGCGGCAGCTCGTGGGGCTTGTAGTACCTCCCTCACTGCGGCCGCGCTGATGGAATGAAACGCGGCGGCGGGGAGAGACCCTCGACAACACCAAAAGTACGAGGTAGCAGCGAAAAAAGCACTGGCCAGGTAGGAACCCGAGTTTTAGGTCAGCAGAGCACCCGCTCAGCCGGGAATGTCCTCTCGATTTATGCGCCTCCTGGCGCGAACTGGGTGTTTGCGGTGGCGGCTTCCTGCCGCAGGGGCTCGTGGGGCTTGTAGTACCTCCCTCACTGCGGCCGCGATGATGGAATGAAACGCGGCGGCGGGGAGAGACCCTCGGCAACACCAAAAGTACGAGGTAGCAGCGAAAAAAGCACTGGCCAGGTAGGAACCCAAGTTTTAGGTCAGCAGAGCGCCCGCTCAGCCGGGAATGTCCTCTCGATTTATGCGCCTCCTGGCGTGAACTGGGTGTTTGCGGTGGCGGCTTCCTGCCGCAGGGGCTCGTGGGGCTTGTAGTACCTCCCTCACTGCGGCCGCGCTGATGGAATGAAACGCGGCGGCGGGGAGAGACCCTCGGCAACACCAAAAGTACGAGGTAGCAGCGAAAAAAGCACTGGCCAGGTAGGAACCCAAGTTTTAGGTCAGCAGAGCAGAGCAGAAACTCCCAATCCATGGCCTGCGGTAAGATACACAAGTACTGAGGCCTGTCAAGGGAGTGCAAAGAAACACAATGATGATTCCTCCTTACACCAGACGTTATCACTGGATCTTTCACACCGCAGATTTTAACGGATGAAAACTTTGATGGCTGCCCAGGGCTGGACTTCCAAACAAATAAAACAAGGATTAAATCACCATCACTTCTATCGTGCACTCTTTACATTACTTCTACGCACCATGGGACAGTAAACACCATAACTAACTATTTTCATTATAATAATTCTAGCCCTGACCCGACACATTCAACATATCTCATACACAAGAATCTTTATCTGGAGCAGCATTAGGAGAGAGCCAGCGACGATAAAGTACATTTTGAAATTGTGCACAAGGATGGCGTAGAATCAAAGCAGCTTTATCAATTACATTAACCCACACAGGACTCTAGCGAATTCAAAATAGAGCCTACTCAACCAGTCAGAATATGAATACCAACAAGAATCTCATATTCAGAACAGCCATTGTACCCTATATTAACTGGAGTGTCATTGCCCCACTTCATAGAAACAGCATCATTAACACCACCCATTGCACAGACAAATCATGGAAGAATTCCTCAGTTATCTTCCTCTCCTATTTTCACTCATCTGGGCGTATTAGAAGATACTAAAGATGATGATTTCTATAAAGTGGACACTCAGAATCGATACATGCTTGGCCTGCTTACACAGAACTCTCCATATTAGAGAATCCTGACAGTAACAAGAGTGACTTTCAAGTAAATAGTTTTTCATCGGAGGTTCTAAACCTCTTAGAGGAAAACCAACAAATTCACGCAAGGGATGACCCAGGAAATATATTTAGAAATCAGGTAAAAAATGAGACCGAGTTTACATTAGATCAACCAATACTAAAATGAATCATGTATCATGAAAGTCATGTGCACTACTCTGGACTCAATCGCTAATGCAATCACGTAACAATCCTTGAAACTTGATACCCAATTAGATCTTAGCAGGCAGTTTACCTCTACAAAACCCAACATTGACCACAGGATGGCATTAGTCAAGAAAGCTGTAAAAGACAAGCTATAAGCGCAATCTACTCAGGCACCTATGGACTGTCAACGTTGTTTTCCCATATTGTAGAAACTACTGGAAGTTCTGATGGTTATAACTGATATGATTGAGGATTCTAGACAAAACTTGGGGGAGGTACTTGTTTCTCAGACAAAGTCTAGTGAACCCTCCCTAGACAAAAAGCCAATTACTGTCTCAGAGATAGTCCCTGGGTCGAAAAAGAAAAAGACTAAACTCCATGAGACTAGTGGAGTCTCAATAGAGGACAAAACTGATTTCTCAAAGGTCAACAACAAATGTTCCTTCCACTAAGAAAGGAAAGAGCAGAAAAAAGAGGACCAACTTAAAAGCAACAACAAAATATAAGTTGTTGGCAAGATTATCTCTGAGCCCAACATATCAGGAACAGATCAACTTCATCCTGGGATTACTGTGACAGTAGACCCCACATAGATGGGAAAGGGAGGAGAAGCTGCCAAAACTGTGTCTGCCAATGTAAAAAATGACCAGATTAGTGCTGACTTTGTGAACCAAAACTCAGGATTACTGTACTGCAAAGATTGCACACTCCACTCTCATATAAAAACAGATACCAACAAGGCCTAGGCAAACTTCTCCTATGCAAACACTAGAACTTGACAACGAAGGGCTCCCAACCAAACTATGAATCACTAAAGATTCAGTAAATTCGTAAAGCGAACCGTTGGTCTTAATTTCGCCATAGCGTCCAAACAGAACATACTAAATCAATGTAATCATATTAATCTGTCACTTCAATTTCAGCAGTTACATACTAACTTTACCATTACATGAAGCAAAATCACGAGACACATGAAAGCATCGTCTTGCTTCAAACATTCCCGCAAAATTTCAATTACTGCACGTACACACTTTAGTTCTTTAAATATTCCAACATTGGAACAAATTGAATCTAATTTCAGAAAGGCTATTCATGATGTCTTGGGAGAGTTGTCCTCTTTGAATCCAACTCCTCATCGTGAGCAAACACACTCTGATATTCTGCGGCCCTGGGTAAATTATGCAAATCAACCTAATTGCTTGATCAATATGTCTAACTTCCCAATGCCAATGTACACACAAACTAAACCATCTAATCCTGATACAGAGTTTTGAATCACATCCCTAAATGAGGAGACTGATAACAGCATGCAAAAAATTAGTCAAGGGCGTGTCAAAAATAATGAAATTAAATTAAATGCCATTTACAGAGTGCCTGGTTACACCAATGGTGTGTCCCCGCGCTGAAATCAGACCATCCTGAATCAAGCAGAAGGTTAAGGTGCAGCAATAAGAACTAAGAGAGAGACTTAAATAGCCAAGTTTTTTGTTGCTTGCGAAAAGCTTGTTCTGCCATGCATGCTTTCAGTGGGGTCGGTAGGGAATTCCAAAATGTAACAGCCAAATAGCTGAACGAACGAGCACCCATTCTTGCTTTCCAGATTTTAGGAACCTTTGTCTGCAAAGTTCCGCCTGACCTGAGGGTGCGAGATGGGAGGTAAGGCGTGATTAAAGAGCGCAGGAAGCTGGGTCTGCAGTTCCACCACATGTGTGGCAGTACCACATTGCTTTAAAAGTGAATCTTTTTTCAACTGGTTGCCAGTGTAAGGCATTGAGTGCTTTTGAGGCTTACGATCTACGATGAAGACCTAATACCAGGTGAGCTGTGCATTCTGAATGCGCTAGAGTCTCAGCAGACTCCCTTTGTTAGCACCCAGATTTAGGACATTCCCATAGTCCAGTTGCGAAGTGACCAGTGCATGCACAATAGTCTATCTAGCTGATACAGGTAGAAGGTCAATCGGTTTCCTTGGCATTTTAAGAATGGCAAAGCACTCATCGGCAACTATTCTGATTTGGTGGGCGAAGGAAAGATCAGAGTCAAACCAAATCCCAAGATGTTTTGTGGTTTTTCTGGGAGTGGGGATCTGACCCAGGGTTGTGGACCACCATGCCAATGACCATATAGAGGGCAATTTCCCTACAATCAGCACCTCTGTCTTATTGCCATTTAATTCAAGTCAGTGATTAACTATCCAAGTAGCTAGCTCTTCTGGGCATAAGGAGAAGCGAGAGGCTGCAGATTCAGGGTTTTGAGCTATTGTGACTATAAATTGTGTGTCATCTGCATATGCCACAGTAGTCACCTTGTGCCATTCCACAATATCTGCAAGTGGGCCAATATACAGGTTGAACAAATTTCGGCTTAAAATAGAGCCCTGTGGGACTCCTTGCGCTAAAGGCATAGTTTCCAATAGGAAAGGATTCTGAGACACATGAAAGCTGTGGTCATATAGATAGGAACATAGCCAGTGGAGCCCAGTGCCTACAATCCTGCAATGGCTGAGTCTTTGGGAGAGGAGACTATGGGAGACCGTGTCAAAGGCTGCACTTTAGTCCAAAAGGATCAGTACGGCCGCTTGACCTGCATCATCACAATGACACTTTTACCTATTCCAAAGATCAATTAACAATTACTTTTACCCCAGAATACATCTCAAGAGGGAGCCAAGACATCCTCAACAGAAGGAATATTTTGTGTTTAGTAAATTCTTTGCCAGGATTGCAGCATATAAGATCAAAGGATTTACTGTGGGTTAGTTTTGTCTGGATGCACAGGATTATTATTAGAGAATCCACACAGACTCTATGGTCAAATTCAATAATAACAAAGATATTCTTAATCACAAAGAACTAATGAAGACCTGGGGCATCAATATAAAGCCATAGGAGCAGGACTCCTATCATTCTATTTTCATGGAAAAACTAGCTTCATATGATCCTGAGAGCAGAATTGGCCACAGTAAAAAACACTGGCTCTGTGTTGTAAAATGCTCAAACCTCCACTATGACCTTTCCCAAATATTCCAATTTACCAAATATAGAGTTTTGCATGGTAAATAACTAGGCCTAGTAACCACGTCATCAAGCTCCCTACCCATTATCAAGACCACTATTATCATCCACCTCAGATATTCAAGGAAGTGGATGTTTGTAGGATAAACCCAGAATTATTCCATCTGAAATTGGTCAAAAGGAGCATCTGAAGATATTGAGTTGGAAGGTAGCAGGCTTCAAATCGAAAGTTGAGGATAAGGATTGGCTGTCTTTTGTCAGCGATCAAGACATCTGTTGTTTTCAAGAAACATGGTCCATAGACATTATTGACCTAGAGGGCCACTCCAAATATTATCTCCCAGCAACTAAACAACAAAATAGACAAGTGGGAGGTCTCATTATGTGGATAAAACCGTCGGCCTTTAAAAAAACTGAAATAATCCACACTATACTCGGTAGAAACATCCAAATTATTCACCTAAATAGTAAGAAATGGAAAATCAGGATTATAAATCGATATTTTCCATCAGGTGACTTTGCAAAAATTAAACCAGATCTTGTGTCCCTTAAATAAAAAATTTTATGAGAAGCCCAGTAAAACCAATATCTCAGCTTGACGCAATGCTAGGAGGTCCCGTAAACTCCAGAAAAAGTTGCAAACTGGTCTGCGGGGACTTCTACACTAAGTTGCACCCACAATTTATAGATAAATCACTAACTGATATGGACAGAGCCTGGGAAATAACTGCACCACCCAAATATTATTCTAAAGGGTGAAAGAAAGGCAAATGAATTTTTAAGTCCCTAGTAATGGTTGATCTACGCTCACTCAATGGTTGAACCAAATCAGATAACCCCCCTAGATTCACTTATCATGTTGTCAACGCTCACTCGATGTTTGAACCAAATCAGATAACCCCCCTAGATTCACTTATCATGCAGGTGCCAGACAGAGTACTATTGGTTAGATAGCAATAAATACGGAAGCATGGAACCTCATTATTGATATGGGTGTAATCACCAGGCTTGAAAGCAACCATGATCTATTGCTCCTGCTTTTGACACATCGAAATCCTGGGAAAACTTTTATTTGCATTGCAAGTGGCCAAAGAAATCGATTTAAATTCAAACAGAAAAAACATTATTAGGTCACAAGATAATAAAGTTCAAAATGGTTAACATTACATAATTTGACATTAAATGCCCCTGTGAACAGAATAGAGCAACAACAGTTCCAATTACACAAGTTCGAGGAGCTGCTGTCACCAACGACCTTGGAAAGAGAGCACCAAATTACTCCTGTTTTTGTACACTCCGCTCAGGATGACCGGGATTGGTTCGACGAGGAGTGTGCAAAACAAAAAAAAAATCTCTGTCTCTGGTTCTAACAAATCGACACCTGTATGCATAAAATGAATAATCCTTTCTTGAGAAGAGGAAACAGTACAAGAGGCTTTTAAAATACAAAAAGAAGTCCCACTTGCATAAGTTATGTCAAGCATTGTTAGACACAATTACTTCAAGAAACCCCCCAAAATTCTGGGAAACAATTAAAAGCGGTTGCAAGGGTGCCCCATAGAGTCTGGAGATGAATATTAGCCCACAAACATGGGTGGATCATTACAGTCCTTTTTTCACAAAAAGGATGCTGAGCCCCTGTCCAACGGGCTCACCAACCAGCACCGCAATACTTCGTGCCATCAGCCAATAATCAAAGTGCAAGAGGGAGAATGAGTGGCGAAGATCATAAAAGGATTTTAGAAACCAAACAATTAGCTATAATTTATGAATGCTTGAAACACACGACTTTGCATTGCATATCATCAACAACATCTCGCACTTCTCCAGTTAATCCTACATACAGAGGGCAAATGCAAAAATGTACTGAAGTGGAAGTTGTTCAAGCAATCATGTCGCTAATACTCCAAAAAGCTGCGGGACTGGAGAAAATTTCATCAATCCTCTTTCTAAATCACTTTTTTGTCTTAATTTTTAACTCGAACCTTCAACACCATCTCGTCTTTAACAGACATTCCACAATCTTGGCGGAAATCAATAATCATGCCTATCCACAAAAAGGGCACGAGAGACCTTGTCTCTAACTAGTCGCTGTTTTTTTCGCTCAAAAGCGTTGATACAGTCTTTGGAAAACTACTGTTATCCCACTTACATCAATGGCTGAAAGCAAAGAACCTAATATCACCATACCAGGAGGGTTTTAGGAGGGGTCAGAACACAGTACACTAGGTTTTTATACTGAATCTTATTTGCTCTAAATATATGTGTCTCAAAATTTCACCACTCTACCTGATCTTTGTTGACCTTCAAAGAGCCTTCAACAGCGTAAATCGGTCTATTTTATGGCAAATCCTAAGTAGAATGAGCATTCCCGATGACATCATGAAGCTCCTAATTGCCCTGCATTTTGATAACACCACATGGATAATATACAGCACAAGAGGTGATTACACAACTGAAATAACAATCAATCAAGGTGTTAAACAGGGCTGTGTTTTACCCCAAACCTTTGTAACTGTTACATAAACGATGATTTCAGCATTGATGAATCTCAACGTGGATATACCAAAAGTAGGCAATGACCAAATAGCAATTTTACTTGTTGCTGACAAAGCGGTTTTGTTGGGTAGAACAGAGCTTTTAGTGCACCGTCTATGTAAAGGTTTTGAGGCCTTTTGTATGGCAAGGAAATTGTCTATTAATGTTGGGAAAACAAAATATATGATTTTGAAGAAAAAGCTGCAAGCCACCTTCAAGGTTCATAAATCACCCTGGAATCATGTATCCTCCTATGACTATCTTGGCATCCGATTGGATGACAAACTTAAGTGGTCTCAACAGCATTCAAAAAGCACCATCATATTGACTCAGCAAGCTGGAGAGGTACTGAGATTAGCAAATTCATGCTGCAATCACTCAGTGAAGTCAGCAATATTGGCTTACAAAATGAAAGCAAGGGCTGCTGGACTATATGACTCCGAAGAAGATCATAGGAATACAAACCACCTAAAATAACTTAATTCAACACCCACTACACCAAGACTGTGGTACACCAATGCTGGCTCTGAGAATTTATCTAGGGTAGCTAAAATTGATTATTATATTGCATTGTCTCCTCTAAAATATTGGCATTGCATATGGTCCAGGGATGAATTGACATCTTTCAGACTCACTCTACAAGACATTATGAAGCAGCAAGACTCATAAGTCACCATGGATTTCCTAACTGTCAGTTTTGCTGACCAGTATTGGCCTGAACAAATATTTGCATAATCCTGAAACAATCACGAAGGACAGCCACAATGTGGTAATGAAGGCATATTGGCACCACAAACTATAAATAAACTTTAGCCACCTAGGCGCCTTGTCAAACCGTTACTTTTCTTTTAATCAAGACCCGGCCCCTACTGTATGCCTCAAAGATATTTATCTGGCAGGAAAACAAGCTCTTTATAAAAAATTAGATTGAGATCTTTACCAGTGGCTTCTGTCACTAAAAGATGGCTGAAACCAACAGGCGGAAGATTTGAGCAGTGTTTCTGCTCCCTGGGAGGCCGTGAAATGCTATCCCATTTTCTTTTTCTGCACCAATTTAAGTACCTCATTTGCAGACAGTACTTGAGGGCACTTTTTCTAAAATGTAAGGTTAGAACCTGCAAAGAGGCGGAGGTTTTGTGCATGAGAACTGACGATTGAACTATTGTGGTGGCTGTCTCATCCTATATTTAGTGACATGGAAACAAAGAGCAGATGCACACTCAAAACTGAACACTAATAGGCAACACTGTACATCAGCTAAAAGAGTTGCATCAGATTAAAATAGCATGCAAGCATTTACACACTACTTATCAGCCTTATTGTCAAGTAGAATGAGTAACGCCACAGGTACTGTTGTCGAAGCATTAAGGAGGCTTGGTTTTAAAACCTACTGCGTTTTATTGCTTAGAGGGAAGAGGGGTTGATATTTACAATCTAGCTTGACTTGTTCAGTGTGAGAAAATGGTGACATACTGTTAGCACAGAATATCATGACAATTTTAAAGCATTATATAGTTTTAAAGGATTATTAATTACATTACATTGTTTATTAGCTGGAATGTTTATGAAAAATTGTATAGTATAATTTTAATTGTTATGGCCAATCGTCTGAAACAATAAACATTGATTGTTTGATACAACCTCTTTATGTAGTTTGGGATCTTAGGGGCATATTAACAAGGAACAGGGAAAATTAACGCTAAGGGCGCTTAGCGTTAATTTTTTTAACGCCCTTTATCGTTGCATAATTTCACCTGGTTATCGCGTTATTAACAACGCTAACTGCCTAGGCGATAAAAAATCCATTGATAGTGGCATTTTGGGAGGTTATCGCTGGTAATGCAGCGATAAAACTACAAGGATAGGGATATCCTTGTTGATAGCCCATGGTGGATTTGGCCATGTAATCCACCTCCCATTGGATTACATGGCTAAGTCTGAAAATTAGCAGACGTAAAAAAGCAGCGTTAACCGTGGTTAGCGCTGCCTTTTTTGTCTCTAACAGGGTTAGCGTGAAGCTTGATAATAGGAGAAATGTTGCTTAGCGACATTTCTCCTATTATTTTGCTCTGGAACGCCCACTTTGCATCTCATTAGAGATGCAAAGGGAAGCATAGTGGAAAAGGGTGCTAACATGCAATTTTGCATGTTAGCACCCTGTTGTTGATAGGGCGATATTTTTATCTCCACTTCTTTTGCTTTTAAAGCCCTTGTTAATATGCCCCTAAGTATGTCATTTCAGTGGCACTCTCAATGGCTTGCTTGATGCATTGGAAACTCTTCTCACAATCAGGTGACCAATGAAAAGATATGTTCTTTTTCGTTAGTTCCCATAATGGTCCACTGACCGTACCAAAGTTTTGTATGTATCTAACAGTAACTAGAAAGTCCAAGAAAGGATTGTAGCATAGAAATGTTGTATGTGGTATTTACAGTAGACAAAGCTTTCACTTTCGCTGGATCAGGTTTCATACCGCCATCAGAAAAAACATGGTCAGAGAATTTCGAGTTTTTCTTCAGAAATTCACATTTGTCGGCATTCAGAGTTAAGCCTACATTGGTCAGCAAATTACATATTTGCTTTAGAGCTTTGTGATGTTCTTTTTGTTTAGCTGATGCATGTCAACGCATATGCGTTCCTTCACAGTCTCTTTAGACACCAGAACAATGGGAGAAACCCATGGTGTCAGACCTGTGGAGCGTTCAAGTAACAAATTAAGTTCCTTTACTTCCATGTGAAACACAACTAGTCTATGTCTTTCAGCAACAGGACAAACATCCTCATTTATCTATAACTTTACTTTCATTGTTTTGAGTTTTCCTAGCCCATGAAATAATGAAGGAAATTGACTTACAATTTCATGATGAGCCTTTATGTTGTAGTTCACTGATATCAGTCCCATATCAGGTGCAGAGACTAGAAGCTGTTCCTTGAAGTACTAGAATAGGTGCTTGTCCCACATTTTCAAAGCAGTCCATGTGTATAGTTTTGATGTTAACTTAGTAAGCTGTGGTAACAGAGACAGTTCTTGTTACTTCTCCTCAGGCATATTTATCAATGCACCACTGTCGATTATGAATGGTATGAAATACCCATTTATTAGGTCTCGCCTGATTCAGCGCTTGCGCTGATCTGGCCGAGACATTTTGTAAAGAGGCTTTTTCAAAGTGCTGCCGTGGCCTAAAGCTACAGTGCACGTGAACGTGCACGCGCGCCCTCCGTTGCATGCGATCGTAATCGCGATTGCGATCACTTTCACTTTCGTCGCGGCCGCGTTGCCAAAACCCAAAGTTAAGTGTGCCTCCTTTTTCCCTTATTTCACTGCTCCTTTTCTCTCTGCTTGCTTGTTATTATTTAGCCCGAGCAGCTTGTTTGTCCCGAACTCCCCCCATTTACCAATGTTCATGTCTGTCACCTGTGCGTCTCTGTTTCCCTGGTTTTCTCCCCACCTCCTCTGTCTTTCCTCTGTATTGCTGTGGTCTCTGCCGCACCAGTATTCCCTTTTCCTCATTCTTTCGGTTTAGATGAGTTTAGCTAACACACTTGCACTGTCTGTCTTCTTTCTATGTTTTTTCTCTGTACACCCCTTTCCGTTTGTTGGGAACCTATCACCAGTGTGTTTCTGCTCGGCTCTCCGATTTAGTATTTGGCTGTCTCGCTGAGTGTATTTCTCCTTTCAGTGTGTTTTGTCCTCCCTTTTGTGTTCCTCCGCCTTCTCGTTGCTGTCTGTTACGTCTGTGTCTTTTTGCTGCGTTTTTTCTTTCTCAATCTAGCTCGATGTCTCTCCTTTTCCTTCTCCCGCCTCTACTTTTGTGATAAAAATGGATAGCATCCTCGTTCTTATGCTTATTTCTGTCACGTGTGTCGATTTTGCTGTGTGTTTTCTATATTTGTATTTCCGGCTGTATCACTGTGAGTTTTTGTTAAGTGTTTCATGTTCGTGTTTATCTTCTTTCTCGTTGTTATTACTGCCACCTGTGTGTTTCTGTTTCGCTGCGTGTATTGATTTATTTCTATCTCACTTTGTACCTCTCCCTTACTTTAAACGCGTACTTATCCTTCTTTATCTCTGCCCCCTGCGTTTTTTGTTTCGCTGTGTTTTTCCTGTTTGTTCCACCCTGTCTTTCCCCTTCGTTCTCACTCTTTCTCTCCTTTTTTAATATTTCATGTTCTTTTTCACCCGTGTTTTCTGTTTACCTGTATTTTCCCTTTTGTCTCTCTGCTTTTCCTCTTCCTTCTCACTGTGTCATGTTTCACCATTTTGTTTTCTTTGACACCTGTGCGTCTCTGTTTCGCTGTATTATTTCGCTTTCTGTGCATGTGTATATTTCCCCTTCTAGCTCTGTTTCTCTTGTGTTCACCTTGTTGTCTTTGTCATCTGTGTCACCGTTTGGCAAAGTCTCTGTTATAAATGGTTTAAGTCGACCTAGTATTTAAGAGGTTAGCTGCATTTCATAATGCTTGACTGTCTGACTGCTCTTTGAATATTGCTTAAAACAAGCATTTGCAATGCACTAGGTCTCGCATTTAAGCGAGTTTGAGCTATTGACATTGCACATAACAATCTTACATGTTTTTATTCGTTTTTAAAACATAAATAAAAGGCAGTCATTTACAATGCCAATAGCTTAAACTCATGGAAATGCGAGACCTATTGCATTGCAAATGCTTGTTTTTAGAGTTATATTCGGGAAATGTTTGAATTTGTTTGGTGCTTCTTCATGTCAATTTTTCTTCAGTTTTGGCCAGTCCCACATGTGCATGCCGTTCTGAGGTAAAAATCGATAGCAGACATTTATCATTGTCACTTTCAGTGGAAACTGATACTGAGGGACACTTTGTTGATAATTTAGACAATGATCAACTTCGTTTAGTGTCAATTTTCCTCAGTTTGGTTGACAGTAGGCCTTGTAGGAGCACGTCAAATGTCACTGAGGTGGCGGTAATTTTGTTTTCAAGCTCTGACGCACTTACTTTTCTCTTCGCTCTGCAAGTCATAACAAAATGGTATGCTTTACGACAGCTGAGACATGTTTGTCAAATGGCGTGACATTTACCTTCATGTGTAATATGACAATAAACACCTGTAACCAGTTTTCTTTTTCTGTAGAGACATTGCCTTGTGGCCCTCAGGGTTGTACCCTGGCTTACTTTTCATGCTTATGACTGATGCAATTTGGGCACCTTTGGCCTCCATGCCACTCACTTGATGATCAGCATGCTCTTCAGCGCAAGCAACTTTGAGGACCTGTTCTAAGCTCAGAGTCTCCTTCAACATTTGTCATCAAAAAGAATCTGAGAGACATCATCAATAACTCTGAGGTGAGTACCTTCCTTTTTTCTTTTTTAGTTTTTTATTAAATACCTGGTACAATAGCAATAAATACATTATATAATAGAAAGTCTAACATAAATAGGTTCATACAAAATTAGTCATAGATAATACACAGTACAAAAATCAGGTTTTTCTTAATCCAGTTCTATACATAATACAAGAATACATACATTTAGGAAACAATTCATTAATAAATATTTGAAATATTTAAAATCTAAATACAACTCTGCCTTACCGCTGGGAGTTCCTCCACGCCTTAAGGGAAGCCCATACTTCCAACCCCAGCTCCCTCATCTTCCTTCCTCTCCGCATATATAAAGCAGATTCTATATTATGTATCCCCAGGAGTCTAGACAACCAAAGCTGAAACGTGGGGGCCAGGGCATCTTTCCAGTTTCCTGCTAGCATTATACGCAGAACAGCGAGACACAGAAACACAAAGGCTTCCTCCTCCATCTTCATACCCAAGTTGCTGTCAATACCTATTATCATTAGGGTAGGGGATAGGTTGACCTTTCTGCCTAGCAGCCCCTCCCAAAACTTTTCAATCTCTTCGCGAATTGTACTTAGTTTATTGCATTGATAAAACATATGTACCAGATTAGCAGGCCCCTCCAGACACTTTGGGCATTTATCATCATCCCTCTTATTCCACTCGTATAATTTGGCCAGTGTATAATATAAGTTAAATAAAGTTTTATAATATTGTGACTTTAAATTTGTGGATCGAAAAATTTTCTCTGCCATTTGCAATGCTTTATCCACATCGACATCTGGATCGCCAAGTTTCAACATCCAGGAAGCTTCACCTTTTTCTATATCATCTTGTAGACTTAATAAAAGGGTAATATATACCGATTTTATTTTTATCCCCCCGCCTAATAGATAGTCAAGCATATTAATTCTACCACCTGGAGAGATCCGAGGTCAGATACCCATTAAAGTATTACGTATTTGTATATATTTAAAGCTTTGATTATCTTGTATGCCAAATTTCTGTTGGATAGTGCCAAAGCCTCGCATTTGCCCCCCTTCCCAGATATCTCCTATTCTTATAACTCCTTGCTGTTCCCACATTCTCCCCATTCTATCATAACTAAATTGAGGAAATAGGCTTGAGTTCCAAAGGGGGGTATAATAGTTTATTTTAGGGACTCCAATTGTTCTTTGGAGCAACTTCCAGACCTTCCAGGAACTATCCATTAATTTGTATCTCCTTTTTTTTAAATATCTTCTATCCATTCTCCGCAACAGAAGCCCTTTTGCTTCCCTACCCAGCATTAGTTCAAATATAGATGGAAGAGTCTGATTATCATATGAGTTATCTGTCTGATTTTTGACAAGCTCAAATAATATCGCCATTTGACTAATCAAACAAGCCCATTGATAAAATCTAATGTTAGGCATAGCCAGCCCGCCCATCGCCTGAGGCTGAGAAAGATATTTCATGGATCGTCTTATTTTGCCATACTGCCATATGAAATTCATAAATGTTGCCTCTATTAATTTCATTAAACCTTCATCAATCATATAGGGAATGGAGCGAAAGAGATATAAAATTTTGGGGAGCATAGTCATCTTCAATACGTTGGCTCTCCCTATTATAGTCAGGTGTAAAGCATCTATTCTTTTTAGATCTGCCGTAATAGTTGTTAATAACTGGGCAAAGTTGTCTTTTATAATTGCTTCAGGTACAGGACTCACTCTAACCCCCAGATATACTGCTGATTCAGTGAACCTTTTATTATTCATTACGATATTACTAGTGCAGACTATCTGGGTCTTGCTTTCAATTAACATATAACCAGAGCATCTTCCAAATTCGCTAGCGATCTCCCTAATACTACTCATAGCCCTGCCTGGTTCGGGGGTTATTATTGCCAGATCGTCGGCATAGGCCAGAAGCTTGGTCTCATATCCATTACTAACTATTGGTCTAATATTATCATAACCTAACAGTCTTTGAATTAACGGGTCTATATATAGAGCAAAAAGAATTGGTGAACAAGGGCAGCCCTGACGTGTGTCCCCCTAGATATAGATATTCTTTCCGAACTAGCGCCCATTAATTGGATTCTGGCCGTCGGCTCAGAGTACATGGCCTTAATAGATCTTATTATTTTAGGTCCAAAGCCTCTATATTCCAATATCTCCCATAGGTACTTCCATGTGACACGGTCAAAGGCCTTTTCTGCATCAAGAAGGATCATGGCCATCCGTCACCCAGTGGCAGCCTGCACATCAAAAAGTGTAATAGCCCGCCTGATATGCTCAGTAGTCCCTCGACCTGGGATAAACCCATGCTGCCACGGGGAGACCAGACCGCCTATGATCCTTCCCAGCCTTTTGGCCACAACCTTAGCATAGATCTTGGTGTCAGTATTAATAAGGGATATTGGACGATATGATGCAGGACTCTCTGGGAGCTTACCTTTTTTATGAAAAACTATAATATTGGTTTCCTTCCATGAATCTGGAATTACCCCAGAGCTCATTATACCGTTAAATAAGTCCAGAAGTATTGTGATAATCTCATTCTGAATACATTTGTATACTTCTAGCGGGATGCTATCGGGTCCAGCAGCCTTCCCAGTAAGTAAATCTTGTAATGCTTCAGCAACCTCCCCCTTTTCAAAATCTTTCTCCAACATCTCTATATCCTGGCTACCAAGATGTGGACCCAAATCTAAAAATTCACAGCTACCTGCATCTGGCAGCTTTTCTTCGTTATACAGATATTGGTAGAAGCGTTTAAAAACATTTAATATATCTTCTGGTTCTGTATACATCCTTACCCCCTCTAGTATATTTGTTATTGAATTCTTTGTGTTTTGCTGTCTAATCCGGAGGGCTAACAATTTTCCTGCCTGTTCTCCTGTCTCATAGAGCTTACCCCTATGCGTCTGATATTCATCAGCAGATTTTTGAGCTATCCCTTTATGTGTCTCTGCTTTTAAGGATATAATCTTCTGCTGGATCCCCGAGATCTCTTTCCCCTGACTAATATGCGACATGTGTTGCTCCTCTGCATCCTCTAGCTGACCCATTAATCTCTTATTTTCTTCCCGCTCTTCTTTCTTCCTTCTAGCCGAAAAACTTATCGTTTCCCCTCTAAGAGCTGCCTTAAATGTATCCCATACAGTATTTCGGGATGCACTGTAACGGTACATATTAAAATACTCCTGGGTCCACTTCTTTATATGTTCCGCATAGTTGGGATTAGCTAGTAGCTTCCTCTCAAATGTCCACTTTGTTTGTTTCTTATTTAAGCTATCTGCTGGCAGCTCCAAAATTAATGGGCTATGGTCCGACAAAGTTTTGGGAAGCTTCTCAATTGTGGCCTTCTTAATTTCTGATCTAGTAATCAGAAAATAATCCAATTTGGTATATTTACTAAAAGGGTAGGAAAAATACGTAAACCCTGGATTATTTGGCTTTTTACTTCCCCAAACATCAATCAGCTCGTGTGAATCCCTTAGTGCCTTTAATGCACGATATACCTTGGGTTTACGGCCTACATAAGTAGTATTTTTACCAAAATCGACCGAAATAATAAAATCCCCGCATACTATCAAGGGTCTTGGCCAATTAATCAATTCTATTTCCAGCTGTTCAAACAATTCGGGATCGTCCTGATTTGAACCATAGATTGTGCATAATGTGTACCCGACACCCAGTTCTACTAGTGCCCATCTTCCATGGGCATCTGACAATTGGCGTTTAGCCCCCCCCCAAAGCTGATTTAGCCAAAATTGCAACCCCTCTAATGTTAGATGTCTGGGTGGAGCAAGCCAACAAATCAAATCCTCTAATATTTAATAGATATTTTTTGCCCAGGGAACATGGGTCTCTTGTAGACAAACTACATCTAAATGATTTGACCAAACAAACTGTCCTAGCCGTTGCCTTTTCCTCCAATCATTCAGGCCCCCAATATTCACCGTACCTATCCTAAGTCTCACCATTTTCCTCTGCAAAATGGCCACACCCTATTTGATACAATCCGACACCTGTTTTATATATCAGGCCTATTTCCAATTTACCAAACAGTACCAGGTATTTCTTTTCTCCCCTCCACCAAGCACCCCCCATCCCAACCCATCCCCTCCCCAACACTGATAACCCCCAACCCAACCCAATGTCTACCTCCCCAACACCCCCAACTCCCTCCACCCTGTTGAAGCGCTCAGACCTTGGTCTGTGCATGTGATGTATACAGCACTAGCGGCCTGGGTCCTTCTGAATCAATCACTTATAATTTTATATTGCCCCATAATTCATACTCATCAAATAGCACATATAACACAAAAGGACAGAAAAAGCGCAGGCCCAATCCTTTACATGTCCGGTCTCATTAATGATTACCTAAAGACGAGGGAGAAGCAAGATGGCGGCCGCTTAGGTGGCCGAATGCAACACTAGCGGGCTATGCTGGGTCAAACTTTTTAATTTAGGCCCCTATTAGGATCCTTGCGCTACAGCGGATCATCGGTAACTTTAGGAGATAACCCCTATGGGTATACGGACTCCCTCCAACAGATTCTGGGTGTTTTTGCTCAAGACCGGATCCAGATTAATTAAACGCTTTGTACGGAAATACCTGCTTCAGCTGCTGTTGGTTAATGGAGGTATGGCCCCGAAAGTTGCGAATCCATCCGGATCTAAGGCAGCGGCAGCGGCAGCTCGAGGACCACGGGGAGAGCCTTTGGCATGCCTGAATGCTTCGGATCGGACGTCTGAGGGAACGCGCCAGCCCTCCGCGTCGGACCCGCCGAGGAAAGGGAGAGGCGGGGCTACGGGAAAGAATCGTCCAGCCGGCCCCTCCGTAGCTGATCTGTTCATGTGGGGAAAGTAGCCATGGATGGAGACGGAGACGGTGACAGCTGCGGTTGCAGCAAAGGCAAAGATGGAGAAAGCTGGTATGAGGCAGAAGCGGAATAAGGAGGTGAGCCCAGCATGGATCTCTGGAACTTTTAGAAGTACCCTAGTGATCCCGAGTACAAAGGTCACGGGGGGTAATGGTGAGAGTCAAGGAGTGGAGCCTGATGGTGAGGGTCCCCGCCTTGCCATTGATGCTGGTGGCGAGAGGGATCCCCCTGTGTTTGTATCTGTTGGGGGGGTCAGTTTAGATACATCAAGTTCGATGACTCTCCCCTCGGCCCCCCCCGTATGATACTACAGAGGCAATGGCTATCGCTATGAGCCAGGAAATAAAGGTAAATGGCAACGATATGCAGGACGAAGCTCCTATATCCATTGGAGCTGAGGAAGATGGAAAGGGATCTTGGTATTTTCCCTCAGCATTGGAGATGAATAGTTTGACCCTGGCAAAATGTCCGTTGGCAGGGGGTAAGAATGGAGCTGATGTGGATAAAGAGCCCAGTGACGCCTTCTTCTCTGTTTCAGAAGGGGCAGAATGGTCAGATGACGGTCTAAGTTCATCGCTAGGGGCCAGCAACTTAGACTCAGATCTCGAGGATAGCGACCCAGATCCCCCTGTAACGGAAAAAAAAAAATTTAATTTGTGTCCTGGTATACAGAGGCGGGAGAAAAAGAATTTAAGCTGGGATTATTCGTCTGCTACTCCATTATCAGGTAAATCACCGACTGACGGTGGAACAATTTCCCCCACTCTGGAGGTAATACATCAGGCCATCCTTTCTCATAGAGAAGAAACGCGTCAGGATAGCCGGAAGGTGCAGGCTGCGATGAGAAAGATGCAGGGGGTCGTCAGGAAACTTTCCAAGGCGTGCACAAATGTGGGCGAAAGGGTGGCGAACCTAGAGGAAAGAATAGTGTCAACTGAAGCAGAAGTGGGCAGTGCGATAACTCAGGTGGCGGCTCAAGGCGCTTAAATCAAGGATATCCAGTGGAAGCTGGAAGATTTTGAGAACAGACAAAGGAGGAATAATCTCAGGGGGCTGGGGATCCGAGGGAATATATAATCGATCTCTTTAAATCGGCCTTTCCGGAGATGTCAGAGTGGAAGTGGGCAGTGGAGATCCAAAGAGCACACCGAACTCCGTTTGAACCTCGTGCTCAACCTAAGGAGGGGGACAAACCAAGGGCAATTCTTGTATTCTTCGGCAATTTCCTTTTGCGACAGGCAATTTCAGAAAAGGCTAGACCAGAAGCAAGGAGATCAGTTGGGGGGGTCTCTTTTTTTGTGCGGCCTGATTTCTGCCACTCAACTGTAGAGAGACGCTGGAGGCTGAGACAGCTAATAAAGCCTTTTCAAGAGAAAAATATTCAGACTTATTTTATTAATCCGGCGCAACTCAAGATAATCCATGATGGGCACACAAGGTATTTTGCATCGGAAATAAAAGCCAGAGAATACTTGGATGCTTTGGACAAATAAAGATGATTCGCAATAACATAGGATATGGGATAGTTCGAGGTGAGTACCTTCCTCATCATTAAATTAATCGAATTTACTGTGTTTCACCAGAACATCCAGTCTCTCCACAAACTCATCGATGGTCTCATCTGGTCTCTGGCGCTCTTGACTGAATATCTATCTTCAGTAATCTACATTTTCCACTGGATTAAACTTGACATTCAAGGCAGTTTTGATTTGTTCATACACCACTTCACCTTCTTGTGGTATCTTTTTCATGGCTTTTTCACTCCTTCACCAGTCATGTTCATCAGATACTTTATGAATCTTTTATCATCTTTTTCATCTATCGCATCTATCAAATCTTCAAAAGTCTCTATCCATGCCATCCATCTATTGCCAATATTATGTTGTTTGGCAATATCAAATGCATTTGGCGGTTTCAAGAGTGCAGCAGCCATATATACATTAGTAGATAGTAATAGTCTCTCAGGTGCTTCTTGTGGAACTTGATTAGGCAGAGCTTCTCTAGCGCCTTCTGACGTGCTGCATGCTTGGTCAGTCTTACCAGCTTTTGCATCTTCGATCTTGCTCTTGCTCTCCGTTGGAGCTTCATACTTGATGGCTGTCTGTGGAGTTGTTGTAGACACCTTTGCGGCAGCTTTGGTGGTGGGCAGCTTCTTCTGGAGACAAGTCTGCATGCACAAACCCTGCCCACAATGTGCTGCCAAGTAATAATAATAATAATAATAATCCATATTTGTAAAGTGCGAACAATCACCGTAAGTGTCTCCAGGCGCTGGGGGCCGTCCAGAAGATTAAGCAAGCTATTGCCCAGAGTCACATGGGGCTGGGCTAATCTGCCGCCGGCGCCGGGGATCGAACCATGATCCCCAGACTCCGGAGTCAGTCGCCCTGGCCGCGTCGCCACACCTCTTCCCTGGTCAAGTTGCCCCAGGAGGAGTCCCGGGGCCACATGGTAGCACATTGTGGCAAGAGGATTCATTAGTAGTTTCTGTAAGTAGATGAACCTTATATACTACTAGTCCATGAAAGCAAATACCATTATGATTTTGGTTGGCTTTGTGCTTAAATGTTTCTTCACAACCACCTGGTTAATCTTTGCTTCATAGCACATGCATTTCAGTTTAATCTGTACTGAGCTATTTTTGTGCGCTGCTTTAGTAACCTGGTTGCATCTGCCTTTAGCTTTCTCCACTAAATATAGCATATGGCATTAATTTGCATAATGACGCGGTACCTTTTATTTACTGCTGTTTCATTTGTTTCGTGGCAACTGACATGTAGACTTTCAATGCCGCTTTCTTTATCTTCAAGCATTTTATACATGCTGTTGCTGCACTGAGACTCTACCTGGGCCAGCATTGATTGCACACTACAACTGCAACATCCATGACACCCACAAGCAGCTTGTTGGACAGAGATAAACTCTCTGAAAGAGTGCTTTCAGTGTACGGGCTTCTGATCCCCTTTCTCGTCACCAGTAGTACAGTCCTGCAAGCCTAGGCAATCGCCACACACGGAGAGTAATTTTACACATCTTTTTTCCACTGCATGTAAGTCATAACTCAACAATCTAAGTCTGCATTCAACTCTTACATCACAGGCCTAATGTATACAGTGGGAACCAAAATGATTTCCAGGATTAATTTATTACAAGACACTTCAGCCTGCTGGCAGCCTGTTCATACTCAGGGGAACCAGAAAGATGCAAGACAAGTTGGTGTGCCCTAATGCCCCCATATCTTCCTCCTCCAAGAGGTGGGTAGCAGTCAATTTAGAAGAGAGGGCATTGATGACAAGGTGGCTGCAGGACAGACATTTGGAAACTGTAAAATATACAGCTAACCCTTGTGTTTAAATAAATCATTATTGCCCTTCAGTAAGGAAATTATGACTGTTAATTGCCTATCTACCAAATATAGGTTTCAGCTGAATGAAGACGCTCTTAATAAGCAAAAGGGGCAAACAGCAGTCTTAAAGGCCCATCCATGCATGGACAATGAGACCATTAGCAGACATATCTTGAAGTTCACACATCACAGGGAGACACATGTCCACGGCCCCTCTCTGTTTCATAGCACTGCTCAGCATTCTACTGAACTAGAATGTAAGCAAAAAACAGTCATGGATCCCCACACTCTTAGCCTTTCCATTTGATTAGTCAGTCATAATTGGTGACAATTCCAGCAATATATTTACTTTGGTTATTTAATGCTTTTATATAGCACACTTGCATGACATGTTTATTAGGGTGCTATAAAGAAACAGACACAAAAGCAAGTAAAACTGACATGATGCTGCTAAAGAGTTCCCAAGAGAAAGCACTGCCTATCGGGGTGAAGGTGAGGGTTGCGGTTACAATACAAAAGGAATATCAGGTTCTTGATATCATGTTCCAGTCGGGCCACAGAACAAGGTAAGAGAGCACATTGTAACATCATCATTGGATTGGGATACCATACCACCCATAGAGGCACAAGCCTTAGAGATGGGTGAGTCAACAAATGAAAATGGGGCGCCTAGCCACAGCCAAGCTAAGAGCCTGGCTTGGCTCGTATAGCCCATGCATGAGCCAAGTCCAGCACATGTTTGCCATTTAAATCATACAAGAAACTTCACATAAAAAATTATAAAGTCTTTTCAAAATTAAAAAAGGTTATTTATTTAACATGCAGAAGCTTTGACATTTATGTGTCTCAATATAGCACTACACTGAGAAGTACTTATAAAGTGATAGCTTTTAAGCATGAACTTAGAACCATTCGTGCCTCACCCCCACCCTGGCCACAATGCCATTATTAGGCCTTCCTGTTTTAGGCTTAAACCTGTAATAACTGATAAAACCTCACCGAAAGGGCTACAGCCCTCGCTAGTATTAACATATAAACACTGATAGACACCTGCACAAACACAAACTAAATGCCATTCAAAGAAAGGAAAAGAAAAGTGAAAGAGTTCATTGTATTTCATCCTGAAGGGGCCAGTACAATGTAACTTTGTTATACAAGGTAGCAGCAAGAAAGACTGGGCTAAATGTATTCTGTTTTGTAGTTTAAGGATGTCAATAAAATATTGTTTCTTCTTTTTTTTGCTTTTTTCAGTTGTGTGGTCCTTGATCTAAGGATGCGGGGTTTAGAAGCATGTTTTAGGTTAGGTTTAATTATTTTATAAGCTGTAGAGAATCAAGACATATCAAAATCATATTTGTTATTTTTTCTGTGTGTGAGACTTTCACTGATAAAATGGATGTTTTCATAAGAATCATTCCCAATATGTACCATCACATTAAACCACAGACTGAGACTGGATGAAACCCTTTGATGAATCAGCCCCCTTTTCTAGTGAGTCAGTATTGATAGTAGGCGAGTTGCCAAACACCACAGGCTTTAAACATTCACTGCAAGGTGTAGTGACAGATATATGGGAAAAGAGAGCTGTCATCAAACATCTGGGATAGTGGTGAAAACATTACACCAGACGTTTGGAAAAGATAGAAGGTCATGTCACTTGTAATGTTGCTGCAAAATGTTCTTACCAACTTCAACAAATATTGGAGTGCTATTGTTTGCATTTACAGTGATTCAGCTATGTATATGAAAAAGTTGCATGATGACCTGTCAAAATCGATACATGAGCTGAAGTGCTTCCCTGTAAAAGATCCTTGCCACTTGCTAGATGGTATGCTGCAAGCATCTTTACAATCTTCTGGGGCCTATGAACAAACCCCTATTGCCATGTGAACGTCACATTTTTTGACGTTTCTGTGGCAATAGGGGCTTTGCCTTATTTACAAGACAGCGTTAAACCACTTAAAGTGGCTGTGGCTTAATGCTGCCTTATAAATAAGGCTCCCTTTCATGCTATGCCTAGCGTGAAAGGGATGGGCAGTGGGTGTTGCGGTGGGTATTCCACCGCAACGCACATTGAATTTGAGGCTGCCACCTATTTACAATGGCAGTGTAAATAGAAGGCAGCGCCAAAATTAAGACCAGGGAAAACCTGGTCTTAACTTAGAAAATGAGGAGTAATGCTTTATTTCTCCTTGTTTTTGCTTTTTCCATGTGTGCTGCCTTATGCACAACGCCTTGGATTGTTTATGTTCAGGAAGGTAACCCTGACATGACATTTTGTAACTCTCATGTAAGCTGCATTAAGCAGCACACATAGAAGTGACAAAATGGCATTTCAAAAGTGTTTATGTGCAGGAAAGGAAATCTTCCTGCACATAAACAATCTTCCCCTGCATGGAGACACCATTACACTATGGTGCAAGAGTGCCTGCATTGGTGCTACTACACTGCTAAGTGTAGCGCCAGCACAGGGGGAAACGCACGGCTGTACTAAATCCTTGTAAATATGGTGCAGCCTTGTGTTTATGAAGTGGCGGAGTGAGGCGTTAAGCCATGACGGCTAACACCTCACTCCCCCACTTCCTTGTACACATGCCCCTTCTGAGTTAATGAAGAATGCTATTGACTTCGTAGTCCATTCTGGGGCACTGTTTCATCATACACTGGAACTAAAATGCAAATATATCTCATTTTGTGCTTTGTGTGGCATCAAGGAAAGAGTCATACCAACTGTGTCATTTAGCCAGTTGTTCTCAGTCCTAGAGACGTGAATGCTATATCATCCATGTGGTGACCGTTAACAGAATTTTTGCATAGTAATGATGCCAAAGGCAAGAAATGAGAGGATCTTCCGTCGCATATTGAAATGATGTGAAAAAAGTACACTCTACTGCAATCATAGATTTTTACAGGAAAACATGACTGTTGTAGTGAACATAATAAAAAAGCTAGAGTCTGAAAACACCCTTGTTTACCAAGTGTGCAGCTTAATTGGTGTAGATGTGAAACATCTCCTTGAGAGTTGGCTGGGTGGCACTTTTAGTGACGTTGGCACTGCAACATATTCCATGTTAGAATGCTGCCACTTGGTAGGTAAAGAAATGCTGAGCAGCAATTCAGGACATTTTATTTTATAATGCGTGAGAAATGGCTTGCAATGGAGAATAGAAATGTTCCTTCACCGACCATGGCATTTGAAGTCAATGAAGCCTTTTTTGGGACTCTGTACAAGTTCTGAGGGCCAGATGTATGAAGAAACCTTTTTGCGATTCCCTAATTGTGAATCCTAGCATTTCGCAATTAGGAAACCACAAAACGGCATGTGTCAAAGTGTGTTGAACACTTTCGGAAACTTTCTAGGGGTCGCAGATGGCCTATCTCAAGAATATTAATGAGGTAGGTCGCAATTTTTGACCCCCTAGGCATCACAAAAATCATGGGGATGGTGGCCTGCAGGGGTAAGCAGACTACTATGTCCCTGATTGCTTTTGAATAAAGCAGCCATTTTTTTAAATGCTCTCATTTTCGTTAAAGGAAAGCAGGTTGTATTTAAAAAAGAAAAATGAAAAGCTTTCTTTTCCTTTTTTAGGAGTAGGCAGGGGTCCATGGGACACCCTAAACACGCCCCTTCCAATTCCGAATCGCAAACCCATTTTGCGATTCGGTAACAGGTTACCAAATCGCAAGATAAGGTTTGATACATGTCAAGAGCATTTTTTGCATTCAAAAACAAGACGATTCTGAGAATCTGTTTGCTAATGCAAAAGCTCTTGATACATGTGGCCCTCAATACCTCCGTGAAGGGAAATTTTCTCTGGACTTTGAAAAGTACTGCTTCGTTTTGTACCGCTTCAATAACTCTGAGGGCATATGCCCACAGTTTAATGCATATGGTTGCAGACCCTGTCCCAGAGAATTGCAATCTTCAGGTGCACCAGTATTGGCATGGAAAACTATATCTGTGGCCAGAGTTAGCAAATTGTGTACTGGCTTTTTTGGCATTGCCTGTCTTAAGTGCCAATGTTGAGAAGGCCTTTTCACAGATACAAATTTTACATGGGAAGGAAAGTGCAAGTGCTCATGATTAAAGACTCACTGAAGAAGTATTGTATGGTGTACTACAATAAGTTTGATCTTTAAAAATGTATTCGAACCTCATATATACACTGTAGGTACGCTGTCTATATGCCATGCACTATCAGTGCAGAAAGCAAGCAATTATAAGAGCAAAACTTTCCATAAACACCGGAAAAACACTTTCTGTTTTTAAAGGCGCACAAAATGTTTAACCACTGATAACCACTGTTTTTTAAGGTATTGAAATCACTGGAAAACACTGGGAAAAAACCATACTAGAATTTACCAAATATGAAAACTAAACAGAAAAGCCTAGCCATTAGTGACCTCTGAGGCAAGACAATCAGAGCTGGCTTAGAGCTGGTGGCGCCCAGCACAACAATCTTTTATGACACCTCTAATGACAGCCCTCTACATGAATTCCCTCATTACCACACTCCATCAAAACCCTCATATCTCCGTAGTCACTCTCTCACATACAATTTGGTTTATAGCGTTACTCATGCCAGTGTACGGTGTCAGAGCACTTTACATCACCCACACGTTACATAGAGACAATGAATCCTATGTGTGTAAATCTTTCTACTGGAAATGTTATATAAAACAATGAGGATTACAAGGTGTGGGAATGAAATTCCATCCATTCTAGCAGGCAGAATACTATAAGAGTGTTTGATCTGGAAAGCACAAACGCAGGATTTAAAACATACCACAGTGGTTGGGATTGGCTTTATGAATAAGAATTCATTTCTATCCAAATGAACCCTTTTTAGCAATATTAGGACAATGAAAGAGTTGGGGGAAAACATAACATTCTAAGCTCTTTGGTGACAGCTCTTAGGCCACAGGGTCATTTTAGGATTGTAATTTATGAATTGCAAATAATAAAAGGATTTGTGTAACAAAAGCAGTAAGCGACAGAGCTAGCCACATAAAATAGAACTCTGTGATCTGAATGGTACAGGTTCTTTACAGCAGGCATATTAACCCTCTGTGTTACTTTATGAGAAGTCAAAACTGCCACTAGACAAAGCTCCATCTCTTGTCAGCTGGAACATTAATCACCAGAGTTATCTTGACATATTTATTGTTGCCTGAAAACTGCTGGACACTGAGGGGCAGATTTACAAGCCACTTGCGCCTCTTTTACGCTGCCGTTGCGTCACTTTTGGGAAGCAGCGGCGGCGCAAAGCCAGTGCCATGGTGCGGGGTACTTACAACGTGACGCATTTGGGAGATGCGTCATGTTGTAAAGCCCTGCGCCACATGTAGGCGTTCCGGCGCGAGGGGGCATTCCGGCGCAGGAACGCCTCCTAAAAGTGGCTGAGTGAAATCTTGTAGATTTTAAGGCCATGCTGCGTCAAAACCCTGTGCCTGCTTGAAGCAGGCGTAAGGATTGACGCAGCATTTTAAAGATAGGGCACCCCCGAGCCTTGCTGGAGCTGCGTCGCGCTTGCGAGGCACTCCAGCAATGCGCCGCCTTTACGGCAGCAGATGCGTCACGCATCTGCCCATTTTTGCCCCATGGTGCACCACATTGTAAATGCGATCGCATCCATGGTGGCGGAGCCGTGACGCTCAATAACTGGCGCATCCCTGCTGATATTCAGGGATGCGCCAGTTATTGTAAATCTGCCCCTAAGAATTTCGCAGCAGGTGCTTTTAAACCCATAAGTTACTTCTAAACACAGCAGCCACGGGCTCAATGTGCGGACTACCCTAAAGCCAGACCTGAAAACAGTTGGCAAGTGAACCCTGTATGTAGCCCAGATTCTTTTAGATAGGGCAGCTTTATAGTCTATTAAATCAAACGCAATAAGTTGTTGTACAGCTATTATTTGAACTCACATATTTGAAGGTGATTTCATAAGTGAGAGTGAATTAAAAAGGAGAATTGGTAAAATAAAACATTTGTCTAGCATCCTACAAATTGGTTAAACAGGGATACCGCGATAAATCAAGGTTTTCTAGTTTCACTTTCTAGAAAATATGATATTAAAAGGGTAACTCTTTGTATCTCCTCTTTCCCTAAAATGCCAATGCTTTGTTTTTACCTCTTTCTGCTTGAGTGAACAGCGAGGGTGACAGGCAGAAGCCACATGGAAACATGGCTTGTGATGTTCTTGAAGATTCAACGGGACCTCGAGCTGAGCCAGAGCCAGACCTCAGGCTTGACCTGGTTCAAGCTTTCACCTTCTCCCCACCTCTATCAACCTATGGGGAGCACGCATTAATGTAATGTAGAAAGAAACTTAACACAATGAAAAAAGTAGAGAGACAACTGTGTTGGAATTACTATGTCAAATCTCACTGACTGCTAAAACAAACAGAGAACTGAAATAGTTAATGTCAAAAAGACAACAGACCATATGGCAAAACCATGCACGTGAAGTCATGGCTAATCTAAAGATATGAAGAAAACTTTAAAACATTTTTAGTATAGCATCAGAATAATATTTCTGTGTTGAACGTTTATGGAGGTACGGGACTACAAAAGTGAGCAGGATTTAAAGCTAGCTTGTAAAATAATTCAACTAACACGAGACTGAACATTTTCAACAACCATGGTTTGAACACGATCTATTGGGGCAAAACGATTTCTACTATCAAATATTAGTATACAATCATTAATATCTGGGGATAATCTGGAAAAATCAACTTAAAGAAGTTTAGGGCAAACATGTCTATTTTATTAATCGCAATAAACACACCCCACTGAATCAAGTTTATCTTGAAAATTCATATTACTCACACGATACTTGAATGCGTCTAACAAACCTCATTTACCATTTAAAATTGCACGTATGCATGGCACAACAGAGTCTCTCCACTATGCCCATAAGCGACCAAGGCTATTTGTAAAGCTCCGCTACCGGCCGGCGTCACCAGGGCACAGTATACCGAGATAGCACAAGTTGAGACGAAGACTCCACAAGGTATGTCAAACAGCACGCGAGGACAGTGTAAACAATGGCACATATTTCCCATCAACTTCATCCCGTTCTTTTTATTTTCTATTTGTCACAGCTAGAGTGAAGTCCACTCCGCTTCTCCCCAAAAGGAACCTAGTAGGCCAATTTAACAAGTTATTTCAGCGTGGAATTGCAACACGCAGCGAGCCTACATTACCGTTGCAGAGGCTAACTACACGCGAATCTAAATAATTGTTCGACTATGATTTCGCATGAAGCACACTATAAACGCGACACGCTCACTCCACATCCTGAAGAAGAATCAAACGATCGCTCCCATTCAATCCAGGTACGCGTCTAGCTGGAACCCCGGGGCGCTCAATACTTGTCAGCCATAGAACGTGGATGTGACAATCACAGCACTATCGACGATGACGTCGCCTCTATCTAATCGCTAAGGGAGGATTGTTTATGTAAACAAGGGTGATTATGATGCGCTACACTAATTTCTCTTAACAGTATGACATTCACCTCATTCTTAAAAACAAATGTTACTGAAGTCATGTGTGCACTACTACGCTCACCGAGTCCTAGATATGTGTTTTCCTTTTATTTTCCCTCTATTCCCCGCACTATTTCCCTAAGCAGGGCAGTAAATAGTTAATGACTATCAATTACTCGCATCATTCATAACAGATCAATAAATGTGGTAAAGTGACATTATGTTCTATTTTCACAGTCTTTTTTTCTATTTTTCCAGTTACAGGTACCATTGACCCGTAACCACTCAGTGTTGTAACAGGCTCACTGAGAAGAAGGGTAAGTGAACAGTTACAAACAAGTTACGTGCCACCTTTTGGTCCTGAACAAAGCCCCCGACCGTAGGGGCCGAAACATGTCGACCTTATACGTTTTTAAAGTATGTGCTATAGAACAGTAGCCCCTCTATTTACGCACCACCTTCCTTTTAAATCTTACCCCATTTCCACCTTGAGTAATGGAGGTAATTTTAAGCTCACTTCACTCTCACCTTCACTGTTTCTGATCACTGCTGCAAATACCAGTTGGTCTCCCTCCAGGTGGAGAAAAGCATAATTAAAACCCTATGATGATGCTTTTCACGTAACCACTGAAACAGAAAATCAAGATATACCACTCCAAAATCTTAAACGTGAATGAAGGCATTTAGACGGTCAGAACCCAAAACTTTGTTAAAAAACAGGACAACTGATGCATTCTCTATTGATTACTTAAATTATGAATGGCCATAAAAAAGATCAAAACAAAAAAGAGGGTTCCATCGTTCCAATATAAATTAAGGTTGGCAGACGTACAAGGTGTTACAGCTTTGGAATGAAAACTGTGTTTGAAATGCTCGTAATTGAGGCCTATGGTCTGATCCAGATAATGTGTTACTGCGAAAGGCTACACTTAGAGAATCACCCATCCATTTTAAATGAACTCTGGAAACAAATATCATATTGTAAAAATAGGGCAGACATTGTGAACTATAGTCTTCACAATCTCCAACGGAAGTATAAGGGGCTCATTTACTGCTTGGTAGGAAGCCTTCCAGTCTATCAGATTGTTGGACGCCTTCTCCACTGCCTTCGTCCGACAATTGCCCAACCGCCATATCTAGAGATCCTCGTCTGCCCAGCAGGGATCTCTGTAATGCAAATGCATCTACTGGTATACAGTGAATGCAATTTTCTAACATCCGAATGTTGAGAAGGCTGCCATGTTGTTGCAATTTGCCTGCATTCATTTTTTTTTTACACAAAGCACCAAACCTGTGGCTTGACTATAAAGACCAAACAGATAGCAGTTTTAAACACACACACAGTTCTCTGCAGGGGTGGCTCCTCAGCTATGGCGGTGGAGCGTCGCCCCACTGCTTTTAAGCAGTGCACTGTGAAATAATAGTCAGGATCCGCTTTGAAGATAATATGACGATTTAATAAGAGGTACAGCAGGATCTATAAAGCAGCACCAACCGTCTCAATCCACCTTCAATCCATGGAATGAGTGATGCATCATGCCATGCATCACACCATTCCATGACACAGGAAGGATTCCACATTACATCATTGACTCCATTAGAGCCAATCATAACACATCCCCTTCCCACCCAAATGAAGAGAATACAAAAGACCTTAAGAACTTATCCTAAAACAATGAAAATACAAAATAAGAGCAGACTCAACCAAAGTAACCTTAGTACAGTACATAGTCCTTCATCTTAACAGGTGCCCTCCTAGACCTGGACGGATACTGTTCGGATTCCCCTCGTACCACAACCCCCTCACCATCTGAATGATTACCACCCATCTCAGAAAGGTCAGAACACTCTGCACTCCGGGAACCACCAGTGTGCCTGACCAACCTGGACATACTCCACCAGCAGCCCGTGCTAACCTTTACCACATTTTTCTTGGTGGCTACAATGGTAAAGGGACCCAAATAACGCGTCCTACCTTTGAATGTATGCCTAGGATTCTTCACCAAGACATGGTCTCCCACACACCATTTCTTGTACTTAACATTCATTCTGGAATCATAACTATCCCATCCTCGTCGCCAGTGAAATAATAGTCAGGATCCGCGTTGAAGATAATATGACGATTTAATAAGAGGTACAGCAGGATCTATAAAGCAGCACCAACCGTCTCAATCCACCTTCAATCCATGGAATGAGTGATGCATCATGCCATGCATCACACCATTCCATGACACAGGAACGATTCCACATTACATCATTGACTCCATTAGAGCCAATCATAACACACTGCAAAGTAAACATAAAATTATAATAACTTTTAGTTATTGTCATTTTATGTTTCCTGTTGGCTTGCGGGCGGGAGGGTGGGCAGGGCTGCTCTGCTCTCGGAGCAGGGCAGGGGAGTAGTGGTGTACCCACTTCTAAGTCCGCAATGACTGTTTGGTCGGCCCTCTCGGGCTGTCCAAACCAGTCATGCTCACTTTCCCTGTTCTTCACGCAGGCTGCAACACAGTCTGCTTGGAGAACTAGCCCAGGCACCCATTACCTGGTTGAGCGTCAAACCAGGACTCTCATAACAAATCACTGGGTTCTAACTAATCAGAAAGCTGCATTGCAGCATTGTGATTGGACAGGGGAGCCTTTGCTGTGCTTCCTGTACCTCGGAGAGCAGAGATGCGGCACTGGCATGGTAAGGTAAGTGTTTCTTTTTATCATTTCCCCCCACCTTTTCTGTGACCCTCACCCCCGTGGCACCCGCGAACCATGCCGACCACCACTGGTTCTCAGTCCACTTTGCAACATACCAGCAAGTCTTGTATGGCTACATTTGTTGACCTTCATGTCCTCTGAGTGGTAGACAGGTCCCATCTCTTATTGATCCAAGGAGCAGCTACAGGTGGCTCTACCATTTCTGAATAGATCGTTGTGCTGCTCTATGAAGTCAGAGGCGTTCGTGGTCACGAAAAGAGAAATGGACAAATGATTTGCACAACCATGCCTCGATCCTTGCACCTCAAAAATCTAAATTGAACAACACCTGTTTAGGGAGTGCTCGCAAGTTTTCTAAGTACATATGTGTGTAGCATTTCTTTGCATATAGTTTTTTTGGGTGCTCATATTCCTGTTTATCTAATTTTAAAATCAGAACCACAGGAATGTTTTGACTGTGGGTTTGCTACTACACCCAACAAAAGCAAAAACACATAAAGTGATACGATGCTTGGTAGCTTCTTGTACAGAAGGTGAGGATTTGGCAAATAATGAGTCATTATTAGCAACACAACATACAATTATAGGTTCCATTTAGCACAAATAAAGTTTCTTTTTCTTCCATCCTTCACTCTTTCTCTCTCATTAGCGACCATTTCCAAAGTTCTATACTCCTATCTATAAACACAGCTGTTTTCCACACACCGCCTCTGGCTCTTTGGTTTTATATGCAGTTCACTCCCTGTTTCTGATGCCATTAAAATAGGACGATTCCTCATTCATTATTTCCTAAAGATGAATGTAATAGTGATGAACACTTAGAAATGGCACCATAAAGATTTCTAAGGTACATACAATCACACACACCCATTTTTGTTTTCAACTACACATATTTCTCAGTCAACACGCAATGATCTATCCTCACCTACAAATGCCTCCAGGAGTGTATCTTACATTTGTGAAGCATGTGCAGTGGCACCGGGGCTGAGAGGCCTGTAAGGGCCCACTCAACCCTGATTATTGTGGCATTTATTATCCAAACAACAGCCAGTGAGGCTGTACATTTCCTTTCTTGCACTAAGACCCATGACACAGTGCCTACACCACTGAAAGCATCCACCCATGCAGAGGTAGATGTGCGTCCACATTTCCACTTACCTACTCTCACGTGTCCACTCCTGTTCATCAGTACTGACACACACAACCTCTCCCCCAAGCATCCATGATTTCAAACATCCATTGGTATGTTTATGAACTGGTACTAATACATAGGTATTAGTACAGCTCTTTATGACAAATATTTTCGGCCTTTGTGCATGTTCCATGAGTGTATATGGGTGCTGGTAGGTTTACTGCTTTTATGAATATCTAAACAGTGGTATCACACAACAGTAGAAATCAATTAAAACAAAACTCAACTAACATAACCTAAAGTAGCCAGACCGTTCAGCCTTTCAAATCTTTGATTTATAAAGATATTCTAAGATTATTATTAAAAGGGGAATGTGCATACTTTAGATGCAGGTCCAGTTCCAGGAATTTTCATTTGGATGGGCCAAGGGTATGTTCAATGGGCCAATATGGGCCAAATTGTTTTCAATTCTGGAGCTAGCCTACATGACCTAGATTTGAATAATGTCTTCTTCCAAACCAACAAATTGAGCAAGTATAGAATTATTTCATAGTAAGAGCTGATGTCTATACTCATCAACCCCAACCTTCATAATGTTCAGCAGGCCCAGCTTCAACACAAACACCTGGATACCAAACATAATGTAATGTAAGTTCAAGCCGAAGAAGGTCCCTGTTACTGCATTCAAGCCTTGGAATTTTCACACTAGCAAGATTGATAATTTACTCCTTGCACTTTGCCCAACACTTATTTCTCTGCACACCGTGAACTTTAGACTGTTGTTTTTAATGTCATTTTTTGCAGTGTAATTTCATAAAGAAAAAATTTCAAAATCCGCAACACATTTGGAAAAAAAGAAAGCAGTTTTGTTGAGAACTGAGAGCAATTTTCATGCCGGACAATTGTAAAACAGGTGATTGCATTCAAAGAGGTAACCTTCCCAGGCCCTGGTTACAGAAGGAGCCACAAATGCTTGTGTAGCCACTCCTGATAATAATAATGATGCACATGTAGAGCAATAGCTTCCTTCAGAGGACGTTCCCTCATTTGCATGCAGGCATGGCCATATGTGCATAAGGCATGGGAACTAAAAGTAATCTTCCAAACTAACAATGCTGTACCACTATGAGCTGAATTATGTCTCACTATTGCCAAATTTGCTTTGTGAATAAAAGTTTAAACATGGTTGTGATGTAGAGTCATAACATTCATTTGCTTGCCTCGGTCATGTCATGGAATGTCATGTTATGTTATGTTGATTTGTAAATCGCACTCTCATCTGAGCAGTTGTGAGACTAGCCAAGCTTAGGGCCTAATGTGGGTACTCGAAAAGCCATGTCTAAAGCTTCTTGCGAAATCAAGAATTGAGGAAGAGTGGATGTGTAACAGCAGGTCTTTCCACCCTTTAGGAACAATGTAGGAGAAGGTACTACAACCAGATCAGGTATTCCCCTATGAGTGGCATGTGTGCAAGAGCACATGCTGGCAAGCTTAGGTGTTTGGAAGGTTTGTAAAGGCAGATGCGATTGTTGAGGTATGCTGGGCCAGAGTGCCTTGAAAGAGTGGGTGAGGAGTTTGAAATGTGTATGGGTAGCCAATGTAACTCCTTGAGGTGAGATGGAATGTTTGAGTGCCATGGGAGGTTGAGACTGATTCTGGCCACTGTGTTCTGGTTGTTCTGAGCCTACTGACAAGATGTTTCTTGATCCCGCAATAGAGTGTGTTCTTGTTATATAGTTTGCTGGTGAGAAGAATGTGGGTAATGGCTTTCCAGGTGTTGACTGGGAGCCATTTGAAAACCATCCTCAGCTTCTTCAGAGTGTGGAAGCATGAGGGAGTGACAGTGTTGACTTGAGCTGTGATGTCAAGTTTAAAGTCAAAGACAATCTAACGATTCTTGGTGAGGGTGGTGCGGCTGAGAGTATGTCCCAGCTCTGTTAGGCAGCAGGAAGAATCACACAGAGAGGAGCTGTCCCCAAAGATGATGACTTCAATCTTGTCAGTGTTCAATTTCAGGCAGTTGGACTCCATCCATCAACCACTGGTCATTGTAATATATATATTCTAGGCAGATTCAACTGAGGGAAGAGAAGCACTGAGAGCTTGCGGGGCTTGCAGTTTTCGAGACCCTGTTTGTGAATGGTGAATATCAGTGCTTGTGTATCTTTTGTTGTGGGGTCTGAGTGAGTGTGGGTGTTATATGTGTGTGCAACTGGTGTGGTTTCGTCCATGTGTGTGAGGCATGGCCATTCTAGTGTCGGTGATGCATTTGAAACTGGTGGCAGAGTGCTTATGTGTTGCGTATTTGGATATGAACATGGTGTTTATGCACATAGTGGGTGACCATATGTGGTGTGTTCTGTGTACATTAAACACAGGATGGGTGTGCAAAATGATGATATTGTTAAAATAGCACAATAATATTTTAAGTGGAGCAGGCAGCATATATTCTTTGAACATGTATGTGATGCCGGTTTTGCCCCTGAAAATCAAGGGACCAAATGCTCTGTAGCTTCTGGCCATGGATCATCAGCCATGTGATCTCTCACTGTAACAGCGAGCCTTATCAAGCCTAGTTCTATGAAGTGAAATGTAAAAAGACAACAACCCTGATTCTGAAATGTGACTAAAAAGAATAGATAAAATTCAGTCTTAAAATGTTTACATATTTGGTTTTAATATAGCCATATCAAGTATATGCTGTGATGTAAGCAGAGACTATCCATTTCTCTGAAAAACACATTTTGTTTGTTCAAAACTTTAGAGATGTTCACTTTAAAATATACCTATGGAATGAATTATTCAGTTCTGAGTTAAGTTTGGTAATTAATAATGCCACCCTGTGTAGATCGTGCAACGGTGCGTAACCTGTGGAAGCCCTATATTGAACTGAATTATGATTAGAGCTCCCACTTATCCATTTTTACTGATTTTACAGATAAATACAAACATAAAGCTATTTATTTTCCTGTCTGTATTTATTTTGAAATATAGAAAAATACGGAAAATAGGCCTTCTTTAGGAGATTTTTTCTACTGTCATCACGAACGCCGGGTCGGTAGGTGTACAGCCTGAGAGGTAGGGGAGATGAAAAAAGACAATAGAGTTCCTAATTAAGTTTAATTATGTGTAGATCTACAGTTATTTATGCTATTCTACAATACAAGTATTTTCAGTTAATGCTATTGCACTGCACACTGCTGAAACCTTTCGGACATTCAAATTTATCAGTCAAGTAAATGTGGAAAAATACACATTCAAGCTTCATTTATACAGAAAACACAAAATAAAAATGGATAAATACAGAAAAAATGAACAAAAATGTAATATGGATAAATGCACACAGAAATATAAAAAAAATAATACCATACAACCAGGAGCCCTAATTATGATTATGAATTAAAGAGTAAGATCACTATAACCAGGGCCACTGAAATTATGTGACATGAAGGGCCAATTTGTGTGGCAAGGTTAACTAAATTATGCAGCAAGAAAAGGCAGATTATGCAGTGCAATGCAGCACAATTTACATACACTTGTTAACTCTGTCTGGGAATAGGTTGCACCTCATTAGTATACATTTATCAACAAAAAGGTGACCAATCAACCATTGCGAAGGGCCTTCGACTGCGCTGTAACGTCTTGCTGAATCTTATGTAATTTATGATCCCTTTGAGCTAGAAACTTTTTTTAATCTGCAGATTATGCGGCAGATGGTGGATAGTGGCAAATGCAGAAAATCCATAATTATGCGAAATAACCCACAGCGGTAAAATTGCATAATGTCAGTGGCCCTGGTAATGCGCAATGTACTGTAACAAGACATCAGAATATGAAATGCTCATATTTGTACCCTTGCCATGGTGGTGAAAATAAATTTAGCCCAGCATAATATTTTATTGAGATAACAGTTATTTACTTTAGCACAGCCTCTGGCAGAGAACAGACATACACACGTAGGTCCTGATTCAGAGGTAAACATACCGTTTTGTGTAAATGTATAATATTTTTGGATATTCACAAACTACAAGTGTAATTTTACTAACAGTAATTTTATGACTCCACACTCATGAAGGCATATCCTGTCTTTTTGTTGGCAGAGTTCTCTGCCCCGACTGTGGAGTGTCCGCAGCCATAAAATTACTATTAGTAAAATGTAACTTGTAATTTGTAAATACCAAAGAAATAGTAAATTTACACAGAAGTGTAATTTTACCTTTGTGAATCAGGTCCTTTTTCTACTAGGCATTGTAATTCTTTATTAATTCTTAGGTAATGGGCAAACAATAATGATTCCTAATGACTGCTCATCCAATTAGGCCTGCACCGCTATTATCTGAATAATATAATGCATGCCCCATACTACCTTATATTACTGCATGCATCATACACAGATTAAAATACATAAACACTTTCAGACTTTCAGAACTCCCACACAGATACCGATATAACTGAGGTGCAGAAGGGTGCTCACAGTCCTGGGCCTTGGTGTCACTACACCTGCTGCATCAGTGGCGGGTAAAACCCTGTCCTCACTCCCCCAAAACACACCTCTGAACTACAGCTTGCCACAGACACGAGCGAGATTTTCTACCTGCAAATCTTTCTACTGGTATGACCAGTATTTTATTATCTCAGCCAGCACAAAAATAGGGAAAATCACCCAAAGCGGGTAATTTGCCCCCAAGTCAGTACATACTTAAAATAGTAAATATAAAAATAATTCACTCTAAAATGTATTCTAGGGGTTCCTTCATAACCCCTGACTGATAAAGGGAATTAAGTGAAAAAAAGATCACAACCTTCCACCGCAGTAGACATGGAAGAAGCACTTAACAAGAGCGTTCTCCATGGTCTCTTCTGTCGTGCCTGGGTGGTCCAGAGGCCATGTTTGGCTGGGCCTGGCCGCCCTGCTAGAATCGGGCCTTAGATATAAAACTGCTTTTTGTGTCTCTTGCAAGCCGGACAGAGTTGCAGTACCATCTCATTGCTTATCTATGAACATGTTCAAATGCCTTTTGCAGTGTGAATGAAGGCGACTTACTGGAAGTTACTTTGTGTTCTACTTTATAAGGGAAAGAAGGTCAGGCTGACAGCAAATTTGTCTGCTTGCTGTACTTGCTGTACTAAGAGAAGACATGTCACACTAGGACAAGGTGTGAATACATTTTGTTCTGTAGCCTGGGGCGAGTTGGCAACGGCCATTTGAGGCGGGTGGGATGCCTTTACAAAGCCTAAATGTAAACTCTTTTCTGCCTAAAAAAAGAACTGTAAATTCCAGAATAATACAGAACCATTTATAGTAGGTAATTTTAGATATAGTGCCCTGGGGATGATATTCGGGTTTACTTGCTTTTTTTTCATTCTGGCGGTGTTAGGGATGGTTGGGTCGATACACTGAATTGAGTCATATCATTAAATTTGTGATTTTGCTGCTTAAGCTATTCTTATTATAATTTATATATATAAATCAAGTGGAATAGTATTTGTTGAATCGTTAGATCTTTCTATCGACTCGGATTTTAGGATAAAATAATCAACATTTTTCATTAATTTATTTTATTGTCCGTTAATTTTGACGCAACAATATGTCGCATTTCTGTGCTTGCCCCTGCGCTGGCTCACAAACTGATGCCATGCGCCGACGCAGGCACCCTTGCACCATGGTGCAAGGATGCCTGCTTCACCGGGATGATTGTTTATGTGCAGGAAAGGTTCCCTTCCTGCACATAAACAATCAGAAATGGCGTTTTACAACTACTATGTGTGCGGCATTAGCACACATGGAACTTGTAAAACGTCATTGATTTAAAGGATTGTTATTGTACAGGAAGGGACACCTCCCTGTACATAAACAATCACCAGAGGTGATTCCTCTTCCTATGTGTGCTGCAAAATGCAGCACACATAGAAAGAGGAAAACAATGAGTAGAAATGAATACATTTCTCCTTGTTGCACCTCCCCTGTGGAGGCGTAGCATTCAGACGCATTTTCAGATTTACGATTTCTTGTAAATCTAGAAATGTGTCTGGTTCTAAGGGTGTTGCGTGGGAACACCCACAGCAACACCCATGGAACGCCCCTTTCATGCAAAGTGCTGCGTGTTAAGGGGCCGTATTTACAAGGACAGAAAAAGCTACGCAGGGTGGCTTTTCCTGTCCTTGTAAATATGGGGAAGAAAAATGCACTGCCGGTGCGTCACAAAAAGTGACGCACTAGCAGCGCAAGGGGCTTGTAAATCTGCCCCCATGTTCTCACCTTCACTGTTTATTTTTATTTCAAAGCCTTTCTCGGTGGAGTAATTCATGCAAAAAAAAGGTTTACACGAAATTTCACACTATAGAAAAAATAACTCTAGTTTGTTCAAATAACATTTTTATTTTGTTTATGCGACGTTACAGATTTGCCAAACTTCTACATTGCTTGTTCTGTTGTAAACGATTTCCCAAACATCTCCGTCTATAGTTTTTGGTGTTTATGATACAGCAATTGACAATCTGTTTTAATCAATTGCTCCGCCTATTTAGGTCTGGCGCAAACTCATTTAGAGCTTGGCAGATAGTCTTTCTATCCACTGGGGCGGAGGATGACCCGCCTCCCCTGGCCTGGTGTCAAATAGCCTTCAAATAGCCTGCTATAATTGGAGATCTAGGCCACTGTGGCTGGGGATTTTCAACAAATTTGGAGCATTTTCAACAAAGATTTAATACAAGGCAGGTTGCAATGTTAGCTTGATATTCAGCATTATTTTTGTGGAGCAAATCCCAGAGGCAACATTTGTTCTTTGAAAAAAAAAAATAGAAATGTCTTGGCGTATCTAGTGGTTTCACCAAGAGCTTTGGGAGATTGCTTCAATTTTCCTTTCTGTGACGACTGTGTCAATCATGGCCGTCATTTACCGGTACACATAATGTTGCAAAGCCTTATCTAAAATGGCTGAAAAATACAGAGGCAGAAGAGAGGCTAGCATGTCATTCAGTGGAGCCAGCTGATTCTCTACTATCACAGAAACAATGGTTTCCTCCACTTCAGGCAGATATCTTGCCTCCGCTATCTGCTAAAGAAACCTCTGTCATTTGCACAGGGGCTGTATATGGTGACTGGTGGTGTGACTCCATGTTGAATGCAACTGTGTGGCTGTGACGTCAGTGGAATCATTTTGGATCTCCACTGGCATACCACAACATGGGGGCTGAGTGACAGCCTACCCAGCTGGGCAAAGTGCATTGCTGGCATTTTGGAGCACTGAGTTTACTATCCTACAGTATGGTGTAGGAGAATGGAGATAGTGCTGCTTTATGTAGCAGTGACCGATTTAGTGGAGTTTTACTGATTGTCTCTTACTGAGCATGTTATGTGCTCAGGTTAGGCCCATGTAGTAAAGCGGCGCATTTCTTACTTTGTCCTATTTTTCACAAGAACATATCTACTGTGACCTTTTTACAGATATTTGCTTGCACGACAATGTTGGATTCATTTCTCTCAAACAACTTTGCTTACACATCTAGCTTCGCACAACATTATCACGATGCCTCAAACATCATGTACAAGACCATTCGACACACTATGTACAAATGTTGTTCTATCTTCATCCACCGGGTGACAGGTCTATCTACATAACCATAACATCGCTAATCTATATGCACATCACCTCTTTCTGTTATAAATAAAGAGCATCCCAAAAGATTGGCAGAGGAGGCACTTCAGCTGATACTGAGGGTCCCTCCATGCTGAGAAGCTGAAACAAGGGTCCCTGCATGCTGAGACCTCACCAAGCAGCAGTCTGACATCTCCGTGAGGAGGTGTCCAGTTAATGACCAAGACGGTCTTCTACATTTTCTCCCGCCAGGTAATAGGGTTGGATCGTCCCTTGGGGTGATTCTTGGCTTCACACCTACACACACTCTAGGTACATTGAGAGTATGGTTTGCATACGTAGGAGTTCTCCTGATTACTGCCTTGTATCATAGGCATGCATATATACACTGTTTTAGCTCCATGGTAGAACTGTATCTAATATTTACTATTTTGGTGCCTGTAATCATTTTCATCTGCTTCTGTCTACTGATAATCCCAGCACATGTATTTTATACAAGAATAACATTGGTTCAATAAATATATTGAAAACGTCCCACTGTATGTTCTCTTTTTATTACACTGAGCATTTGTAAGCACTAGTGACTCAGCGAAAGGGTCTGATCTGTTTCCCCAATCCCGGAGGGGTCAGGGTTGTCATGTTCAGTGGTTGCCAGAAACTATTCTCTCCCTAGTCAGTTTAGGGGGCTTATGGTGGCACTTTGAGCTAGCTGTTCTCTAGACCAACATATCCTGTGGGGGTGCTTAGAATCAGTCTAGGCGCCTCACCCAAAGTTTGTATTGTCCAACAAATGTGCAGATCCTGCAGATTAGTAGGAACTTAATGAAAAGCACCCCTATTTGGCTTGATGGAGGGTATGGGGTGATAGAGGCAGTGGTGTTCTTTGTTGTTTAAATGTAATCAGTAAGGCAAAGCTGATTGTAGTAAAATAACTATTGTCATGCTGTGCCCAAGAGTAGAGCAGAGGATCAATGAAGACTGAAGAATCCTCAGTACTAAAGGGTGGGCTCTTCACGTGTTTGGGAGATAGACGTTTGCTTTGGGTCTGTTCCACCACGTGAGCCTGTAGCTGCACCTGCTGGCCAGTTGAGGTCTGAACGGTGCTCCCGAACAACATTGGAGGAAGGTGGGGCCAACGCACCCACACTCCAGAGTCATGCTATGCTCAGTTTAGTCTCACCCCCAAGATCTTATGTTCCTCAGACACTAAGGCTCTGTTGGCTTAGGAAAAGCTACAGTGAAGATTGCCAGTAAGAGCGGCATTAAAGGTTTAACACAGATGTTTGCTTACTCTAACCAGAGTGAGCCTGCACCAATGGGATTATTCTAAGTCTGATACTTTTTTGCCTATATTCCCTGCCATATCTGTTGTAGAACCTGTGTCCGCAGACATATTCTTTTGTGTGGTATTTTGTTTTGGTATAATAAAGGGTTTCACTTTTTTTTTTTAAAGATAAGTAATTGAATGAATAATCATTATTTCGTGCTATTTCTTAACTGTTGAGCTCTGAATCTGTATCCCTCTCCATTCTTCCATAGGAGCTTTGAGCTGTTTGCACTGATTTGCTGAGGTTCAAGTGCTGAAAAGGTGAACTGTTCAATTTGTTTTACTCCGTTTCAGGCAGCAGCAGGGGGGACACGCAGAGATCGCCGCCGTGAGGGAAACGGCCAGCATTGCCTACAATTCCCAGCCGCCCCAGCCCGACGCCCGCAGTGACGCAGCAGAGCGCGCCTGGAGGCGCCAAAACACTCGGCAGCCTCCCGCAGCGCGGGACTCCGTTTCAGGCAGCAGCAGGGGGGACACGCAGAGATCGCCGCCGTGAGGGCAACGGCCAGCATTGCCTACAATTCCCAGCCGCCCCAGCCCGACGCCCGCAGTGACGCAGAGGAGCGCGCCTGGAGGCGCCAAAACATTCGACAGCCTCCCGCAGCGTGGGACTCCGTTTCAGGCAGCAGCAGGGGGGACACGCAGAGATCGCCGCCGTGAGGGCAATGGCCAGCATTGCCTACAATTCCCAGCCGCCCCATCCCGACGCCCGCAGTGATGCAGCAGAGCGCGCCTGGAGGCGCCAAAACACTCGGCAGCCTCCCGCAGCGCAAGACGCGCGCGGGCTGCGCCCGGGCGACGCCCGGGCCAAGGGCGGGCCCGTCCTTGCCCGTCATCGCCAGGAGGAGACAGGGCAGGGCCCCCCTCTAACAATTGGCACCTCATCCGGACCGGAATTCGCCTATATCAAGGGAAGGTACTGTACATAAATAGAACTGTGTACACCTCGAACTACGAGGGGACTGCTTACTATCCATAGTTTTCATCTTCTGGAACTCGTAATTTTTATTAAGACATTTTCTTTGCCGCTCCCATTGCTGCTACTTTTTGGATCATTTTTGTATGTTTGACATAGTGGGATCTTAAACTTTTTAAACATTTATGTGATATCATTATATCATAGTACTGTATCTTCTTCTAGCACGTGTCACTTTACGTCAGGTCTATTTATTCTGCATTTGCACCTTACAATTAATAGGTTGCTTAATGCTTAATATTCACGCCCAATAAGTACAAAGTGGTAGACTATTCTACTGTATTGTGCAATACGTGTCCTTTTAGGCATTTGCACAGTCTTTCCCGTAGTAAGATTATGGCAAGGAGGAAAACTGTGAAGCCTCCTATTGATCGATCATGTACTACAATTGATTCATTTTTGGTTAAAGCTGTTAACGCCCTCTCAGAAGAAATTAATCGAACCGATAGACGCCTTTCTATGGGTTCCAGTCTTATGGGGGCTGACCAGGTAAATGGGGCCAGTGCTCTTCCTGCCCCCCCTGATGAGATTGAGATAAATACATCGACTAATAACTCACTGGTTATTAGCGAGTTGGTCCCGGACACCATCGGTACGGGAGGAAATAGCGGGGACTGCACTCGGATATCACTGACCCCTAATTTGATTCCCCCTGAGAGCCCCCTGCCATCGGGAAAAATTAGGGGATGCAGAAAGAACACCTTAGAAAGGGGGAACTCCAATTCCAAACCCAAGCCAAAAAAGGCATTTAAGAGCACTCGTGTTGCGAAACCAGGTTTGCTAGTCGATCAGCCGAACAGAACTGACCTTATACCCCAACATTTAACCTTGACTACTATATCAGATAAAATGATAGAGCTACTAAGGCCATTACATGATAAATTAGATACTTTGGCCAGAGAAATCCATAAAATTACTGGAACGTTGGATAAAGTTAACGATAAACTCATAAAGGAGTCAAGTAGAACCTAACAGAAAGATGCTACTATAGGCCCAACCAATTTGACTACTGTTCAGGATAGGGAAGCTATTGATAATTCGAAGGAGCAGATAATTGCCTCAGAAGTGAAGAATAGGGGAAATGAAAGAATTTTAGTACTCAGTTAATAACCATGGACCTAAACCACCTCAGAAGGATAGAGCAGTGACTAAGCCGGACAAACTAATTACACCCAATTCTGCCAAACTAGATGGTTTAAGAGTGCCAGTCTATGAGGATAGGAAGATGACCTCGGTTACAAACCTACCTCCTGAATGCAGTGCATATGTCGCTATTCTGGCCAATGTACCTAAACTCGAATTTGGTCAGGTAGAAGATCATGAGTCTCTTATAAATAAAGTAGTGTTTTGGTTAACCAATAATTGTAATTACCCAATGGAAGGGATAAACCAGATCCTGACAACACGTAGAGTAGGTTGGATTGGACCTTCAAAAAAATGTTTTGCCGGTGACTGTATAATTATTAATTTTAGGTCCCCGAGGTGGGCGCTGAATACACTCAAAGACGTGCCATTACCCTCATCTCGCGAATTTAACACCACTCTTCTCCCCTTAGGATACTTTTATAGACATTTAATGGGAACACTTGAAAACGGAAATGCAAGTCGACCTAGAAATGGACCTCTTTCAATCCCTTTTTTGTACCCCCCCGTATCCAATTTTGCTGTCCCAGTAACTAATAAATATCAGGTGTTGTTGGGTAATTTGGACAGCAATGATTGACGTGAGGGACCGTTATGGATTAGCCAGGTAATAAGGGAAGGATGTGTATCCAAAAGTCCCAATACAGGGAATTTAAATACCAGGAATACAACTAGAAAGGCTGATCTATGCATGTTGGAGCAGGGTGGGTTTTTAACTAAAAATGCAATATTTCCATCCACTGTCTCTAGTGAACTAGAATGTACCTTACCAGAAGTAATTATCACCAGAAAAGAGGTGGGAAACCGAGAACCTCTTCAGCAACTTGATGTAACGAATACGGTCATTGGGTATCTGGTCACTACTTGGAATATTGCTGGTTTTAATAGCAAAATAGGTACTCCAACATGGTTAGATTTTATATTGGCTCAACATGATATTATTTGTCTACAGGAGACGTGGTGCACTGATCCAATGTATGTAGAGGGCTTTACCTCCCATTGGCTCCCGGCTCAGGCTTCGCCCTCCGGCAGAGCCAAGGGAGGTCTTTTGATTCTGATCTCCATTAGTTTAAATAAATGTAAAATTAAAAGTTGTATTAACGTGGGTATGTACGCTAAGATTATGTGGCTGGCTTCCCCTGTAGTTAAAGATGTTATTCTGATTATTATTTATAACAATGTGTTTAATTCCTCACGTGGCTCAATTATTAATGATCTGGAAAGAGAAATTTAGAAGCTGACCAGTACTATTAGGAGGTCAATTGTTATCCTTTAGGTGGGTGATTTTAACGTCCAAATATGTCCATTATCTTTAACTAAAGTTTGTGGCCCCAGTAGGGGGGAATCTGATGATGATTGCCATATGCATTTTCTCCACTGGAAATATGGTACGGCTCTAAATGGTAGTATGGCTAAATGGGACTTAGAACTGTTACATTGCGCTACTGACAAACACAATATGAAATGCCCCACATTTACAGGTAGGAATGCAATGTCTAATATCGATCACATCATCATTTCCTGTAATAGTGCACATTTATTTTCCCCACCCTGGATAACGGATCAACCTACAAGTGATCATAACAGCATTTCTGTGTATTTACTATGTTGGGGACCAAAACATATTTTCAGTGCACCCCAAAGCTCATGCATTGTTCCTACTAGACCTAACGGTGTCTGGATAAAATGGGCTGGTGTGGACCCATCTAAAATCTTGCACGATGTTGTCACCCAATGCCAGAATGAAATTGAAGTTTGCCTAGGGGATAAGGTTGATCCTGCACTGTTGTTAGAGAATTTCACCAAGATAAACATCATTGTGGAGAATCGTCTGATGAAACCAGTCTGCAAAAATACAAAACCTAAGGCGGGCTGGCTCGATACTAGATGCACGAAGGCCCTGCGTATTCTCAAACAAGCTTTGAGATGTAACCCTAGAAATTCGGACATAATCAAGGCCTTGCATGCAGAATATGCTAGAGCCCTAAAAATTAGGAAAATGGAACTCCAAGAAATAGCCTGGAAAGATTTAAGCCTGGCAGCTGACACAAAAAATAGCAAACTGTTCTGGGATACTGTAAACAGCACCTTCTTGAAGGACGGCCACATTCCCGAAATTAACTCCTATATTAACTGCAACGCTTGGGTAACCCATTTAATATTTTTAACCCTATTAATGCAGTTGTATTACCCATCCAACCCAACCAGTACCTCGATGAATGGCCAATCATTCCCTTATCAATTAGCATAGAAGAAGTTACCGATGGTATAATTAGCAGTAAAGGGGGTAAGGCACCAGGACCCGACGGGGTTCCCATATATTTTTATAAGAATGAAATTGTTCTATGGTCCCCTTTTTTAACAAGAGTTTTTAATGCCGCCGTGGAGTCCCAACTCCCTTTGTCATGGGGCCAATCCATTATAATACCCATACATAAGAAACGAGTTAAAACCGATGTTTGTAATTACCGCCCAATATCTTTGCTTGACTCGTCTATTAAGATCATGAGTAGGGTCATGTTATTGAGATTAGAAGCTTGGGTTCAAGAGAAGGTAGTTCTTACTCCACTACAATATGGATTCAGAAAGGGAGTTGGCACACTAGAGCAGTGTGTCAATTTGGACCTCTTGATTGGCAAGTATACCCTTGCTAGGGAAGGAAATGTATACTTATGTTTTGCTGACCTTAGCAGCGCCTTTGATTTGGTAGACCATTCAATTTTATGGCCATTATTGCTAGACATGGGTGCTCCTAAGGAGATAATCTATTTCCTAGCAAGATTATATGGAAATCTGTCAAGTAAGGTGCGGTATGGGCTACTAGGCGAATATACTCCCTCTTTTAAGGTTAAAAGAGGCATCCGACAGGGCTGCGTTCTGGCCCCATTGCTTTTTTCCTTGTTTATTAACGAAGCAGACGCAGCCCTGAAATTATTCGAGTCGGATGCTCCTAGGGTTGATGGTATGCCCGTCCCAATTCTTTTATATGTGGACGACGCGGTTCTACTCTCCCGTACTCCCATTGGTTTACAACGTCTTATGGATAATTTTACTGCTTTTATTGCCAAAAGGAAACTTTTCATCAATAAATCGAAAACTTTTGTAATGGCCTGTGGCAGGAACCCTATAACATCCAGCACTTATTACATCAAAGACTCTAAGGTTCAGACAGTTAAAACATTTAGTTACTTAGGCATCACGTTCGCAGGAAATAGGTCATGGGCACAGGAACAGGATAATGCCTGTTCCAAGATGTTGGGAAACATTAATGGCATTTTTAGATTTGCTGTCAAACTAGGCAATCGATGCATCAGAGACATGTTGACAATTTATGAGATACGATGTGTCACTGCAGCACTTTACGGGGCAGGTGTTTGGGGCCACTTTCAAGGTAATAAATTACAACAAATTGAAAATTCATTTTTAAAACGTCTACTGTGTGCCCCTTTATCTGCTTCTACTGAACGGATCCATAGGGAGGTGGGCATTAAATACATTTCAGACCTGGTTCCAATATGCCCTCTCCTTTTATGGAAATCTATATGGTCAAAAGAGGAGACATTGTTCACGCAATCTATAATACGGGATTGCCTTAAATTGGAAAACTGTTTAAAAATACCCTGGCTTAATTATACTTTCCACTGGTTTAAGTTCTTATTCAACTGTGATATCCGATTGGATCCAGAGTGTACAGTCTCCGTTGCTAGAACCGAGATAAAAACAGTTATGCTGACCAATAAAATAGAGGCTAGATTCCATGCTATCAAGACTCAACCAACTCTTGTTTTTTTATCTGCAAATGGATATTAAACAGGCATTCCAAAGTTACTTGTCAGTTGTGACTAGAGCATCACACCGTTTCGTGTTGACACGTTTACGATTGGGTACTATACATCATCTCGTCAATTTCCCAGTCACGAAACAGAGTTCTACCCACCCATGCCCATGTGACGGAGTCTCCCACCAAAGCTGTTGCCACATGCTACTTTTTTGTACCTTTTATACTCATCTTAGAAAATTTTATCTAAAACCTTTCTTTTTATATTACAACACTAGATCTATTAAAAATGCCATGGAGTTGCTTTTTAGACTGGATGATCCATATTTGTGTTTTTATTTAGCCACATTTCTTATGAAAGCTATTAGTACTAGGAAATCTTTGATCATCAATAATTGACTGTATGTCTCTTTTCGGTATATTATGCATTTGCACTTTGAATCAGGACTGCCCATGTCCAAGTAAAATGTTAGGGGCTGTCTGTCACTTATGCATTTGCACTTTTGTACCTGTCTCATCATGTTTATGAACTTTGATACTTTTATATTTTCAATCTCACTGTTTTTTTATTTCATTTTGTTTTAATCAGAATGTTTTATGAATGTATTGCTTATATGGTTGATCTATTTGACCGAATAAAAGCTTTTCAAATCAATCAATTTGTTTTACCAGTGTTCTTTCATCATCATCCATTAAGGTGAAAATATGACAACCATCCATTGTGGTTTTCACACCTGAGTGTGAATCCCATCCTTGTTGCCAAAATCTTGTAGTTAAAACACTCCACAAATAAAGATGAAATAAATATGTTTATTCCAGATAAAATGACCTCACGCAGTCTTTCCACACCTGCCAGCCAAACCAACTCTGTTATGTGGAATTCCTATGTAAAGCCTTCAAAAGCATTTCTAAAATGACATAAGTAACATACTTGAGCTGGAAAGAACTTACCCCGGCTCAAGATGTAACATGGGCCTGGCCCTGAGACAAGGGTGATAAAAGACCTTAGGTTGTGTTCCAGTAAGACCTGCTTGTCCCATGGCCCACCTGAACTGTTCTGACAGACACCATATCATTTGAAATCAGCCAGAGGTAGTTCCTTCTTTTTAGGTGGTACTATAAGCACAACATTTATCAAAGCTTTAAGGGTTGATTTAGCTACCCCTGGAAGGTTAGCTTAAGTAGGGAATTGAGTATTAAGGAAGCAACATTAAAGTCTCACACAGTGGACGCTGGAGCCAAAGGTATGGTAAACAAATCTGCATTTTTTGATTGGTACCATTGCTGATAGAACAGAATAACAACCCATGCATGTAAAGGATGAACATTCACTAAGTTTTTGCAGTGCATGCTTTTGGGCCAGACTTATGACACTTAGACAGTGTGTCATTACAATTTCAGGTTGTTGTTTTACAAAGAACTACTTTAATCTATCATTTTGTATCCATGCACACTCCAAAAGGAGCAATATACTGAGTAGACACAGTAAAAACCTTTAAAAGTATCTTTGGGAATCTATACAGTTTGTTTTGTATCAAAGAGTCAGAGAGATTCAGCCATACTGGTGATGTGACAAGGAAAGACTTAGTTGCATGCTGGTTGCAACTCTGATATGCTGATAGGGCTGAAATCAACTCAGTTGCATGTTGTTGTTTCCTGTGAAAGATCAGTTAGGGTGGAGAGGAGTCAGGAAAATACAAGTCCACTACTGCTGAGCCTGCATTGGTGTTACAGTGTTAATCCTATGCAATGTTGTGAGAAATTGGGTTGTTGGTTGACGGAGGTGTGAGCCCTAGTCAAGAAGCAAACCACAATCCATGTCAGGGTAACGCACAAGCAACCCCCAAATGTACCTGTGCTCAACCCCCGGGTAGCTTGGCACAGAACAGTCAGGCTTAACTTTGAGGCAATCCATATAGTATTTGTGCAACACTTCAAACAGTAAAACGGTGGCAACACCACACAAAACGATTCCCACACCAGGTTAGAAAACCAGAACTTTCTTTAATAAATAAAACAAGACCAAAACGACAAAAAACCAATTAGCAGAACCGGAGAAAAAGATTTGGGAAAACATAGCATGAAAAATCACAGAGCACCAACTGGAGATATCTGGTTGGATCAGAGTAATAGGTCACAAGTTCAGGCCGAAAGCGATGGAGAGTGGGCAGACTACAGGATCCCAGTTATGCCCGCTGAGCAAAGCACTTTAAATCCTGGTTTGCTGAGTGTTGTGAGAGGATCTCCATCGAAGATGCATCATGCAGCCAAAACAATGCATCAGTTCTGAGATGCGGCGTGCTGCAATGCGAGGGCCTACATTGTCATTGAGGATCCCCTTAGTGGGGCTTGCAATGCCAAGTCCGGCATTCAGGATGCGATGCACAGTTGGGGAATGCGTCAGTTCCGAAGAGCTGTGAGGCTGTGATGTGGAGTCTGGCATAGTCGTCTAGGCTTCTGTTGACGAGGGATGTGTCCTGCAGTTGGGGAGATTTTTCCTAAGAGCTGTGATGCAATGTGGGACTTCACAACGTATCAAATTCACTCAGCAGCGGTTATGAGTTGGTTCCAGTCAGGTTTCCGCCATCGACTCCGCTGGATCCATAGAAACTGGACAGCGCACCTTAAGCCCACTTCCAAGGTCCCGGACTGGGGTGGCAGGGTGGACTCGCAGGTGGCAAAGTCCATGTGAAAATGCAAGGTTGTTGGAAGTCTGTTCTGTTCCTGAGGCTTCATATCAGGAGGCCAGTCACCTATCCCATGGAGTTACTCTGGGTTCTGGACTCAAAAGATGGAGGCCCATTCCTTCTCATTCAAGGCATGAGGGTAGCAGGCAGCGGGTCAGCACAGCAAGGCAGCAGCTCCTTCAGAGCAACAGCCCAGCAGAGTGACAGAATTGTAGCAGCACAGCAATTCTTCTACCTGGCAGAGTATCCGCAGGTCCAGAATTGCACAGAAGAGTCTGAGGTCCAGTATTTAGGCACAGTTGTGCCTTTGAAGTGGGGAGAAGCTTATAGAGATATGCCTTTGAAATACATAGATGTCCTGCATCCTGGCCATGGCTCCAGACTAACTACAGTGCCAGGCCTGCAACATATTTGAAGTGCTACTTAAGTGTGTATCACAGTCTGTGCTGCAGGTCCACTGGTTGCATTGAATTTGCAGGCCTTGGGCACAGGTAGTGCCACTTTACTTGGGACTGACAAGTAAATCAAATATGTCAATTGAGTATAAGTCAATTCAACATGTTTTAAGGAGAGAGCACAAGCACATTAGCACTGGTTAGCCGTGGTAAAGTGTGCATAATTTTTGGACCAACAAAAGAAAATTCAGCAAAAATTCGAAGAGAAAGGCATCAAATCTGGGGATGACCCTGCAGAAAGAGCCACAACTAACTGAGGTGTATTTGTTAGAGTCCGTAGGAGTTAGGCCAAAGTCAGTCTTATGTTTGGTGCACCTCTGAAGTACCAGCAAAACTAGGTTATAATTAGTCACATGTCAGTTGTACTGTGTTCATTTGAAAGGTCGAATGGTCTGTCTATAAATGTCTACCCCCCCCAAGTATATTATCCTCACAGCTGTGATATATTAATAAGCATTAACAAAGGCAATAGATTTCACTTTTTTTCAGTGCATGCATGCAGCGAGCCTCATGCACAGATGACAGGTACATGCATCCAGGTGCATACACAGAGGAACACTCCTACAATTACCTTTGCATTACAACAGCACACATACAGCCACTGCATGGATCACACAACACACATATAGGACAGATGAATATGGATAATACTTATACATAGATGCATGCAGACATCTGTGTGTGCAAAAGAAATATTGACTATTCTTGTCAATATAGTACCTGTTCTCCATGCAAAGACAGAATGCACTGCTGCTACCAGTGTGGTACCTGTTCTGCAAGTGCAAAGGAAGTTGGAATCTGCTTGCAGCCTACAAGTACCATACAGCATGACCTCTTGGCTTGCAATCCTGCTCCCCTCCTCGCACCCAGTTTTCCTCATTGCAACTTGTGCTCATACTTCCCCTTTACACCCTTCACCTACCCCCCTCCCGATTACCAATCATTTTGACTTTTGTATAGTTGAAATGTGCTTACCAAACTTCAATAACATATGAACTGGCACATTCTGGGAGCAGTAGTTCAAGCATCTCTAATACTAAGAGTAGCTGTAAGACATATGGTAGCAAGTATTATTTTCAACATAACAACTCAACAGGCACAGAATGAGCAGTAGCAGTACAAGAGTCCCAGTGAATGTTACAATTATGAATCATCTACTATTACCCACATGCTACTTTTCTGGGTATCACTCAAGTTTGTAAACATGTCTTTAATATCTACCTCAACTTATTTGTTTTCTATTTACATAAATAAATGCACTTTCAACATAGAGATGTACATTGACAGTTTACTGCAAATAATGTTTAATGACTAACGTTGCTTTTAAAACCAAAGGGGATGATGGACGTAGTGTTGAACATTGCAAGCACTCACCCACAGTCAACTGATCTGGGTTTAATCCATCATCATTCTTTAACTCACTCCGCCACCCCAGTTCAGACATGGTCATAGGCAAATCAGTCTGACCCTGTGCCTCATGGGAACAATCCAGCCTGAACTGCCAAGCCATGTCTTCCCTGGACTGGAAACAAGCATCCTGGGACCGGTTTCTGGCTAATCAGCTGTCATCAGCCAGGCTAGCTTCAATCCAGTGGCAAAGTGAGCAAGGGACCCATGTCTAGGCATACCCTGCCTACTTAGGGCGAACAAAGCAAAACCAAAGGGGATGATGGACGGAGTGTTGAACATTGCAAGCACTCACCCCCAGTCAACTGATCTGAGTTTAATACATCATCATTCTTTAGCTCACTCCGCCACCCCAGTTCAGACATGGTCATATGCAAATTTGTCTTACCCTGTGCCTCATGGGAACAGTCCAGCCCGACCTGCCAAGCCATATCTTTCCTGGACTGGAAACAAGCATCCTGGGACCTGTTTCTGGCTAATCAGCCGTCATCAGCCAGGCTAGCTTGAAACCATGGGCAAAGTGAGCAAGGGACCCACGTCTGGGCATACCCTGCCAACTTAGGGCGAACAAAGCAAAACCAAAGGGGATGATGGACAGAGTGTTGAACATTGCAAGCACTCACCCCCAGTCAACTGATCTGGGTTTAATCCATCATCGTTCTTTAGCTCACTCCGCCACCCCAGTTCAGACATGGCCGTATGCAAATCAGTCTGACCCTGTGCCTCATGGGAACAGTCCAGCCCGAACTGCCAAGCCATGTCTTCCCTGGACCCGAAACAAGCATCCTGGGACCGGTTTCTGGCTAATCAGCCGTTATCAGCCAGGCTAGCTTGAATCCAGTGGCAAAGTGAGTTTAATGACCAACGCAACTTTTAACACATAACAATTACTATTGTTTATTGACGCATGCACTTACTTTTTACTAAAATTCAATATGTTTTTTCTGGCTGCTCTGTCAAAAAATAAGAATGAAAACATTAACACCTGTTGTGCTTCTCTTACCAAAATGTCAAAAGGCGTCCCTCATGTTATATTTATGTCTCATTTCTAAGCTTCATTGAATATCAATTAAGCACCCTCTGTATTTCTAAGACCAGAGAGTGCTAAGACCAGAGAGTGCTATTCAATACCAAATAATTATATGAATTCTGGCTCCTTCATCTGATAAACCCAGGCAAGCCCCCTACTTGATGTTGTTCAAATACAGGAACCCCTGAATTTAATGTTTGAAAAAATACTCGTGTTAACAAACTCAATTGATCGTGTATTCACATTTGATGCCCAACTCTATAAACAATTATGATATTCTCTAATTTATGGTATAACAATGCAAAGCATCCTCACCAACTATCAAATGGACATCTTCAACATATCATAACTCTCATTGTCTCAGGAACCCATATACAAAGTCCTAATCGTTAAACTTCAGATTTCTATCTGATAGAAAAATGATACACCGTGGTGATTTATAATCTGTGCATATGAGTTCTTCACTGACATCCTGTTAAATGTTGGATGAATCCTTTGCAGTCTGCATGTATTTCTCTCATTATTGCCTCTCCTGTTATGAGCAGATCACACCACCTAACTTTCATGCTAATGTTGTCCAACCGGGCCCTTTTAGAAGATTCTAGAACACGCCTAGATCCTAAAGTGATTGATATTCATGGTTAGGAAGTCTACAATAATGAAAATCAATAACCATCGTATATGGTCCAACTCCAAGTTCCTCTGATATCTAAAAGTCTTAAAGCATCCTTTAATGCCTTCCAATGAAATACTGCCATTCTTGTTCACCTCCGTGCTGAAACTTCATGGAATTATACAAATATAATGGGGTGACCCTGTGTCCCTCAGAACCTTGGTATTTCTCAGAAAAGCTACAGTGGTTCTGTTGGGTAAGCAGATAATTTCTTTCCGAAGGCAGATAAAATAAAATAAAATTCACAGTGTTATTCAACTTTGATACTGGTGGAACACAAAACAAACAGGAATTCACTTCATAGAATTTCAGTTATACTTTTTACTGAATAATGCAATAGGGGTATATATTTACAAGGCTGTCAAAACAAAAGTGACAAATTATAGTGAGGGAAAGTGCTCAGTGACTGTGGTGAAGTAAATGTATTATATACAGGTGTGGGGATAAAATATTTACAAATGATCAGGACGAATATACAAATGACAAAGAATGGTCAGTCCAAAATTGATTAATGTCAATCAGACTGCTGCTTGAAGAGAACGCGTCAATAGATCTTGACCGCCCTTTCTCCAGGAAGCATAACTTACGTATTGTGGTGTCCTCAAGGATATGAAAAAGTAGGAGGCAGGTCAAGTAGTTAAGCAAGTGGATTTATTAGCACCTCATCCACCAACAGCTCATCTCCAACTCCCACTTACAGAACCCCCACGATAGCTCTACTGATTCCACACTGGAATCCATGCCACATTCTAACCTTCTTAGGTCATAGACCAATCAGCTCCCCAGTACATTGCCACACATCTTCCCCCTTAACAATAATAATAACAAAATTGCAAATGGTAATAAACAAAAGAAAGCATCACACAGAATCAAGATAGAGTGTAACATGCTACTAAAATAAACAGAAAAAAAAACTTCATAGTAAAGCATTAACATGTGACATATTTATATGCAAATGAGCCTCCCCACACTCAACGGAACCAACTTATGACCTAACATAGTCCTTCATATACAGAGGAAGTCTGCGTACCCTTTGACTTCTTTCCCGAATGCCCCTCAAGACCCCAGGGAAATTAGAACCAGAGGACAAAGGAACAGAGGACCCAGGACCGGAGATTAACCTGTCGCTATCTGCTTGACCAACAGAAACAACAGGATTAACCACAACAACACGACTCTTGTTCCAAATCCTGCCATCACTTGTTTTAACCGCGTTGTTGAACACCTTAACCACAGGTCTTACATTAGTATATTTCGACCAAGGTTGACACCCCACAGGGGCTCTTATCTTAACCAAATCCCCAACCTTGACCACCTGAAATTGGGCACCTTTCTTATCATCAACATAACATTTCCTCAAAGACTGCTTCTCTATCTCTCTATCCCTCCATCTCCCCACCTGATTATCAACAAAACCTTTGTTTAACTTCATCCAACCAGGACACAACAAAGTATTAGGTACCCTCCCTTTAAATAACTCAAAAGGAGATCTCCCAGTAGTTGAATGAGGGGACACCCGGTAAGCCAAAATTCTATCTTGAAGAGATTCCTTCCAATTCAACCCACTAGCTCTTGCCAGCTGAATACTCTCCTTAAGAGTCTTGTTGACCCTTTCTATTGCACCATTCGCTTCAGGATGATATATGGCACACCTTTTATGTTGAATACCGCATCTCACCATAAAATCTTTGAACTCACCAGAGGTAAACTGAGGTCCATTGTCCGAAAGGATACTGTTAGGAAAGCTTTCTCTGTTGAAAATTTCTTGCAAAAACCTGATGACACACACCGTAGACACATCCCTAACAGCACCTACCTCAATCCACCTAGAGTATAAGTCCAAAACCACTATTAGATATGGAGTGTCACAAACCCCATGCAAAGGCCCAACAATGTCAATAGAAACCTCATCCCAAGGATGATCAGGCAACTTCCTGCACACCATTGGGGTTTGTTTAGTCTTCAAAATCTTATCACTAGCACAGCATTCAGGACATTCTCGAACTAACCTCTCTATCTCCAAATCCATACCAGGCCACCAAAACTGCAACCTCAACAGTTCCTTAGTCTTGACAATCCCAAGATGACCAATATGGGCAAAACTGAGCAATTTCTCTCTAATACCCAACGGCGGGACCAACCTCGTGCCCCTCGAAAGTAAGCCGTCCACCACAGAAAGCTCATCAGAAACTAAACTCCACGGTTTCTCCAACCGTTTACCTTCCCTCAACATCACCATCACTCTTGAAATTTCATCATCCTTTTTGATCTCCGTATTCCAATCCTCTTGGGTAACAGTACCATCCGTGATTTCACAGACATTAACCACCTCATTATCATCCTCACCATCCTCCACATTGCTCCCTTTAAGATCAACCAACCTAGAAAGACAGTCAGCAGACCTATTGACCACACCTGGAATGTAATCAACTACAAAATTAAATTCTTGTAAAGAAATAATCCATTTCCTTATTCTTGAAGAAATAGAGTCCAGACCTTTCTTAGAAAACACCTCCTTTAAGGGCTTATGGTCCGACAAAACACAGACCTTTACACCCCACACCAGATTTTTAAACTTCCTCAAAGCCCAAAATATAGCTAGGGACTCTTTCTCTATAACTGAATAACCCCTTTCAGACCCTCTTAGGCACCTTGAAGCACAAGCAATCAAACAATCCACTCCATCCTTCTTCTGAAGCAACACTGCCCCCAACCCTTTATCACTAGCATCCGTCATAATAACCGTCGGATCACTAGGCACAAACGCATGAAGAGCTGGCGCTTTACTCAACTCCTTCTTGATCAAAAGGAACTCCTCCTCGCACTCACTTGACCACAAAAACTCTGCATTTTTCACAGTCAATTTCCTCAAAGCATGAGTTTTACTTGCATAACCAGGGATAAATTTACCGTAAAACTCTACCATACCAAGAAAAGAAAGCAATTCTTCCTTGTTAACCGGCACAGAAACATTCATGATGGATTCTACCAATTCCTTCTTGGGAAAAATCCCATGTCCAGTTATACAATGTCCAAGATAATTTACCTCCTGCAACCCAAATCTACACTTATCTTTCCTAAGAGTAAGACCCGCTTCTCTTAGACGTTGCAAGACAGCCAAAACCCGACAATCATAAATGTGGTGTCCTCAAGGATATGAAAAAGTAGGAGGCAGGTCAAGTAGTTAAGCAAGTGGATTTATTAGCACCTCATCCACCAACAGCTCATCTCCAACTCCCACTTACAGAACCCCCACGATAGCTCTACTGATTCCACACTGGAATCCATGCCACATTCTAACCTTCTTAGGTCATAGACCAATCAGCTCCCCAGTACATTGCCACACGTATGCTTCACCTCGTCTGCTAGGAAATGCTCATCTATTTCTTTGGTAATGCTATACCATTATTTGTTGAGTTGCCATTTGCTATTCGAACCTGGTCAGACTTCAGTGTTGTATGTTAAGATGTTACTACTTCATTCACTGCATTGTTGTACTTTCCTTCTGTTTTAGTATTATTTGGTATAGTTTGGGCTGATGGTGCCATGTTGAAATAATGTATTTAGGATTCCAAACAGATTTTACTGCTGTTGCTGCAATGGGACCTATTTCTGTGTTTTCGAGGTCTATGACCCATTCTGTCAAATTAAATTATATCTGATCTGAAATGTAATTTTCACTATTGGTCTAACTGATTTCTCAGTCGGGTATTACAGCAACAGTTTTCATTTGCTCTAATATTGTACTTTTCAATGTATATATTCTGACTTTATTTCATGGTATATGACCACTAAGCGTCAATGGTTTCAGTGTGTACATAGATAGATAGCTACAATTATTGTATAGAAATTACTCACTAAGGATGATCAGTATGCCGGCTGTGTCTATCCATATCTGTGCCTAGCATATCATATTTCTATTAAGAGTCTTTTTACACTCACATTTTCAGTTGTTTTGCACTAAATCAAGCCCCAGTCACTGAACCATCAACTAAGCTACTGAACTACTGAAGCAGCAGTTTGCGAGATCTAGATAATCAAACAAACAAGCAAACTAACTAACAAATAAATGAAAAAATACATATAATTCTTCCCGTGTGTGCTTGCAATAAAAAAAAAGAAAGCACAATAATCAAAGTGCAATCCAAGGTATTCTCACAGTGAAATACCCTCCTATTGGATTCACCCATCTGCTGTTCTACAGATATCTGTAGGGAGATGCAACAAATCAACATCAAACATTCAAGACTGTCATTAAATGTCTGTTTCTTTTTGTCTTTACAATCAAATTGTTTATGAGCCCTTCAGAGCACAAAAGGATTTTCGGCCTACTTTTGTTGCAGCGGAAGTGATGAACTGGTTTCTTCTAGCCCTGGGCCCATATGAGTGATTGTTTTATTCTATACTTCACCTCAGAGACGAAGATCCTTTGATGGATCCTTCCTCATCGTAATGAGGGGTGGGTAACCAGAATGCACCAGTGTCAGCCACTCAATGAGGACCATTAATTGGCAGCCAACTAACAAATTAGTAATCAGGTTCAAATATAGTACTCCTAGCACCATTCTGTAAAATAGAGCATTGCAATTGGAAGTCCCAACCTCCTAAAGAAGTTTAATCTGACAAGTATCATACTCTAAAAATAATCTAAGACTTTCTTTATTAGACATTTAAAAATCAATCAGAAAATTGTAGGCAGAGTTTCTGTGGAAATAACCAGTAGCGGCTGCTACCAGACCCAGGTGGTGAGACGGGGGGCTTAGGATGGACCGCTGAAAAAAAAACACTTACCTGGAATGGTCGGCTTGCCGGCCCACCACCTCTCCTGCGTCCTCCGCCATCTTCCTGCAAACTCCCGGCTAGCAGCAGGAAGCAGCCATCTCATGGCTCCCCTGAGCAAATCACAACACCATGATGCAGCGTTGTGATTGTTCTGAGCACAGTGGTTTGGCGCTCAGAAGGGGAGAGGGAGACTTTGCATTTTCCTTACCAGTCTTTGTAATGCAGCCTGGTGAGGAACAGGCTGGCCAAGCAGTTGTGTGTACTTCAGGAGTGCAAAGCACTCCTCTCCCTGCTTTGCCAGCCCCACACTGCCCAAGAGCCACTGACAGCTATAGGAAAAATTAAATTATAGTAAAAATGTTTCCTTTTGTTCAGTGGGGCGACACTCATCCTCCTTAGCGGAGGAGCTGCCACTGGAGAGAACATCAAGAAACAATAAATGTCTCAAACTAATCTAGATTATTTGGTTATTGTTATGAAGATCCAAAAGTAATGCATATAAGTTACATTTTAAGAAGCTCTATCATGAGTCTTACAGCTTGAAATATAAAATCACACTATCTAAAGTAAATCTGTTGCTAATTAACTTACAGTGCTCTTCCTGGATATAGTCCAAAGGTCAGTTTCCCACCATTCATACACAAAGAGGTGCTGTAAGAAAGTCTCTTGTTGCGTGTTGCATGAACAAGAGCAAATAAAGCAACCTTCGAGAAAAGGTTTCAAAGTCCATTGCATATGGCTATGAAATAATGGAAAACCAATCCAAATGCTTTTTAAAATTAACATTTCTTATTTAGTAAACTAAATTCCTAATTAAGGTTCAAACATTTCATATATACGCATTTTATAAAGTTGTCAGTGATTGTTACACAGAAATGTTCAACTCTAATTGTAGTCTACTATAACAATTTGAAAAAGTAGCAACATATAAACTATTTCTAAAAAACATTAAAATAAAATTGTTTCTATTAATAAATAATCTTTAAACTGTCAGGAATTAATACTGAAATTTCCCATCATCTAACATATTGCCTGCATTAATTGCACCACTGCCGAGCTTGTTATGGGGCTCTAAAATTAAATCAATATAAATGCTACATTACATTAGTAATTTTAATGACCTTTGTGAAGAATATATAAAGTAATCAGTTACTAAACATTTCAAAGTGACTTTTTGAGTAATCCTACTGTTTCCACCTAGTTAAGTAGGTGCTGGTACTTCAACTTCTCTCAGTGCATATTTGTGTTTTCGTTGTCAAGATTGGTTTATGTGTTGTGTAAAGCATGATCAGCTTTTACGCTGTATCACTATGAAAAGGTGATATCTTTCCCATCTAATCACCTAAACATTTTATATAAAATTCAAATAGTCCTTAATTCTGTCATATCACTGACATGGCAGAAAGAATCAACGTTTATATGATGCAAGAAAGTAACAGTGTAGAAAGCATGGTTGATATTGATAGAAAAGTCAACATATTCCAAATAACAAAACTGTTGCATTGTAAGGATTTGAACAGTGTGCAAATTAGCCTTATCTTCACATCACATTTCCTTATGTACATCCTCTCATACTTTGGGGGACTGTGCATCTAGATTGTGTGTGTAACCAGAGAGGGAGTATACACAATCAAATCATTGACAGGCTGTCATTTTTAATGCAGTTTTCTCATTTGATTAAACAACTGCTGATCCCCCATAGTCCAAACTAGAGTATTTTAATTGTTTATATTTACTGTTTTGGATAACAACATAACTCATTTTAGTAACAAATGGCTTTGTTTTTTCATGAATCATTTCTAATTGCCAATTAACCGTTGAATCATCATTAACATAAAGCTGATTAAGCAATGCAAATGGAGGGCACTGGAAGTGCATAGTCTGAGGAATGTTGATTTGTTTTAATTTATTGGAAATTCATTTAAAGCTTGCCCTACCAGAAGTTCATTTTGCGATAGTGTATTCTATGCTGCAAGTACACTGTGGGAGGTTTGTGTAGTTTGGTTTTGATTGTTACCTGTCTGTTCAGGCTTGCATTAAGTTGTCAATTGTCTGTGACACATTTGTCACTTAGGGGTTACAGCTGCGATTCTTAGCTTGCCTCCTGCAACTTCTGGTGCGGTCTTTGCAACCCTAGCTCAGAGATAGTCAGTGTCAGAAACATAAGTAAAAGAAGGCTTTATTGAGCCTTGTTTATTCTCTGTATCCCTCAGCTATATCATGTGCGGGCTTCAGTAAAAACGAGCATGGGTATCTTCTGCTGCCCCTGAGCATGAGAGGGGAGCTAGACATACAGAAGTGAGAGAATGGTGGGGTAGAGGGGAAAGACAAGCCCCTAGCACTACCAGAGCATCCTTTCTTTTGATGCTCTGGTGGCGGTATGCCCTGCCCCATATTTACAAAGTGGCGTCCAACCACTTTTTGTGGCTTACCGACACTTTGCAAATATTGCTACCTTTTCGCGCAGGTTTCTGGGTGAAAGGGGCATGCAATGGGCATTGCTGTGGACATTCCACTGCAGCATCTATTGATTTTTGACACTGCCCCAGATTTACAAGGAGGTGTAAATCTGTGGCAGTGCCACAAACTAATGCCAATCAAGAGCAGGCATTAGAATGGTGCACGGGAAGGAATGCTTTTATTTCTCCTCTTTTTTAATTTTTCTATATGTCCCAAGTATTCCGAATACAGCACACATAGAAATAGCAAAAAGCCATTAATGATTGTTTATGTGCAGGAAGGTGTTCCTACCTGCACATAAACAGTCATTAAATAATGATGATTTACTACTTCTCTATGTACTGTAAAATGCAGCACACATAGAAGTAGAAAATTGCCATTATGGATTGTTTAGGTGCAAGAAGGGACACCTTCCTGCACATAAACAATCATTCCCTGCAACTCAGGCACCCTTGCACTATGGTGCAAGGGTGCCTATGTTGGTGGTAGGCAGCTAAACTAAACACTAGTGCTAGGGAAATGCAGCGTTTTGATAATGGCGCAGCACTGCCAAATTTGGAGCAGCTCAGTGGTCCGATATTTTGCTGTACATATGCCCCTATATGGGGAAATGAGGGGAAAGTAATGAAAGGAAGAGCAGGAAAAGGACACCACAGAGAGATGGGTGTGAGATAGATACAAAGACAGGGGAGCGTGTGTGTAAGTGTGAGAGAGTATTAAAGAGACATCAAAAAAAGGTGATGGTGGCATGGCGCTGAAGCAGGATGGCTGCCTTTTTGTGAGGCTCCAGTGCAGTCATGGGTAAAGGACGGGCTGATGCTCACACATGGCCGCGTTTTCATGGAACTGGCTAATTTCTGTTGGGGAACGTCTGCTACCTATGAAGGTGCGCCACAAAGTCAATATCTTGCTTGATTGATGACTTTTTTTAACCCCTTCCATGCTGCGCAGATTCCGCCGCTGTGCTGACGGAATCTTGCGCGGGCGTGGTCATGACGGAACGGTTCCGTCATGAGCACAGCTCAACCGTGGCTCATGACGGAACCGTTCCGTCATGAGCACCGAAGGGGTTAAATTAAAAAGCACCCAAAATTTTGTTTTCCTTTCATGCATGCATGCTGATGGTGCTCTTCTTTCCACTCACTTCTCCATCTAAAGTAGATTATCTCCTCAACAAACTAAAATTGCATGGAGAGGTTGTTAAGCCGAGTGCAATATTTCCTTCTTTTTTTCATGATTAGGTGGGTGTGCTGACAGGAACCCTGGGCCACCATTTTTTTTACCTTTTACCATCAGTGAAGATATTTTTGCTTCTCTTTCCTTTTTGCATTATCACTTCTGCATGTGTATTGGAAGGGTTATGATGACATCTGGAAATGCTCATTAAATGTCTCATTTAATATGTTTCCTATAACAGTTTTGGTGGTCTACCAGAAATACTCTGTTAGAACTCTGTCATAACACACAGATTGCTATTTTATATAGAATGTGCTAGTGTTTAGTGCATCACTGTTGCATCTCCTTTTTTAATATATGAGGAGAACTCCATGTTTGGGAAGGGCCAGGAACCTCAATCCACACGCTCTTACACCATTGATTGCCAAGTTCACTACTAAAGGTGATACCTTTAACTCTTTTTCTGTGCTAGGAATTATGAAAGAGATGGTAGGTAACAACTCTCGAGTCTTCCTCTAGCATGTCCAGAGCTACTTTCTCATTTAGCACTAAAATTCCCTCTAAACGTCCTGCAACTTCTGCTGTCTCTGGAGCCAAAATAGTAAAAAAAGATCCTTCTTCTCCCACAAATCTACTACAGTAATATCAATGTAGCTTTTACTTGAGGAAATCAGGGCACTTAAGCCATACTTGGAAGATACCAGCAAATTGACTCAACTTCTAAATGATAAATGGTCTCATGTGGAGAACAGAGTCAGTCAGATCGTACAGAGGTTTGAGATTCTTGAAGATTCAGTGCACATTGTCAAAGTATTGCAATCCAAAGCGATGCATTTAAAAAAACATGCTAAAGACTTGGAGAATCATAACAGAACAAATAATTTACATATGTATGGTCTGGTTAAAGGAGTTGAAGGTTTGGATCCCACTTCATTCTTCACATAATTTCTTCCCATGATCCTGAACCTTCCTGCCTCTCCCCATTTAAACATACAATGGGGACATAGACTTAGTCATGTCTCTTACGTTGCATCAACTTCGCAGAAACCTAGAGGAGTTAAAATGTATTTCCTAGAAAATCTAGATCTTCTTAAAGTCATGAAGGCAGCCAAAGCTAAAGGTGGCATTTCATGGTCTGGATCTAATCTGTTTCTTGCGCAGGGACAAAAGGAAATTCTGGGTATGCATCTAGCTCTTCCCTTTGCCTGATAGTCATATGATCAGATAATCATTTTTAGTTAAATGTTTTCTAATTTACTGTTAATAGGTTTACTTCCCTTCTCTTAGACAAGTTCCATTTGTCTGGAAGAACTTATTGAAGTCTTTTATGCGATCTGTTCCTTCCCCTTGTGTAGACTGCTTCGGGTTTCGTTTGTATCATCCCCCTACTTTGGTTTCACCTCCCTTGACTATTTGTCTGTTACAAAAGTATGATATTTTTGTTATTTTTTGTATTCTATTACTTATCCTTTTTTTCTCTCTCATTTGTTTCCACCTTCTTGAATCTATTTTTTTTCTCTCTACGCTTCTGAATACATTTTCTCCTACAATAATCTTTAATTTTCTTTATTCTTGGCTTATTTTTCAATTATCTCTTTTTATCTGAAATGTTATTACTATTTGATTATCATTGTAGGCAATATGTTATAGATCATTTACTACACTTTAAATGGCTTTAAGAGTTAAATAATGGAATATTAAAGGTTTGGGTTCTCTTGTAAAATGGCAAAGGGTATTAACAAATCTCTCATTATTAAAAGGTGACTGTCTTGTAACAAGAAACTCATGTGGTAAAAACAGTGGTTGTTAAACTTAAAAAGCTGTAAGTTGAACACATTTTATCTTCCCCAGGTTCAGGCAAATGTGATGGAGTGGCAATACGCTGTATTAACTCCTTAGGCATTCAGGTTATATCCGAAGACTTAAATTTTCTTGACAGATGGATTGTTGCTTCCATCCCAATCAATAAAATTACAATTTTTTATGTTTATGCTCCCATATAGTTAGATAGATCTTTTTGGCCTGAAGTTTTTTCTAAATTAATAAATTCACTGAAAATTACTTAATTTTTGGAGGTAATCGCAACATGATTTTGGTCCCCTTTAAGAATCGCCATTCTAACAAGTTTATTCCATCAGGGGTTCATTAACAATTCAATTCCCCTATAAAACAAACAGCACTAATTGATGCTTGGACAGTTTGTAATCGTACCCTGTGAGAATACACTTTTTTTCTCTCCTGCCCATTTTCCTCAAACTAGAATCAATTATTTATTTGTTTCACTCCCCCTTTTACATTTTACAATCCAAAATTGGCTTCATATTAATTTCCGATCATGTCCCAATTACATTGGATTTAGATCTTATTCCACATTCCCCAGGAGATTGAGGTTCAATAACTCTTCTCCTAGATACTAATTTCACTCAACTTTTTGAAAGGTTTGCATCTAATCTTTTTGACTGATGATGAGGCACTAGATATGTCCCCTCTGACAATTTGGGATGCTGTTAAAGCTACATCTAGAGAATTTATAATTTCCTTTGTGTCCCACATGTAAAAGTCATCCTTTAAAAAACGACTTCAAATTATGAAACAGATTAAACAATTAGAACATATATATTATGCTACTAAATCAAAAGCATATTTAAATGTACTGATCCAAGCCAAATATACATTCAACAAGGATTCAACAGAAATAGCTAATTCTTATCTCCGTACATCTAGCACTAAATTTAATGGGGGACAAAATAAGCGTAGGAAACTACTTGCTAATTATCTTAAAATTTAAAAAGTTTGTATCAAAATAGAATCTATCATGTCATCTACTAATTACCTTGTTCATAAAAATGAAGATATCCAATCTGAATTTACTAAATATTTTAGTAGTCTTTCTACTCCCGAAACCCAAGCTTCTTAAAAAAATATTCTCCAATATTTATCTTCCACCAAACCACCTCAATCTCCTGATATAAATTTCTCCTTCCTTCATAAAGAAATTTTAATTGAAGATATACATTCCGCCATGCATTTGATCAAAAAGGGTAAGCTCCAAGACCAGATGACTTCACTATAGAGTTTTAAGCGCATTTTTCCAAATTTTAACTCCCAAAGTGCATCATATTTTACCTCATTTTATTTCCTCTCGTTCTGCTGGAGGTTCATTACAGGTGGCTTTAATATGTCTTATTCCCACAGAAACTAAACACCAAAAGATGTGTAAAAAGTATAGACCCATTCCCATCTTTAATCCAGATTATGTATATTTACTAAAATTCCTACCCTCTGTCTTGATCTTTTACTTCCTCAAATATTAGGTAGGGAACAATCAGGATTTCTTAAAGAAAGACACCTCTCCGATAACGTTCTTTCTTAATTTGTTCGGCAATTCTAAATTGTATAGTCAATCATTGGGGGCTGTTGCTATGGACACAGAAAAAGCGTTTGATTGAGTTGGTTGGCCCTATTTTTTCCACTCTTTCATGGTTTGGTTTTGGCCCTAAATGTATTTATGTAGTTTCTTTATTATACTCCTCCCCCAAGGCCTCCATCATTGTAAATGGTTTTATATCTTAACCAAACTCTCTTCATCGAGATGTTCAACAAGGCTGCCCTCTCTCTCCACTTTTATTCGTTCTTGCCCTAGAGCTCTTTCTAATGAAACTTTGCTTGCACCCAGACATTCACAGCTTTCAATATGGTGATAAACAGTTGACATTTTCTACATACACTGATGATATTTTCCTTTCATGTCAAATCCACAAATTTGCCAGCCTTCTAATCTGAAGTTGCATGTTTTTACTCTGTCTAAGGACATACATTAAATAAAGATAAATGCAAAATAATCCCTTGAAGTAGATGGGGCCAGATGTACATAGACTTCTGTTTGCAAATTCCTAGTAGCTAATTTTTGCGATTCACTATTAGGAAATCACAAACAGCTATGTACAACAGTGTGGTTAACACTGTTTGCAATTCTCAATGGGTCACAATGAACCTGCCTCATTAATATTCATGAGGCAGGTCGCAATTTGCGACCCGTTGGGAATGGCTAGCACTCACAGGGATGGTGGCCTGCTAGGATTAGCAGACCACCATGTCTGTGAATGCTTAATAGATAAAGCAGTTTTTTATGCAATGTAGCCTGTTTTTCTAAAAGGAAACAGGATGCATTTAAAAAAGAAAAAATTAAATATTCCTTTTCATTTTTTAAGAGTAGGCAGTGGTCCATGAGATCACTGCCTCCTCTTAAAAGTGTTGGTGCCCACATCCACAGACGGGAAGGGGTCCCTTAGGCATCCCTTCCCGTTTGCGAATGCGCTACCACCAATATGAATTTGGTGGTAACTGCAAATGTTTTGTGATTGCATTCCCGGTTGCAAAACATTCCTACTTACCAGTGCAAATTACAATTAGGAAGAAACGTCCTTGGCACGCCCCTTCCTAATACCATATGACAAACCCAATTTGAGATTCGGCAATAGCTTACCGAATAGCAAATAGGACTTTGTACATTTGAAAAAGCTTTTTTCAGGTCGCAAATGGTTCGCGACCCGTAAAAAGCTTCATACAGTTGGCTCAATATATTTTCATGCTGATTTAATCTGTTCTCATTATCTCGGAACCCGGATGGATAAAATTAAATAACTTGGCCTTTGGTTTAATTCGTCCATCAAAGAAACAGTCACTACTAACAGGTTCTTTCCACTATCACTTCTCTTACATACAGATGGAATCCTCTATTTTTTTCTTGGTGGGGTAGATTAGATTCCTTAAAGATGATGTTAGTTCCCATAATACTATTTTACTTGTCTAATATTTCCATAGCAATTCCCTGTTTTGTTTAAAAAAATATTTCTACTCAATACTATTTAACTTTTTGTGGAATAATAAAAAATTCTTCATGTCCCTCCAAAAGCTTAAAACCACAAACATTATTTGTGGTGGGGGGGGGGGGTACATTTTCCAGATTTTTGTTCAGATCGTTTTCTCAGGAACTCCTTTCTATATCTCTATTTAAAAAAAAATGCATTAAAACTTCTATGCCATATTTTGTCCTCCATAATAATACCAAAAACCAATCTCTTCATTCCTCAATTTGGCATAATAAATATGTTAAAATCAACCATAAAACTATTTTTTGGAAAGCCTGGCATATAAAAGGTCTAAAATGGATTAACGAACTTTTTGAAAAAGATTCTTGCTTTTTTTCAACACAAGCTCAACAATGTTTTTCCTTACCTTTTTCGTATTCACCTAAATACATTTCATTAATAGCTACCATTCATTCAGCCTACATTCAGTTACCAGATGATACAGTTTCTATTGCTCCCCTTCCCCAAACGGCAAGTTTCCCTGCTATCCTTTCCCTCAGCATCACAAATTTACAATAGACTCACTGCTCATCCAGAGAATAGAGACAAGACAGATGTGGAATTACGATGGGAGCATGATTTGGGCATATCTTTCTCAACTTCCTTGTGGACTAAGATTTGTCTCAAATTACAGATATCCTCAAGAGCAGCTAATACTACTGAAACTTTAAACTTTATTTTATTTTTATAATGGACTATTGATTACCCCTCCACCTGGGATGACTCTTGGTGGCCAACAGCACTTGGAACCCCCCAACACCCACTGACCACACACAAAACCTCAGAATCATTCTGGACTCCTCGCTCTCCATGAACCGCCAAATCAATGCTGTTTCATCCTCCTACTTCCAGGCGCTCCACCTGCTTCATAAGATCTTCAAGTGGATCCCCACCAAGTCCAGGAAAACAGTCACCCATGTTCTTGTCAGCAGCAGACTCGGCTACGGCAACACACTCTACACTAGCACCACCCAAGAAACTCCAGAAAAAGCTGCAGAACATCCAGAACGCCTCCCCCAGATTCATCTTGAACATCCCACACCACAACCACATCACCGGCCACCTAAGAGACCTACCCTGGCTACCTGTCAACAAAAGAATCACCTTCAAGCTCCTCATGCTTGCCTACAAAGCCCTCCATACTACAGTCATTGCCTCTCCTTCTACACTCCCACCAGACATCAACACTACGCCCACCATCCCATGGATTCTTAAGACCATGGCTGGAGGAAGATACTTCTCTTACCTTGCTGCGAAGACCTGGAACTCCCTGCCTATGCACCTCAGATACTCACCATCACTGCCGCAATTCAGGACAGACCTCAAGACCTGGCTCTTCAACTGAAACGCAGACCTCCCCCCACTTAGCGCCTTGAGACCCTCACGGGTGAGTAGTCACGCTATATAAGATTACCGAATGATTGATCAAAAATGAGTCACACATCTTCCCCCTCCTGTTGGTTTTGCAATGTCTCTCCATCTGAACTCAAGCACATGCTCTTTGAATGCACCTCTACACATTAATTTTGGTTGAGAGTCTGGAAGCATATAAATGCTATTTTTAACACACAATGCAATTTAATCGCAAGAATATATTTTTCTCAGATGATTGGTCTTCTCAACATGATAAAATTGGTATATTGGATTTATTGCTTGCAGTTGCACTTCATCAAATCGCCAAATCATGGAAGGATTCCTCCAGTCTTTCATATCTAGCATGGTGGTCTAGTGTTTGCTATAATCACAGATTAGACAGAGCATATGTTGAACTAATATCTCTTGCTATTAGAAGAGACGTTATTTGGTTACCTGTGACAACCTTCATGAACTCTTATGCAAAATCGACTATCACACATGATCCTTGGATTGAAGAGGTACCCAAAACACCATGATTTCCATTTACTAGTATTTTGAATCCTTATACATTCTAATATCAATGTCATATATAAATTATAGAATCAGATAAGAAAGATATAACTCAGATTTGAGAGAAGTGATAAAAAGACAGTTGATGATAGGCAACTGAGAGGCAGAGATATGGAGGTATGACTTGTTAGAAAGATTCATATCAGAGAAGGACAAGTAAGCGGTAAGTAATAAATAGGAAGCTGAGGAAGTGACGAAACAGGTGAGAGATTACAGAGAAAGAGTCAGCTCGGGGCAGTCGCGAGAGGTTCTAGAATCTAAGATGAGAGAGATAGCTTAGAGAGAAGGGAAGACACTACTGAGAGAATACTACCAGAAAGTGAAATTGTATCGAAAATTGGACAATTGAATTAAAGAATTGTTATCTGGAGCAGCAAGATTGATGGACCTCTTTGATATATTTTCTCTCAGAGAACTTGTAATTATGTACTAGTTCAATATTATACTGGAAGGTAACTGATGATCTGGGAGGAGTGCCAGGCATTTTTCCATTTTACCTGTGTCAAACTGAGCATTATTGATGTATTTGTTTATTTATGTATCTGTTTATTCATGTGTTTGATTGTTTCTTTGTTTATCGTAGAAATGTTTTAACACAAGGACATTGCACTTTCCTGTTGTTTCAGAGCACTGGTTAAATGCGGTGTATCCACGGAGGTGAAGGTATTTCCTGAATGCACCGTACTAAGTACTGGTTTAAGCCTCTTATTTGAAAGGAATGGCCCGTTTCAGAAAGAGGGACACAATACTCAAAGCAGGGAGGGAGGGTTTGTGCAGCTTAGGTTATGAAATAGGTGATCAAGCTTGACATTTTCAGTTAGAGTCTAGATCAAAGAACAAGTGGATGTTTGGCTTGGGATAAGTGACCGGTATGTGGGGAGAGATTAGTGCAAGTGAGCTGATTGGGTAGGTGATCTAGTTTCACCTTTTCAGGTAGATAGAGTCTTGCTCTAAGCGGAATTGGGGGAAGATTTACAAATTTTTGACGAGATGTAGTACAACAATCAAAGTACCCACGATGCTTTGCATTGTCAAGACCAAAACAGAGCCATATTATTCAAGAATATGAAAAATGAAACCCTTAATTTCTAACGGTTCGATCCATCAGCCACTGTGTGATGAGCCAATGACACACATTTTCAATTAATCCACAGAAAACCTGTGGGCTCATCGTAATCACAGACATCTAATGGACACCCTATTATGGTCTACAATGTGTCATAAATGAAGATAGCTTGCTTGAGCCGACTATGTGATGTCCTGTTCAGGTTGACCTTTCTGCTAGTTAAATAGATTTGCACCAGAATTCTGCCTCAACATGGTAACTCCTAAACTGGAAAACCAGACTTGTTATTCAAATGAGTATCCAGACATGCTATGCTGAGCTTTCCTCCTGGTGTGGACTCGCCCAGTCTTGGGCCCACATAATCTTCTAGTGATCTTTGCTTTGTGCCACAAGACCAACACCAGGAGCTTCCCATTCTGCTTTGTAGACATGCAGGTGTTAGGAGTCAGAACTGTCTCTGTCAGTTGAACTTCTATATAGGCAAATTTCAGTGCTCGAGTGCCCCATCAATCGTAAAGTCTCGACCCCCACATGATGTCGACCCAAAGCAATGAGGACTGAAGAGTTGCAACAGCTGTCTGCTCAAATATGGCCCCAAGAGCTGGAAAAAACACAACACTCTACCCCAAGACTGGCCCAAGTGACTTAGGGGCATATTATCGAGCACGGCGTTAAAATGATCGCCGCTTTAGCGGCAGAAAACAGCCGCTAAAGCGGCGATAATGGGCTTGATAATATGCCGCAGAGAATTCCCATAGAAGCCCATGTTGACACCTGAACATGGGCTTCTATGGGAATTCTCTGCGGCGTATTATCAAGCCCATTATCGCCGCTTTAGCAGCAGTTTTCTGCCGCTAAAGCGGCGATAATTTTAACGCCGTTTCTTCATAATATGCCCCTAACTTTCTCTTTACTACATGATCAGCCCCCTAAACAGCCCAGTGCTATTTGGCTTTGCTGATCATTTATGATTTATAACCTTGCACATGCTTTTGAGGCGTTATCAGACGCTTTCCCCCTTCAATAAGTAGAAATACATGTGAGATGGCCCTAAACATAAGCAGTAAAATGTCAACATCAGTCTTCCTACATAAAGTTGCACCCAAAGAATTAAAGGGCTTTGATTTACAGATGTAATAAATGATTCATGTTTGTTAGGATTGAAGTCCTGATTGTAGAAATGCTCTATCATTTGCTGTTTAGAAGGTAAAAAATAAAGTGGTAAACTGCAGTGACTGACTCATATTACAAAAACGAAGGAGGCAGCCTGGGGTGGATTTTTCAATGTCCCACAAATTAGGATGGCCCAACCTTAATAGCTCTGAAAACAAGTATTGCTGATTTCATTATGGCAACACCATGTGCTTTCACAGGTCAATCAATGCCCAAATTCCACTGTTAAAAACAAGTTCCTCTTCAGTGACCATTCTCTCCCTTCCTCAGTCCCTAATCACTCCTCAGTCACTAGTGAAATTGTATTGTATTGCGATTGCATTCATATAGCGATTACTACCCCTAACGAGGCTTCAAAGTGCTTTTTCGATGAGTAGTACGCACCTCCGGAACCCATAAAGGATTAGTGGTGAATACGTATAATGAAATATGAAAGTAAATTGAGTGGTGGATTTGTTAGTCAGTTATTTGGATTGAGAAGGATAGCGGAGGGATACTGTAATCACCCACTCACTGATCCATGTCAGATACGTCCACAGAAGGTCCAAGTGCCCAGTTCGATCTAATAGATGGCACCACAACGTCACATGTCATCACTGGGATAGAGAGACACGCCCGAAATTACTGTTTTACTGTCAGAAACTTCTGCGAGTACATTCAGACCAAAATAATATTGACTTCTATATAATTTGCAAATTCTTAATTGCTCCTGTATAACTTTAGAAAGCTAATTAAAGATAAGGCTGTGTGCTGTGCAGTAGTATTTCAGTGTAGCTATTCTGAGAAAATAATTAAAAAAGATTAGGATGAATAGGATCAGTATTTTTTCTTATTTAGTGTTCAAATGCGGCATTTGTTTTTTTTACTGATTCGAAATGGTTCTTTGGGAGGTATCCGCTTTTCTTTCTAAACCCCTTGTTGTAAAGCCGAAGGATCTGCTATTCATAGACACTCTGTAAAGTAATTATTGGAATCTGGGAATTTGCTTAACTGCAAGAAAGGCATTTCTGTTAATCTCTAAAATTAAGAATGGTTTCAGATTTCGAGTGGATAAACAATTTGCTGCAGGAATTAAAGGCAGTTTTGTCCAATCCCTGTGCATCTTTCCGTTTCCAGGTCTGTATCAAGCTTAGAACAGCTATGGGATGTTTTTGCTGATTCTTTGGTGCTGCTAGCAATCTCTGTAAACTGCTAAGTAAACCTTTGACACTAACCAGTTTCCTTTCTGATCACTGGTTTATGTAGTAGCCAGGGGCTGCTGTAGTTGCAGCCTGTTTTCTTTCAGGTTAACTGGCAAGTCTCACTTTCAAGACTTCAATAAAGATTGCTAAGAAAAAAGTTACAATGGTGATGCCATTTCCCATAAAAACAAGGTCGAAAGGAATGACTTTTCAATACTCCTATAAATCCGCTGAACTTGTGCCACTCTGACATATTATGAGAATTTAAAGCACCAACTAGAACGTTTCAGAATTTAAGTCCTTGTGCCTGTGTATACGTCTGTACCATGTAGCGCAGGACATCTTATTGTCAGTTTTCTGTCTTCTCATGTGGTTGGCAATGTGTTGATAGGTGTTGATATGTGAATTTAGTTTTGTTTGACTGGACACCAATTGGGATACAGAGGAAACTGAGTGCCATAGGCTTACATTGTGCCCCAAACTCTGTATAGAAAATAAACCATTACTCTTTGGGAACCAAAAGTTAAAGAAAGTTATTATGAATTTGGAATAGGTCTATTTTGATAAGAGTGTTTGGTGTACAAATCAGTTGCGTCTGCTACTGTATAGTGCGGGTGAGGCGAGGAAGGTAGAAAAAAATACGTACCTCCTGACCGCCGCCTCTCCTCCATCCTTCTGTCCAAGACACACGGAAGCAGGAAGCACACAGGCTCCATGAGTTCCCTAGCCAATCACGATGCTGCTGTCACCAGCATGACAGCAGGATCGTGATTGGTCTGAGTGGCCTGGGTCACCGCTCAAACAGGGACTGGGAACCTGGGACACTTCTCCACTCGGCTATAAAACACAGCCAGGTCGAGAAATGCTAAAGTGCGCATGACAGTTATGCCGGCTCAAGACGGCCGGCAAAACCGTCATGCGCACTTATGGTGCATCAACCACTCCTCTCCTTGGCACAGCTCTGCCCCACCCAGTACCAAAATCCAAATATGGTGATTGTAGGATAGTTATGCAAGGAAGGGACCCAAGCCACTATTTAACGCTATCAGAAACTTCTAACTTCAGAGCATTGCCTCCGACCAACGTGGTGTTCATTTCACAAGGGAAAATAGCTGGGTTTATTTCTTGAGAAACATGCAATGTTTCCTCGCTTATGAGAGTTCTCCATAACACCGTTTCGGTTTCAGGAGAAATAATCATAATCGCAAAAAGTATAAAGTTGGAATGATAGTGTGTAAGCACTTCAAGCCTAACTTTTTAGGAAGAGTCACAGTATTTCTACACCTGTGAAATTGACCCCAGATTGTATCTGGCTACCGTGGTGATGTCTAGATGGATGAATTGGGCCTGGATACGATAGCATGTAAAATTGTCTGGAAAATGTTGGCAAACAAATCTGTCACAGTTATTGTTCTGAATACCATGTGCGGACTAACAGTGGTTATGAATATGAGGAACCGAGACATCTTGGGGCATATTTATGTTTCCTGGTGCATCCCTGCAAATCAGCAGGGATGCGCCAGGAAAGCTGCGTCACGCAAGTTTACCCTTGCGCCACCACAGATGCGCCGCATTTACAATGCAGCGCATCATGGCGCAAGGATAAACAGATGCGTGACGCATCTGATGGCATAAGGGTGGCGCATTGCTGGAGTTGCGTCGCAAGCGCGACGCAGCTCCAGCAATGCTCTGGGGGGCCCTATCTTGTGAATGCTGCGTCAATCCTTACACCTGCTTCAGGCAGGCGCAGGATTTTGACGCAGCATGGGCCTAAAAGTGACTGAGTGAAATCTTGTAGGTTTCACTCAGCCACTTTTAGGAGGCGTTCCTGCGACGGAACGCCCCCCTGCGCAGGAACGCCTACTTCTGGCGCAGGGCTTTACAACGTGACGCATCTCCCAGATGCGTCACGTTGTAAGTACCCCGCACCATGGCGCAGAATTTGCGCCGCCGCTGCGTCACAAAAGTGACGCAACAGCGGCGTAAATGAGGCGCAAGGGGCTTGTAAATCTGCCCCCTTTATTTTTCCCCTTAAATTGCTCTTCATTCACATTTTTGTTATCGTTTCCATCTAATAATGCAATGTATATATACAGTCAACACTGTGTAATTATAGTTAGGACCTACATTCCATAAGAAGAGTGGTTTTTGGTTGCTAATAAAGTTGGTGCTGTTTGCGGAATCTTCATGAAACATTTAAAAATAAACATTCATCCACCCCAGCTCCTTCCCGGAAAGTTTTGGGCTGACCTGTCATGTGATGGCTGAGAAAAAAAGGGAGTCCCAAAATAAGTTTTCCCATTCAAACAGCTGGACAGAATTCCACTAAATTTTAATTTGGAAAGTATGCTTTTTGTGATTTGGTGCAAATCCGTTTAGTGGTTTTTGAGCTACTAATATTATCAATGTTATAATAGTGATCATATCAGACAGAATTACATTGGTGGCTATCCCATTCCAAGTTGCCAGCAGTGATCACCCCAGTGCATGAGTCAGGGTTGCCAGCAATAAAATCAAGAAGATTTTAACAATTTGGAATAGTTAATACATGATAGCCAGAGCTGCAATGCCTCTGGTACGAAGGTAATAATTAGTAATAAGCTTCCCCAGCACCTCATGATTTATCATTCAAACATCACCTTCAGATATAGTTTGGAAAGCCAACAATTTTTTGCCAACATTAGCTTACGAGTTCTGAAATTCAAATTATTTAATCTCGAATACTCACTTTCCAATTTTGGGAAACATATCTTAATTCAACCAAGCAAAATGCTTCTAATTTAATATGCTGGTCTGCACACAGGAGAGCAACCTTCAGGCAGCTGGAGAGCTACCAGTAGTCATGAGCTACTGGTTGGAGAAGCCTTGTCTGGCGATTGTAGGAGCACACACCCTCCCGGGTGGATGTAGCACTGCCAGCACTATGTTGCAATTATCACTAACTTGTGTGGGGGTTTCTGTTCCTGTCCCTTATACATTAGCCAGTGGAGCACCACTGCTGTCCCCAGCCTTCCAAACACTAGCTGTCTTTCCGGAATTTGTATTGTATAGTATTGTATTGTATACAGAATTTATAGAGTGCACTGTGACCCTACGGGTATCCTGGCGTATAAACACGTGAGATCAGTAACCCTAGAGTGTAGCGACGGGTACAAAGTTGAACGATAAGAAGGTCACAACTATAAACTACGTGCTAGGAAAGAGCCAAGTCTTCAGCTTCTTTCTAAATGGCAACAGGTTACCTATCTGTCTAAGCTCGACGGGAAGTTTATTCCAGGCCGAAGCTGCTGCGATGCTAAAAGCTCTTCCGCCAGATCTAACTCTTCTAAACCTGGATACTCTCACCAATTTGGCTGAGGAGGAACGGAGATTACGTGGGGGAACATACCATTCAAATCTGCTCTGTAGAGGTTTGGGCCCAATGCAATAGAGAGCCTTAAAATCTATGCACATTGATTTGAATTGTACCCTCTGCACAACTAGTCGCCAGTGGAGCTCGGCCAAGGCCTGAGATGATGAAGACTGGCGTGGTCTCATTAGTGCCAGCTTGGCCGCCAATGACTGGATTCTCTGGAGTCTCCCCATCAAATATTTAGGAGACTCCAGCAGCAAAGCATTGCAATAATACAGTCGGCTAAGGATAATACTCCCTACTACCAGCGGTCTAGTCTGTTTAGGGAGCAATGGGAGAATCCTTCGTAGCACTTTCATCAGAGCAAAGCAGCTACCAACTGTCTTGTTTACTTGGGACTCTAGGCTCAGATTGTATTCCAAGCTGATTCCTAGATTGCGTACAACCTTTGCAGGGGTCAGCAGAGCTGTCACCTGTAATGGCCAAAACCCTGTAGGTAATGGATGGGGGACCTTCCCTACTGAGCAGCAGAGGATCTCAGGGGCATATGGATCAACCGATTTTGTATTCGCAAACGCTGCGAATCGCAAAAAAACAGCATTTGCGAATACAAAATCGCAAAAGGAGATGTATGAGACATTTCAGCCTCGCAATCTTAAGGAATCGCTAAATTTGCGATTTCTTAAGTTTCCGTAAGCATTTAAGAAATCGCAAATTGCGATTTCTTAAATGCAATGTAACACGCACCCAAGTTGTGCGATTTCTCCTTAAGAAATCGCAAATTACCACCAACTTCAAGTTGGTGGTAAATTACGATTTCTTTGAAATATGCACTTTTTTGCATATTTCAAAGTGCCATGTGGTGCACATACATGCCCTTAGGGCATGTATGTGCGCTATATGTGCACAGATGCTGATTTCAGGGGTGCATCAGGGTGTCATCATGACACCTTTGCACCTTTGAAATTATTCTCAATTTGCGATTAGCAAATAGCGAATCGCAAATTGAGAAGGACTTCCCATTCATTGCTATGGGACTCCTGGCCCATAGGAATGAATGGGAAGGTATTCCTTGATTGCGATTTCGCAATTTGCTAATCGCAATTAAGGAATTTTAAGAAATCGCAAATGTTTTGCAATTTTTTAAATACATCCCGTTTTGCAATTCTCAAATAGCGATTCTCAAAAAATCGCTATTTGAGAATCGCAAATGGAGATGTTGATACATATGCCCCTCAGTCTTTTCCCCATTAAATTGCAAATAGTTGTTTTGAAGACAAAGAGCCGTATCTTGCAAGCAGTTGTGAAATGTATCCAGTCAGAGTGCCTGAAAACCTTCCAACGAAAGAATCAATTGGGTGTCATCAGCATAGTTCACCAGATTGATATTGTGTGATTTGATGACTGAAACCAGAGGCCTCATATAGGTATTAAACAAGATGGGACTGATTGCAGACCCCTGTGGCACACCATGCTGGACTTTCATAAACTGAGATTGGTACGGGGGAGGGAAACCGCTTGTTCTCTATCTAAAAGGTAGGATTGGCACCATTCCAGTGCTAGCCCTCTCACACCTGCTCTGGCAAGCCTGGCTAGGAGTACCTTGTGGTTAACCATGTCAAATGCGGCGTACAGGTACAACAAAATTTAAATTGTTGCTAGTCCCCTGTCCGCCCGCATTCAAAGATCGTCCAATACGGTTACCAAGGCAGTCTCTGTCCCATGTCCTGGGCGAAAGCCAAATTGCACATCCTCCAGTTTCCCATTAACTTCGAAGAACAGGGAGAGTTCTCTGCTGACCAGTCTCTCTATGATCTTCACTGGGTAGGGCAGCAATGAAATAGGCCTGTAATTCTTAGGACAGGCTGGATCTAATGAAGCTTTTTTCAGGAGAGATGTGATCAGCGCTTTTTTCCAGCATGTTGGCACCGTTCCACTCTCAAGGGATTGCTTACAGATCAGCCTGAGCGGGGGAAGAAGCTCTACTCTTAAAAGTTTCCATAATTTATGAGGTAACGGGTCCAACGGGGAGCCGAGGATACACTGAGTGCTAAATTACTAAAATCCTCCACTGATGGTATTTCAAAATGGTCAAGGCTATCTAAGGTCTCTGTCATTACCCGCTCTTGTTTCTGGGGTGTTAGGTGACTCTCAGAGTTCCCATTCAGATCCTCTGGTGTGGGTATATTGCTTGATTGTAGCCCCTTAATGATTTTACTTATTTTTTCCTCAAAAACACGGCTAGCCCATCACAAAGATCTTGTGTTGGTGGAGTTTCTTTTTTTGTGCAGATGGGATTGGTGATATCATTCACTATTTTAAAAATGCTCTTAGAGGATTTCAGAATAGAATCAGCAAAGTATTTAGCTTTTGCCGTAGTTATTTCTTTTTTATAAATAGATATCGTTCCTCTCCAGTTTTTTTTATCCTCATCTATATAGGCTTTCCTCCATCTCCGTTCCGCTAGCTTACAATTCCTTTTCAGGAGTTTCAAATTATCATTGTACCAAGGGGCAGAGGGTCTACCCCCTTTTTTAATATCTTTTAGAGGTGCAAGCTGGTCAAGCCTCGAAATAATTTGATTTCATTAATTTGAGTAATTTTCATCCACCCATTTGCCTGCATCAAAGGTTCGATTCACGAGGGACTCTTGTAGTGACGTTGTCATTCCTGCAAGTCTTTTCCAGTCCCTGCCTCTAAAAGTCTTATTTTCCATCGGGGTAGCTATACTCAATTCCGGGCAGATAATTCCAAATTGTACTAGATGATGGTCAGTCCAGTCTATTGGCAAGACTGTCCCCATCCCAATTAACTCTTTATTTGCGAAAATTAAATCCAGTACGTGTCCCCCTCTACGTGTGGGCTCTCTGGCCCACTGTGTCATATTAATGTTTTCACATGTCTGAAGGAGGTTATTATATCCAGATTCTAGACTCCCATTGAGCCATAAATTGAAATCTCCTAAAAAAGGGGTCTTGAGTGAGTTAGCGCCATATTGCTAAGGACATCTGCCAACATACCCTGCTGTTGGGGACTGGCTACTCCAGGTGGTCTATAGCAGACTATGCCAGTCACTACATGTCCCTTAGGATCCTGTAATGCAAATTCCAGAAGTTCGGAGCCACTCACCGGGGAGCCGTCCAGCCATTTGATCACCTATTGCAGCTGTGTCGATGCAAAGTACATTTAATAACTAGGGGCACCCAGCCCACGTGCTCTGTGGTATTGTATACTATCTGTAATGCCAATACTTTTCTCCCTGTTCCCCATATCAGGTCTGACAGTATGTTGTGCAGGTCCTAAAAATAATGGCATGGATGGCGCACCAGCAAAACCTACAAAAGATGCAACAGATGCGGTAGTACAAGCATTTTCATTATGGCTGTCCTCCCCATCGGCAAGAGCGGTAACATATCCAGAACTGGCTAGTGAGCCTCGTCTCTGCCACCACGCTCCCCAGGTTTTTCTGTGTGATATAACAACACTCCCAGGTAGTTGAAGGAGTCAAATCTCCACTCAAGTCTTGTTACCAGGGTTGCTTGCTTTTCGCCTTCCGTCATGGGGTGCAGTGGAAATACAAAGACTTGCTTCAGTTAATCTGCAAACCCCAGTAGTCTCCAAACTCATCCAGTATATCCATGACCTCTATCAGTATACATATGCCATACAGTAAATCAATAAGAGCACATTCCATGAGATGATGTGCTATCTAATCCTGAGACAAAAACCCTAATCTGCGTCCCTGCTTCTGAGTCAGCTTACCTGTGGCTCCGTGGCATGGGCAAAAATAAGGGGCGCCAGGGGGCAGAAGTGACATCTTAGTTGCTACTGCAATCAGGCTTATTTCTCTGGTAGTTATCAATCTCTAGGGCCAATCAAAATGCTAAATTTATGTATTGGAATTATACTATTTACAATATTTCATTGATAACTGTTAACCTCTTCGACGCCGATGACGGAACGGTTCCGTCATGCACGTCGGTTGGGCTGTGCTTATGACGGAACCGTTCCGTCATGGCCCCGCCCGCGCTCAGATCTTTCAGCACCGTGCGGGAATCCGCGCAGCGCTGAAGAGGTTAAGAGTGGGAGACTTGATACTCTCCTGCACAAAATGGATAATGAGATGTTAGAAATTGGGTTACTGGTTGAGGGAGGTGAAACCCTACTCAACCACAATATCTTCTAGTGCAAAGTCACAAGCTAACCCCAAATTAACCTGTGCTTAACCCCTGGTAGTTTGGGAATGAGGCAATGTGTAAAGTATTTGTAGACATGGCATCCTTGGTGTGATTTCCCCTGATCTTGCTTTCAGACCTCCTGTAGGCCCTGGATAGCCTAGGGGCAGGGTGGAGTGTATTTAAAATATAGGACATGTACTTTTGAGTTTTACATGTCCTGGTAGTGGAATGCTCTTAAATTCGTTTTTCACCAATGCAAGGCCTATCTCTTCAATAGAATAATATTGGGATGCCTTATTACATTTTATAAGTGTAAATTCCAATTGGGAAGAGTTCGAACCCCCGGATTTAGTGTCTCTAGAATTACAATTTAAAACCACAACTTAGGGTGACGTTGGATTCAAAATTGCATTTCTGAAAAGACCTCTTTTTAGAAAGTTGCCATTTTCGTACTGTAACCATTTTGTGTCTTCTGTCTGTCTCAGAATACATGTCTGGAATGGGTGACAACTGGCTTTGTGCATTTCCTTTAGGCAGCCACACACAGAGGGAGTTTAGGTGTGACTGATGGACCAAAGCAAACACAAGGAGGTGATGTACAGAGTGCTGAAACTTTTCAGACACTCACCCCCAGTCACAGATCTGGGTTGAATCTATCATAGCTCACTTCGCCACCCCAGTTCAGACATGGTTATAAGCAAATCAGTCTTGACCCCGTGCCTCATGGGAACAGACCAGCCCGTAATGCCAAGCCATGTCTTCCCTGGACCAGAAACAAGCATTCTGGGACCGGGTTCGGGCTAACAGCCCTCATCAGCCAGGCTAGCTTGAATCCAGTAGCAAAGTGAGCAAGGGACCCACGTCTAGGCATCCCCTGCCAACTTAGGGCGAACAAAGCAAACACAAAGAGATGATGGACGGAGCACTGAAACTTTTCAGACACTCACCCTCAGTCACAGATCTGGGTTGAATCCATCATCGTTCTTTAGCACCATCCATATCCTGATGGGTCATCCTGGGCAGGATGGGAGAAGGAGCTGACACACCTGAAAAGTCTGTGTCCTGTCCCCAAACAAAGGGTGGCAAACCCCCTGTAGTGAGACTGGAACCAGGGCAGGAAATAAAGGGACTAGTGCACTTCAAAAGAATCTCTTTGTTTTCCCCCTCACTTCAAAAGCCCACTGGGAATAAGTACTGGACCTTTCACACTACCAGCTCAGAACACTTCATATCTGAGGACATTCTACCAGGAAGAAGGACTGCTATGATGCTGGAGGGACTGCCACTTTGCTGAACTGCTTTGTTTTGTTGGCCTGCTGCCCTCTAGTATGGGAGTGAGAAGGACTGGACCTGCATCTCTACATTCCAGAACCTAAGTATCTCCAAGGGTTTGTAGGCTTGCCTCCTGTTTTCTTAAGTCTTAGGGATATCATAGACTTCTCCTTTCAACTTGCAAACAGCACCTGGACTCTGTCTGCTGTGAGTCCTGCTCTGCCAAGTGGTGCCACTCCAGTCCTGGGTCCTCAGAATTGAGTATAAAGTGCTGCATCAGCCAGAACCCACTCATTGACACAGTTGCACCGATCGGACCGGACGCATCTCCGTGGTTGCAGAACCACATCAATGAATTGCACTTGGAACCGGCACATCACCTTCGGAACTGCCGCTTTAGAACTGACGCATCACCATCATTGTGTGGAGAAGATAGAAGCTTTGCCTCTACAGTGTGGAGACACCTGGCACATGGCATTCGGAACCACCTTATCGCTCATGGAACCGATGCACCACCCCCATTGGGTGGAGAAATCTGGAGCATCAGCATGGGGATCCATGACACATCTCATTGTTTGCGACCAGGATCAGAGTACTTTTGCTCAACGGACCCTGCGGGCTGTCTGAACTCTTGACTTTATCCTGGCCCAGTGTGACCAATTAACTTTATTATGTTATATTATAATATTTATTAAGCGCTCGAATACCCAAAAGGGTGTCTTGGAACTAGACACAGTGTGGCAGTAGTTGTGCAGGGTTAATAAACCTATAGTTGGGAATCAAAAGCCAGGCTTTGAGGTATTTTCTGAACCTCAAGAAGTTGGAGGAGGCTTTGATATGAAATGGAAGCTCAATTCATGCGCGAGCGGCAGCTCGCACAAAGCTACGGCCACCCCAAACAACACTTTAAAGCTGGGTACTGAGACTGATTTTGCTGAGGACGATCATAGTGGTCCAGTGGCCAGGTACTATTTAAAACCGTCTTTAAGGAATAAGAATCCTTGATCTTTCAGGGACTTGTGGATGATGCAAAGAGCCTTGAAGGTGACACTTTGCCTGATAGACAAACAGTGCAGTTTTCTTATGGGTTTAGCAACCGATTGGTACTTAGGAATTTGCTGCAATCTCCAAGGTCTTTAGCCTCTTTAATACGTGTTTGTGAACAGTGAAATACAGACTGTTACTATAGTCCTGTCAGGAAAGAGCAAGGGAAGTCACTAGCGTCTTCTGAAGTTGAGGTGGAAAAAAGGGAGTACCTTGTTTATGAGCTTTAAAGTGTGAAAGACCTTGGAGGCAACTGCATTGACTTGGTCAGTGAGGGACAACTTATTGTTGATCAGAACACCTAGATGACGACCTTTGTTGACAGGGGGTGCAAGGGAATCCATGTCTTGGGGCTACCAAGTTGGCGCCCAAAAAGAGGGGTCAGCCCTAAAGAGTGTCATGTCCTTTAGGCTAGTCCTGTCATATATATCCCTTTTTACATACATTTGTCCCATCCACACGACAATGACTATTCTAAACAGGTGACCTTTTACCTAGTAGCATGCTCCTATCAGTATTATATCATAATCCCTGTACCTGACGTAAATAAACATGTCCTCAGGCATGATATCATTATTCTGTATAAAGGTCACCACTTTTTCATCCTTGGCCAACAGTCAGCTGTGCGTGATCGCATTTGTTTGGAAAAATATTTATGATTGCTTTTAAAACATATTGATTCTAGAAGAAACCCTGGAGTTACCACTCTAGTATATAAAACCCTTATTCCCCCTGAAAATCAGAGGAGTATTCCTTCCAAGCTGACACAGGATCCTGCATGGTGAATCTTCAACACGCAGCAGTCTGACATCCCTTGGGGGGGTCATCCTCGAAGCAGAGACAATGTCCTTCGTTCTCAACCATAAGGTGAGGGGACTGGTTCTTCCCCAGGGGTTACCTGGCTACAGACACACACACACACACTATATATGTATATATATATATATATATATATATATATATATATATATATATATATATATATATATATTAAAAATGATAGCTTTGCTGTACCCAACCTCCGCAAGGCGATGAAGAAAGCACAAACTCCTCTTCTGTTTAGCGAAATCAATGTTTATTCCTCACATGGAGATGTCATAACGCGTTTCGGCTGCCTGAGCAGCCTTGATCACATGCAGAAATACGTTACCGTGAATTTTTATACACCACTCTAGTGTGTCATGTGATCCCCAATAGACATAAGTAAAAGACTTTGCAAAAACGTTTGTCTTTACAATGGGGCATAGCGTCACAAATTACAAAGCCTAATAAAATATATAGAACCAGCCGGCACTATATTTAATATTAGGTCAAACCAGATAAAATGTCATTTGAAGTACTGAGCATTTAAAAAGTTATTATTGTTGCGGAGCACACATGTATACCAGCATAAAAGCTTGAAAATCACAACCACATGGTAACCAACCGGCACGCGTTTCGAGCACCCTGTGCCCTTGATCACATATATATATTCACTGATAAAAACACAGGTTTCAGGGACATTATAGTTAGTTGGACATTTCACTCGTACAAAACCCGAGACATTCGGCTGTTATAGTTAGTTCAGCTAACTATAACTCGTGCCCCTGCAATGCACTGCTGATGACGTCACATATTACATCATTCATGACATGGTCAGTGACATCACTGATGACATCTCAAATGACATCACTGATGACATCATCCAGTGACTGTGTGTTTCTGTAAAGTTTAAATATGTTTTATATATATAGGCCAAGGTGTGTTGAAGAATGAGTGGTTGTATAAGTGTCTGAATGGATGATTTAGTAGGTGCGTGACTGACTGTATAAGTGAGTGTTTAAATGTGTTTTACTGAATGCATGGGTTAGTGACTGATACAGACATTCACACAGTTTAGTTTTTCAGTCGGTGTGTAAGCGGTTGCATGGGTTGGTGAGTAGCTAAATTAGGTTTTATATGGATTATTGATTGGTTGTCTGAGTATCTGCATGGGTGCCTGAGTGTCTCTGTGGGTGGGTGGGGGGTGTGACTCTGTGCATAAATATGTGAGTGGGTGATTCACTGGGTGTATGGGTTCAAGAGTGCATCTGTGAAGGGCTGTATGCGTGGGTGAGTGTGTGTATGGGTGGGTTGGTGAGTGAATGGATGTCTCAGTGGTACATGTGTGAGTAACTGCATATGTGAAAGGCAGTATATGTGAGTGTTGGAGTATCTAAATGACTATATGTGAGAGTGAGTGATTGTGGGAGTGGCTGTATGGGTGAGCGTGGGCTTGTAATGGTTATTGTATAAGAGTGTAAGTATGTGTTAGTATATGTTTGAATACGTGAGGTGGTGTGTGTATAACAGTATAGGTGAGTAAATGGGAGTGTGATTGATTCTTTGCATGATTGACTAGGTGTGTGAGTAACTCTATGGATGAGTGGTGGTGTGTGAGTGTCTGTATAGATATGTGAGTGCATATGAAAGTTCCGTATTGATGGTTGACTGCATGTATGAGTGACTGTATGGGTGAATGAGTCGATGTGTGTGTAGTCCTAGGAATTAGTGAGTGGGTATGTACTAACTGGTATTGGTGTGTCTATGGTTTTGAAAATGGTAGTCTGTATTTTAGAGTGAGTGCATCAAAGGTTATATTAGGGTATGAGGCGGTGCTTCAAATTATCACGTGGATGATGTCATCAGTGATGTCAGCAGTGATGTCATTTGAGATGTAATCAGTGATGTCATCAGCGATGTCACTGACCATGTCCTGAATGATGTAATATGTGACGTCATCAGCAGTGCATTGCGGGGGCGTGAGTTATAGTTAGCTGAACTAACTATAACAGCCGAATTTCTCTGGTTTTGTACGAGTGAAATGTCCAACTCATTATAACGTACCTGAAACCTGTGGTTTTTTCAGTGAATTTCTAAGGTTTTTTAAATGCTAATTTCTAACTATGCCTACAGAGGTAGGACATGTGCAGAAAGAGGAAGAAAGGCACAGAAAGAAGCAAGAGAAATGCGGAAAGAGGCAACAGAAGTCCAGAAAGACGAAGAAAGGTGCAGAAAGAAGCAAGAGATATGCACAAAGAACCAACAGAGGAGTGGAAAGAGGCCTTGTTGCAAAGTCATCCTGCAATAAGTAACAGGTGATTCTAGGTTTGCAAAGGGCCTTCCACCACGCTGTAACACTTGTCGCTGCATTTTTGGTAACATTTGACCCGTTTCAGCTAGAAATCTGCAGATGATGAATTATGTGGCTAATGCAGAAAATGTATGATTGTGGGAAAGTCGGTGCAGCCAAACAGTCACATCATTCCAGTGGCCCTGCTCATACCCCTGACTAGGTCCACAAGTGCTCCGCAGTGATTTCATCTTTTTTTGTCTCACTGAGTTCATAGTTGAACTTCTATGGAAACGAGGAAGAATAAACCTGAGGTTATCACACCACAACACAGACTACCATACCACATAATTACTCCCCAATTACTAGCCTACCTCTTACCTCCAGTAAGCACCACACAGTGGGATTGCTGAGAGGTGGACAAAGGCCACGCCCCCTTTCTCTACCACTCTGCAAACGTGCGCACTGCTGCTTGGAGGATGAAGTCCTCAGGACACTAGTGGACTTCATCCTCCAAGCAGCAGTGCGCCACAAGCTGTGTTTGCAGAGTGGTGTAAAAAGGGGCGTGGCCTCGGACCACCTCTCTGCAATCCAGCTCTGTGGTGCTTACTGGAGGTACCTGGTGGGCAAGTTTTCAGTATTCAAGGGGAATTAATTCTCCAACTTACACCGCGCCAGGGGGTGTGTTTGCAGAGTGGTGGAGAAAGGGGGCATGGCCTACCGGCAAGACCCACCTTTAAAAAAAAAAAGAAATTTCTAGAAGGGGTGCTCCCTGGTCCCCCTTCTGGCATTTTTGTGGCCCCGGGGACCCCATCCCCCAGGGCCTGGCCCCTTTTTATTAAGAAAACTAATTTTTAAAAAAGGGAAGGGGGCCATGCGGCGTCCCCCCGAGGCCAATTTCTCCCCCGGGGAGCCTATCCCCGGGGCCCAGCCATTCATTTTTTTTCATAAAAGGGAGAGGGGCCACGTGACCCTCCTCCCGGGCCACTTCTGGCCCGGGGGACCCCATCCCCAGGCACCTGGCCTGTCCCTTGGGACTCTCGCTTCAATGAAGAAAGCAGGGTTTGCAATGGCCGGGCGAGAGCCGTGATCCCGCCCAGCCATAGCAAACAGCAATGTCCCGGGGGTGGGCACCCCGAGACATTGCAGGAGCTGGGCCTGGGCGTGGCAGTCCCCAGGGCCATCAAGGGATCCTGGAGGGGAGCCGCGCGGCCCACCTCCCTTCATATTTAAAGGCCCGTGGAGGTGGTGGTCCCTGGGGCTAGGGGCCCATAACGGACCCCCGAATTTGATTAAAGAGTGCCCCGGGAGGTGGTGGTCCCCGGGGTGTGTGGGGTGGCTCTTGCCCCCAACACTTCTTTTTTTTTTAAACACAGCCCCGGAGAGGTGGCGGTCCCTGGGGCTGTGTGCCCCTGCATACAATTAAAAAAGCCCCACGGAGGTAGCGGTCCCCGGGGCAGCATGGGGGGTTGGGACCCTCCACACATTCCTTTTGATAGAAGCCCCGGGGAGGTGGCAGTCCCTGGGGCAGTGGGGGCCCAGCGGGCCCCCGCTATTTCATTTTGGCATTGTCCCCGAGACCTGGCCCACCCGGGCGCCTCATTAAAATGAAGCGCGCTTCATTTTTTAAACGTTTTTGGCAGGATTCGAGACCCCAAAGTGAATTCTGCCGTTTTAAAAAAAATATATGCTTTTTTTGGCCCTGGGGGTCCTTGTGAATGAAGAGGCATTTCTAAAGCGCATGGCTATAGGGGGCATCCTAGCGCTAGTAGCAGTGTAGCTTCAACTTCGGGCCGTATTAGGGAAACAAATAAGTTTTTAACTGCTTTCGCAAGGTCAGGTAATTTGGCACAAGGCGGATACCAAGAGGCATAAGATTCCACAGTTTGGCGGCATTGTACGAGAAGCGACGCCCTCCGCTTTGTGATTTTTTTATTTTTGGAACTACTACCAATTGTTTATTATCTGACCTTGAAGACCGAGTGGAGCGATAAGGTTGAATAATGGATCTGATAGTAGGAGGGCCTCTACCTGAGAGTGCTTTGTGTGTAATACACAAAGTCTTAAATTGGACTCTCTCTTGAATGGGCAGCCAGTGAAGTGATGCAAACGCAGACTTGGCTGAAAGGCGCTTGGAAGAGTTCCTAAGCAGACGTGCTGGCCAGTTTTGCACTATCTGCAATTTCTTGATGGTGGTGAGTGGGGCTCCTAGATATAAAGCATTAGCATAATCAAGACGTGATAGAATCAGTGCTTGGACCAGAAGTCTTCTAGCCGTGAAGGGAAGGAGGGGAAGGATCTTTCTTAGCATTCTTAAGATCCCAAAGCAACAAGCAGCCACCTTACATGCTTGCTCTTTAAAATCAAGATTACGGTCCAGCCATACGCCCAAACTCTTAATTTGGTCTTTTGGGGAGGGTGGTGTCCCGAGACAGCTAGGCCAGAAAAATCCTATACTCAGTGCGGTGGAGTTACCCAAGAGTATCAGCTCAGTCTTAGCTCAATTCAATTTTAGACAAGAGCTGTCCATCCAACTCGACATCTTTTCAAGACACAAGGCTAATCCCGAGCCTGAGTCCTCCTGATAATTAATCAAAACCACCGGCCGGGTTTCATCAGCACAGGTGACGATCTGATTTCCAAAAGGTGTAACTACGTCTGCCAGGGAACTCATATAGACATTAAATAGAGTGGGGCTCAGGGAGGAAGCCTAAGGAACCCCACATCTAAGGGGCATTCGTTTAGAGGTGATTTCCTCTTCAAAGACTACAAAAGATCTGTCCTCTAAAAAGGACTGTAGCCATTTTAATGCTGCTCCGGCCACTCCTGCCTTCCTGAATCTTTGGATTAACAGATGATGGTTCACCGTATCGAAGGCTGCGCTGAGATCTAACATAATAAGTGCAGTGCAGCCCCCTCCATCCAAAATTTTCCTTGGTTCTTCCACCACTGTCAGGAGAGCAGTTTCTGTGCCTTGCTGTGGTCTGAACCCAGTCTGTGAGGGATGAAGACGATTGTTATTTTCAAGGAAGGATGAGAGAGTCTGGTTTACGTGCTTCTCAGTTAATTTACCAATTTCTGGTAGTAGTGAGATAGAACGGTAGTTGGACAACACGTCAGGATCTAGGTTAGTTTTTTTTACGAGTGCTCTAACCATTTCCTGTTTCCATCCAGGGGGCACTATTCCCGTTACCAACAAAGCATTTATCACATTTAGAATAGCTGGGGATACAGTTTCTGAAATTAAGTTTAAAATGTTAGGGGGGCAACGTCTAACGGTGCTCCAGACTTAAGTTGACTAAGAAGCCCTTGAAGGGAGGTCAGACTTAGGGGGGAGGATAACCTTCAACAAGCAGTCTCCATCTTGGACTGTCGCGTCAGGTGGCAGTAAAGTTTGTGGAACAATCACCAGAGGAAAGGAATTGTAGATACTTTGTATTTTATCCGGAAGAATTCTGCAATTTGGTTGCAGCGAAGAGGGATGTCCACAAAGGCAATGGGGGGCGCAGGAAGAGTTAGGAGAGATTTTGCAATCTGGAAAATTTCACGTGGACAGTTTGCCACCATACTAATTCTCTCTTCATAATAGAGAGCTTTGGCAGCTTTTATTTCAGATTTGTAGATCTTTATAGCCTCTCTATATTGGATTTTAGATACAGAGGGATTTTTTCTCCAATTTCTTTCCAGCTTTTTGCTGGACTGTCTAAGCTCCCGGAGTTTAGGCGTATACCAAGCATTTTGATTGGATCCTGCTTTATTGTGAGTCCATTTCTTTGGTAGAATAGTGTCAAGTGACAACTCTAACCAGCTAACAAAATCCTCATTCACAGTGACTTGGTTGATTTTGAGAATGGGAACGGAAACTTCCAGGATGGTCACCCAGGATTTTGTAGAGAATTTCGACCAAACGCGTACCTGTTTGCTGGTTTTCTCAGCCGGAGTAGTGGCTTCCTATGCTTTCCATAAAAATGGAATTAGATAATGGTCCATCTAATGCACTGGACTAGGGTTCTTGACCAAAAGATTAGGAATATTTGAAAAGATGGGGTCCGGTAAGTGGCCTTTACAGTGGGTGAAACCTTCAACTGATTGAATAAATTGAAGTGTCTCCAGTCCCTCTACTAATTCCAGTATGGGAGAGAGTAAAATATCATCAAAATGAAGATTAAAATCCCCTAATAGGGTAAAATTAGGGAGGGAGCTAGCTAGATTGGCTACAATATCGGGAAGATCCTTACAGAATTTACCTAAAGGACCTAGAGGCCAATATACCAAAATCCCTGAGAAGATCCTGACATGGGAGATGCCTAAGGTAAAATAAATGCTTTCGCAATCTGGTATTGAATTTATAGTGGAGCGGCAATTAAATGTATTCCTATAAATAATGGCTATTCCACCTCCTCTACCTGTGTCTCGGTCCAGCCTCTGTATTGCATAGCCCGGGAGAAGGGCTTGGACAATAATAGGGTCAGCATCTTTGTTCAACCAAGTCTCTGTTAGGAAGAGAACATCAGGGCTCTCTTCTTCCAGTAAAAGTTAAATTTCCAATGAGTGTTTAGACAATAAACGGCAGTTCAGTAAACACATTTTAATTGCCTCCGTGATAGGCGGGACAAAGAGTGTTTCAAACATGGGGCATAATTTAAAGCGACAGGTGCGACAGTGCTTAATGAGACTATCCGGTGACAATGAGTGTAAGCACTTCTTAGCACTCCTCTATAGGAGTTAAGCTGCTCCGCGGTATAAATATGCTTTTCCCCTGACAAACTGGCAGGGGTTCTGGCCCCTGGGCCTGGTCGGGCACGGACCGGTGTAGACAGGCTTGCCTTTTGAAGGCCGAGCGAGCATGCCAGCATCAGCAGTCTAGTGCGCTGACCTGAGTCTCTCGCTGTTTGATATTTAAAAGCCCCCAGAGCATTGAACAGAGCTCCTTTCAGTGCAAGATTGTTATTAAAATCACAGGAATTCTCAGTTTAAAAATCACACTATTAAAATCAGACTCGAACTTAGCAACCCCCGGAGCATAGAACACAGCTTCTATTTGTGCAAAACACGCAGTTAGCAGCCTAAAGTACCCAACAATGTAACTGTTCGTAGTCAAGGGTGCCGCTGAGCAGGCCTAGGGGGTCAGGGTGATTCTACCCTGCCCCTTTTCTTGTTTTTCAACCTTTTTTCCACTCTTTTCTTGTGACTCGGTTACGGAGTCACAAGATGGCTACCAAAACTTCCTGGTTTGGAGTGTTGGCAGCCAAAGTGAAGCTCGTGCTCGGGAGGGTTCGCGACTCCTCGATGCTCAGATATCAATATTTTTCTTTTTTAAATTTCTCAGGAACTACTGAACAGATTTACACCATTTAACAAAAAGGGCGCAGTCTAAACCAAGATCTACCTTTTTGCCAAATTTGGTGTAATTCCGTTCAGCAGGTCGGGCTGTAGCCTATTATAAAGTTCCTATGGAAAATAACATGGAGAAAACGCGCTTTGGAACCCCCCCTTATGTCTCAGCCCCCACTTGATGAAACTTTCAACACACAAACTAAGCGGTCCAACCTTATTTTTGGGAAAACTTCACGAAGATTCATCAAACGGTTCTAAAGATATTGGCAAATCAAAAAACACTTTTCCTATGGAAAGTAGGTCCTAACTATAACTACCTACTGCCGACTGCCATTTCGTAATATATATTTATATATATATATATGTTCATATTATTATCTGCTTATGTTCATCTTATTAGCACTATCGTAGAAATGTATCTACTATTCACTATATTGGTACTAGCAGTCTCTTTTGTATGCTTCTGTCTCCTGATTATCGCTGCAAATATATTTTACACAAGGCTGACGCTGGACCAATGAATACTTATTGAAACATCCTAATCGCCATCCTATGTATTTTTTTACAGTAAGTGAGCACAAGTGACTGAGCAAAAAGTACTGTACTGTTTTCCACGATCCCTGAGAAATAAGGATTGTCATGTTCAGTGGTTGTCAGAAACTACCTACACCACTGTAAGATTCATAAGATACAGGGGTGTTGTAGCCGCACTGTAGAGCTAGCTGGTCTCATGGCTGACATATCCTGTGGGGGTGCCCGAAAGCGTTTGGGACACTAAGCCCTCAGTTTAGGTCATCCAAACAGCCCAGGTCCTGGGGATTCCTAGGAACTACACAACAAGAGTAGGACCTCCATCTTTCCTGAGTTCAACTGGAGACAATTTTATGCCATCCATTGATTGATCGCCTGCACACAATTGCAGAAATTGCATCCTGTTTCTAATGAGTCATTGGCCAGGGAGACCACAATTTGTGTGTCATCTGCATAGGAGGTAAGGGTAAAACCAAGCAACTTGATTAGTTGCACAAGAGGGGTAATATATATATTAGACAGGGTAGGGCTGAGGGAAAAACCCTGTGGGACTCCACATGAAGGGAGAGAATACGATACAAATAAATCCAATCAAACAGCTTGTTCATGGCCATGAAGAAAAGAACTAAGAAATTTCCAAGCTGTGCCAGTGACACTGGTATTCTTTAGATGATTAAACAGTCTATTGTGATGTACAGTGTTGAATGCCGCTGCTAGGTGCAAAAGTATCAGAGCAGCTTTGCCGCCTCGATTGAGGGATGTTTTGATTTCCTCTGTTGGCTTTATTAGCGCCTTATTTGTACTGCGCCCAGATCGGATTCCAAACTGGGTTTCATCCAGATTATTATTGTCGAGGATAAACTTAACTACCGGAGAATTAATTTCTTTCTTGTTAAGCCTGGCGGGCATGGGAAGGCACGATATAGGGTGATAACTATTTGGCTTGGCAGTATCAAGATATGGCTTCTTTAGGAGAGGGAGAACTGATGATTTTTCCCAGGTAACAGAAACAAAGTGGCAGAATGAAACATGTGGGGTAAAATCCTGGTCAAAGTGGGTGCTAATATCCCTGCAATAGAGATGGCTACCCTAGGTGGACCAGGGTCCTCCAGAGAGCCTGATCTTGCAGATTTAATCAGTTTGCTGATTGTTTCAGGGGGAGGAGGAGAGAAGAATTCAAAACTAGGCTCGACCAAGGTGAAAATGGTGGTGGTACTAATGGCGAAGTAATGGGATCAAAAATGGTGTTGTAAATGTTGGATACTTTTTGGAGAATGAAACTGGCTAGAGAATCACAAAAAGATTGATTAGCAATTGTAGGGGATCTAGTTTGCTCTGTTGTGAGCTTGGTCACTGTCAGAAAGAGTTCCCTGGAAGAGTTTTTAGCTGCTTCATTTTTTTCAGTAATGTAGGTGGTTTTAGCAGTAAAAATCATGGCCTTATAAATTCAGGCAGATCTTGAACTTAATTATTTCCTGAGCATTGTATTAGAGATGCCACTTTTCTCACCTTCTGTTGCTTTATTTAAAGGTTCTCAGTTCTTCAGAGGACCATGGGGCCGATTTTTTGTTTCTCTTGACTTTGTTCTCCTTAAATTGAGCCACAGTGTGAGCAGCAGAGTCAACCTAGTCACTATACTGGGTTACGGCGATATCTTGGTCATCGGAGAGGACTGGTTGAGGACTGGTTGAGAGTTGGGTAAGAGTTCTGTGACCTTATGCCAAGCCCGAATAACTACTGAATGGGGACTTGATCTCGTGGCTGGTGAAGGTTCCTTACCTGAGTTGTGGAATTGGATGGCCGAGTGATCAGTCCATGTTAAGGGCAGAATATTGCTAATGATCAAGGTGGGGCTATTGGAAAATATTCCATCTAGGGCATGACCAGAAGAGAGTGTAGGGCTTTATCTCTAAGTGCTGACTGCTTCTAAAAGCTATTTTTGCATTTTATTTTGAATAATTGATTTCTCGACTTCTAATGATTGGATTTGTGTTGTTTTGGTCTTGTTTTATTTATAAAATGATTCTCACTTTGCCACTGGATTCAAGCTAGCCTGGCTGATGAGGGCTGTTAGCCCAAAACCAGTCCCAGGATTCTTGTTTATGGTCCAGGGAAGACATGGCTTGGCAGTTCTGGCTCCACTATTCCCATGAGGCACAGGGTCAAGACTGATTTGCATATAGCTGTGTCTGAACTGGGGTGGCAAATTGAGCTAAAGAACGATGATGGATTCAACCCAGATCTGTGACTGGGGGTGAGTGTCTGAAAAGTTTCAGCGCTCCGTCCATCATCTCCTTGTGTTTACTCTGGCGGGCACTCATGACCTTAGCAGGGGCCCGTCACTATTACATATAGGGTAGGATTTATTTCTAGGTCCTGATGAAATGCCAATTGAACCTTCAGGCAAATAGGGCATGAAACATGTTATATTTCCCACATACCAGCAATTAGGGCCCATTGAGATCCCAAGATAGTACCCTTGTTTTTACCGTGTCAATGGACCACCACCCCATTAAAACTTCTTAGGTTCCCTTAGACTCTTTTAACCTCACTTCTCTTCACCACCCTATTTTTTGTGACCCCTAACATGCATTCATCTAACGGTGTTTACGGATCAAAAGATCTCCGATAAAGAGCCCCCCAGTTTGTCAGGCATAACAGCGCCGGCTTTACGAGGAGCTTCCTATGATGGAGCATGACACCCTACTGTGTGTGTGAGGGCTCCATGACCAGACCCCTCAGCTCCCTCGAGATCCTGAGCTTCAGACTACTTATTCCACACTGCATAGGGTCGAATGAGCCCCACAAATCCCCATCAAATTCTATATACATTAAAAGTGACTAATACCTGCCACCAATGCTAATCTTGTAGAGTTGGGGGCCTGAAATAGTCTGAATTTACACACTTGTAGGGTGTGATGGTTAGTAGCTGGTTTGGTACTGTCATTTGTAGCCCTAGCAGGGGCAATGGTATAGTGGTATAGTCTGCAGTGGCCTCCCAATGAGGGTCCCTGCACTTAATTTGTTTACAATTTGTTTACAAATTAAGCACTGCCCCCTGTAGGTTGCCGACATATCGATCCAAAACGTAATTAATCAACAAGTCTCATCTGGACGATGCCCACTGCTGCTGACTTTAAATAGAAGCAACTGGCAGAGCTGCCCCAAATACAAGGCATAAGTACTATCCCGGTATTGGGCGTCACCACGGGCTCCGTTCAAAGACAATCTAGTTTGTGACCAGCACGCAGTGGTCTGGACCGGGAAACTCGTGGTTACAAGTATATTGGCCAGTCCAGCTCGCCTTCTATCCTTCCATAAATTACATGAGCACTTGCTACTTAGCTCTTAGAAGTGGGAGAAAGCAGGTATGAGGAGCTATTGAAGAACAAAGTATTATTTAATAATCTATGAGTGTCTATGTTTAGGCTACAGCTTAATGCCAAGTCAACATTCTTTTCCCCAGTGGACGGCATGAACCCGGCACAAAACCTGCTTGTGGGCGGCTCATCATATCAAACATCTTCAAATATAATATGCCCGCCGTTGAATTTTTTTATCATTGCGCACATCACTAGACCTTGGTATTTTATCGTAGTTATCTCCAACTTTGATGAGTACCTAGAAGACAATTGTACTTTTTCATTTATTTACAATATTGCCTCATAAGATTGCTTATGAAAAATGTCTTAATTGCCTGATGCAAAGATTTTCCAGATTTCAACTACTTCGGTATCGGTACAGAGTGTATCATGGATAAATACGCATGTGGAGTCTCTTTTACTCTTAATCTGGTATGGCATGGTAATGTATGGTCATTGTATGGTATGTTACGGTATGGTATGATATGGTATGGTATGTGCTGTAATTGGATGGTACGATACTGTATGGTATGGTATGATATGGGCTGTCATTGTATGTTTTGGTATGGGCTGTCATTCTATGGTATGGTCATTGTATGGTATGTTATGGGCTGTCATTGGATGTTATGGTATGGTACGGTACTGTATGGTATGAGCTGTCATTGTATGGTATGGTATGGGCTGTCATTCGATGCTACGATACGGTTTGGTATGGTATGGTATGGCATGGTATGGGCTGTCATTGGACGCTACGATACGGTTTGCTATGGTATGGTATGGCATGGCACGGTATTGTATGGCATGGGCTGTCATTGTATGGTATGGTCATTGTATGGTATGGCTCAGTATCATAAGTTCTTATTTCAGAGGCAGCTTTTGAAACATTAAATACCATCATTTGCATATTCCCAACAGCCTAGGAACGGATGTTGTACACAAAGGCATCACGTACAACACAAGACGAAGCCCAGTGAGAATGTAATGCTTTCAATTTATAAAACTCCGAATATTTGTGCCATGGTAGTTGCCACGCACAGGGACACTAATCTTGCAATCAATGCTACCCCCTTCCCGCCCCCAGTATTCTCTCACATGCGTGCCCTGAACTCCTCTGCTAATTACTGCTAATTGGCATGTCTGCATATTAAAAGGTTTCTCGGGATACGTGAACCAAGCGTATGTTTTAATTAGTTGCAAAAGCGTGCACGGTGAACTTTTTCAATTAAATGGTGTGAGTGGTGCATGTACGCGAACGATTTTTCTGGCGGACCTCACATACATTTCGATGTTTCCAATAACATGAATAATAATTATTTTTTGAGCAAATGTTAACTTTGTTGTACTACATGAAATGAAACATTGCCATGAAGTGGCCATCACCGGGAGAATATCGGTAAGTGTGAAAAAGTCCTATTAGGGGACTCTTGCACAGTAAAAAAGATCGTGCTTGTTAAACGTTTTATGAAGACTGTGGTAAAACCCCACATCACAGCACGAGAAAATTGTTTCAGTGCAAAACGGTGGTTATAACTATGCTACGTTAAACGTGAAAAGATATTGGGGCAGATTTACAAGCCCCTGGCGTCATTTTTGTGCAGCTGTTGCATCACTTTTTGTGACGCAGCGTAAAAATGCGGCCCATTCACAACGTGACGCATCTAAGATGCGTCACGTTGTAAAGCCCTGCGTCACGTTATACCTGCATCAGGTATAATGTATGCAGGGTAGGCGTTCCAACGCAAAAAAGCCTCTTAGAAGTGACGCAGTAAACTCTACAAGATTTCACTGTGCCACTTCTAGGACGCCACTGCGTCAAATTCTTACACCTGCTTGAAGCAGGCATAAGGAGTGACGCAGCACAATGATGATAGGCCTCCCCCTGCATTGCTGGAGTTGCACCGTGCTTGCGAAACCACTCCAGCAATGCGTGATTTTTGCGTCAACAGATGCGTCAGAAATTCTGACGCATCTGTAAATCCTTGCGCCATGGTGCGCCGTATTGTAAATACGGCGCATCCATAGAGGCACAAGGGTTTCTAATTGTGACGCAGGGGAAGTGACGCATCTTTATAGATGCATCACTTTCTTGTTAAACTGCTCCTTTGTTTCTGCGTGTTATACCAGTTTAAAGCTACATTTGCAGTAATAATGCGATTTCCGGCTGAGGCAGCACAATTAAAGGAATCGTGGCATTAAAGCAGACATCCTGATCTTCCCTTACAAGTGCCACAGTGGGAGCTAGCTGCTGCCCTAAATAAAGTCATTGGAAGATAAATATTGATTCTAAGAATCACAGCAACAAATTAGACACCATATGGACTTGCAGGTCAGTGATGGGTTGATAATCCATTGATGCAGGAAATAAAATACAAGTGTGGAAAGTGTTGTTTTAAATTGAGGAATAGGGGGAGCAGCACAGACCACTGACACCATGAATGTGTGAAAAAGGCCGCTTTATTAAAACAGGTGCACATCATATAAACAACCCTGGGTCATGATACCTCACCTCCTTGGTGACTTACCACAAACCTAGCTATAATCTCAGATCCTCAGGAACCAACCAGGCAGTCATCCCGTGGGTAAGGAAAGCTAAATGGGGTGGTCGTTCTTTCACCTTCCTAGCTGCTAAGGCCTGGAATTCTCTGCCTCTCCATCTGAGGATGGAAACATCTGAGTTGTTGTTCCACAGGAGGCTACAAACATGGCTATTTCGAATTGTTTTAGAATAGACTTTTACTTAGCTTCTATAATTCGGTGGACATATCAGCTGATATGTCTCTCGCTGGGCTGTGATGCACCGCTATGCGCAGCTATGCGCTTTATATACATCCTTATTTATAAATATCCTTATTCGCCTTACTAAACTAAAACCTGGTCAGTGTGACTGCTCTCCTCCCTGCAGCTCCACCACTAAGTGCTGCCCCCGGAGGCCCCAGAGCTCTTGTTGGAGGGTGTTCGAGACCCTCCTCCACCCGCAGGCTCCAGCCTACGCCTCATCCCTGGTGGTCCAGTGGAAGAGCACACTGCTATTCTGCTGTTCTATCTCTATTTCCTCTTCCTCTTTTTCATCATTTTAGGTCTCGCAGAGAGCAGCGCATGCGCTGCTTTTACGAGGCATCAAGTAATCAGCATTACTAGTTAAACTCCACCCTTTGCATTTCTCTTTGCTTCGTCACTTACCATTGGTGACATCTGTCATTGCTCTTCTTAACATGCTCTTTGTTGGCTGGTTGTCCGTCATTTCCGTTTTCTTCCGTTTCTGGCGGAAGCAGCATCGATCAACTACTGTTAACTTGCGTTGCAGGGCGGCATCTTTTAATGTAGGCACGACTTTGTTTTTTTTTCCCATGGCGCCTGGTTCGCGCCCCTCGCTCCTTGTTGTTCTCAGAAAGGAGGCAGGGGTAGGCTCGAGAAGATGCTGTGTATGTGCGTGCACTGTGACATGAGAGGTACAGCGCCTTCTCTGGTGAAGCTTTTCATCAGAACCACACGTTGTGTCAGAGGTTACAAACGAGGCGCTAGAATCCTCTTCAAGCACGTATGTGTTCGGACACATTCTTTTGGGGGGGTGTTACTTAGCATTTTGTTATTGATAATGCTATGATAACTTTTTATATGGTGATTCAACTGCACTGTTGGGGCTTCTAAGCACTCTAAAAAGTGTCCCTCGATGTAATGGTAGTTTAGCTACAGCGGGTGGGGGATGGACTGTGTGATTTCCAGATCACACCCGACACCAGCAGCGAGCGCTTAACGAGATTAAGAGCCTTCTTGCCAATTAACTGCTACGATGTGTTCTACTGGAGCAGGGAAGGAAAAGGTCTCCGTCTCTTGCTTCCTGCCCAGACGAGACGAGGAAGGTGTCTGCTTCTGCTCTGCCGCTGGCAGCTGCCCCATCCACCACCCCTCTTTCTTACTCTTATTCCCTCTCTGTCTAACTCCTCTTCACTTACCGAAAACCGTGACTCAAGAAATGGTTCTCACCCTCTCTTTCTTCCTGCCGTTCATTTGTTCCCCAGTGAAATGGATGCAAAAAAGAAAAAAACTTTTGCTGGAAATGCCGTTTTTGACATTTTTCTATTCCAAAGTGCAGCCTTGGAAATAAAAGGTTCATAATATGAAAAATCAATAATTAAATAAAGCAAGACGAAGTGTTCTTAAAGTGGCCAAATTGGTTTTATTCAAACCCCAAAAACATTAGCATCACTTTACCGAGTTTGCCAGTGAAGCGCTGTCCCCCCCCCCACGCACCCCATGGGGAAGTGCGCCAAACCTGGAGGTACTGCAGTACCTGGTTGATGGGTGGATTGGAAAAAAAATGTGTACGGCGGCTTTGTGTTCATGAATGTGGTCTTTTTAAATCATACTGCTTACATTTTGTAAGCATATGAGCAGTGGACATTGAAATGGGTCATTTCAATGTCCCTGTAGTTTTCAGGCAAAGATACTTGTTGATTACTGCATAAATGTAAAAGCATTACGTTCACCATGTTGTTTCTGCTTACATTTCACATGCTTTATTTAATCTTTCATTCCCTATGAGTGTTTGCTTTTTCCAGGATGTTGTTACCTTTTCCTTTAGGCAGCATATTGCTCTTGCCTAGTGTGTAATTTGAATTGAGTCGCATCCAGTTGGTTATAGCAGGTCAAATTGGATTGTAGTTGAAGGCAGTGTGAATTTCTCTCAGTGGGGCAGTATGGTGTTAAGTGAGGGAGCGGATGTAGCACTGGGGGCAGAGCTGCCGAATTTAGAACTAGGGAACCAGGTTCAGCCTTCATGAACAGTCCCCCCAGACCACTCTCCTGAGGGAGCACATTCCCATGCTAGACCTTAGAAGGCCAAGCAAAACCAGAAAAGCCCTGGTGTCTTAGCACCAGCAGGTGGACGCTAGCAGTGGCAAGTGTGGCTTCACCTTGAAGGCTTGCCCACCACAATCCATACTGAAGTTCACCTCCAGTTTTGTGGGCAGGCCTACGAAGTAGCAGACCCTAGAGCAACAGTGACTCTGTCACTGAGGTCACAGGACCCCTGAGAAGAGCTATCTTTAGGGCGGTGTGACTGGTGTGACTGCAACGGGTGCTGACTGAGTGGGGGCGTTGTATATTATGGTTTTAAAAGCACTTGCTGCCTCCTTCCTGGCCTACGGCAATTTTCGGCAATAATGAAAATGTCATGATAACTCCGGTGAATAAACTACTTCCTAGAGCGAGATTGGAGTTTTGTCTAGTGGAAGTTTTGACTCATGGAAAGATAGCTCAGAGGGTTAATGTGCCTGCTGCAAAGAAAATGTACCATGCCCATCACAAAGTGCATATATTTAAAATAGGTCAGTGGGTTACTGCTTATGTCAGTAAGATCATTTTGCTACTTGCAGTTTATAAGTTAAAATCCTAACAAAGAACAGTGAGCTATTAACTTTCATCTAAGAGCTGCATATAAACTGCAAGGTATAAACTAGAGCTTTATGTTTTTTTCCCTAAGTCTTTGATTATCCTAATATTGCAACAATTGTTCATTTGGATAGAAATAATAATGATTATTAAAGAGAACCCCCAATCATGGTATTAAATTGTCAATTCTGAGTTTGTGTTTCTCCAGATCAATCAATATTAAATTATACTGCCTACTAATATGGTTGTCATGTGACTCCTACACCTTGTAGTCCTTTGTCCTATGTAACATTTTCTATACAGTGATTTACACACGTAAAATTGATTGTCTCTGTATATTGCTGACAACAGAAACTCCATGGCTCGGAAACAAATGGCTTGTGCTTCCACTTTTAAGCATATTTGGGACATTCTGTGATTAGAAACATATCCCACTGTGTGAATTTATTTTAATGTCAATAACGCATATTAATCGTTAAATAATCATGTGTATCCATTGGTTGTATTACATAACATAATAAGCTGTAACTGGTCAGTGAAATGCCAAACAAATACTAAAGATTGGGATGTTTTGCCAATCCTGGCCACACCTCTAACTCCTCCCACTGATCCAATCCTCAGGTTATTCCCGCCCTCTGATTCTCCGCCCACAGTTCCCCTACTTTTTTTTCCCCACTTCGACCACTGGTTCTACACCGTTAGGTACCCGGGACACCACGACCCCCGCGATGCGACCAGTGGGTGGAAAGGCGATGACCCTGTTCGTGCCATAAAAATTTCACCAACACGGCATCAGCATCCCTCCCTCTCCAAACATCCACCCACCCCCTCTAAATTCCTTGAATTCCTGCATTCTCCTCTCTGTTTTTGTTTCTCGGCGGTTTGACCCCTCTTTTTGTCTGCCAAAATCACAGGCCGATACCTAAACATTCACAGCTTGTCCGTACCTCAAAAACATTCGCACACATAGTCCAACACTATACACACACACCTCCACATTCCACCTAGACCCACATGCCTCTTACACACATACAGACCCATGTCACACAAGAGGGAACACATTACACACAGACATCTTTTCCACATATCACACACATCCTACGGGAAAACCCTCACAACCTTTACACACACCAACACACTTTCTACATTCCACTACACCCCTCACATATAAAAAGCACAGCACTCATATGCACAGGCTACAGATTCTTCACAAGTAGACCTTTCCCACATGCCCCACAATCTTTCCGTCAGCCATCACACACCAGATTGGGTTTCCTGAAGACACGGCGAAGGCCCAGAAATATGTTGCTATTTGAGTATACTGGCAAATAAATAATACAGTGTCACAACTTAGGGGCATGATTCCATATTACAATGGCCATCTGTCCAGTGATCTCATAATAGGGCTAAAAATCTAAGCAGACACCATCAAACAAAGGAGCATTTTACAATGCGTTTTGCTACTGACTGCTTGTGATGCAAAACGGGACAAATAGGACTGTTCTTTTTGCTTCCTTGGATGTATGTGTTTATGTGCTGGTAGTTGTATAGCGCAAATTTAGCTCAAGAGCAACAAAACAGTGAACGAGGGCATGCCCCCCTGGGAATGCAATAATTGGGAGAAGGTCAAATGTGTGCACTGTCAGGTCAGCAGAGGTGCTCCTTGAAGATGTGTGTCTTCAGCTTTTTTTTTAAATGTAGCAGAGTTGGTACTGATAGGATATCAACAAGCATTTACAATGCAATAGGTCTCGCATTTATGCGAGTTTAAGCTATTGCCATTGTAAATGACAAAGCCTTTTATTTATGTTTTAAATTCGAAAAGAAAAATAAAAGGCATTGTTATTTGCAATGTCAATGCTCAAAGTAGCATACATTTTCAAAACCAACACAAAGATAAAAGGTTTGTCATTTACAATGCCAATAGCTCAAACTTTTGCAAATGCAAGACCTATTGCATTGCAAATGCTTGTTTCTTTTTATTGCTTTTTTATTTTTATTGTTTTTACTGCTTGACCTTTCTTGACCTGTCCCTTCCTTTTCAACCTCTCTGCTTTCTCTTTATTTTTATTTGCTCTCGCTGTTTTCCCCACACTTTTCCCCTGCCGCTGCTGCACCTGTGGCCCCTCCACCTCCAGTGTGTCCTTCCCACCTCCCAAGCTGACCCACCCTCCTGCCAATTCCTACTTAATGATGGCTGCTGGCTTTCCAAAGTCAAGCCCATCTGCGCCAGTCCACGACCCAACCGTAAGCAGCGCCAGGGACCCTGGTCCTCCAACCTCTTAACGCCGAACAACACCCATATCCTGTCTATACTGCCACCGCACCTTCATCCACCTTCATCCACCTCCTGACCTCAGCAGCAACCCCCAGCCTTACGGACCTCACCACTCACAAGCCTCTCAACTGCATCCTGCTCAACGTATGTTCCCTACACAAGCATGCCAAAGAACTCTGGGACCTCCTCAACACCGTCTCGCCCGAAGTTACCTTCCTCACAGACACCTGAACCAACACCACCTCTGCACCTGACATTGCTACCGCCATTCCTGACAGATAAAAGATCCTGTGAAAGGACCACCCCAACCGCCCAGGAGGAGGCCTCGCCATCCTTCACAATAAGACCCTCCGCATGATGACCACCACCCCGGATGACACAATGACCCTCATGGAGCACCTCCACTTCCAGATCCAGACCAACCCTCAAATGACTCACTACTGAACCCTCATCTGCAGGCCACACGTTCCATGCTCCTTTCACTGATGCCATCACCAACCTCAAGGCACACCACACCTTTGCCTCCACAGACCACATCCTACTCAGAGACCTAAACTTCCACTTGGACAACCACGACAACCCAAATACCACCTCCCTCCTAGAAAACCTCGCCACCATAATACTGAAGCACCTGGTCACCGCACTCACACACACAGTGGGACACAGACTCGAGCCAGTGTTCACGGAAAGAAACAGCGTCTCCTATGATCACACCACAAAACTCCTCCGGACAGTTCACCACCGCATCCACTTCTCTTCTTCACCGGGAGCCAATTAAGGGCTTCCAGGAGAGGCGACATACGTGTTCTGGAGTTAACCATAAGAATAGCTCTGGCCGCAGCATTCTGCACAACCTGCAGCCAATTGAGCAAGTACTCAGGGAGCCCCAGATACAAGATGTTCACATAGACCAGCCTAGATGTGATCAAGGCTTGCACAACGATCTTACGGGATTCCATCGGTCGGTGAGGAAGGAAGTTCTTTACCATTCTTATCAGGCCGAAGCCGGTGCCGGCGACCGCTTGATTTTGGGCCTTCATAGTAAGACTCGAGTCCAGCTTGACTCCTAGATTTTTAACCATGTTGACTGGGGCTGAAGGAGGAGACATATCACTGGGCCACCATTCATTCCAGTCCTCGTTTGGGGAGCAACCGAAAAAAACTATTTCGGATTTTTCTGAATTACATTTGAGCTGGTTCCGTCGTAGCCACGCGATGACCTCAGTTAGACATTCTTTTATCTCCCATCCGCGAAAGCACGCTCCTTTATCGCAGGTGAACAGAAGTTGCATATCGTCGGCATAGGAAATAATCTTTGCGCCATGCTGCTCTGCCAAAAGCGCAAGAGGGGCCATATATATATGAAAAAGGGTGGGGCTCAAGACGGAGCCCTGCGGGACCCCTACTTGCATTGAGGTGATAGTAGCTGAAAATGGTGGAGACCAGATTTCCTGTTGCCTCTCCAAAAGGAAGGAAGCAAACCAATTGTACACTGTACCCCCAACCCCACATTCTTCCAACCTATGCAGAAGCCGGTCATGGGGCACGGTGTCAAAGGCCGCAGTCAGATCCAGCAGTATTAAGACGGCGCTGCCCCCTTTGTCCATTTGAGCTTTAATAGTTTCAGAGACCTCCAGTAAGGCTGTTTCTGTACTAAGAGAGGCTCTGAAGCCTGACTGGCTATCATGGAGCACATTGTTATCTTCTATGAAGTCTGTTAGCACGGGGTTGACGTACTTCTCCAAGACCTTCTAATAGAAAGGCAGCAAGGAGATGGGCCTGTAGTTGAATGCGATTGCAGAATCGGCTAAAGGCTTTTTCAACAGCAAAATAATTTTGGCCCTTTTCCAACAACTGGGTACTGTTCCATGTCCAAGGGAAGAATTCAGAACTGAATTGATTGCCGGGTTTAGAGGTTCCGCAATCTTTTTCAGACTCCTTGCTGGGCAGGGGTCGGACGGAGAGCCCGACTTCAAGGTGGTCATAATATCCAAAGATTTTTCTAGGGAGATGGGAGGAATAAGGGAGAGTGCACAGCTTGACCTCGGCGGCCGGACACCCAATGGTGTATCCACTTCGGGAGAACCCGTAGGGGCAAATGATTGTTGGATCAGATGGATCTTGTCATGGAAAAACCATGCCATCTGATGGACCCGAATAAGGGTAGGAGTAAAGACCTTACTTACAGCACTGGAAGATGTGAAATCTTTAACAATTTAAAATATTTCTTTACTTTTATTCGCCGCCCCATTTATTTTTAAGGTAAATAATTTTTTCTTTTCAGCCTGGACATCGTTATAATAGGCTTTCAAAGCTTGCTTGTAAATAGCTCGGTCCGTGGAATTGTACTTGGTACGCCAGACTCTCTCTAGGCGCTTGCAGGCACTTCTGCTTTCCCTGAGTGTCACTGTAAATCACGGTGCGGAGGCACGGTTGCTTGTGCCATTCCGCGTTTTCTGAGGAGCCAATACCCTCACCTGATCTTCAAGCCATTGCTCCAGACCAGGAGCATCAATACTTGGTCTAATGTATGACCCTTTACATGGGTGGGGTTGTGAATATACGGGGTCAGGCCTAGGATCGCTAGAGATTCCCGTAGCCGAATAGCCTCAGGGTCTGAGGACACATCCATATGGACATTAAAGTCTCCTAACAGGAGACAATGCCTGTATTTCACTGAGATGGAGGATGTGACTTGGGTGAGTGACTCGGTAAACGTTCCCACCAGACCAGGTGGCCTATACACCAAAATGCCCGCAATGGATTGGTGCTCCGATATAGTAATCACAAAACTGAGGCTTTCTGCCTCAACGATATCCTGAGCCAGAAGAGTGGAGCAGGACAGTGACGCTTTAAAAATAATACCCACTCTGCCCCCTTTTCCTACAGGTCGATCCTTCCTCAAATACTGATAGCCCAATTGAATAGCCCCTGCTATTGTTGGATTAGAGCCGTCATTCAGCCATGTTTCGGTTACAAACATGACATCGGGGCTGGACTCCACTAATAGATAATACAATTGAGCTTCATGTTTTTTTATAGAGCGGGTGTTCAGGCGAAGAAACTTTAGCAAGTTGTTCTCGTGTGTACCCAGATCCCAAAGTGGGCCCTTTCTTGCCGTGATCACGCTACCACCCCTCTGATTAGAACCCAAAGGGTCCGCTGCCCAGTTGCACCTATGGCAAACAGCGGACGTCTCGGTCAACCTATTCGCACCATTCTGACAGCATCCCTTTCCCTGGCCTCTGATGTCAAAGATTTCAGCTTTGCTATAAACCACAGACTTCCCCGGTTGGGCCCGGACCCCCGCAGCATTTCTGGCTCCGGACTCCTCCGGGACGCTGGCGGGCACAGACGGGCTTGCCTTAGGAGCGCCTTCGGCGTGCCAGCGGCACGCCCGCTGTGCGCTAGCGCAGCGTCTCGTTTTGTAAGCGCCAGGTCTTAACAACTAGACCGCGCTTCGAAAGACATTCAGATGGATCCCATCCGAATCCAGAAAAACTGTCACACACTCTCTCATTAGTAGGAAACTGGACTATGGCAATGCTCTATACACCGATTTCAACAAGAAACTCCTTCGTATACTCCAGGCCATCCAGAAAACCACAGCTAGACTGAGCCTCTGCATCCTCCGCCGCAGCCACATCACCCAACACCTTCGCGATCTCCACTGGCTTCCAGTTGAAAGAAGAATAACCTTCAAACTCATCACCCATGCATATAAGGCCCTTCACAACACCGGACCAACATACCTGAACAAACGCCTCTCCTTCAACCCACCCAAAATACACCTCCGATCAGCCGACCTCTCTTTAGCCACCATCCCACGCATCTATAAGGCCAGAACAGAAGGAAAATCCTTCTCCTACCTCGCAGCCAAGGCCTGGAAAGACCTACCCCTCTACTTCCACCTCTGGCTATCCCCCACACTGCACCAGTTCAGGAAGGACCTCAAGACCTGGCTCTTTGGATGACCCCCGCACTATACTGAGCCCGCTCCCCCAGTGTCTTGAGTCCCTCGTCGGTGATTAGCTGCACTTTACCAACCCTGATTGATTGATTGACTATACAGAATTATTCACCTATGTTAAGTACCCCCAAGATTAAATGTCCTTCCCTCCCACAATAACTTAATCCAGTAAGTCTCTACCTCCTCATGTGTTGATCTTATGCCTCTGAGACCTTTAAACTCCACTCCAGCTTTACTGCAACTTTTAACCTCTAACTATCTTAACTTCTTGGCTCGTCCAGGCATGCGCTTGTCTACCCGTTATCTTGCAGCCTGGATTGCCTTTGTCAAGAACAATAAACTGCAGAAACCATGCCAACTTCTCAGTCAACTGCTCCTGCATATGCTTCAAAGAAACCGCCATACATAATTAATACCACTCCCTGCACACCTGTTCCAGGCAAAGCCTTCCCTTGAATAACACATTATCAAAATTATGCAGACACTAGCCACTAATTTGAGGTATGGTAGGCTGGGCAAGAACACTACTGTCCTAGTACCAGCCACTGTGTCACCAAGACAAAATGGTAGCTGGTCATCTCAAAATTACTGCTTAAATACCCCGGGCTATAAAATAGCACAAACCACCAGCAGTCTTCGGACTGCTTCATTTCCCCAATAATCCAAGGTGGCAGACATCACTTTGGTTGGTTGCCCCCAAAACCCTATTGTCAGCTGTGCCTCACTGGGCTGGCATATTTTGAGACTCCGTGACACCACTTGTTCTTCTGAAAATTCAGCCGCCCTTCTGAAAATTCACCTGCCCTTCTGAAAATTCCACTTGACCAGTTGAAAATGGATTATGCTGGAGAGTTGAGAAAGACATTCCTCCTCTCTCTTCATTCAAGTTGTACTTTAGTTGCCAGATGCAGTTGTGCCCAAACCTGTCTCTCAGCGATCTCTCTAACTGGCGCTGCTGGGGGGCAGGAAATGTTGTCAAGAATCGGCAAGGCAGACTAAGTAGCTCCAAAGGAAAGGGGAAAGGCCAATACCTCTGCTGCTTATATATTAAAGGATGAGGATAGAGGTGAGGCACACCAAGCTGAAAGCAACATGGTGATGGTGTAGGATTGATGCAGCGTAGACCAAGACACCAAAGGACAACTGTTTTTCATGGCATCTGAGGTGGATCGGAAACATCTTTGTCCTCCAAAGCCCCTCAACCCTCTCCTCCCTGGTTAGGTCTCAGGATTCCCTGACAAAACCCTGGAAAGCGGTCAGGTAAAGGGAACAGGCAAAAAGAAAGGAAAGGGGTGCAATGCAGGTAAAGCTAGCATGAGAAGGCCCTCTTTGGAATATCCTGATTCCTTCTGAGTAAGTTATTATGACCAAGCTACAATTAGTATAAATTATACCAAATTGTTAACCAGCAATCCAGTAGCCTTGCAGAGTAAAATAAATACAAACGTATGAACTGACAAGGAGATATGCTAATTAACACCTCAACAATGGTTGATGGCTTTAACTGGAAAACAGTAAGTGCAGGTACTCATCAACTTGAGCATTAGGATTGGAGGTGGGGCTATAAGGCTAGGGGTGGAGCTAAGAGGTGAATATTTCAATGGATCAAGATATTCTTGATGTGCATGAGAGCGAGATATTTATGCAATTTGAGGAGTATTCTTGTTGTCTATGCATACACAAAAATGATACATCTAATCTGTTTCTAAAATATACAGACTGCTTCTGCATTTATGGCAAACAAAGGTCACTCAATATTGATTTAGGGCCTGGCATACTGTAAGAACTTGGGTTGTTAGAAAAGGGGGTTTGCTACACACCCAAATATCATTAACCCCTTCCCTGCTCATGACGGAACCACTCCGTCATGAGCCACGGGCGCCGTGTGCTCATGACGGAGTGGTTCCGTCATGCTGCGGCCGTTGGCGGCCGCTCCGCAACCGCGGCACTGATTACCCGCCTGTGCGGGCAAACAATGCAAGTGGGCGGAGTCGTGATGGAACCACTCCGTCATGAGCACAGCTCGCCCGTGACTCATGACGGAGTGGTTCCGTCATGAGCATGGCGGCGCCGAGCTGACCCCAAACCCCCCCAGCGCCGCGGCGGAATTCGTGCCGCGGCGAAGGGGTTAAATAAGTCTTAGTTGAATCCCCTGGTAGCTATGGAACAGTAACTAAGTAAAAACACAACACAGGAAAAATATCAAACCAATTTAAAAAATAGAGTACATTTTAATAAATGTAATGACACCAGAACAACAAAAATCCATTAAGGACAACTGGGGATATGAGTCGTTAAATGTATAGTAAAAAATAGCACCAAAGCATTGAGCACCAACAACAGTCAGCATGCCGCAGGTCCTAATTGTGATTTGAGGCCAACAGCAACGGAGCAAGTATTAGATACAGAAACACTTGATTCCACCTGATCCGAAAATCTTCAATGAGGCATGGCAGCCAGCTGTAGACAAACAGAGCTCTGTGTACTTGGATATCCATTGGACGAAGTCTGGACAACGCTATTGGTTTTGTTGACAAAAACTCAGAGCGGAAGAAATTCAAATTTTGCACCCATGCAAGTCCTCTCATTGGCCAGATAATTTTGGCACCTTTGGCCAGTCAAGAGTTTTTTATTCATAACTTAGTCACTTTTTTTGAGCTCATATTCCTTCAGCAGGGCAAGGCTGCATGTTGTAGACGAAGGGCCCTCCATGAGGCTGAATACCTTCTCTGCGAGGTCCTGCTAAATCCGATTTGCCACTGCAAAAAAAGCTCTGATCAGCAGAAACCTGAAGCATTAGCCCAGAAGCAACGTTCCTTGGCTGGATCAAGTTGTCAGTGTGTCCAGGTCCTCTGGAGGTCTTTGGAGCCAAAAACTATCTGAGTCTCTTCAAAGAAGTACTATATCAAGCAACTGTCTATAAAATGTGTGAATAATTGCAAATATCCCTACTGATCAGATAAAGCCATTCTGTGCACATTTTTACTTGTAATCACAGTAAAGAATATTTTCCAAAATCCAGAGAAGGACCAGGGACTAGAGCACATTCCATGCTTTCAGTAATCTTTATACAGCCACAATTACTGTCAGTAACAACAGTACCCAGGAAGAGAGACAAGCTCTATTGTTGTCACACCACAGTCCATCTGAAGAATTAAAGTTAACAGCTGGCAAAAGGGACAAGGAACACCCAGACACGGAGAGGAAACGTGGTATGTAACATGATGGTTTACTTTCTCCTGCTAGTTTTGTTAACCCTTTGATTTCTTATGTTTTGTCTCTTTTGCCACATTGGAAGCATGAAAAGTTGGGCCCGTTAGGATTCAAACCTATGGCCATGAAATCAAACATATTTCTAGAGTAGATACACTAATCAACTGAGCCACCTGACGCTGCATATTTCTGTTGATTCTCTCACCATTTTCACTGTCTCTTTTACTTCTTTTTAGGTCGAGCTTTCAATACCACTTGTATATGCTTTAGTATATACTTCTTTGTTGGCTTGCTGCTTTTCATTAGGTTGTGTCATTGTCCTTTAAAAATCCTTGCTTGCTAGTGGTCAACCTTTCCCATGTACCCCTCCTTTTCAATCCATAGAGCAGTACCCCGGGACTTGTACCCTTCCATTTGTCTCATTGCAACATCTGTTGAGGGACTACTTTTACTTTCCTCTAAGAGCATTTGACCAGAGCACTGATGTTTTCAGTGCTTCGAGGTTAGTTTCAGTAAGCAGGGCTGTAAACAATGTTTTTATCTTGTTACATTTGCTGTGCATGAAAAGACAGAGGTCAAATGTTAGAGGCTGTTTTCCGGGGGCTTGTTTCACCCTCACCGCTGCCTCTGCCACTTTCAAGCACTCGAGCTGCCCCGGCCACCATGTTAACTGCTGTGCACACTGACTGCTGGGACATGTAGTCCCTCATGTGTTTTTAAAAAAACCTTCTTTTGTGGCACCAGTGCTGGGGACTACATGCCCCATCGTGCCCAGCAGGGACTCGCTTCTCTGCTGACCTCACCGGCTGGATGCAATGGTGTTTGTTTTGTTCAAAGTTTTGTTCTTGTCGTTGCTGAGTTTCACCCCTAGGAGGGGCGTGGCACTGTAGGTTAACACCATACTAACAAGCAGAAACAGTGAGCAAGGAGCATGAGTAGTCCTTCTTTGTCAAGCTACTAGTCCTCCCAGGGCAGCTGCGCTGGGAACAGTAACTAGAGCTATGGCCTCGCAGCCCGGCCTAAGCCTTAGGAGACCTGAGTCAGGACAGGGCTGGTGCTCGCTGGCTTAGGGGCTCAGGCTGGAGCTCGCTGAGTTGATCAAGACCCCAATGGTGAATAACATGTCTCCTAAGTCCTAAGTTACAAAACTGGTCAGATCACACCACCCGTGCAGACTTTTCCAGGGGACCCAAGAATAATGCCCCGGTTACTTACCGGTAATCTTCATTACTCTGAGTCCTAGTCTTCCTCACCACAGTAATTACTAATGAGCATTCTGTTCCTACAGAAACTCCAAGCAAAAGTTAACATACTAGCCTCCCTATCCCTCCAATATGGCCCCCAGTGGCAACCACCAATCACATAAAGGATACAAGATCCACACCACGACCTGTAAACCAAAGCCGTGCACATGAAGCCACAACAGAGGGCCGGGAGGGAAGGGAAACTATACTGTGGCGAGGAAGACTAGGACTCGGAGTAATGAGGATTACCGGTAAGTAACATGGGCATTACCTCCTCGTCCGTCTTCCTCGCCACAGTAATTACTAATGAGCAGATACCAAAGCAATATCAGCTTCATGGATAGGAAACACAGCCCACACACGGAAGGCAGTACAACAAAAAAAAATGTCAGTGACAACAACGGAGAGAGACACCATCTCAAGAAACCACTGAGCATGGAACCAAAGATGCAAGGTAACAGAAGCACCAACCTCAAGCCGGTAATGAGAAAAGAAGGCATGAGGGGAAGACCAAGTGGCCGTCCTGCAAAATCTCCCATGGAAACAACCTGGAAGGCGGTCCAAGAAACAGCAACAAAATGAGTAGAACGCCCCCGAATCGGACGAGAGGGAACCACCGACTCAAGCAACAGACACCAAAAGGAGAGTCGCCCAAATCCATCGATTGAGAATGGAAGAGATGGCAACAGTCCCCGACGGGTCAGATAAAAATGACAAACAATAGGCCACCACAGAAAAAGAAGCTGTGCTAGACAAATAATACACCAAGGCTCGCTACACAACCAAAAATGTGCAAAGGAGTCAACAGGAAGCACCACCTCTGCCGACCAACTAAATAAAAACACAAGCAGGCACAAAAGAAGGAAGAGCATGCAGGAGCACCCAAACCTTCACAACGTCAAAAACAGCAAGTCCCCCTACACCAACTGACCAAAGAGAACCCCCTGCAACGCACTCAACACCAACGGAAGGTCCCACAGGGCGGAGATAACACAGGACGAGAGCGTAGAAGTGCCAGAGACGCGAAAAGACGAGGCTTCAAAGGCCCCACAGACACAAATGTGAGACCATGAAAAAGCTCTAAAGGTAGCCCCCTCAACATGGAGGGTAGAAAGGGCCAAGCCCAACCAACACCGACCCCCTAAAAAATATCCAGGACCCGATCAGGAGCCAAACCATAGTGCAGACACCAAATAGCAAAGGAGACACAATGCGTAGCGAAAGACAATAAAAGCAGAGGGGGGCCCGCACACCAGGGTAAGACCCGCAACTCCAAATGAACAACCATTCCGGAGCAGGGAACACTGCACAAGAGCCAACACAGAAGGAACACAGACCGGAACACCGGAAGAGGAGCCAGAGTGCCCATCAACTGGAAACGAAAGAAACGGCAACGTCCAACCCGGACGCAACGCCATCTCCAACAACAGAGGAAACCACAGGGGGGGCAAAGCCAACCCGGAACCACTAGAGGCACCAAGGCCCCATCATACCCAAGCTTCAGCACAATCACCGGAATCAGGGAAACCAGAGAAAGGCATACAACAGGCCCCTAGGCCACCGGAAGGATATCGCATCCCTTCTCCAAGCCCATGGAAAAGGCATAAATGAGTAGAAACAACTGATCGTGGCATGGACTGAAGACGCAAACAAGACCACCATCGGACACTCAAATCACCACTTCAGCGGCTGGAATATCATCCAGAACAGATAAAAAGACCCCCATGGAGGGAAAGATCCCGTACAGACAGTCTGCCATCACATTCCCCGGATTCGGGTGAGAAACCGCAGACAGGGAGGCCAACCACGACCCCGTCTAGGAACAATGGAGATGACAGAGGCAACTGAGGGAACGAACATTGTAACCCCCCCTAAAGAGAGAAGCAGAACATGATAAAATGAGAGTACGTCCGGACACCAACATGGCGAACCTCCAGCAAGGCAGTAAACGTCAAGCGACCAAACTGAACAGCCTCCAGCTCCCTGCAAACAGAGAAACAAGAAAGCAGAGCCACCAACCACCAGCCTCGCATCGAAGATTCATCCAAATTAGCCCCCCCCCCCCCAGGCTAACAGATAGGCACTCGCAGTGACCATCCGAGAGGGAACAAACAGAAACGGACGACATCTGAACAGATGACCGACACCCAGCCACAACCCAAAACTACCCTCACCAGGGCAGACACAGGAACCCCCAAATCGAAATCCAGACCATAGTGGTGCCAATGAGAAAAACAATATAACTCACCATAAGAGACAAAGGGAGAGGAGACCAAGGCACCACCAACAAGTAGGCGGACAGTATACCCTGACCCCCAACCAAAGTCACACCGGAGGGCAAGTCCCCGACACCAGGGACCGAAAACTGACGTCAGAGGCAATGTCAGCGCATGATGCATGTACACCAAACCCAACAGCGTCCCAAGCGAGCCCCAATGTACATCCAATCCAGAGAAGGAACCAGGAATCAAGAGAATCCGTGACCCACGAGGACTAGGTAACTCTCACGGACATGGAGCATTGCCCCAGAGAAAGAAGCAGAATCAACCAAACAACCAGGTAAGGAAGACCACAATCCCCCTCCCATGGAAAAGCCCAACCAGAGGTGCCAGAACCGCAGCAAAGACACGAGGGGAGGAACACAGGCCAAAGGGCAAAACAATACAAGAGGTCAGAAGGACAGCGACATGAAGAGAAGCATCCTGCAAACCGAAGGAATCCAGAAAATGAATGAACAGAGACAGCAACACCTGCAAGGAAACCAACTGGAAATTGACGGGATCAAAACATTAATCCAACCAAGGTAGATCCACCACCGGACATAGGCCCCCGTGAGATATCCCACCAGGAAGAAGAACAAAGAATACACCCGTCCCCCGCCGATCCACAGGCATCAGAACAATAGCGGCACATACTACAAGGCAGTGTACGCACCCAATAGTGCCTCCAATCATAGAGCGACCCAGGGGTAATGGGTCACCCGATACAGTCTGGGGGAGACAGGAGGAAAACAAGGAGAAAACCTGTCAACACCACCAGGAGAGCCCAGTTGACCGACACAGTTCGCATCCAGCCGATCACAAAGAGAGACAGCCGAGCCTCCCACAGGACCCACACCTGGAGCAACGCTGAGGTAGCAGAAGTGGATGAAGAGGTGGCAGGGAACCGGGACTAGTCAGAGGAAGAAGTACCCCGGCCATGGCCAAGACCACAAAAGGTCGGAGGAGCCTGCCCACGACGAGCAGGAGCAAGTGCAGAACCACTCATCAGAACCACCAAGTGAGCACAAAAAGGCGAACACCAGAAAGAGAAAGGCACAGATTCAAAACTCTCAGTGCACCATCGGCCCTCCAAGAATGGAACTACAACCGGCGTTAGCGCATAGCACCTGGTATTACCAGGCTGCCGCCCAACCAGACACCAACCAGGCGCGGCCTTTAACTTCTGAGAGCAATCGAGATCAGGTGTGGTATAGGTCAGAATGGGCATAGGCTCAATGGAGTCAAAGGAAACGAAAGAAAGAAACCGCCCCCATTATCCCATCAGGGAGAGAGTGGGAAAACGTCCACGCCCAGTCCAACATCCACCATAACAGAGGCAGGAAACCTAACTGCAAAGTCCTGCAAGGGATAACGTTTACTCAGAAACTGGGGTAAATTATTATTATCAACATCTTTCCATTCAGCCTCCAACACCCTCAAAACAGATGAGTAGAGAGGCTACAACACGGGCTCCGTACGTCGAAATTGCGCAAAGAAATGAGAGACCTCCACAACCACCTCGGACTAGGGAAACAACAGGTTGGAACGGATGTGTTGAAGAATATCCTTAAGATCCGTCCCCTGCACAAAACGACCATTTAGGTCCACATCTTCCTCTCTCTGAGTCATGGGAAGGACCCAGAACACATCTGGCCCTTTCGGGAGGCGGAAGCGAGTCCTGAACATGCAAGGCAGCCGCCACCGCAGTAATTGACATTTGCTGTATCAATGCAAGGTAAGGGACTGAGTCCTGAGAACCAGAAGAACCCTCCGTGGCCGCAGAATCCAACACAGCATCAGCCTCCATAGTTGACAAACAAAGAATGACCAGCAATATCACTGCGGCAAGTAGGAGTACTCAAAAGCGTACCATCACCATGGAAACTAGAGAAAATAGCCCCAGGCCGGGAGCGGCATGCCCCAATGTAAGCATGTCACAGCATGATCGCAAGAAGCAGCGCAGTAAACCAAGCGCCAACCCCTACAGACGACAGCAAGAAGTCACGCCCCACCATAAAGCGGAGAGGAAGAGGGAACTTGCGTGCAAAAGGGAGGCCCGAAAAGCAAGGTACGTCGAGTCCGCTAAAGCAGGAATCTGTAGTATACAAAATGAGAGGGGCATGCGGGAGAAGTGAACTTGTATGCGACCCACCAGCACGACCGGGAGGGAAGTCAATAACACGCTCTGAGTTTGCATAAGTGCAAGTGGTGAAAACCACTAATGCAGGGCCCTAGAAGTCCCCGCGAGGCAAGCGTTAAGAACCCATATGCGTTAGCACGACCGGGAAACAGAAACACACACTGTAGCGGAAGCGGATACAAACCGCGAGTGAATGCAGCCCCTCTGCCATGCCTTAATACATGACCGCTAGCAGGAATTGAAACGCCATGGCTTCAATCAGGGAGGCGTGTAGTGAAACGCGCAGTGGACCCAGAAACCACGCCGTGTCTGCCTCAAGCAGAACGGCGGCATCAGGAGGCACCAATAAACATGCTGAGTCCGCCAGAGCAGGACTCTGCAACATGTTTAATCAAATCCAGGCACCCAGACAAGATGCCGAGTCCGCTAAGGCAGGACTCGGTGTCTGTAGCAGATATCATTACCGGCACGTAAAGCAAGACCCCGCGAGTCCACTAAAGCAGGACAGGGGAATATGTATAAAGTGCCCAACAAGAGGGGACAAAAACGGGGCTCAAGAGTCCGCTAAAGCAGGACCGCCGCCCCCAACTTACCTGTAGAACAGGAACATGAACAACACTCGGAGTAGTGCAGAAACAAAAAAACAGGTTGTGGTGTGGATCTTGTATCCTTTTATGTGATTGGTGGTTGCCACTGGGGGCCATATTGGAGGGATAGGGAGACTAGTATGTTAACTTTTGCTTGGAGTTTCTGTAGGAGCAGAATGCTCATTAGTAATTACTGTGGCGAGGAAGACGGACGAGGAGGTAATGTTATTTGTGGTCAAGATGGCGAATAACTTATGGAGAGTAAAATGGAACAGTATTTGGTGCTTAGCAGGAATTTCTTGTCATCTTTCCATCATTTTTTGAGTGTTTTGCCAACTCTGATCATTCTGATATTATCCAGTGGAGAGTGGCCATAGGAAATCAACGCTTTGAGGCAAATTAAATCACTGAGTTCCCTCCAGGTTACTGAGTAATTTTGGGCAGCATGGCAAGTGCATTGCTGTGAGGTGCTGGGCATTCCCCTTTAAATATGTATATTTACTTTACCTGACTCAATGCAGGGGAGGAGCTGTCATTGGTGCAGCAGGTGCAGTAGCACTGGGCCCATCGAACCCTGGCAATTGATGTATTTTACTTCCGCAACACCAGGACAATTCCCTTGTTTGTGCTAGGGCATTTTGTGACCCTGCAGATTTAATAATCCTCGTACAGAGGCCAAACATGGCGAGCCGAGGGCCGAGATTGCAATATATATATGTGCTTCTGTACTTTCAGCCCTCCCCTCCCTCCTGTCCCCTTAAATATGGATCTCGGTGGGGCGAACGCTCTATGTTTACACACACATAGCAGGCCCTTGTTAGGCGATTGAAGCTGCAGTCTGAGTGCTTTAATTGGCGGGCAGGACATAGGAGGATTACCTACGCTTGGCAACTTACATCAGAAACGAGTCTCTTTGTGTGATAATAAGCAGGCAGCCAGGAAAATGTGAGCTTCAGCTAAGAAGAACTACTGTCTAAAAAGGACGGGTGTGTTTGTGTTTTTATTATAAAATCACACTCTCAACTATTGTGCCACACATTTTTGTGAACCAAGGTCTTATTGTGTATTGGGTGCACGGTTTCAGCGGGTTAATGCACCTGTAGCAAAGAACTGTGGGGAAAAAAGCAGCGAAAATTACATCGCCCTATCTACAAGGGGATGCTAACATGCATTAGCGCATGTTAACACCCGTTTTCCAAGGTGCCTCGCTTTGCATCTCTAATGAAATGCAAGGTGGGCATCACTGGGCAGTACTCCTTGTAAATTATCGCTGATGTGCAAATCGCGATATTTACAAGGAGGCCCACGCATTTTTGCAGATGTTAGTTTTTGGCGAAAACCGCGCCAAAAACGTCTGCAAAAATGCTAACTTAGGTATACTTACCATTGGGGTGGATTATGCTGTTACGACCACAGGGTCGTATCAGCAAGGTTATCGCCGTTTTCCATCGAAGATCGCTGAAAAACCAGCGATGTTCGATGGAAAACACTGCGGTACATATTATCAAGCGGCAGCGATAATTATCGCGGGCCGCTGTTAGCGAGAAAATATTTATCGTCGGCAAATATCGCCATGCTATCACTGTATCAACAACGCATAGCGCAATGGCAATAATTTTCCAGCGATAGCTGTGTTTTCCATGGAACATCGCTGTTTTTTCAGTGATGTTCCATAGAAAACGGCGATAACCTTGCTGATACGACCCTGTGGTCGTATCAACATAATCCACCCCCAATGGTCAGTATACCTAAGTCAGCATTTTTGCACACGTTATTTTTTGGCGAAAACCGCGGTTTTCGCCAAAAACTAACATCTGCAAAAATGCATGGGCCTCATTGTAAATATCGCGATGTGCACATCAGCAATAATTTACAAGGAGTACTGCCCAGTGACGCCCACTAGAGATGCAAAGCGAGGCGTTGGGAAAAAGGGTGGTAACATGCGCTAATGCATGTTACCATCCCCTTGTAGATAGGGCGATGTCTTTAAAAGCCAAAAAAGCGGCGAAATGGCCCTTGATAATATGCCCCCACTATCGCTGGAAAATTATCGCCATTGCGCTATGCGTTGTTGATACAGCGATAGCATGGCGATAATTGCCAGCGATAGCCGGAGATAAATAATTTCTCGCTAAGAGAGGCCAGCGTTAATTATCGCTGCCGATTGATAATATGCCCCTGTGTACTTCTGTTAAAATCATGGCGGAGAGAACTACGCTTTAATTTTTCACTGCCAAAAGGAATTCCAGTTCATGAATGAATGCATTATTAGATTGGTTATTAAAAAAGATCTCACACTTACATATGAGATTTAAAAAAACACAATATTAAAAAAAACAGCAAACATAATGAAATGTGAATTCTGTAAAGGGCTTTGCATGGGTTCTTCTGAAAAGAGGCTGATGACCCACTTTATTGAGTTAAATGCTGTATGCAAGCTTAATTTTGTCGCACATTGATGGGACAGCCTCAGCTTTTTATCCTTCTCAAATCTAAGGGCAGAGCTCCATTCGGTTGAAAATAGTAGCATTGATTTGTTTGTGTGTGTTTACAGAATCTGTCACAGGCACTTTTCATAGGGGTTTGCCTGTAGGGGCGGTGCCAATTCAGGCAGGAGCGAGTGATGATCTGGTCAGCAAGATGCAGGTGAAGCTAAAGGGCATCAGAGGGCTTTATCAATGAGGCCCATGGAGAGATGGTCCTGACTTGGAGTATTAACCAAGCACCATAATGCCATTTACTAAGTGCGTACTATAAATATTACTTTGGTATCCTTTTGCACCCGGTGAGGTTCGTTACCAGTCAGGTATCGCCGTGCTACAGGTTTGGTTTCAGCAACCATCAGCCATCTTTGGCTGCTGGGAAGTGCCACTGACACACCCAGGGCTGGACTGGCCGTAGCGGGCACCGGGCAATCCCCCGGTGGGCCGCACGGGTGGGGCCATTTTTGGGCCCCGTGGGGCCGTTTTTGTTACAGGGCCGTTTTTGCAGCATAGCTGCATAATCGGCCCTGTAACAAAATCGGCCGAAAACCGGCCCTGGCAAAGAGCTCGGCGGCAACCCCAACCCCCGGGGTGGGGTGGGCCGGCCAAGCACTTTGCCAGGGACGGTTTTGGTTCCCAGTCCGGTCCTGGACACACCTGGGAGATGTGGGCAGCACGTCTCAGCCGTGCCCACTGCTGACGCACCATGGTCCACCTACACATCTGCTGCACACATTTGAGTCACAGGTGCCACTCCTACCAGAGCCCCAGTGGTACGCCACTAAATCACAAAGCGAGTGCGCTTCGAAGGAGGTACAGAGGAGCTCATTTACAAGCCCTATGCGCCGCCGGTGCGTCACTTTTTATATGGAAAAAGTGACGTACCAGCGGCGCAAGGGGCTTGTAAATAAGCACCAAACTGTTTAGGGGGTGGCTTTACTTTCCACCCGGTCGAAACACCTTCTGTAGATGTGTGGACCTGAGAATGGACCTATTGACATATTTGTTGCTCCTTTTAAACACAAGCTAAGTAAATGATGGTCTGTTTTGTGTCAGTCCCCCAATTCATTTGTTCAGTGAATTAGTAAAGCACTTCATCCTACTGCATCTCAGAACTAGGGGGCAGATTTACAAGGACTGGCGCATCCCTGCATATCAGCAGGGATGCGCCAGGTAAGATGCGTCACGTAGTTCACCCTTGCGCCACCACAGATGCGCCGCATTTGCAATGCGGCGCATCGTGGCGCAAGGATAAACAGATGCGTGACGCATCTGATGGCGTAAGGACGGCGCATTGCTGGAGTCATGTCGCAAGCGCGACGCTACTCCAGCAATGCTCAGGGGCTGCCCATACCTAACATGCTGCATCACACCTTGCGCCTGCTTCAAGCAGGCGCAGGGGTTTGACGCAGTGGCGTCGGAAACGTGACTCAGTGAAATTTTGTAGATTTCACTGCGTCACTTTTCTGAGGCTTTTTCCGACGGAACGCCCACCCTGCATACATTAAACCTGACGCAGGTTTAATGTGGCGCAGGGCTTTACAACATGACGCATCTCCCTAGATGCGTCATGTTGTAAATAAAGCGCAACATGGCGCATGGTTTACGCCGCCGCTGCATCACAGAAGTGACGCAACGGCGACGTAAATGTGTCGCAAGGGGCTTGTAAATCTGCCCCTAGGTCTGTTGGTAAAGCATTCCCATGTAAAGTTTAGGCTTCAGTTTTATTTATTTTTCGGAACTGTACACTTTCTGCCTCTGCGGTGGGGCATATCCAAGAAGAGTGTAATGTTTGGCCAGATCTGTGTAGCTGTTTGGCAGATTTTCTGACTAGACAGCGCCTAGCCCTCTGTGCAGTCTTTAGAGACAGAGCATCTCTGACCAGCCTCGCTTTAGGTGTGCGTGATGCAGGTTTTTTGTACTGACGGCTCCTATCAGCGCAAACCCAGTCTGGTTTTCATATCTCAGACCTCGGTCTGTTGTGGCACTGAGGGCAGAAATGACTTGATCTGGAATGTGGCTCATATGATTGCTAACGGCTGAGATTGTTGCAAGCATTCCAGCGATCACATTTGTGATTTCCTTAGTGCAACGTTTTAAGGGGCAAATCAGCAAGGGCCTGCGATAATTATCGCTCAGCGCTCTTAGCGCGAGGATAATTATTGCAGGCTAACGCTGGATTCTATCGCGGAGATAGTGTGCTATCAGCAACGCTTATCTCCCAAGCGATAGAAATCCATGTGTTAGCCAGAAAACAGTGCGATTATAGCTGGAAATCCAGCGATAATCACACTACGACCGGCGATACCTTGCTGATAGGGCAGGGTGGATTTAGCCATGTAATCCACCTCCCATTAGATTACATGGCTAAGTCAGAATAAAAGCAGGCGTAAAGAAAGTAGCGATAACCGTGGTTAGCGCTACTTTTCTTATCGCTCTGCATGTTAGCATACACCTTGATAACTGGAGAAAAGTTGGTTAGCGACATTTCTCCAGATATTTTGGGGAGGAACGCCTAGCCCTCTGTGCAGTCTTTAGAGACAGAGCATCTCTGACCAGCCTCGCTTTAGGTGTGCGTGATGCAGGTTTTTTGTACTGACGGCTCCTATCAGCGCAAGACCAGTCTGGTTTTCATATCTCAGACCTCGGTCTGTTGTGGCACTGAGGGCAGAAATGACTTGATCTGGAATGTGGCTCATATGATTGCTAACGGCTGAGATTGTTGCAAGCATTCCAGCGATCACATTTGTGATTTCCTTAGTGCAACGTTTTAAGGGGCAAATCAGCAAGGGCCTGCGATAATTATCGCTCAGCGCTCTTAGCGCGAGGATAATTATTGCAGGCTAACGCTGGATTCTATCGCGGAGATAGCGTGCTATCAGCAACGCTTATCTCCCAAGCGATAGAAATCCATGTGTTAGCCACAAAACAGTGCGATTATAGCTGGAAATCCAGCGATAATCACACTACGACCAGCGATACCTTGCTGATAGGGCAGGGTGGATTTAGCCATGTAATCCACCTCCCATTAGATTACATGGCTAAGTCAGAATAAAAGCAGGCGTAAAGAAAGTAGCGATAACCGTGGTTAGCGCTACTTTTCTTATCGCTCTGCATGTTAGCATACACCTTGATAACTGGAGAAAAGTTGGTTAGCGACATTTCTCCATATATTTTGGGGAGGAACGCCCACTTTGCATCTCATTAGAGATGCAAAGCTGGGTGTTCAGGAAACAGGCGCTAAGGCATGGATTCACGCGTTATCGTGTCCATGCTGATAGGGCGATAAAATTATCGCCGCTTTTCGTCCGAAAACGGACGCTAAATCGGCGATAATGTTATCGCCTTGCTGATATGCCCCTAAGTGCGACAGATAAGGCCAGACGTGGGGTCTCATGCTTGCTGTGCCGCTGGGCTCAATCCACACCTCACTGCTTGAGGCCCAATATTGCTGAAATCAATTGGGGTTCCTTGTGTTCCCACTCGCGGTTGACCTCACTTGCCATTTTGTGTTGGACTGTTCCTATTGGAGCAGAAACACTCCTAATTTGCCTATGGAAGGCCCTTTTTGTACTGCCATTTTTTTTCTTTTAAAAAGTGATGGAATGTACTGCTGGCCAGGTCTTTGCCAAGTGGTCAAAACTTTTGGAACACCATTGTGGTTTCCTCAGTGGTTGAGAAACACATGCAGTTGCCTGTATAAGGATGTACTATTGTCGTGATGGCCTGTATGCATATCAAGATGTGGTTTTGCCAAAAGAACAGGGTTTTTTTTGGGAGGAAAGCTGTTAGAAAATAAAAGTAGGACTTGCCGACTGTGTTAAAATTGCACTTTAGAATGTGTTTAAACTGCTGCAGTAAAGCTTTCACATAGAAAATGACGCGTAGGAAAAATGTGCTATTCCACAGAACAAGAAGAATTCTTATTAATGCTACACAAATATATATTAATCATTCATATGTAGAACAAAGCGTACTTATATAATGCTTATAAAATAATGAAGCTAAAATGTTTTTGTACTAGGCAATTTTTCCCGTGAGTGCCTCTTTAGTTAGTCATAAAAGCTTTTTTCTCTCAACTCTTGCTCATGGCTTGATAGACATTTATTTAGAACATTTGCCTAGCACTAGAAACGTGCTTAAGAATGCGCTGACTTCAAACTCATGCTTCATTTAGTTTCCTCACCCCAGGTTAGGTCATTTAGCTTTATACACTGAAACTTGCTGTGACTGTTATAATGAATGTTTATTTAGATATTTTATGCATACTTCATCAGAATATTATTGCCTGTTTACCTCTGCATCTCTGACAAGCCTTTGTCTTCACACTGAACTCACAGCGCATCTTTTAGTTTACATAAGAAGGTTCTCATGAGAACTTTCCTCCATGTAACAAAGACCTGACACATTGTTTAACACTATTTCAACGTTAATGTTTACTGTGGGAGTCGGAGAAGCAGCATTGGAAGTTGACAACAACATCAGTTTCCACTGGTCCAGGAGGAGTAATGTCTAATGTGGTTTGATACATTATTGTGTGACTTTATATTAATGGGTGTTACTAGCTAGTCAAGGAAGACAAACCCCTTGCCTTGCCCCCTTCTTGCTCATCCGCATCTTCTTTACGGAGAGATCCATCACCCCTGCCTTGCCAATCTTCTCCTGGAGAGTTGATTCTTTGCTTTGTTACCAACAGCTACTGCTAAAGGTGACTTAATTTCCTTCTGTCTAATGATCCTTTCCTGATCAATACTACTGCAGAGATCACACTATTGTTGACAGTTGCTACTGCAGCTGTAGGGAACTCGGCTGAGGTCCCAGAATGACTCTTTATGGATAGTTCTTCTTATATCCTCACTCTTGCTTTATTCCGCAAAAGGACTCTTCACGGGTTCTATGTAGAGTAAGTTATTTTCCTTGATTTAGTGATCCTTTACGGAACACTGTGTATTGATTTAAGCTGTGGCTAAACAATCTTTTTGTTGATACTTCTATAAGCTGACTAATCTTAATAAAGATGACAATGACCATACTAATCCTCTAAAATAAATAAAGGTGTTGAAACCTTTTCCAACTGCTCATCATTGACTGACCATTTAAAATTGGAAATGTTGATGATATATGTATAGTGGTATATTTGGTTCCAGCTCCAGTTCACCTTACAGTGAAAAAGGTTAATCGACCTTTCAGGAACCACCAGGATTTCCCTAGGACGAAGTCTGTAAGTTGGCTGTTTAAATCCTAAAACCATAATTGGCTAATACTTTGGCTGCTACATTTCTTTTTACTTTGAATTAGTTTGGTTGTATCAGTAGTGCCCCTACAGCCTCCGATTATATCACTAGGCTTTAGTGGTTGGAGGGACTTTCTAGAAGACTCAGGAAGTGTCCATTCAAGGAAATGCTACAGACCACACAATTCCACCCCACACAATTGACAACGAACAATTCCGCTCCACACCAAATACATCCGCTCCACTCCAAACCAAAACACATGGGTAAAAGACACTGTCATTTACAACACCAATAGTTCTAACTCTTGCAAATGTGAGACCTCTTGGCATTGCCAATGCTTGTTTTCCGTTGCTGTCTCTCTCGCTTTTCCATGCTCTCAATATTTCTTCCTCTTGTTTGCAATTCGTTGCTCTGTTTTTCTGTTTTTGTCTGCCTGTCTCCGGTTCACATTCGTACATATTTGCGAGGATCTGAAACATATCTCAGTGCCACGTGTATTCCAGGTCCAGCATACTGCCAGGAAAGTCCAGGGGCCTTATTACAATAAGTGCCTCGGGCGCAATGGGCGTTTGCTCCCGCTTTGCAAGCCCCCGGGGCCCTTTGGTATTATAGAAGGGGGCGTAGATGCTTGTGCATCCCATTTTATACCGATAGAGCTGACGCACTTAAAGTGCCAGCTCTATCAACAGAGGGTGTTACCTCATTTGCTTTGGGGTGTGCCCTATGCAAATGAGGGAATTCCTTTGACTCTACGCCTGCGCCATATTACAGATGCGGGCGCAGAGTCAAAGAAGCCCTCAGGAAGCACACTGAGAGTGTGCCATTTAAAAGGTGGTGCACTGTCAGTGCGCCTCCTGACAGCAGCCCTCTCTAGGGTGTAAAGGGAGTCCCATGGACCCCCCAGACATCCCCTTGCAGGCGGGTGCAGTCACTGACTGCACCCGCCTGCAGGGGGATCTCTATTACCCTGCAAAAGTGCAGGCGGGTGCTGCCTGCACTGTGAAAACAAGGAGTAGCTGCTCCGTGTTTTCACGTGAATGAGCTGCCCTGGGGGCAGCCCGAGTTTTCGGCTGCCCTGGGGGCAGCCTATAAAACATAATAGGTCACATTGTGATTGTTTGCTCCTGGTGCACCTTTTAAAAAGTGCGCAGGGTGCAAACAATCATAATGCATAATACGGCCCCAGGTGGAAATCATTTTTCTGTTTCCATATTTCAAGACACAACCTGTGTTTGTGTTTTTTTCTCTCCATCTTTCTATTACCACATCTGCCGCTTTTCCTTTTATCCTGTTCCTCCCTGTATGTGCCCAATCTAGCTCTGCCACAGCAGTTTTTAGGTCTCGCCTGAGACAGCGCTTTAGCACTGCACTCGCGAGAGCTTTTGTAAATGGGGGATCTGGAAGTGCAAACGAGTGCTTTCAGGCCTCCAAATACAGTGCATGTGCGCCGGCCGGGCGCGCGCACCATTTGGAGGCCTGAAAGCACTCATTTGCTTTCACTTTCGCGGGCCGCACGGCAGTAAAGATCGGCAGTAAAGATTGCTATCTCTTTGTTCCCAGCATCAGTGAGATGCAAATGAACAAACAGCGTGTGGCCAAAGGTCTTATTTTTTTAAAAACAAACCAGGTCACTGCTACAGTAAAAGGAACAACAAGCATTTACAATGCAATAGGTCTCGCACTTACGCGAGTTTGAGCTATTCACATTGCAAATAACAATGCCTTTTATTTGTGTTTTCGTTTTTCAAACATAAATAAAAGGCATCGTCATTTACAATGCCAATAGCTTAAACTCGCGTAAATGCGAGACCTATTGCATTGCAAATGCTTGTTTTTCTAGCTGTCTCTGCTTTACATATGTCCCTATCTGCCTCTTGTGTCTTTATTCATCCATATCCATTTTATTGTAACGTTTCTTGCTCCTTTTCTGTATCTTTGTATAAAACATTTACAGTAGGTGTTTTCAATCCTGTCTGTCTCTGTTAGTTTTGTCTTTATCCCGATATATCTGTAGACTTATCTGTTTGTTGCATTATCTTTTGCGGCTTTGGAGTCTACACAGATCTTTTTCCTTACCCCATCCTTTCTCTGGGATCTCACAGCCACTGCATTATTTGTGCTTGAAGGAAAAGGGTGCCACTTATAAGGTTCTGTAACTTTGCTGCATGATGAACATGCTCTGCAATCAGTAGCGGCTGGTGCCTTAAAAGTGGTGAGCCAGAAAACCTCAAGTTGAATATAACGTACGTGCGAGCATCAATCAAATATGGGTGGGAAGTGCAGGCAAAGGAGTTCTCCCGCAAGAAAATTCGAGAAAAAAATGGGTCTCCTGGTAGGAGTGCATCATGGGAGGCACAGATGGCGTCTGACTTCAGACTGACCAGTCTCTTTGAGGAAGGATCCCAAATTCTTTCCCAGTAGAATGCTGATCAGGCATGGCATCCCTCACAGCCTCTGACCCTGGAAGAGCCCAGCCTACCAGCCCCCCCCCCCCGCTTTTTCCTGTGCTCACCTCCAACCACACAACCCATTCTCTCCGGATGCCGTAAGCTGCCCACTGCTCACTGATGTACAATGCAATAAGCACTATGCTGCGAGCTCAACAAAATGTGAATATTGTGCAAGTTGTTACACCAACTCAGCAGTACCCAGGAACAGAGAACAAATACGTGGGCCATTTAGGGTTAGGTGTCCAAAGGAGGCACAGAGAGGGTAGAATGGATGAACCTAAAATGCAATTTTGTTTCTGTCATTTACGGCAAATAAATCTTAGTTATGAACAATGCGTTTCCTCACTGGCAAACAATAATTTTTGCTTTCTTGGTGAGTGACATGTAAAGAAAGTCCTAACTTAAGATCAAAGGTTTGCTTGATTTGTCAATAGATAATAGTTGCCAACTTTTGATATTTGATCAATATTTTGTGTGGCTTTCAGACAACTATGGTTGCTTACATTTTAGACTCTTCTTAATGACACATGGGGTTGCACAACTACAAAGATAATCTAGCAGTACCATACAGTAACTTCATACTAGAAAAGAAAATTTGACATGGAATTGTAATAATCTAGTTGGAAAAATGTCTGGGCAAGTTAAACGCGCTTTGCTGACATCTGCTGAGCTCTGGCATGGGGGTGCGGCCAAGCTGTTTGCTACGGCCCCGTTTCAGATGATTTTGCTACAGGGGTCAATATTGCTCGCCCCCAGCAACAAAAGCAGCCCCCGCCCTGGCGGCTCACCGGGAAAAAATGCTCGGTGCCCGCTATGGCTAGTCCCACCCTGTGAGGGCGTGAGAGTAACCTACCTGTCCGGTACTTGCTGAGGGCTAGCATGGAGAGTTCTGAGGCTAGCAGCAGCAATCTTTGCCAGTATTCCAGGTGTAATGCAGGAGAGGAACTCACAGAGACAATGGTGGGTATCCTACGGGAGGAGACAATGGCGCAGTCCCACAGGTGGCTAGTGCACTCACCTTGTCAGAATAAATCCAGCTGCGGTGCGCATGGATCAAAAATCGTAGTTTCAACAAAGAAAATACAAATGAAAGAATACTAGTTCCTTGTTTAGCCCATTTTCATAGCGTGGCCTTTAAAATGTTGCTCAGTTTATAGGGGTTGGAGAGTGCAGTTTGCCTCTTCCCTCACATGTTCATAATACACAGTGGGCTCTACCTCAGGCTTTCCTGTTCCACACAGAAGTACCAACACCCAATGGGAAATGTATTCACCCTTTTGTCCACCCATGTTCCACCTTGCCTCTTATGTTTATGGAGCCGTGTCGGCTCTTCCTGGGCCACAGTGTTGAACGCCCAAAGGCAAGACAATACATCAGTATTAAATAATGCAGTGCCCACCACCCTGACGTGACAAACCTGCCTTGTGCCTACAGGGTGAGCAAACTCTCATCAGACACATGCACAGCTGCATTCCCTCGAGTTTCAGAAAATTTGTGCCTGCAGTTGAGATCCACCAAGCTTATTATCAAAGCCGCTTGGTGTATTTACTTTCTGTCAATTGTTAGAGGAGTAATCCTTACTGTGCCACTTAATACCAGCTACCTATGACTGCAATGCGCATGGCACTGACAAAGAGAGATGCTATTGAACACCTTAATTTCCCCCAACACACACCTGCCTGAGCTCTGAATGACCTCACTTAGTGGGATGCAGCTGAACATCAGGTAGATAATATGGTCCGAAACAGTCTGGACGGTCACTCTTCTCTTCCTACTCTGTCTTCCTCATCACAGTCACCCAAGAGCACTATGTGTTTGGGGAACAGCATTCTTTTTTTTTTTTTTTTTATATATTTTTCTTGGATTTTTGTGTTATAGCACTCCAACTTTTTCATACATAGAAAAAATAAAAACACAACTGGGGTGAACATAGAAATCATGAAGGTTACTACTATAGTACCATTACAGTAAAAAAGGAATAACAAGACATTATTAATTCTCCCTCCACCTCGAGATAGGTTCCCAGATATGATTCCCAAGAGTTTCTTCCCTTTTTGCCCTTCCTCGCGTAGATCCCCTTCTCAAGGTTATACACGAAGAGCAGCCTAGCTAACCACTGTTGCAGGGTTGGAGGTACCTTATCTAACCACGCTTTTGCAATACACATTCGGAGAACCAACATGGCTACAAATAAAAAGTCGTGTGAGGGGCAGTGCTCAGGATTACCATTTATCCCAAATATAATCCAAGTCGGTGTGAGGGAGATCTTAATTCCTAAGGTTCTATCCAGAAAAGTTTCAATAGCTCTATGTAGTATCTGTAGCTTAGGACAGGAGGCGAATATATGGATTATATCTGCCTCTAAACTATCACACCGTGGGCAACTAATACCTACAGTTCCCCCCCACTGAGCTATCCTTGCAGGTGTATAATACAGAGAACAAATCCTCTTGTATTGCTGGGCCTGTAGCCCTGCAGAACATTGGATAGTCCGTCCCAATTCTAGTGAATCTTGGACGCAGTCCTGGTCTATCCCAAGTTTCTCTGCCCACTTACTGCCATATTTTACCAGGTCATCACCCTTAATTGCAGAAAGCTCTGAGTAAAACCTACGGATAGTACAGTCTGCACCGCCTTCTATAACATCCAATATCTTATGTTAGCTAAACCCGGCGGCGCCTCCCTGTTTATTGGCAAAGAAGCTCCAAACTTGTAAATAGTTAAAGAAACTCCTTCTATCAATACCATAGACAGCCTGTAACTCCGAGAACTGATGAACACCGTTAGTCCCCATCAAGTCACCTAATTTCTGGATTCCCTGCCTTCCCCATTCAGCCATAACCAAATCCGCAAATATTTCTCCTGGCAGGGATACATTACTAACCATGCAGGTGTATGCGTTGAAGCTGCCAATCCCATATTTTTTTAAAAAAGATGTCCATATTTCATAGGCTGCCAGCAACGTCTTAAATCTAGTTCTTTTAAAGTAGCTGGGATAAGTGTACTTAAGGAAGCAGTTCTCCGCCTCCTCGCCAATAAGTATAGAGTATATGTCGTAGACCCTGATTTAACCTGTGGATCTGCCGCACCCCCACCTAGCAAACCACGCATATACTGGAGGGCGGCTGCCCAGTAATACATCTTAAAATCAGGAACCGCCCAACCTCCACTATCCCTGGGAAGAGTCATAAAGCGAAGCGCCGTCCTGGTTTTACCATGTGCCCATATAAATCTATTAATTAAGTGCTCCAGCTCCAAAAAACATTTAGCCTCAAATATAAGTGGGATTGCCCTGAATAAATAAAGAAACTTAGGCAAAATATTCATTTTTACCACATTGGAGCGCCCAACTAACGACAGATGGAGGTTGTGCATCCTACCAAGATCTCTTTTAGCTTTGGATATTATAGGTTCAATATTCCTGTCTACAGTTTTATCCAGATCTGCCGAGATACTAATACCTAAATATACAGTACAATCAACCACCCCTTACAGACTGCCCCCTTGTTCTTAATTATCTGAGTCTTAGGTCCATTTAGCGCATATCCTGAAGCCTGACCGAATACCTGAGCTTCTAATTCAACCTCTACTATAGCGCTAGCGGGCATTGGAGTCACTATAGCTACGTCATCTGCGTATGCCAGAGTTTTAAAAACTCAACTTTGTACTTTTATTGGAATAATCTTATCATTTGACTCCAATTTGCGGATCAGTGGGTCAATATATAGTGCGAATAAAAGTGGTGAGCATGGGCACCCTTGACGGGTCCCACGCTTGATCTGTAAAGACGCAGTATAACCTCTATTAACTCTGAGTCGGGCTGTAGGAGCTCTATAAAGAGCCTGGATTGCTCTGCTAAACCCCTCGCCGATACCGCCCCACCTCATAGCCATCCAAAGGTAGTCCCAGGATACCCTATCGAATGCTTTTTCTGCATCCAGCAACATGACCGCCATAGGGTCTCCTGAGACTTCCATTGCATCAAAAAGGGTGATGACTTTGCGAATATGCTGCATTGTGCCCCTCCCTGGGATGAAGCCATGTTGAGTAGGGCTAACCAGATCCCCTATAATTCTACAAAGTCTTAGAGCCATTCCCTTAGAGAATATTTTTGCATCTGAGTTCATAAGAGTGATAGGTCTATAAGACCCTGGCTCTAAAGGTGATTTACCCTTTTTCAGTATTATCACTATATCTGCTCCTGCCCAGGAACTTGGTATGGAGTCTCCAACTTGTGCCTGCAGTATCGTATCTGCCAGGTCCTGATGGATAGCCTCATAAAAGACTCTATAAAATTCGATGGGAATCTGATCAGGGCCTGTGGCTTTACCCAGGGGGAGGCTGTTTAATGCTTTAGTGATCTCTTCAGGGGTCAAAGGTACTTCAAGTGCCTCCCTATCCTCCTCGGAGAATAAAGGAGCTGAGATATCCCTGAGATACTCCTGGATAACCGTAAGATCCCTTGGCTGATCCTCATTATACAACCCAGCGTAGAACTGTCTAAAGACCTCACAAATCTCGTCAGGGTCAATTACTGTGGCCCCTCTGCCATCTGAGATCTCCCTGACTTCACCTGAGGCCGCTTTCTTTCTTGTGCGAACCGCCAAGGTGTGCCCTACCAGCTCACTTAGTTCATGACATTGTTCTTTTTTAATTAGGAAGTTAGCAGCCGCCTTACTGGCAATACTCTCAGCTGCTTCCGCCTTTGTGTATACGACTTTAAGGAGCACTTAGTCAAGAGGGTTCCTATGAAGAATTGCTAAATTCAGTTCCTCCTCTGCATCAGCAACGGCTTGAGCGAGTTTATTTGATCTTAGCTCTTCCTGCTTTTGCTTATATAAGCTAAAGCTCAGAGTCTCCCCGCAAATTCCCGCATTAAAGGCATCCCAAGATACCCCTGAAGAAGTACTTCCTCTATTGATCTCCTAAAAAGTTACAATCCAGTCCTTCATATGTTTAATATAGCTTCTATCCTTGAGTAATCCTCTCTCAAAGGTCTACATCTGCTCCCGCCTGATCGCTTTTGTAAGTTTTAATGTAAGCACCAGCGGATTATGGTCAGAGACAATCCGAGGCAGTTTCTCAATCTGGGTTCTTGACATCAGGGAATTAGAAATAAAAAAATAATCCAATCAAACGCAGACCTTGTGCGGGACTGAATAGTAAGTACTACCAGTGCCTATAGGGTTTAAACGTGCCCACACATCAGCTAGAGAGTTGTGCCGAGCCAAGTTCACTATTGCGCGACATGTTTTTTTTTTTTACGACCAAGATAGGAATGTCCTGCTTCTGTACCCATCACTCCTAACCCATTTATATTAAAATCTCCACATCGGATGACCGGCTCAGGCCATTAGGCTAATTCTAAGTCCAAAAACTCAAATATATCCAGATCATCCTCAGTAGAACCATACACTGATCCTATAGTAAATGCTTCACCATTTATTATGCATTCAAGGAGGACCCATCTACCCCATTGGTCTTCGATCTTTCTTTTAACTATGACATCCTTTTTTTAGATAGTATAGCAACCCCTCTGGTCTTGACCCCATGCTTGGTATGGGCAAGCAAAAAGAACCCCAATTGCTCCAGTAAATAGCCCCTTGTCCCCTCTATATGCGTCTCCTGTAGACAAACAAAATCCAATCGCATTGATCTCAAGATTGCCGTAACTCGTTGCCTCTTAAGGTAATCATTGAGCCCACGGATATTAACTGAGGCAATCCGCACACTCAAAAAAATACATCAAATACCTGTCCAGATCATTTAACCAGCAGAAAAACAATATCCAAATTCCACTTCACCTGTTCTGGATTCCTTCTTTCCCCATACTTGCTACACCTTGTGTGTCCAGCCCACCACCTCGGATGCCATGCTGTACTGTGTGTGCCCCCCCTCCTCCCCCATCCCCCCAGACTAGAGTCCCTCCCCCCCCAGGCCCCCCACTCCCCTTACAGACAAATAGGTCACACATGACCTATGTGTGACCGCTTAGCTCGCAGCAAATCGCAGCCTCCCCTTTCTGCTATTTCGACCGTTTATATCCCTTAATTATACCTTAACTTCGAAAATGTCTAATAAGAAAGAGGAAGTGAAAACCCCCAGAAAGCCATGAAAGGATCAAACAACAAGAGGACCCCCTTATAATACCTACTCCCCGCCTAGGCCCCCTTGCCTTATCCCCCTTCTGCTCCTTCAGCTCAGCCATATATTGTTGGGCCTTAACTTCGGAAAAGAACATTCTGACATACCCATTGATAATCACCTTAAGCCTTGCAGGATACAATAAATAAGCCTCACACCCCCGACATTGAAAAGGAGCAATCAACTGTCTTAACCTCCACCTTCTTTCTACAGTGACATGACAGAAGTCAGGACGGGCAAAGAATGTAATACCGTCAAATGTACGCCTAGATTCGGGCTTTGCCTTGTCCATGACTTCTTGTCTAAGAAGATAATTGCCAACATAAACAAGGATTGCCCTGGGTCTTTCAAGTTGGGACGCCCCCTGACCTTCCATTTGAATCAAAGGAAACCGATGAGCTCTCTGCACCTCATTCTCCCAGTTCCAAGAGGTCAGCTCGGGGAAGGCGCCCTTCAACAAATTGATGACAAACAACCTGACATCCTGCCTTCAGCCCCTTCAGCCACCCCCAACAGCCTTATGTTATTCCGCCGCTGGCGGTTGTCAAAATCCTCCAGCTTCCACTGATCGTTCTCAACCGCTTTCACTTGTGCCTGTTTAAAAGTCTGCCATCTGCTAACATCATCTTCCAATCTTCCTGTTCTTTCCTCCACGTGGGCGACCTGTCTGCCATGTCTTCATATAAGTTGTTCATCTTTCTTAGAGAGCTCTGTATCTTCTTTGTTGCTTGCTTGGCGCTCCGACTCCCTGTCCTGGCCTCTCCCTGCCTTTGCTTCAGGGTAGCGTAAAGAAGATCCAATGAAGGGGCCTGAGGAGGACTATTCGGAATATTCTGCCCCGCATGATTGTTTGTACCGCCATCATCTTGGTATAGCTGCGATGTGGCTGAATAGTCCCAATTTAGACTTTGATTTAACCTTCTTTTTCTGCTGGGTACCCCTATGAGCTGCTAGGGCCTTCTGCACAGATGAGATCTCAACAGAATCAGAGTCGCAAGATAAACTCCCTTCACTCAAGAGAAAGGAGTCTGAATTGTTGTTAAGAGAGAAGAAACAATCTCTGTCAGGCGATCCAGTAGCCCCCCTTTCCTGGGCTAGCCCTCGAAACTGCCTTGAAATTGTGAGATCAGTGAGTGCTGGGGGCTTTACCAAGGACATCAATTCCTGACTACTCACAGCATCCTCCGATAAGGCCTGCTCTCCTCCAACCGTACTTTCAGTTATTTCCACCTCAGAACACCCAATATAATTTGTGGCCCCAAGGACGGAGTCTCCTACCTCAATAGACTGAACGTGATGAGCCATGCCCGTAGGATCCGCGAGCTCAGCGCTCGGCTTCCCTTGACTCTCGTCTGTCTCTGGTAGTGCCTGCAACATTGTATCCACGCATTGCCTGGATACTAAAACTTCAGAGTCCTCGATGCCTGCGACTCCAGCTCCAGCTTCCGTGCTCTCCACTGGCCTCACAGTGAAGAATTCGAACAAGGTAGGCTGTCGGAATAAACATTCCTTAGTTTTGTTGGCATCCCTGGCAGTTTTTTACCGCTGCGGCTTTCCGAGCAGCATCTGAGTCTTTACTACCGACGGTCATGGTGCTGCCGCCATTGCCCTCCCGTTCATTTGATTTTTTAGAGATTGTCCTGTGCATCGAGCCTGTACTACGCTGCACTGGGATCAGGGCCATCGCATCCTTCGTCGATTCTTTAGTGGCACCTGGGTCTCTTGGGTCTTTCTGATCCTTAAGCTGCTTCGGTCCCATCAGCGCCATCCTCCACTCAGCTCTCCGCCACTGTAGCAGCCCCGTTAATCGTTCAAGACTCTGCTGCACAAGGACCACCAATGAAGCAACAGAATGCGGGAGCCACCACAGCCGATCTAGGTCCTGTGGTCGAGCAGGCGGGGTGAGATTCTTCCAAATAGAGAGCAACAGCATTCTTTAACTCGCCATCAGAAGACAGAAAGGGGGGAGAGAGTTCTGCGACTACACGCTACGGCCGGTCAGTGGCCATCTTGCCCCCTTGCATAGAAGATATGGGGGAACAGCATTCACTCATAGAAAACATTCTCCACCCAACATTGCGGCCTGCCAGGAAATACCTGTCACCTGACCTATAAGGGTGGGGCAACCCCAGACCATATCCTGGTTTTGCTCTGTGGTCCGGCTGAAACACCCATCGACGTGCACTACTTGCATTTGAATGCGGTGGTGAGTATGCTTATGCTTTGTTTTCTTTGTTTTGTGGGACTGTTATAATGTCTCAATGTTTTTCTTTTTTTGTATCTTTGTTTCTGGACCGCCCCTCCTGCATTGGGCGATTGGTGTGGGGTGTGCGTTTTCCTTTTATGGTATCTCCATTCCCGCACTTAGGGCCATATGTAGGTAGCCTCACATTTACCGATTCATAAATACCGAATTTACCGATTCGGTATTTATGAATCGGTAAATGTGATGTAGGTAATGATTCGGTAAAGTTTACCGAATCGGAAAAATTCGGTAATTATGAATCGGTATTTACCGATTCGGTAATGAGGCATACCTTCCCATTGATTCCTATGGGCCTGGAGGCCCATAGGAATCAATGGGAAGGTATGCCTCATTACCGAATCGGTAAATACCGATTCGGTAATGGGGGGAGCATATACAAGGGTGGCAGGGTGTCACATTGACACCCTGTTGCACCCCTGAATCTTGCATGTGTGCACATGTGGCACACATACATGCCCTAAGGGCATGTATGTCTGCCACATGGCACTCTTAAATCAGCAAAATATTGCTTTTTGCAAGGTATTCGTTATTTATCACCAACCTGTATTTGGTGGTAAATAACGAATTTCCAATACTAATTTTCACTCTTTAGAGTGCTCCCTACATCTGATTTCAGGATTCGGTATTTACCGAATCGGTATTTTACCGATTTCTTAATTTCCGATTCGGTAAATACCGAATCCAGAAATCAGCCCCCTACATCGCAAATGCCTAAATACCGGTCGGTAACGGGATATTTACCGAATTTCGGCCGTTACCGGCCGGTATTTGGCTTCCTACATGAGGCCCTTAGTGATTGGAGTGGCAGTGTGTTTTGTTCTTTTTCACCCCCGCTCCTACGAGGCGGTAGTGTTTTTTCGTCTTTGGACCGCTCCTGCGCTTTAGTGATCAGGAATGGCGGTCACTGTTTCATTTGTGTGTCTCCACTCCTGTGCCGAGCGCTGGGGGTTGGGGGCTAGCGGCATGTTTTACATGGCTTGTACTGGCTGCCACTCGTTGTTTTGGCTTACCTGTGCGATTGTGTCAATGGTGTCATCTTGGCTCGGTTAAGGACTTGTGCCTGCCTGGATCTCCAGCAAGGCGATTTTCCTTGGGAAGTTAGGGACGCTGGATTTTCATCTTTGGCCTGCCGCGTCACAGAGTCAGTGCTGGTTGCTTGGTAACGGTGTCTGTTGATCGTATTTGAAGAAGTAGTTCTTCCTCCAACTCAGCAGTTGTTTTCTTGTGTGCAGCCATGGAGGGCAAACGCTCTGAGATGCGTAAGCATCATTCTTCTGGCTCTGTGTCAGAGCCTGCTTCTTCTCATCAGCCTGTAGGCATGGATCTTGATGTCTTTCAGGCCATGATCAATAAGGTGTGGAATCTGGTTTGCGACTCGGGAGGGCCCCGTGCCTAAAGTTCCAGGGTTTCTTCCCCGCCTGACCCAGACTTTGATGGTTCAGATGAGGGACAGCAGGGATACTTTGTTAAGGGGGCATAATTGAGGGAGATGATGACCCACTTGAAGGACAATTTGGCCTTTCCAACTGTGGGTCCTCTGGATGAGGAAGACGATTTTTCTCTCAGTACAGCTGGTAGGAGCCTGATGCTCTTCCCATCCATAAGGCCATCAGGAGCTTTTATCCAGGGAATTGTCCAATGTCAAGAAGGCTGGATTCCCTCGATTCCTCACATATAAGTACCCTCTTCATAATTTTCTGGCTGATTTCCCCCCACAGGTGAAGGTGGACTCTCTGATGGCGGGTCTGGCTTCCAGTGGTGCCATCATCTCGGAGGATACCTCGCCTGACAACCTGGTTCCTAATTCAGAAGGAGTCTAGGGGTTTCCGCCCTGTCCTAGATTTCAAGACCGTGAATACCTATGTGCCTTTGGATGCCTATTTCCATATCCCTAAGCATCCTCTTTTCCAGAGGTATTTGCTGTTCTTTGCAATGGGGCAACATTTCCAATTTTGTGTCCTCTCCTTTGGATTGGCCTCCAACCATAGGGTGTGCACGAAGGTCCTGCCCCCCCTGGTGGGTCTGTTGCATGCACGCAGGGGTTTCCCTACCTGGATGACTGGCAAATTTCTCCCTCGTCTTTCCTTAAGTCCCAGGAGGATGTAGCGTTGGTGCAGAATCGCCTGGAGGCCCATGGGTTCCTTATGAATGTCAGCAAGTCCCACCTCATCCCGTCTCAGGAATTCCAGTTGATTTGCTTTCTCTTCAATACACGGTTAGTGATGGTGTTTCTTCCACTGGCTCACCAGCTTCGGCTCAGGTCCCTCCCGTCTGCTCAGTCGGCTTCCGCCAGGGACTGGTTGCTGGTTCAGGGGGACATGGCTTCTTCCCTTTTCCTGGTTCCTTGGGCTTGCAGGCACCTCTTCCATCTGGTGTATAACCTTCCGTCTCACTGGAATCCAAGGTCTTAGGATTCCGATGCCTCAGGGTCCTTGGACTCCAGCGGAGAGCTGGATATCTTCGAATTGGAAGGAACTGGCTGCAGTATTCCAAGTTCTTTTGCACTTTGCCCCTCTTCTCGAGGACACGTGGATTCAGGTCCAGACAGACAATCAGGTGGCATAAGCCTCTCTGAATCATTTTGGAGGACTTGTTCTCCACTTTTTGCTCTTCCAACCGATTAGATTGGGTCTTGGGCAGAAGCCAACCTGTTGGGTCTGATGACAATCTATCTTCCGGGTAGGGAGAATGGGCGTGAAGATCAGCTGAGTCGCCTTCTCCCTTCCTCGGTTTCTCTGTACCTGTCTCCTTGGGTTTTTTGGGAGATTTCAGAGGGGGTTCAGGGGACCTTGGTTGGATCTCTTTACTTCCCCTCAGGATGCTCTTCTGTTGAGATTTTGCACCCTTCTTCCTTGCAGGGAGGCATGGGGGTGGATGCACTGAGTTTCCCTTTGCCTCTGGATCTTCTCTTTGCCTTTCACCTTTCCCCTTCTCAGCAGGATGCTGGCGAAGATCAGGAGGGAAGGGGTGGTGGTACTGTTGGTAGTCCTGTTTTGGCCTCACCAGCCTTGGTATCCCCTCCTGCTCAGTTTAGCCATCGCTCCTTCTTAGAGGTTTGCGCTGTCCCCGTTCTCTGCTCAGCATTCCTCACCTGTCTCACCAGGTTCTCAAGCAGCTAGTATTGGGGGTTTGGATTTTGAAAGGTGAAGGCTAGTCACTTTGGGTTGGGTCCTCGGAGGTGGCACTTTCCTTCAGAATTCTAGGAAGGTCAGTACTCTGCGGCACTGGAATAGTTTGTATGGTCAGTGTCTATAGGTCTGCATGTGTTGTTTGTTTTCTAGTTGTCCTGCTTCTTGTCGCCATGTGTCTGGCAGCCTGTTTGCAAAGGCAGTCAGTGTACTTTAGCCATAGGCCTGCATAGGTTCTTTGTGCCCATGCCTTCTTGCTGGTTGTTGTTGTGACCATGTGGCTGGTGGCCATTTTGTTTAGCCAACCAGTGGGCTTTCCCAATAGGTCTGCATGTGTTCTTCTTAGTTTGTTCCCCATGCCTTCTTGGTTGTTGTTGGGACCATGTGGCTGGTGGACGTTTTGTGTGGCCAGCCGGTGTGCTTTTGCATAGGACTGCATGTCTTCTCTTTGTTCATAATGCTTTCTTGTTCAGTGTTTTTATTGTTGTTGATGACCATGTGGCAATGGCAGGCAGCCATTTTGTGCATCCAGCCAGTGTGGCCCTTTGCCATATGCTTGCATTGATGGTTGAGCAATGAGATAGCAGTTTAATAAATGATTATTATACCTTTGAGGATAATTTCACTTATTTATATTATTTTATTTACATTTTTTTTAATTTTAGTTTTGTAAATGTTTTATTTAGACATTTTGAAAATTATTTGTTAATTTTTATATTTTTGTAGTTTTGTTAGTAATTGTTTAATTGTTATTATGTCCTTATTTTTTTGTTATTTTTTGATTTTTTTAATTTATTTGTTTAACCATTTTCATATCTGGCATCAATGAATCAATGTCATGACTGCTATAGGTGCACAACAGCATTCATAGTCTAAGGAATATTCCATTGTCATTTTTCAGCTGCACCTCTCTGAGTGCCACATCCCATATGATGCACATAAAGCAAATAGTAACATATGTATGTTGTTTTTGTCCTTTCTTTTTTTTAAATGTATTTATTGGCATTTTTCATAGTAGCAGTACAGAAACAAAGCATATCAAAAATGTGCGGACGTGTCAATAACCATATCTCAGCATCTTTGTCTTTAAACAGTAGTAAGCGATAAGACGGTAGTGGTGTGTCCTTTCTGCTCCCCTCAGGCCCATCCCCCCATCCCACCCTCCACCCCACCCCAAGACATCATTGGGAATCAGCAAGCGTAAGTCCATAGTGTTTAAGTCATGGCTTCCATATCTTCCAGAACTTCTTGGGACAGCCCCGTGCCTGATAGGTCGTTTTCTCCCCAAGCATATACATGTCTATGTTCTTTTTCCACTCAGTCAGTGATGGGCACAGCACATGTTTTGACACCACCAGTCCGAGCTGGAGTAGCAATAGTTTTGTCCTAGGGAGGTCTATCTCCGTGGAGATTCCCAGCAGAACAAACTGCGGACTCAGAGGAATTGTCCCCCCCAGAATGGCCCCTAGCTCCTCTAACAGGTCCATCCAGTATCTCTGGATCTGGGAGCACTACCAAACCGTGTGGAAGAAGGTGCCCTCCGGCGCTTGGCAGCGCAGGCAATTGGGTTCCTCCGCCCTCCCAATGCGGTGTAATCGCGCCCTATCATAGTATGCTCTATGTAAGTATTTGAGTTGTATCAGTCGTAATCGTGATTTGATGGCTACCTCACGAGGGTGCATCAGTGCCATTTCCCAGTCCTGGTCATCCATTTCCCCCATTTCTAGCTCCACCTGGCCCTCAACTTCTGAAGGGAGTCTGGCTTATTGTTAATGATGGTTCTGTATGTCCAGGAGACCGCCTTGTCCCCTATCTCTCCCATCAGGAGACGACCCTCTAGTGGTGCATATTTGGGTATATCTGGTGTGTCAATATGTTGTGCCCGCCACACATGTGACAATTGGAGATATTTATAGTGTTGAGATTTGGCCATATCATACTCTTTCTGGAAGTAGTCGAAGGTTACCAGTTTCCCCCAACATAGTAAGGTTTTGAGCTGTGAGATGCCTAGCAGGCCCCATGTCCGGAAACCCCTCAGCTTCGTAATTTCCTTAAGTCTGTTGCCTGTCCAAAGTGGGGTTTCCCTTGTCACCCGGCATTCCCATTTCATCTGTCTTTCCGCCTTTTTCCATGCTGATATTACTATCTGTGTGGCTGTTAGGAGACGTGTGGAGCCCTTCCTGCCATAAATATAGTGCTTGTAGGGGTGCCCAATAAACTGTGTGTGTTCAAGTGTGTATATGGGATGATCCCTATTTACATGGCCCCATTCGTTCACCATGATGAGGTGAGTCGCCCAATAGTAGGCCCGCAGGTCAGGCATTGAAATACCGCCATTGTATTGGTTGCGCTGCAATGCCGCCATCCCTATCCTCGGTGGTTTCCCATCCCAGAGGAATGTCCGCAGTGTGCCCTCTATTCTGGTGAACACCTCATCCGGGATCCTTTGATACGTGTTTTGCAAGGCCAGCGGCAATGTCCGCCACCTATCTACATCCGCTTTGGAATTCCCTGTGCACCCTGTGAAGATTGCGGTCCAGTGCCTCTGATGTGTCCGTCGTGACATAAATACCCAGGTATTTTATACCGTCTGGGGCCAGTTGGAGCCTACTGTGGCACACATCACATCCGCTACCTCTGCCCACCGGATATAAATAAGACTTCTCCCAGTTAATTGTGTATCCCGCATGTGCCCCGTACTCTTAAAAACTGTCCATTATTTGAGGGATTGACGTCTCCGGCTTTGTAACGTACAGCAGTATGTCGTCCGCATACAGTGAAATGCGGTCGTCTGAACCCTCCTCTCCTGGGCCCCGAAACCCTGTCATATCTGGGTGCGCCCAAATGACACAAGCAAGAGGTTCCAAGGCCAAAGCAAAATGTAGAGGAGACAGGGGACATCCCTGACGGGTGCCCCTACCAACCAAGAATTCCCTGGACACCACACCATTAACTCTAGTTCTGGCCAGTGGTCTCTCATAGAGAACGCTAATCCAACGGCGGAATGCAGGGCCAAAACCAAACTCTTACAACACTAGCCTAAGGAACAGCCAGTGGACAGTATCGAAGGCCTTTTCGGCATCTAGAGACAGGACGAAATGTGGGTGTTCCTTGGCGGTCGCCACCTCTAACCAGTTATGCAGCCTCCGAAGGTTGAGCCTCGTCGACCTCTTAGGCATGAAGTCAGATTGGTCCCGATGTATGAGTCCCGAAATCACCCCGGTGAGTCTGTTAGCTAATATCCTCACCAGTATTTTGGTTTCCATGTTAATAAAGGAAATGGGTCTATACGAGCTACACCTCTGTGGTGGTCTATCCTCCTTAGGAATCACCACAATTGTGGCGGTCCTCAGATGTCTGGGAAGGCTACCTGTTTCATGTACCTGCAGGTATAATTGGAGGAGATGTGGGCAAAAGAGCGCCATGTTCTGCTTAAAAAATTCTGGGGGGAGTCCATTTAGGCCTGACCCCTTTTGCCGTCTTCAGCTGGTCAATGGCTGTTACAATTTCTTCCTTGGTGATTTTTGCATCCAATGTCCTCGAATCGCCGTCAGTCAGTTTCGGGAACTGCATGCGCCGGAGATAGGTCTGTATCTGTGGGGGCCCTGCCAGGTCGCGCTGTGTGTAGAAGTTCTCATAATAGTCCGCAAATGCATTGGCTATTGCTATGGGGGTGTCGTGCATCTGGCCGGCTTCAGTCTGTATTTGGGTCACCCACCTGCCCTCCAACTCTTTCTTGCTTAGCCATGCAAGCAATCAGCCCGTTTTGTCCCCTGCATCATATAGCCGTCGGTGCATGGCTTGCATTTCCTGTCGCGCTTCCTTTCAGCGCGAAATATTCCCGTCTGAGAAGTTGCAATTTGCGCAGCAGTGAGGGGTCACTGCTTGTGCTGGCCTGTGTCTCCATCTGCAGTAATTGGGGTTCAATACCTGCAATCTGCTCTCCCTCTTTTCGTTTTTTGTAAGCTGTGATATTTTGGGCCCTGTCTCTCAATACCGTTTTGTAGGCCTCTCACAATGTAATAGCCATGTCTACTGTACCTACGTTCTCATTAAAGTAGTGTTCCGAGTCCACCCTGATTTCCTGAGCAACTTGCGGGTCTCTTAACGCCCATGCACTGAGTTTCCAGTCCCCTACGGGGCATTGCAATAGAGTGCCCACTGTGAGCTACAGGGACGAGTGGTCTAAAAGGCCTCTCGCCAGATATTCCACCCTGTGTACATCACCTAATTCACCCGCCGGGGTCAATATGTAGTCCAGACGTCAGAAGGCTTTGTGTGCTCCCGAATAAAAAGGAATAGGCTCTGGTTTGGGCATGTTGCCTGCGCCATATATCTGTGAGTGCCTGTGTATCAGTGAACCTTTTGAGTGGCGTCTCCTTAGGGCCCCCCGCGAGGACTGTGGTGCGATCCAATTTAGGGTCCATTACATCATTAAAGTCCCCCCAATTATGTGTGTGTCCGATCCCGCTTCCAGCAGCACTATTGCTAGTTTCTCTAGTGTTTGTTTTTGCAACCTAGGAGGCACATATACGCTAATGAGGGTGATGTTTCTCCTGTCCCATACCCCCTTCACCGCAACATACGTACCCCCAAGATCCGTCCACGTACGTTCAATTCTGAAGGACTGGTTTTTCCTAATTAGAATTGCTACTCCTCTTGCCCCTGTTGAGAACCCGGCATGCGCCAGTGTCTTGTACGCCCCTCGGCCCAGAAACCCACAGAGAGTTCCCTTCAGGTGTGTCTCCTGCAATAAGATGACATCTGGTTTCAGTTGTTTGAAGTATGCCACCACCAATCCCCTCTTAATTTTATTTCCCATCCCGTTCACGTTCCATGAGAGGACCTAGTACGTCCCGGTCTTAGGTGTGGCCATCCTGGTGGTGTAGCGTGTTCGTCCCACTGCCAAGGCTGTCTCCACTGCCCCGCTTCTGCTGTGTCTGTGCTTTCATGTTGTCTGCCTGCCCTTCATGGTGCCATCTAACAATGTGAAAACCCCCCCATGCCCCCAAGCTCCCCATCATCTAACCGACTACCCCTGAGGTCAACCGGACCAACAACGTTGTGTATAACATAACATGTGTATTTGTAAAGCGCACGTTCACCACTACGGGTATCTTGGCGCTGAATAACAGATGTTTGTTGTTACCCAACTCAATGGTACTCATTTTATCGACCCTAGATGGATGAAAGGCTGAGTGGACCCTCCGCGATTTGAACCTGTGACCATGAGGTCGAACACAGGCCCCTGCAGTAGACGCATTAGTCCACTGAGCCACCAGACCCGGTGTATGGACTAGAGAGGTCTGTCACCCACCCACCCAAACTTACTCTCTCAAACCGCTCCCCTCCCTTCCAGGCCCCACTCACACAGGTCTCCCTCCTGCAGGTCTGCTGTCTAGTATTGGGGCCCCCATGCCTCTGGTGCTGCTGATTATCCGTTGGGCAGAGATACCCCGCAGCAGATAAACCCACACAAGGAGTCCAATCCCAAATAACAAGAAAAACATCTAAAACAAGGGAGGGAAGGAAAAGGAGAATAAAGGGGAAGAAAAGGACGGGAAGAGAGCAAATAGGAGCACCACCAAAAAAAGGGGGGTGAAGAGGAAGATCAAATGTAGAAAAGGAAAACAGAGCACGCGGGGTGGCATGCGAGTCCCTCTGTCTTTCCACGGTCCTCGCATTTCTCCTGGCCAATTACTTCACATCATTCTCCCGTGCCGGCTTGGTGAATCCGATTGTCCATCTCAGTCTCTGTGCCCATCTCTGTCTGCTGTTCCAGGGGGTTAATATCCTTCAGCAAGGGATGCTCTCCCTCTGAGTCTGTTATGATGTCTTGATCCGTGCAGTCCGCTGAACGCTGTTGTCTCATATCCTCAGTTCGTGATGGCCCCTTAGGTTTTTCTGTGCGATGTAGGCTCTCTGAATCCGAGGCTCAGGGCATAGATCTCGTTACTCTCCTACTGCGGTACGGTGTCGTTCCGTGCGATCCGGTTTGCAGTCTCTTTATTCCAGCCTTCGAGTCGCTGCGTTTTGGGTCTGCTGCTGGACCCAATTGGGCTTCCCCTGAGTGTGACACGGCGCCTCCCGTTGGTCTTGGCATTGGGCACTCCTCAAGCCAGTGCCATGCCTCCTCGGGAGTGTTGAAGAATATTGTCCTGGCTTGCTAGATCACTTTAAGTTTGGCAGGGAACAGAAGCATATATGTAATTTGCATTTGCCGTAGCTTGTCTTTCATGGAATCGAACGTTTTACGTTGCTTCTGCACCTCACGGGGGTAGTCAGGGAATACCATGATCTTTGTATTGTCCAAATGAATATCCCTTTTTTGCCTGAACTCCCTAAGGATGAGTTCTCTGTCCTGATAGTTCAGAAATTTTGCGATCAGTGGCCGTGGGGTGGCTCCCACTGGCGGTCGGCACCCAGGTATTCTATGCGCTCTCTCGATCACGAAGCATGGCGAAAATGGGGCACCGGGAAAGGAGTCCAGAAACCACTTCCTCAAGAAGGCCCCTGCATCTGTCCCTTTAATACACTCAGGAAATCCGAGGAAGCAAAGATTATTTCTTCGGGCCCGATTTTCTGCATCGTCAACCCTCCAGAGCACATCTTTCATGGCCGCCGATAGGCCCGTGACCTCGCCTCTGAGGACATGGGTGGTATCCTCAACCTCCGATATGTGGTGCGTCACCCTCTCTGACACTTTTCACAGGTCTGACGGAGTAGATTGACGTTGATTTTGATTTAATCGATTTTGCCTTCCAGTGCCTCTCTAGAGGATTGAATCGCTTGTAGGAGGACATTATTATCAGGCGGGCCCGCCGACCCGGAGGGGGAGGGGTCCCCCAATGGCAGCGGCTTAGTGAACTTGTCCACTTTCCCCTGCCTCTGTGTCTTGGAGTCTTTATCTCGGGCCATCTGGAGACGCCCCCGTGCCGGACAAGCTCAGCGTCAGTAAAACGTGGTGCCCCTCCTCTGGTCACTGTTCGCCAATCTGCTTTCTGTGACCCGTTGGGACAACGGTCCTCACTGGGTGCTCCCTCCGGATCCCTCGGTCGCCGCTCCCACCAACTTACTTTATATGGGGGGTATGTCCTTCAACCCACTGCCACAGGTGGTGCCCACCTACCACTCCATCTTGCCTTGGAGCCACACCAGCAACTCCTCTTCTTATGCCCTCCTTGTCTGATTCACCCACCGCTCAGTCGTGGGATTACCGTGTACCCAGTGCCCGTCGCCTTCATGGCTACTGTGTCAGTGGAGGCCCCCCGCACATGCCCTGCAGCACACCACTGACTTCCCTCTCTGACTCCTTGGCTCCTCAGGCTCAGGACCTCGCCTAGATAGGCGGGGGAGGGGAAAGGAAAATGCCCCCACGGTGCGAGACTCCCTCTCAGTACACACTGATGCCAATCCCCCGAACCGGGGTCTTTGTGGTCTCACCGCTGCGCCTTCACTTCCCTCTGCAGCTCCCTGTGTGCTTCTTGCCATTCACTGTGCTCTGTGGAGTGCCCCTTCACCACCGCTGCCCCGGGATAGCTCCGGTCGCTGGCCGCTCTCTTCCACGGCAGCCCCTCTGATTCCCGAGCTCCCGCACCGAATCGAGGCGCGTCGGCTCACCTCCTTCGCCTTCGGCATGCAACACCTTCCGCTAGCAGGATCAGCTGTCTTTCGGGTCCACCGCCTTCAGCAAGGGGCGGTCGTGCCCAGTCTTCTGCCACAACCCGGCTGAGGTGCCCGGGACACCTTTACCAATGCCGACGGCTTTCCACTCACTGGCGCGCCCTCTCAGTAGGACTCCCCGCCTCGGGCTCACCTCCCATCACACCACTCCATGCCGCGTCTCAGCGGTCCCAGCGGAGGGAGGGTTCAGAAGGAGCCAGGAGATGCAGGTAGAGGCCGGTAGATAGCAGGCAAGCCTCCCCACCACTCACACTTCACTGCTCTTGGGATCTGGTGTCCATCTATCTCTCACAGCGACCGCCTCCATCAGTGCCTCAGTCGAGCCACCGCCATCTTGCCTGCTGCCTGGGCTCTTTTTCGCATCAGATTGAAGGTGTTAGCGGGGCGATCTCCAGTGACACAACCCACTCGGCGCCTGGACCATACCTTTCAGCACCTTGCCTGAAAGTTTCAGCCTAAAATTTACCGATGTGCATATGTAAATGTCGGGATCAAATGTCAGCCATCGGACCTCCAGTCGGATGCGTCTAGACTGCCATGCTCTTGGCCACGCCCCCCTTTGTTCTTTCTTAAGCTTCCTGAGTATATAACATGAAAGTTTATCTTTGTGTGATTTTCCTTTTAATAATAGGCTTGGGCGTAGTTCACAGAGTTTTGCTACACAGAACACCGTGAATTTATAACAAAAAAAACTCCGCGAAGTTCCGCGAGTGGCGGAGTACAGTGCGAACTGCAGTTTGTGCTGGTATTCCTGCCGCTTGGGTAGAAATTCTACCCAAGCGGCAGCTGACGTTCGCGAACTTACCGTTCGAGATCGTGAGCATGGAAAAAACCCTGCTGCACATCGCGAAGCAGTTTTCTGCACTCCGCGAGCTCTGTGAGCTCCGCGCAGTGTGGAGTGCAGAAAACTCCGCAAACTCTGTAAACGGATTGAGCGCACGGCAAGATGGCTGCTCCCTAGAGAGGCTCTGCCTGGCTGAGCCCTTATCTGCTCATTATCCGCCTGTTACGCTGCAATTCAGCATTAAAAAACGGGTGCACCTCACCCCTGACGTACCTGCCTGAGATAGAGCTGTCATCCGGTGCACGCATCTACCAATGTGACCTCTGAAGGTTGTATCCTCGTCTCGGCAGCCTTCATACAAAATGGCGGCTCCCGCGAGGTCCCGAAGTTGGAGCGTCGCAGCCGCTCTGGTGCTCCCTGCGCCTGAGGTGAACATTCTCCTAGCTGTGGAGTTGGCCCTGGCCTCGCTGCATGCCCTGTACCGGTTGTCGACTTCCCACGCCAGCTGCCCCCTTCGTGTCATGAGCCAGGTGCCTGCTGCTGGAGGAGACAGCGGCGCGGTGCCCATGAGGTGCCCTGGCCCGAGTATCCTGATTCACCGGACCGGACTTTGTGGGGAAGCTGTGTAGTAGTTGGAGCACTCGGCGCCTGCTGCGGTGAGTGGGGGGCGACCTGACCCCTGCCAGTGTCTGTGGTGGCAGCACAGGTGGGGGCTCAGGCTGCAGCCTGCGAGCTGTGCGGTGCGCTGGTGCACGAGGTTGGAGAGCAGGCTGCAAGCCAGCTGGACTGTGCGGCGACTCCCTGAACCAGCAACGTGGCAGCGAGTGGTGTTGGAGGGGTGCGCTGGAGACTGTGCTGTGTCTACTGCTGTGGTGTTTGGTGTGGAGCAGCTGCCGGCCTCCTTGGTCCCATTGGGCAGAGTATTGGCCGCTGTGGGGAGTCTGCTATGATCACGTCTCCCCCCCATCTATTGACCTTGCTGGGGACATACTTCTATTGCGCAGTTCTCTCTATATGACCTCCAACCCCTGATGTGAAGGCCTCAGCATCAGCGATCCTCTTAGTGGTGAACTGCTCATTGCCTGTGAGCCCCCCCGTTTCGGGCTCCACTATGGCCTCGACTAGTTTTGGCACACTTTCATTGTTGTAGAGCCTCCAAATCATTTATTGTGGTTCCAAGTGCTCCCTGGCCATAAACCTGCATTTCCTTGGGCCCTCGCACTGTGTAATTTGCCCTTTTTGTGCATACCGGGCCTGTGGACGTTGCCTCTACTACAGTTAATATGGGGAGGACTGATAAGACTCAACCGTGTCTCACTTTTGAGGCGCACAAATCTTCCAAATCCTCTCAGAGGGCTGCATCGGACTCTGAGGCTGATGCTATGGCTGCGGGTCCCCCACCCTCGAGACAACGCTGCTGGCTGTGCATCGCAGCCTGCAGTACATAGAGGGGACGATGGCAGCTGTTAGCCACTGCCTAGATCACATGTCGGCACACCTTGAGAAGCAAAATACTCGTATTTGTGAAGTGGAACAACGTGTGTCGGTGACAGAGGATGGCTGAGTGAGGTTATCGGGAAAACACTAAATATGGAGAAGGTTCTGTCCCTTTTCCAGGCTAAGAATGAGAATTTGGAGGCCCGGTCCCGGCGAAATAACATTCGGATCACAGGCCTCCCTGAATCCACGAATGTTGGTAAGATGGAATTGTTCGTGGAAAACCTGATCAAGGACATTTTTGGTACTGAACATCTCTCCCCCATGTTAATTGTCGAGAGGGCGCACCGATCCCTTGCTGTGAGGCCTGTTCCTGGCACTCCACCTCGCCCAATTATAGCGCTACTGCTGAACTGTAGGGACCGGGATGTTATTCTACGAAAGGCCTGCGACAAGGGGAACATTGAGCATCAGGGTAACTCTCTTTCGTTCTTTCCCGATTTTACAGTCACTGTGCAGGCAGCAAGGAGAGAGTTTGGTGCTGTAAAAAAGTTTCTGCAGTCCGAAGGGGTTCCTTACGCTATGCTATACCCTGCCTGCCTGCGGATTGGTTCAGATGGGGCCTCAAAAATCTTCACTAACCTTAAAGCTGCCATGGAACACGCCAAACATCTCAAGCGGGCACGCCGAGAGTCTCTGGTGCCATTGGACAATGAGGAACAGTGAGGGTCTTCCTGCCCGAATCCAGTACCTATGTTCTATAGACAGTTCTTATACATTGTTGCAATGATGTTTCTAACAGTCCACTTTGACTTTTCAGGTCTTCTCATTTTGCTGGTATTGCCTCACTATGGTTTTTTTTGTTTGTTTGTTTTTTTGCCTAACTGGGCCGATGGTCACAGTATCAAAGTGTGATAGGCACAGCTACCAGGTTTTTGCTCCGCCACCACCTACTAGTTAGGAGGCTAGACGCGCTCTGACGCCCCCTCTATATGGGTGTACCCCATTTGTATTTGTTTGTTTCTTTTGGTTGGTTGGTTTGGGTAGGTTTGGGTTGGGATGGCTTTGGTGAGTTGGGGACGCTGAAGTGGGCAGGGATCGGGGCTAGGGGGTTGTGACGGAGTTGACTGGCACTTGTATTCTACAAGGTCGATTCATCTACCTTTTTATCCATATATGGGGCACATGTTTTTGATTTATTTAGCTAGGATATCTGTCATACTAGTAAGACCTCACGAGTGGTAATGTGAAGTTCTGGGTACACGTTGGGCTGTGATGCGTGTGGCGCCGTCCTACTCCACCTACTCCCGCGAGGTGATGATTCTGGTTAAACGAGGGGTTCCCTTTACTGTTATATGGACCGACATGGATGAACATGGGTGAGTGGCTCTGGTGTATGGCCAGTTGGGTGGAGTGAGTGTTCTCCTGGTTAATGTATATGGCCCAAATACCGATGACCCAGCCTTTTTTGTAGATGTATGGTGCCGCATTTTGGGGTTTCGTCCGTGGAGAATCTCTGGGGTGGTGATTTCAATTTGTGCCTGGAACCTGCATTGGATCGTATGGGCCAGGCTCTTACATGGCCTAAAAACGCTAAATAGGCCCTGTGGGGTCTGTTGGAAACTGGTGGAATGGATGATGTATGGCGCCTGCGACACCCTGGAGTGCGTGAAAGTAAGTTTGTCTCCTTCGTGCATGGGACGTGTGCACGCTTGGATATGTGGCTTGCCCCCGAGGTGGCTTGCACTTAGGTAGTTGAGATTTACCATATGGCTCGCACTCTGTCGGATCATTCCCCAGTGCTTTTGGAGCTCCAGGTGCCTGCGTGTGACAAACTCCCATTTGCATGGAGACTGCAACCCTCTTCATTGACAGATTCTGTTTTTAAACATACTGTTGGGGAGGCCATCCGTACCTATTTCCGTGAGAATGAAGGCTCAGTAGATAGCGCTGGTATCTTGTGGGAGGCGTTCAAGGTGACTATCCGGGGGGTTGTGCATGGGGGCTCAGGCTGGGGTGCTGCGGGATCTCAGGCACAGAATTCGAAAACTGGCAGCAAAAATATCTACCCTTGAGCGGGCATGAGAGACAGATTAATCTCCTGTGACACTCTTCGCAATACGAATGCTAGTGACGGAACACAATATTACCATGGATCAAGAAATGGCTCATAGGTCCAGGCGTTGCACAGCATGGTATTATGGGGAGGGGGGAAGGCCTAGTTGCTCTCTAGGGCAGAAGCTGGCAGCACCTCGCAGTCAAGAATATATTACTGAGATGTTGGATGCAGAGGGGGCGGCCCACTACACTACACCCGAGATTAGCGAGGCTATCCTTGATTTTTATCCCAAACTGTATGAATGCAGATCCCGGATCCCCGAGGAGGACATAAACTCATACCTCAATGATGTTGTCCTCGGCTGGCTATCTCTAGACCATAGAGAACATCTAACACAGCCATTTGACGTAGAGGATGTCAAATTTGCTATTATGTCCCTCCCTACATGCAAGGCTGCGGGGCTAGATGGTCTTCCAAGCGAATTTTATAAAGCTTACATAGATGATTTGGCCCCTAGGATTTTGGATGTCTATGCAGAGGCCTATGAAGCTGGACATCTCCCACCCACCCTGAAGGAAGCCCTTCTGGAGATGCTGTTAAAACCTGATAAGGCTGCTAATCACTGCATTTCTTATCGGCCGCTGTCCATTATTAAAATCGATGCTAAAATCCTCGCAAAGATGATTGCTATTCGGCTGCAGCCACTGGTTCCCCTCTTGGTTCTCCCTGACCAATCGGAGTTCGTCCCTGCTAGGTCTACCACTCATAACTTGCATTATTTTGGCCCTGACTTTCAAGCAGTGGCGGTGCTGCTAGATGCTGCAAAGGCATTTGATTCCCTTCAGTGGGATTACATGTTCACCGTCTTGACTAGAATGGGCCTTCCTCAGTTTTTCCTACAATGGATCAGGGTGTTATATACGGAGCCCGTTGCCAGAGTGCGAGTCAATGACTGGGTGTCTTCGGCCTTCCCAATTGGCAGAAGCACTCGACAGGGCTGTCGCCAATGCTTTTTGCGCTTTCATTGAAACTCCTGGCTTGCAAATTGCGCTAATTGCATGCGTCAGCAGCGTTACGGTTCAGGCAGTGACCTCTAGTTGTCTCATTATACGCAGATGACATGTTACTTTATGTATGCGAGCCAGGGACTCATCTCCCTGCGTTACTCCACGAGTATGTGAAATTTGAGGGTTATTCTGGGTTAGAGATCAATTGGGCCAAGTCTATGGTGTTCCCCCTTACTGCTGGCACGCGTGAGGTTGAGCTGGATTTTTCACTAACTTGGACACGTGCCCCAGTGAAATACTTAGGGGTCTGGTTGCATAGGGAACCCGAACAGGTAATCTGCATGAACTATGGACGGGCTGTCATACAGATCATTGACAAGGCTGAGCGCTGGTCTAGACTACCGCTGTCGCTTGCTGATCAGAATGCTGTTGTGAAAATGTCTATACTGCCTAAATTGTTATATTTGTTAGTAAATATTCCTATTAGGCTGAATACTACTCTACTCAAGACACTGCAATCGGCCCTTCTGTCCTTAGTTTGGGGGGGCAAGAAACAGCTGGAGTGTTCTTGTACAGCCGTTCGATCGGGCAGCTTTAAGGCACCTGATACGCGCTTACACTATCTATGTGCGCAGGCGCAGTACGCCCATTGTTGGTTCTTTCCGCAGCGGATCTTGCTGCACGCAGCGATTGAGGCCGATGCGGTACTTCCAATGCCGCTAATGGCAGCAGCACTCTCTGGGGGGAGTGGAGGCCCCAGGGTGGAAATTAACCCGGTGCAGTGCACTGCTTGGGCCTGGCGGACTCTGGCCAAGAGGGCTCAGCTAAATTATCTGTATTCTCCGAAACTCCCTATTGCTGCTCATCCGGGCATTTCGGCAGCTCAGGAGCGCCCCGCTCTGCGAGCTTTGGAACCTGTGGGTGTTACACGAATGGGTGACCTATATGAGCATGGCCAGTTCCGCTCACTCCGGAACGTACAGGCACAGTATATGACACATCTCAGCGGGAAGGGTAACCGGCGGTCCACCCATCATATTGCAAATGGAGTACTACGTTGGGTTTCGAGCTACCACTTGAGCATTGGCAATTTTTCTGCAAACTGATGGAGCGCCTCACGGCGAACTATAATTTGCGTATTATTCATTTAAAATTTTTGCACCAGTTGTATTATACGCCAGCGCAATGGCCCAGATTTGGATTTCGAGATACAGCTAATTGTGTGCGGTGCGGGCAGGCTGACGCTGATTTCCTACACCTGGCATGGCAGTGCGCAGGGATAGTTGCATTTTGGGCTCAGGTTGCGAGTGTGCTGTCAGATGTGGTGTTGGAATGCGTGCGGTGTGAGCAGGAGGTGTGCTTGCTGGGTAGCGTGAAGTGTCTCAAGCCCTGCAGCAGGCGGCTGGTTGCGGTCTCGACCCTACTAGCTAAGCGTGCTGTGGCGCAATGCAGGGGCGCTAAATCTACGCCTACTGTGAATAAATGGATCATAGAGTTAATATATTGCAGGGAACAAATGGAGGTATACGCAGAGGAGTTGCCGGAGACCTCACGACCCAAAGATTTATGGGCTCCAGTAACTATGTATTAATTGAGCCACCCCATTGCGTGATTTGTATCTACATCTTTCCATGATTTATACCCTTATGTATTTGGCCAGGACTTCTTGGATTCGGACTTTATTTCCCTTGAGTTGTCCTTTATATGTGCTCACATGGCTTATTGGACTTGACAATTGAATGTTCAAGTGCTGGGATGGGGTGGGGGGGTTTTGCAATTGGTTTCCTTTTTTGTACTCTTATGGAACATGTAAAACTGGCTGGCATCGATATATGTGAGGATTGTAGTAATGCACCCCTTTTATGAAGCTTTGTATATGAAAGCTCTAAGCCTGTTATTAAACAAATAACATTTGTTTTTTTTAAAACCTCCACGAACGGAGCGAAGTTCACTGCCCAAGCCTATTTAATAATTGGCTACACTGTATTGCTAATTATTTATAATAACTTAAGTAGCCAGTGACCACACACTAAATATTATTTGTTTGTACTACTAATTGAACTGCAACAATGCCACATTTCACTGAGGTTCTTGTTTCTTCTTTGCTTTTAGGTCTACAAGAGAAAATATCACTCACCGTACTGCCAGACAAAAGGCCTGTGCACAATGTGATGTGTGGGCCACACATCATAGACATCTCTTCAACTTGTGAAGCTCAGGGCCACTGCTAACAGATAGCTTCAAGAAGGTGCTACCAAGAAAGTGGTCAGTGAGAACAAGAAGGAGCTTACCACCACTAGTATGTCCATCCAGAAACTTTTGGGGGAAAAAAACTGTGACTGCTGCACCGGCACCGGCCTCCGGGGAGCAAGCTGGGAGTAGCACCCCCACATCAGTCGACCCACCCCAACCTATGCCCAAGCCCATATCTGTCACAGAGGCAGCCAGTTTAATCACTTTAGCGATGATGAGCAATGATGTTGAGACCAAGTAAGCAACTTACTGAACACCTGCAGAAGAATCGGCACTCTTTTCAGCCACTTATTTAAAGCCTGGAAACAGCTGAGTGTTATTCCTCATGATAATATAATGCCAGTCAAAGCACTCATACAGGAGGAGCCAATACATTGAAATTTAACTTATTACATGCTTGAACGTCTGTTTGAGCAGTACAGACCAATCAATGAATATCCCATGCAAAGAGGGGCTGTAACTATGATAGGCATTATAATAGAGTTGGACCAATGGGGCCTAGTTAAATGCCTGGCGGAGATGCTGCTTTCTTTTGAGGTGTTCACACAGGAAGCCAGCAAGTAGGACAGTACCATTGGCCAAGCTATCCCGTTGCTGCACATGCTACAGGAACAGCTAAGAGGGGGTGTCTGCAATGTACTCAGGCCCGGAGGAAAATAAAGATGTGTATGAGTTGAAAGAGAGCTTAGTCCTTCGCCTATCTGGTAATACAAGTGTGCAAAGGGACATTATGTCATCCAAACATTACATCTGTGCGACAATTCTTGATCCACGGTACAAACCATTACTGTCCACTTTCATTACTTTTCAGATGGGATGTTGCAAAATACAAAACAAGTATAGCTGGGCAAGCCAGTGAGCTATAAAAAGAACAGCCAGGAATTAGAGGCCCACTCGTCCAGGGCACAAGTTCTGCGGGGAAGCCTTCAAGTTCAGAGCCTGAGGGAAGTGATGTTGACTCAGAGCAGCCTAAAACAACAACAAGAACACCATCAACAGCAAGAACAGGAGCATCAGCCTAAAAATCTGCAAAATAATGGTTTCTACTTGCAGGGCTTAAATCCAGTGCAGAGGCAAAGGCAAAAGAGGTCAAGCAAGTGGAGCACCAATGACAATTGAGCAGATGCTCTAGGCCTATCTGCATGACCCAACGGAGGTCTACTTTGATTGAAACCCATTGGTGTCTTGGTATTGGAAGAGGTTCCAATGGCCTCTGCTCAGCAGGCTAACAATAAACTATCTGGCTTGCCCAGTAGCCAGTGTCTTTGTTGAACGTGTTTTCAGTGCTGCTGGCGCCATTGTCACAGTGAGAAGGACCTGTCTTTCGCCCCAAAATGTGGAGAGATTAACAATGATTAAAATTAATCAGCACTTTATACCACCAGAATACCTTAAGTATGACAGGATGAAGATGGGGAAGACTCGATCATGGAAGTTGTGTGTTAGATGACCTACTTCAGGGTGAACCACCTGAGTTTGAGAATAAGCCTAACTTCCCTGACTACTAGGACTGGGTCAAAGACCATAGAACTTATATATATATATATATATATATATATATATATATATATATATATATATATATATATATATATATATATATATATATATTCACTGAAAAAACCATAGGTTTCACACACGTTATAGTTACGAATTAGCATTTAAAAAACCTTGCAAATTCACTTAAAAAACCATAGGTTTCACACATGTTATAGTTAGCTGGACATTTCACTTGTAAAAAACCAATGAAATTCCCCCGTTATAGTTAGTGCAGGCAACTATAACTCACGCGACCGCAATCCTCTGCTGATGACGTCAGATATTACATCACTGATGACATATGTGTCTTTATGAAAAATAATATTTGTAATATATGTATAGCTAAAGATTAATGGAAGAAGACATGGGTAAATAAGTGTCTAAATACAGTGATGTAATATCTGACGTCATCAGCAGAGGATTGCGGTCGCGTGAGTTATAGTTGCCTGCACTAACTATAACGGGGGAATTTCATTGGTTTTTTACGAGTGAAATGTCCAGCTAACTATAACGTGTGTGAAACCTATGGTTTTTTAAGTGAATTTGCAAGGTTTTTTAAATGCTAATTTGTAACTATAACATGTGTGAAACCTATGGTTTTTTCAGTGAATTTGTACGTTTTTTTAAATGCTAAGTTATGTATTTATTAATTAATTTATTTTTCAGGTCTTTCACTGTGCGCGCACCATGCTAGTGCACAATAAACTTTTGTGCGGTTTCCTGGTGTGCTGTTCTCTTATTCACTGAATTGCTTCGAATAAAGGGATTCGAATCATATATATATATATATATATATATATATATATATATTCACAGGAAAAAACATAGTTTTCAGGGGTGTTATAGTTAGCTGGCCATTTAATTCGTACAAAACCACATAGAAATTCCTCCGTTATAGTTAGTTCTGCTAACTATAACTCGCGCGCCCGCAATGCACTGCTGATGATGTCACATATTACATCATTCATGACATGGTCAGTGACATCACTGATGACATCGCTGGTGACATCTCAAATGACATCACTGATTACATCACTGATGACATCATCCACGTGACAATCTGATACATCTCATCATACACTAGTATAACCTTTCATCACTCACTGTAAAATACAGAGTACCATATTTGAAACCATTGACACACCAATACCAGCTGACTCTACCAACCCCCTCATTTTGTTCCTTTACAAATTAAATGTTTTAAGTGTTACCACTTTATTCCAATCAAGATGGCTTCGGGTGTGCCATACTTTTGTCATAAGTAAGACTGTTAGCACTCTAGTTGTTCTTTAGAACACTCTGGGACATTCTGTCATTGGGCTATACTTGGGCTACATCTGGGTGATATCTGTGCTACATTTGGGCTCTTTTGCCTCTGGTGGCCATCTTGGGAGACTTATTTGTTATGAAGTTTCCTGATTTCCTCATTTACAACAGTCTCCTCAGTAGGAGTACTTTCAGTTTTTTACTTTGATTCCATCAAGAAGGCATTCAGATGTGTCACACATTTGCCATACATTCAGAATGTTAGCACTCTAGTTGCTCATTAGATCACTGTAGTAAAGCTACTGCTCACCAGGGAAGTCTGCTGCTGGTATAGAAAGTGCATGTTTCAGTCTGCATGTAAGAATTTTTTAATGAAATAGAAGAGGATTTGTGAAGTCACTCAAAATGTGCCCTAATTTTTCTTTCTGCAGCACTAATCATACTTTCTATGGCAAAATGAACCCCCTCATTTTTTTCCTTTTTAAATTAAATGTTTTAAGAGTTACCACTTTATTCCAATCAAAATGGCTTGAGGTGTGCCATACGTTTGTCATAAGTAGGACTGTTAGCACTCTAGTTGTTCTTTAGAACACTCTGGAAAGCTGCAGTAGAACACAAAGGAATCAACAGACAGTCTCTGTCCTTGTTGGATGTACATGTTTTACCGAGAATGTCAGACTTCATTCTCACATGACTGAGAAAGATAATGTGAATTTACAGAAAATATGCTCTCAGTTTTGCTTATAGATCACCTTCCAATCCTCTGTGGGAAAAGCATGAGAAAATAGTTGTCTCTTCAACATGATTCATGATATCACAGCAGAAGGCTTTTTTACATGGTAAAGTCACCTTAGAACACACCACAATTCCTAAAATGAGTATGGTACCATCAACAAATGATTTATAATGTAACTAAAGTCTTAAAACCTTCTATTATTGCAATGCATTTTAATGAGGTGCTATCATGTATATTGGTCCCAAGATGGCTGCCAACACTTCTTGGATGAAGTGCTGACAGCCAATTAGATCTCACGATGAGATGTGTGGTAAGGATCCTCCCAGATATGGATGTGATTTTACTTTTGATTTTCTCAGGAACTACTGAACGGATTTATACCATTTAAGCAAAGGGCACGACTCTGAACCAAGGTTTACCTTTCTGCCAAATTTGGTGTAATTCCGTTCAGCAGTTCGGGCTGTAGCTGCGACTAAAGGTCCCTATGGAAAATGGCATGGGGAAAACACGTTTTGGGACCCCCCTTTTTTCTCGCCCCCCGCTTGACGAATCACCCCGAGACTTTCAGGATAGGAGCGGACCAGAGCGGGCCACAAGTTTTGAAATTTTTGTGAAGATTCGTTAACCGGTGCCAAAGTTATTCCAAATAGAAATTTGCGGATTTCCTATGGATAATAGGTCCTAACTATAACTTCCTACTGGCGACCGCTAGTAGGTATTATACCTATATATATATTTATATATATATGTATATGTATATATATATTTCACAATCCAGTTCAGAGATGCTTGAAACAGGCACTGACTCCGTGGGGTTTTCGTCAAAGAAAATCCTTTATTCCTCAAAAAATGGTTAAACGCGTTTCGGCGGTCTTGCCGCCTTGGTCACTACTACAGGTACGTTGCCATATTGCTTGATTTAAATGCACCTTAATCAATTGTTTACATTGTTGCCATGACAAATAATTGCTCCTCATAGATATAAACAAAATCCTGTTGCTTAAGCACATATAGATGAATAAGTAAACGTATCACAGTATCAAACTTGTAACAGGAAAAATAATATGTTAAATACATCTTGTACATATATATATATATATATATATATATATATATATATATATATATATATATATATATATATATATATATATATATATGTTACCTACTGGCGGTCGCCAGTAGGTACATATAGTTAGGACCTATTTTCCATAGGAAATCCGCAACATTCTATTTGGAATAACGTTGGCACCGATTGACGAATCTTCGCAAAATTTTCCAAACTTTTGGCCAGGTCTGGTCCACTCCTATCCTGAAAATTTCACGGTGATTTGTGAAGCGGGGGCCGAGAAAAAAGGGGGGTCCCAAAACACGTTTTCCCCATGCATTTTCCCATAGGACCTGTTGACGCAGCTTCAACCCGAACTGCTGGACGGAATTACACCAAATTTAGCAAAGAGGTAGTCCTCAGTTCAGACTCATGCCTTTTGCTTAAATGGTGTAAATCCGTTCAGTAGTTCCTGAGAAAATTAGAGGGACTGCCACCCCCTGGGCTTTATGTCAATGTATGCGGGGGGCTCACAGCCCCCCCCCCACAGCCCCGGGGACTGCCACCCCCGGGGCACTAATTATTTAACATAGGGTGTCCATTACGGACCCCCAAGCCCCGGAGACCATCATCCCCTGGGGCTTTAAATTAAGTGGGAGGGGGGCCACGCTGCCCCCCCTGGAGCCAATGATGGCCCTGGGGACCGCCACCCCCCCAGGGCCGGCTCCTGCAGTGTCCCGGGGTGCCCACCCCCGGGACACTGTAGTTTGCAATGAGAGGGAGGGAGCCTCGCAGCTCCCACCCTGCCATTGCAAACTGCTTTGCTTCATTGAAGCGAGAGCAGGGAAACCTGCTCTCGCTTCAATGAAGCAAAGCATATTGCTTTTCCACATGGGGAGCAGCATGTTAGCTTCTCCCCATGTGGAAAAGCAATGCCGGCTCCCGCAGGAGGCAGGGAGCCGGCTGGGATTGTGGGGGGATTGGGGACCCCCCCAGGGTCCCCAATGAGGTGGCCAGGCCCCGGGGGATGGGGTCCCTGGGGCCAGTAGTGGCCCGCGAAGGGGGGCCACGCGGCCCCCCTCCTAAAAATATTTTCTTTTTTTTTTAAAACACAAAAAGAAACGTCCCCGGGGGATGGGGTCCCCGGGGCCAAAAGGGGCCACAGGAGGGGGGCAAGGCAGCCCCCCCCCAAAATACAAAAAAAAAAAGGGCCATGCCTCGGGGGATGGGGTCCCCGGGGCAAATTATGGCCTCGGGAGGGGGGCCACGCAGCCGCCTTCCCGAAATTTGTTTTTTTTTTATTAAAAAAAAATTGGGGGCAGGCCCTAGGGGATGGGGTCCCCAGGGCCAATAAATTAGAAAAAGAAGGGGGGCTACACCACCAGGTACCTCCAGTAAGTGCCACAGAGCTGTGTTGCAGAGAGGTGTAAAAAGGGGCGTGGCCTCTGAACACCTCTCTGCAACGCAGCTCCCTGGCGCATACTAGAGGTACCTGGTGGGCTAGTTGGCTCCCAGGGGACCGCAGGATTGAAGAGGAATTAATTTCCCAACTTAAAACGTGCCACAGGGCGTGTTTGCACACGTCACCTCAGGCCCCGCCCCCTTCCTTCACCATTGTACAAATATTCCTCTAAAATCAGACGAACTACGAATTCCGATTTACTCACCTGTTATCAGGAGAGAACCCAGTGCTGCATCTTTTAGCCCAGCACTGACCCTGGAAAGTAATTCTAGGCGTACTTACCAGTAACTTGTATTTCCTTCCATAGGAATCCATTGTGTGGTTTTCACCAGAAAAGTTTCTAAGTGTCCATTTTTGGACATCAGTGATGTCATTTGAGATTTCATCAGTGATGTCACTGACCATGTCATGAATGATGTAATATGTGACATCATCAGCAGTGGATTGCGGGAGCGCGAGATGTAGTTAGTACAGCTAACTATATCGGAGGAATTTCAATGGTTTTGTTCGAGTGAAATGTCCAGCTAACTATAACACCCCTAAAACCTATTGTTTTTTCAGTGAATTTCTAAGGTTTTTTAAATGCTAATTCCTAACTATATCAGGCCTGAAACCTATGTTTTTTTCAGTGAATATATATATATATATATATATATATATTACCTACTGGCGGTCGCCAGTAGGTAGTTATAGTTAGGACCACGTTTCCATAGGAAAACCTCAACATTCTATTTTGAATAACTTTGGCGCCGGTCGACGAATCCTCGCGAATTTCTCAAAATAGGTGGGGCGCTACGCTCCGCTCCTACCCTGAAAGTCTCGGGGGGATTCGTCAAGCGGGGGCTGAGATAAAAGGGGGGTCCCAAAACGCGTTTTTCCCATGCATTTTTCCATAGGACCTTTAGAACGAGCTACAGCCCGAACGGCTGAACAGAATTACTAGAAATTTGGCAGAGAGGTAGTCCCTAGGTCAAGGAAGTGCCTTTTGTAGGTTTGGTGTAAATCTGTTCAGTAGATTCTGAGAAAATAGCCTTTAAATCAATATATATATCTGAGCCCGCTTACGGTACGCTTACGGTACGCTTACCGTACGCTTACCGTAAGCTTACGGTGGCGTGCGCGAGCGCGATTCTGATTGGCTCTTAGATCTTAGTAAACATTCGAATCGGCCGAAACTAGGAAGCGGCGTCCGCCATTTTGTCTCTCGCACTGAGTGTTGTTTATCAAACATGATGGCCAAAAACATGTTACGGGGCTGTTTTGACAACTCCCTCCCACATAGTCATGTTGAGGGAGTCCCCAAACATCCCCCAAGAGCAAAAACGGTTTTATTTTTTTTTCGGCAATTTCGCGGGGTACGCTTACCGTACGCTTACCGTACGCTTACCGTAAGCTTACCGTACGCTTACGGTAAAAAAATAAAAATAAAAAAAACACTATCCACACTTACCCCACCCCCTGTGCTTTTGGTGGCCGCAGGCCACCAAATGTGCAGGGCTTATTAATAGAGAAAAAAAACGTAATTTTGGCAACATGAAATTATAAAATCGAAATAAAAAAAACACTATCCACATTGACCTCACCCCCTGTGCTTTTGGTGGCCGAAGGCCACCAAATGTACAGGGCTTATTAAAGTTGATAAAAACCGTGCACGGAACGAACTGCGTTAAGTGGGCGCGCACGCCACAAATGGCGTAAAGTAACTTAGCATTTAAAAAACCGTACAAATTCACTGAAAAAACCATAGGTTTCACACACGTTATAGTTAGGAAATAGCATTTAAAAAACCTTGCTAATTCACTGAAAAAACCATATGTTTCACACATGTTATAGTTAGCTGGACATTTTACTGATAAAAAACCAATGAAATTCCCCCGTTATAGTTACTGTAGGCAACTATAACTCACGCGACCGTAATCCTCTGCTGATGACATATGTGTCTTTATGAAAAAAAAATATTTGTAATATATGTATAGCTAAAATTTAATGGAAGAAGATATGGGCAAATAAGTGTCTAAATACAGTATTAGCATCAGCAGAGGATTGCGGTCGCGTGAGTTATAGTTGCCTACAGTAACTATAACGGGGGAATTTCATTGGTTTTTTATCAGTAAAATGTCCAGCTAACTATAACATGTGTGAAACCTATGGTTTTTTCAGTGAATATATATATATATATATATATATATATATATATATATATATATATATATATATATATATATATATATATATTCACTGAAAAAACCATAGGTTTCACACATGTTATAGTTAGTGGAAATTTTACTGATAAAAAACCAATGAAATTGCCCCGTTATAGTTAGCGCAGGCAACTATAACTCACGCGACCACAATCCTCTGCTGATGCTAATACTGTATTTAGACACTTATTTGCCCATGCCTTCTTCCATACATTTTTAGCTATACATATATTACAAATATTTTTTTTTCATAAAGACACATATGTCATCAGCAGAGGATTGCGGTCGCGTGAGTTATAGTTGCCTGCGCTAACTATAACGGGGCAATTTCATTGGTTTTTTATCAGTAAAATTTCCACTAACTATAACATGTGTGAAACCTATGGTTTTTTCAGTGAATTTGCAAGGTTTTTTAAATGCTAATTCCTAACTATAACGTGTGTGAAACCTATGGTTTTTTCAGTGAATTAGTACGGTTTTTTAAATGCTAAGTTTTTTTCCCTTATAATAAGCCCTGTACATTTGGTGGCCTATGGCCACCAAAAGCACAGGGGGTGGGGTAAGTGTGGATAGTGTTTTTTTCCATTGTAATAAGCCCAGCACATTTGGTGGCCTTCGGCCACCAAAAGCACAGGGGGTGGGGTAAGTGTGGATAGTGTTTTTTTTATTTTTATTTTTTTACCGTACGCTTACCGTAAGCGTACGGTAAGCGTACCCCGCGAAATTGCCGAAAAAAAAATAAAACCGTTTTTGCACTTGGGGGATGTTTGGGGACTCCCTCAACATGACTATGTGGGAGGGAGTTGTCAAAACAGCCCCTTTACATGTTTTTGGGCTTCCGATTTTAAAAATCTCTCTCAGTGCGAGAGACAAAATGGCGGCCGCCGCTTCCTGGTTTCGGCCGATTCGAATGTTTACTAAGATCTAAGAGCCAATCAGAATCGCGCTCGCGCACGCCACCGTACGCTTACCGTAAGCGTACGGTAAGCGTACCGTAAGCTGGCTCAGATATATATATTGATTTAAAGGCTATTTTCTCAGAATCTACTGAACAGATTTACACCAAACCTACAAAAGGCACTTCCTTGACCTAGGGACTACCTCTCTGCCAAATTTTGAGTAATTCTGTTCAGCCATTCGGGCTGTAGCTCGTTCTAAAGGTCCTATGGAAAAATGCATGGGAAAAACGCGTTTTGGGACCCCCCTTTTATCTCAGCCCCCGCTTGACGAATCCCCCCGAGACTTTCAGGGTAGGAGCGGAGCGTAGCGCCCCACCTATTTTGAGAAATTCGCGAGGATTCGTCGACCGGCGCCAAAGTTATTCAAAATAGAATGTTGAGGTTTTCCTATGGAAACGTGGTCCTAACTATAACTACCTACTGGCTATCGCCAGTAGGTAATATATATATATATCTCAAACACAAAAGTTTACCTGCTGAGAGATCTACTTAAAATTACTCGCTAGGAGAATTGCCAAAGTCATTACCCCAATAGTCTCAATACGCCAGCATGGCTTTATTGCCGGTAGGGGTACTATTGACCATATAAGACGTGTCATATCTTTATTTGACTGGGCACAGGCGACGGATTCCCAGATGGGTGTGGCCCTGTTGGATGCCGAGATGGCATTCAAAAGGGTCTCCTGGGATTATTTTTGGTCGGTACTTATTTGGAAGGGTTTTCCTCCTGATTTTTTTAAGGCTGTTCAGGCCCTATACAGGAAACCAGCTGCCACCGTTCGGGTCTCAGGTGTGGAATCGGAGGAGCTTAGGGTGTTCAGTGGTACCTGACAGGGCTGCCCCTGCTCACCTTTCCTCTTCGCTCTTTTTATAGAGCCGCTAATCTTTAAATTGGAACACGACTCATTAATTATTCCAGTTAAACCCCAGCTACATGACGTCAAAGTATTGGCTTATGCTGATGACTTAGCAGTTCTTACAAGGGATGTGATTAGTGCCCTAAGCAGAATAGAGATTTTGACTAAGGAATTTGCAGGGATCTCAGGCTATAAATTGAACTTAGCTAAAACTCAGATCTCACATTCAGATAGGGGATGTCCGTCTGATGCCAAAATAGTCGATGAGGCTGTATATCTGGGTATAAAAATCTCTGCGAAAGTACAAGACATCCCTGCCTTAAATGCTGACCCTATTGTTATAGCCTCCAATAAAACTTTGGAGAAACTAGATCATATGTATCTGTCTCTTTATGGAAGAAGCAATGTTATTAAAATGTTAATCTTCCCAAAATTCTTATACGTGTTCCGAGCTATTCCGTTATGGTTTCCCAACTCTTTATTTTTGAGAATAGAAAGGATGTGCTCCCGGTTTTAATGGAGCTATAAAAGGGCGAGAAGAGCCCTGAAGTGGCTCTATCTACCTAGAAGTCGTGGGGGGTGGTCCATCCCTAATTTTCGTCTTTATTATTATATATCACTGTTTCAGCACATCGGGGTTCTAATTTCTGGAGAAAGAGTGGTTCAGGATCCGGCTACTTCTCCTTCTATTTATGAATTAATTTTGGGCCTAGAAGCTCGGTATTTATTTGTTAGGATTATAGAGCTGAGTTACTATAAGAAACCAGATTTAAAATTCTGATGGCTGCGTTTTCTGTCTGGAAAAAGATACGTGTGTTGTTTAAGATAAGGTATTTTAATCGATATACCCCGATTGGCCTGTTGGGGGCTTTCTCCACAGTTTTTCAGGATTCTGTTGCGCGAAAGTGGCGTGCGGCCGGTATTGGGACTATTGGGGATCTTTGTGAACATAGCCAAATTATGTTGTATGCTTCATTGAGGGAGAAATTTGATCTTGACAAGGGTGACTTTTTTAAATACTTACAGTTGCGGAGCTTTCTAGACAAAGCTATTATAAAGGGTATTTGTTCACTCGAGGGAATACGCATTCTTGAGATAATAATGGGCAGATGCAAGCTGGCGCAACTGTATCGAGAAGGTACTCGGGGGCAGCACGACGACCTTTTAATACAGGAACAAAAATGGGAAAACAGGTTAGGGATTTCGAATATAGATCTGCAGGAGTCTTTGGAAATGGTTAATTCTATACTGCTGACTAGGAGCCTTAAGAGTCAGTGTTATATGGCGATTTTCGATTTGTATTACACTCCTGCCAAGATTGCAAGATGGGGGGATAAATGTTAATCGGTGTGGTGCGATAGCAGCTGATGCTGCACATATGTGTTTTTTTATGTCCGTCTTTAGCCCCCTTCCTGCGTGATTGACAGCATTTTTTGAATTTTTCCTTAGAAATACCGGTAGTCCTTAATGCGGGCCTTGTACTGTTTGGCACCAAATTTGGCACAACAATTAGAAAACGGGCAGCACCACAGAAGGGTTTTTTTTTTTTGTTATGTATGGCTGTGATGCGTCTTTGCATAACCTCGCTGTGGCTGAGCCCGGACCCACCCCTATTCTCTGCATGGAGGGCTAGGATTCTCGCTCTGTATAATATGGAAATGGCTCTCTATAAATTGAAAGGCCATAGGAGGAAGTTATTTGGCGAGCAATTATGGGCCCCAATAACAGGTTGGCTGTGATCAAAGGCTATAGTTAAAAAACTGCACTGTAATGATTTTGTTTCAGTTTTGTATTTGTATTGTAGAAGGATTTGTCTGCATGTAATAATAATGAAATCTGCTATTTGCTGAATAAAATTAAAAAAAAAAAAAAAAAGGAAAGGACTATTATGGTGCCACGATGTTCGTGACTGTCTGTGCCCTCGTTCAATAAATGGTGACAAAATGAAAACCTACTTGGTGTTGGTCTTCTCTCAGCTGGCAAACTTTTGTGTTTGATGTCTAGCGGCCCCGCCTGAGCTGCGAGAGTGACCCTGCTGCGTTCACGCAGTCTCGCTGAAGTGCCAACTGGCATTTTGGCATTGGGACAGGAAGTGTCAATTGTACGAGGCAAAGTGGCAAGCCAGAAACCTACATGTTGTTGTGCACACCCCACTTGGAATACAATTTGTGTAACACGTCTTGAAACCGGGCAACTCACTGGAGTAAGAGAAGCACTACATTATCCAGCAGGCCTGAGGAATGGCCACGCCCACTGAGGTGGGGAAGAAATCGGTGAAATACTGGTGTGAAAAAATGCCGGTTTCATTTTTGTGGTGTCCGGAATCCTTTGAAGAAGTGCTCTCTACGCACAAAACGCATCAGGAAAGGACTATTATGGTGCTACGATGTTCGTGACTGTCTGTGCCCTCGTTCAATAAATGGTGACAAAATGAAAAACCTACTTGGTGTTGGTCTTCTCTCAGCAGGCAAACTTTTGTGTTTGATGTCTAGCGGCCCCGCCTGAGCTGCGAGAGTGACCCTGCTGCGTTCACGCAGTCTCGCTGAAGTGCCAACCGGCATTTTGGCATTGGGACAGGAAGTGTCAATTGTACGAGGCAAAGTGGCAAGCCAGAAACCTACATGTTGTTGTGCACACCCCACTTGGGATACAATTTGTGTAACACGTCTTGAAACCGGGCAACTCACTGGAGTAAGAGAAGCACTACATTATCCAGCAGGCCTGAGGAATGGCCACGCCCACTGAGGTGGGGAAGAAATCGGTGAAATACTGGTGTGAAAAAATGCCGGTTTCATTTTTGTGGTGTCCGGAATCCTTTGAAGAAGTACTCTCTACGCACAAAACGCATCAGGAAAGGTTTATTATGGTGCCACGATGTTCGTGACTGTCTGTACCCTCGTTCAATAAATGGTGACAAAATGAAAACCTACCTGGTGTTGGTCCTCTCTCCGCAGGCAAACTTTTGTGTTTGATGTCTAGCGGCCCCGCCTGAGCCGCGAGAGTGAACCCGCTGCGTTCACGCAGTCTCGCTGAAGTGCCAACCGGCATTTTGGCATTGGGACAGGAAGTGTCAATTGTACGAGGCAAAGTGGCAAGCCAGAAACCTACATGTTGTTGTGCACACCCCACTTGGGATACAATTTGTGTAACACGTCTTGAAACTGGGCAACTCACTGGAGTAAGAGAAGCACTACATTATCCAGCAGGCCTGAGGAATGGCCACGCCCACTGAGGCGGGGAAGAAATCGGTGAAATAGTGGTGTGAAAAAATGCCAGTTTCATTTCTTTGGTGTCTGGAATCCTTTGAAGAAGTGCTCTCTACGCACGAAACGCGTCAGGAAAGGACTATTATGGTGCCATGATGTTCGTGACTGTCTGTGCCCTCGTTCAATGAATGGTGACAAAATGAAAACCTACCTGGTGTTGGTCCTCTCTCAGCAGGCAAACTTTTGTGTTTGAGGTCTAGCGGCCCCGCCTGAGCCGCAAGAGTGAACCCGCTGCGTTCACACAGTCTCGCTGAAGTGCCAACCGGCATTTTGGCATTGGGACAGGAAGTGTCAATTGTACGAGGCAAAGTGGCAAGCCAGAAACCTACATGTTGTTGTGCACACCCCACTTGGGATACAATTTGTGTAACACGTCTTGAAACCGGGCAACTCACTGGAGTAGGAGAAGCACTACATTATCCAGCAGGCCTGAGGAATGGCCACGCCCACTGAGGCGGGGAAGAAATCGGTGATATAGTGGTGTGAAAAAATGCCGGTTTCATTTCTGAGGTGTCCAGAATCCTTTGAAGAAGTGCTCTCTACGCACGAAATGCGTCAGGAAAGGACTATTATGGTGCCACGATATTCGTGACCGTCTGTGCCCTCGTTCAATAAATGGTGACAAAATGAAAACCTACCTGGTGTTGGTCCTCTCTCAGCAGGCAAACTTTTGTGTTTGATATATATATATATATCTATATTACCTACTGGCAGTCGCCAGTAGGTAGTTATAATTAGGACCTCGTTTCTATTCAAAAAGCATTTTTTGTTTTCCCAATAACTTTAGCGCCCGTTTTCTAATCTTCATGAAATTTTCAAAACTAGTGGCCCGCTCCGGTTAGCTCCTGTTTTGAAGTTTCGGGGTGATTCAACAAGCAGAGGCCGAAAAAAAAGGGGGGTCCCAAAATGCGTGTGCCCCATGTTAATCTCCATAGGAAACTTTAGACAAAGCTACAGCCTGAACTGCTGACCGGAATTACACCAAATGTGGCAAAAAGGTAGGTCTTGGTTCAGAAAGAGCACTATTGTTTTAAATGGTGTAAATCTGTTCAGTAGTTCCTGAGAAATTAGAAAAAGAAAAAGTTTTGATATCTGTGGGTGCGGAGGGTTCGCGAACCCTTCCGGGCATGAGCTTTACTTTGATTGGCTGCCAACACTCCAAACCAGGAAGTGTTGACAGCCATCTTGTGACTCGGTAGAACCGAGTCACAAGAAAACAGTGAAAAGAGGTTAAAAAAGAAGAAAAGGGGGCAGGGTTGAAACACCCTGACCCCCTAGGCCTGCTCAGGGTGTCCCACATGGACTCCCAAGACCAAAAAAGCATTTTTTTTATAATGTTGGTGGAATTCACATAGGGGTCGCGAATCCCGCAAAAATTATTTTAGAAAATGAAACGCGGGCTCCCGCGCTTCATTTTAATGAGGCCCGCGGGTGGGCCAGGTCCCGGGTGTAGCGCGACGGGGCCTGTGTCGCAGTTCGGCAGCAGCGTGCGAGAAAGGACACATGGACACCACTTAACTCTCGTGGCCGGAAGACCCCGAGCGGTCTCCGACCCATTTATTTATACCCTCGGGACGAGCCCGCCCCGAGGGGTGTAGGAGTGTGTGCGTGTAACTGCTACATAGTATGAGAGAGTCCAGATGGCTCTCTACATCCCTCCTTTCTTTTAGTTCAAAACCATCAATGTACCTTCCGTCATGGAGACGTAAATACAAAGTCCCTCAGCCTCTGACTCGGGACTGGATTCGGCCGGAGACCATACTTCTGGCTTTGGACACGGGGTTCCGGGGAGGTGCCCAATGGGACATTCCCGCCCCCCTCGGTAGCGGGGTTCGGGCTGGTTGGCTGGACAGTGTCCTCATGGTCCTGACGGACTGGCGGAGGGGTGAGCGTTGAGGCGCTCCCCTCTCTGGACAACGCAGGGGCAGGGAGGTGTACCGGTGAGTCTGGATAACTAGACCCATCTCGATTCGTATCTGCCTACGAGATCTTCTTGAAGCTCGATACGTTCCTTGTGATGGATTGCAGTCCCCGTTTGGCCGTGACCATGGTCCCTTGAACACTGACCACTCCCCACACTTCAGGCTCATAGGGAGTCCGGAACTTCCACCCGGGGTGGCGGTCCTTGATCACCACGCGGTCTCCCACTCTTAGCTGTGGGTCTTGGGCACCGCGGGCCTCGCTGGCCTTCTTGTTGTTTGTCTTCCTTCTTTCCTGAATCGCCGCGTCATCCCGCACGGCCAGTACCCACCGCGGGTCTGACGGAATGCTATCCCGTGGAGCTCTCTTGAACAGAATATGAGCCAGAGCACACTTGGTGGTGCTGTAAGGCGTCTGGCGGTACGCGCCCAGGAATTGGTCCAGAGCTGCTTCCGGGTGTTCTCCGTTCTCCACAGCGACGCGCAGGGCACGGTTGATCGTTCTTATGAGCCGCTCTACTTCCCCGTTTGCTTGGGGCCATAGGGGGTAATCTTCCGGTGGCGTACCGCTAAACTTTAAAGGTAGTCCTGGAATTCTCGCCCCTGGAAGGGGGGTCCGTTGTCCGACTTGACCTCTTCAGGCAGCCCCATCGTTGCGAACACTCGGTCCAGGACCTTCCTTACATGGGGGAAAGCAGTGGACGCTATCACTTCATCAATGGGGAATTTCGAGAACGAGTCGACCACGACCAACATGTGACGACCATCTGGAAAACTCCCAAAGTCCATGCTGAGATGAGTCCACTGGGTCTTGCTCGCTTCTTCGGTGATTACCAGGGCTGGCGCAGGGTCCCCTCTGGTGATGGTGCAGGCGTGGCATTGTCGGACCATCTCCTCCACTTTGGAGTCCATCGCTGGGAACCAGACCCTATCGCGCAGCCTGGCTTTGGTTTTGGCCATCCCTTGGTGGCCCACATGCGCCAGCGCCAGGATTCTTCTCTGCAGGCTTTCTGGGACCACTATGAGGTATCCCCTCAGAATGACTCCTTCTTCCCCCACACTGAGTTCGCTCCGCACGTGCCACAACTGTTGGCGAGCATGACTGACTTCTTGTCGTAGCGCACAAGCTCCATCCATGAAATGGGCCCACCCATTACTGTCAAGCGCTTTATGAACGCGAGAGAGGGTGGGGTCCTCTCGAGTGGCTTGACCCATTTCCTCCAGCGTCATGGCCTTAGGACACGCCCCTTGTGATACCATGCTGACAAATGCTTCGGTGCTGCAGGTGTCGTCCGATGATACTGGTAGCCCCGACGACTCCGGGTGACGGGACAGATAGTCTGCAGGGTTGTGAGCCCTGGGCCGGTAGATCACTTTGAAATTGTATGCTTGCAACTGCACTGCCCATCGCTCGATCCTCGGTGGCGCCAGCCTCGATAATCCAGCAAACAGCGGGAGCAGCGGCTTGTGGTCCGTTACGACACTAAAGTCTTGCCCACACAGGTACAAATGGAAATGCTGGCACACCCATTTGATGGCCAGCGCTTCCCTTTCAATCTGGGCGTACCTCGTCTCAGTGTCTGTGAGAGCTTTGCTGGCATACGCGACAGGCTTCCACACTTCGGGGCCATGTTCCTGCAGGAGGACTGCCCCTAGGCCCACCGGGCTGGCATCTACGACCAGTTCTGTTCGCCATCGGGGGTGAAAGTTCGCCATGACCATCTTGTCTACCAGCCCCGCTTTGATATCTTGAAACGCCTTGTTGGCCGCTGGCGTCCATTCCCACTGGCGGTCGTGGCGCGTGAGGGCGCGTAACGGCTCGGACATGGCTGCAAGATTGGGGATGAACCGCCCACAGTAGGTGGCCATCCCAAGGAAACTCCTTACTTCGGTGGGACTCTGGGGTGTGCTGGCCGCCCTGATCGCTTCAGCCTTCTTTGGGTTCACCAGGAGCCCCTCACGGGTGAACGTGTAGCCAAAGAAGTCTACTCTGTCTTGGTAGAAGGAGCACTTGGCTTGGTGTAGAGTCAGTCCACATTCTGCCAGCCTCTTCAGCGTAGACCGGAGGTGAGAGTGATGTTCCTCGAGCGTGGCGGAGAATACCAGAATGTCATCACTGGGGTTGATCACCCCTTGCAGCCCTGACAGTGTTTCACGGATTGCATTCTGGAAGACCTCTGCGCCTGACAACACACCGAAGCTGAGCCTTTTGTATCTGCAGAGGCCAACATGGGTGGAAAAGGTGGTAATGTACCGGCTCTCCGGGTCCAGTTCCAGCTGGTGGTAGCCGGCGTGCAGGTCTAGCTTCGAGAACCATTTTGCCCCGTTGAGGTCCGCCACGATGTCGTCCATCGTGGGGGTGATGTGCCGTTCCCTCTTCACGGCTGTGTTGGGCAGTCGCATGTCAACACAGAGTCTGATGGCCTCTGGTTGTTTGGGCTTGGGCGCCACGACCAGCGGGGACACCCAGGGAGTGGGGCCGGAGACCTTCTCGATGACGTCAAGCTCTTCGAGCTTTCGCAGCTCCTCTTCTACTTGTGAGCGTAGATTGAAAGGCACCCTCCGATGTCTGAGGGCCACCAGTCGTACTGACGGATCTCTGTGGAGCTTGAACTTTTTGCCCTTGAGTTTCCCCAGGCCGGTGAAGAGTGCCGGGAACTCCCTCAGTATTGTCTCCGCATGTGAGCCGTGAACCTGGTTTTCAAAGAACACAAGCCCTAGCTCCTCTGCTGTGTGGCAGCTGAGAAGAGTCCCTTTCTTGCCTTCAGTGATGTGAAACTGGGTCTCGGTCGAGTAGCTTCCACTCGCGATGGTGACATGAATGACGCCACGGAGGGGAAGAGGATCCGTGCCTCCATACGTGTATATTCGCGCCTTGGACGGCATCAGGGGGGGGTCGCGGTGACAGGCAGTCATACTGGTCAGAGTCCATCACATTGACAGACGCCCCTGTGTCAATGAGGGCGTGTACTTCCATGCCCGCTACTGAGACTGAGCACATGGGAGGTGGTCTTCTCCGGGAGCCAGTCCGGCTGACATATGACACCACGAACACATCGTCGTCTTCGTCTTCATATACCGGGTGTCGTGCCTGTGGCTGGTCTTCCGAGCTTGGTGGCGGGTCAGCAAGCGAGACTTGGCGAACCTGCGGTGGCCCGGACCTGGGCCTAGACGACAGCTGCCGGAACCGCCCTCCACGGCACACTCTGGCGTAAGGATTTAGCCTTCCACAGCGGGAGCACGTTTTCCCTTTTGCCCCACAGGCGGTCGTTGCCGGGTGATCTTCGCCACAATACCCACACGACCCACCTGGTGGTGGTTTGGACGCCTGTCGAGCCACAGCGGGACGTCTTTGGATGGCCTCCACCTTTTCTTCTTTGACATGCGGGGTCCTAGGCACCGACCCCGTGGCAACCGGAGTGTGTAAGGCCACTTTCATCTCTTCTGCTCGGGCATCAGATAGTTCATGAGAGCGAGCCAGGACCAGGATCTCGTCCAGCGAGATCCCTGGCTGTCGGAGAATCAGTTTTCGCAGGAGCTTTGAGCGGCAGTCTAGGATGATCTGGTCCCGGATCTCCTCCCTCTGGTCTGTGAAGGGGCACGTGCTAGCCACGCGTAGCCGCGCATAGAACATGTCGACTGATTCGGTCTCTGTCTGCCACGCCCTCCGGAACTTGAATTTTTCGAAGTCGGGGTTGAGCTGTGGATCGAAATGTCTATTGAGCGCGGCGACTGCCGCATCATAGTCGTCATCATTCCTGGTGTTGGGGAGCGTTTCGAACAGGTCGTAAATCTCTGCTCCTCCGTAGCAGATTAGGAGAGATCGTTTTACAGTCCCATCGGTTTCATGCGTCCCCTTGAAATAATGATTTAGCCGTCCTACCCAGGCCTTCCATCTTGGTGCAGCAGTGGCAGGATCCGACGCCTCGTTGAACGGGGGTAGCGGTGCGACTGCAGTGTGGGTGACCACCGGTGGTGGTGGTGGGGCCCCAGCGGCCGGAACTTGCCCTCCGCCTTGCTGGGCAGCCGCGCCTGCGGCAGATGTGACGTTCATCTCGACCAGGCAGGGGCGCACCGGTGTAGGAGCGCGGCTTGCTCGTCCACGTGCAGTTTTGGGGCGTGTGCCCTCACCCTTCTCCTAATTGTGCGGCAGTGCCGGGATCCGTGTGACTGCAGGCGGGGGTGTAGCTGACGTTGCGGCGCCGTCCTGCTCGTGGGGGGGGTGCACCAGCCAAGCCACACTGTCACAGGCCTTTGAATTGAGGCTGCCAATGCTCCAGCTTGGTTCAGTCTTTGATTGCTTTTGCCAGTGTTTTTTGTCCTTGGGGTAGCCTTTCCCCTTCTCATGCCTTTTGTTTCTCTTTTCCTCCTTATGATTTTGAGTTCTAAACCCCAGGCAGGCAGTGGAGGGGGCAGCCGTTGGAAACAAGGCCCCCAGCACACCGATTGATGCAGGTGGGGGCGAGCACCAGTCAGAGCAGGAGCTGCAGCGCTGTCGATGCATCCTCACTTACCCTCCTCAGCGCGCGCAGGGGCACCGCCAGCTGAACGAGCTCCCTCAGGCAGGGGAGTCGCGTGGCGGGCGCCGCGCGATCGCTCGGTGACCACCGGAGGTGGAGACGGCTCAGCGCTCAGTCCAGGCAGCCACGTGGAGCGGTGCGGGTGGGCTCCACGAGCTCCGGAGGCAGGAGATAAGGCAGGCAAGTGGCAGGAGAGCAGGCAATGCGGGTGGGCTCCGCGCACTCCCAGGATCGGTGGGCACGCGTGGGGTCTGACCGGCCTCGTCGCCAATGTAGTGCGGCGGGGCCTGTGTCGCAGTTCGGCAGCAGCGTGGGAGAAAGGACACAGGGACACCACTTAACTCTCGTGGCCGGAAGACCCCGAGCGGTCTCCGACCCATTTATTTATACCCTCGGGACGAGCCCGCCCCGAGGGGTGTAGGAGTGCGTGCATGTAACTGCTACATAGTATGAGAGAGTCCGGATGGCTCTCTACACCGGGGGCATTGTTAAAAAGTAATAGCTGCTCCCCACTTGTGTGAGGTGTAATGAAAGCTCTCAGGAGGACGACCCCGGGCAGTACTGGGGTGCAGGTGAAGCCGCTGATAAGGAGAGAAGCTCTTTGCTGCCCCGGAATGAGCTGTGAAGTCCAGTGAAGTCGAGCACATGCAGGAGTCGAACTGTGTGGCCGCCCTCAGAAGTCGATAGAGGCTGGACCCCCACCCCCCCACACATACACAAGAGGTGGGAGCGGGGAGGGGCAAGTGTCGGTTGTTAGCACCTTGTCCACCTGTGTCATTACTTTCTAACTATGGTGGCTGGTTAAAAGCGAGTTTCACGCCCTTTCACAGGATCAAAGCTACATTCTCACTATGGCTCAAACCAGGCAGTCTAGTCAAGGGGTGCATATATTAGAGCCATTTGGCATATCTGGGGAACATCCTTGCCGCTAAACCTTCTTTAGGTTATATGTCTATGGTGCCTCAGTCGGCACCCCGTTCATAGAAACACGACCCGAGAAGCTCAGTAGCACCTAGTCTCGCGCCTCAGTCTTTCTCTTACATAACATGGCACTCCCCTGAGATCCAAGATATGCTGGAGAGACACAGGAGACCGACAACAAATGCAAATTAAAAAAAAGCAAGAACGTACAGATAAGCATAAAACACCTGAGCTTATTCTATGCATGTAATTGTGTAAAAAAAGAGTGCATATTTTATCTTTAAAAAGATAGCGCATTTTACATATGAATACCATGTAATTAGTAATGATTTAGAAATATACCAACAAATCTATTTGTTTCGTTATTTATTTAGTTTTCCATAGCGCCTAATAAATATATCACCCTGCAGCAACTTGCCAGCACCATGCTAGACCCCAAAGTGTGCACGCTGGTGGGGGATTTACGGTACTATGTGAGGTCCATCATGGATGGATGGACAGATGGACGGACAGGCTGACGGATAGCCGGGTGTGAAGTGGCAGGATTCATGGATTGATAAATGGGAGATTGCAGGGCTCTTGGGTGGATGGGTGGTCGGATGGAAGGAGATGGATGGCTGGATGTGAGGCTCCATGGTTGACTCGATGAATAGATAGACGGACTGATGTTGGTGGATCTATGAACGGACGTGGATGAGTGGACAAACGGACAGAGAGGGGGGAATTGATGAAGGTTCCATGCGGATGGCTAAATGTGGTGGATTGATGTATGGCTCTTCCCAGTCTAGTGAATGGGTATGGATGGCAGGACGGATGCGCAGACTGGCAGAGAGAGATGGATGAATAGATGAGTAGAGGTCCCAGGCCAGAAGGATGGACGCATGGAGGTGCATGGATGAATAGACGGATGGAAGTCCCATGCGGATGGAAGGATGGTCCCACAGAGGTGCATGGACGGATAAATGGGAGGTCCAAGGTGAATGGAATGTTGGACCCACGGAGGAGCATGAACGGATGGATGGATGGATTTGAGGTCCCAGAGGAATGGAAGGATGGACGCACGGAGGTGCATGGATGGATGGGAGGTCCCAGGTGGATGACTGGATCGATGGAGGGAGGAGGTGGAGGGATGGATAGATGTGAGATCCGAGGCAGACACACACATTAATCGGAGTGGGGACGGCGGACGGGCAGTGTGGCCCCAGTGTTACCAAGAGGCCCGATGGTCTTTCTGCTCATCTTGAAGAAAAGGATTACTCAAGTTCAGAGAGTGTGCCGGGCACATGTATCATTAACTAAGGGGCCTATTATCAAGACAGGCGATAAAATTATCGCCGCTTTAGCGGCAGAAAACTGCCGCTAAAACGGCGATAACGGGCTTGAGAATATGCTCTATGGAATTCCAATTGAAGCCCATGTTAGATGTCCTTCACATCTAACCTGAGCTTCTATTGGAATTCCATAGAGCATATTATCAAGCCCATTATCGCCGTTTTAGCGGCAGTTTTCTGCCGCTAAAGCGGAGATAATTTTATCGCCTGTCTTGATAAAATGCCCCTTAATTGTTTCACTGTCCCACGTTCGCTCGTTTAAATGTCCATTAGTGAAAGGGAAATCATCTCGGAGTTCACACACGTAACGCACGTTCCGCACGAGCGGACTCTCTGGCTTCAAGACGCAAGGATTCATTTTAGGAACCGAACGCCCACCTTACCAAGGTCCCCAAGTGCAATTAAGCGCGCATATGACAAGTACACTTCATGCTTCGTTCACCCCGGTGTTTTCAAGTTTAGAACTATTCTTTGATGTTCTACTTGCAGCCTCTTCCCACTGTTAGGCTATAATTCAATCAGCTGCATTCTCTCTGGGAGCGCGCGCTCCGGGGGGCAGCGGGCGATCGCACGTATTTAACTGCAGACTGAGGGGAGGGCCACAGCATGAGTGAGAGAGATGCGAGTCACGAAACTGCCCTGCCACATCCGTGACAATTAGCATCAGAGGCGCAATTAGAGCCAAATTTCGGGGGGGGGGGCTAAGAAAATATTTCGGGGGGGGGCTGAATCTTTAAGCAATAGGCAGAGTGGAGCTGATTTCGGGGGGGGGGGCTGAATCTTTAAGCAATAGGCAGAGTGGAGGTGCAAGGGCTCTTAGAAGGGGTGAAACAACAGAAAGGCCTCATTAACATGCAAATGGTCTTTTAAAGACCTGTGAAGTGCTCGGGTGCGGCTGTGTGGTGCCCGGAAGCGGTCTCATCCCGGGCTGCCACACACGACGGGGGGGGGGGGGGGGGGGGGGGGGCTGAAGCCCTTCGAGTCCAATGGGTGTTGCGCGCCTGATTAGCATATTAAACAGTCTAGTGATGCCTGTGTGATGCATGCCACAGGGCTCTAAACAGAGCGAATTCATTGCAGCGCTTTGTGCAACGCCACCAATACCTGTGTTTAATGTTCACCTGGCAGTATTTAATATTTAGACAGCCTGGCCTGGCAGTCAGGGGTGGGAAAGTTGACAATTAAACAGGCCCTATAAATATGTGTGCACGGACAGACTAAATGGAAGCTCAGCTGATCTACAGATGGGTGGGTGTATTGAAATAGTATAAGACTGACCGATGTGTAGACAGGTATGCATTTAGAAACATGAACACTCCTATACATATAGAGAGATACTAAGATAGATAGACACTCAGATAAATGAAAACCCAGATACAATCAGATTGATGGATGGATGGACAGAGGCAGATAGATGAACAGAGGCAGATGGACAGAGGCAGATAGATGGACAGAGGCAGATAGATGGACAGAGGCAGATGGACAGAGGCAGATAGATGGACAGAGGCAGATGGACAGAGGCAGATAGATGGACCAGACAATGAATAGATAGACCAGAAAGATGGGTTTAAAATAGGTTTTCATAAATGTACTTTCAAGATAAAAATTGTTCAATGGTGTTCCCAGCTGTGAGTGCAGTTCTAGAATTTATGTACAATGAACATACATTAAAATCATATGCATAGTCAAAGGATTGTCTGTATTGATTTCTATCTCAAAATAGCACAGTTCAGAATTCATCCGGAATGGGGTATTTTAGCTGAACTTTCGGTCCATTATGGACTTAAAGTCAATCATACCCAGCCCTCCCCACCCCTTACCCCCAAAGAATCCTAAAGAACTTATGGCATTTTCAACATATTTTAAAGGACTGTACAAACACATTTTTGCGTTGCCTCCAATAGTTTATTCGAATGTCGCTTGGACCTTAATGTCCATTGGAAATGAGCACTTTCAGGTCAGATTCCCCAAACTGATTTTATGTGCCTGGAAATGTTCTTAAAACAAGGTACAGCATTTTTTGGCATTCCTCGGGTGTAACTTCCCCCTCTACCCAGACTTTCCACGATGTAGGATACTTTAAGGAATATTGTGGAAAACAAGCATTTATTTCTTTTGAAGCTAAGCAAGTAGGCACATTCACTTTTCTATGATGGTATCTAAATGTGCGCCTTTCCTGAGTCTTCAAGCAGTGATGGCTAGGTTTATATTCCATCAATCTAAATAAAACCTTCTGTGCCTGTCAATGCCACGTCACAAAGCATAATGCATGACATGTCTGTAATGGGCCTAGTTTTTTATCAACTACATTGCATTTTTTTCCAGAGAATATGTGTATCAGGAAATACCATCATGTGAGTTTCCTAAACAACCACTAGAGTGATAGTTTGGACTTGAGAACATCTTCTTGCTTAACCAATTCACAAATGCTTTCACAAATATTATCCTAGCCCAATTGCCTTCTCTCCCACTCCTTTCCTCATTAATTGATCACTTCTTTTAGGCTGCAGTAACCATTCATGCTCACTTTAAACATGGCACTCTATAGTACTGGAAACTTTAGAATGAGGTCATATTTTCCCAAGTAAACACCGGACTCAACTGCTCCTCTCAACTGGGGAAACGTAATCGCCGATTTAACCTATGGTTAGAAACTCTCATTCTGCCCTGTATCTTCCTTGGGAAAACCCTTGCCTTTCAAACTGCAGCTGAGATGTGTACTGAAATGCAAAGGAGATGAAATTGGAGGCCAGAGCTGCCGACTTTGGAACTAGGGAACCAGGTTCAAGTCCTGGCATGAGATTAACACTGGACCTCCGTGCCTAAAACACACACACAAAACAATAAAAAGTTAATCTTTCCTTGTATAATTTAATCAGGTGCTCATGTATAGCGCTCTAATGTCCTTGTCCCAAGTTCGCACTGTATAAAAACTAAAATCCATATATAAATGTGAGTCTTATAAAGAGCCCTTTACCCAAAATGTTTTCTTTATGCTGGACAATTTCTTTAAAACCTAAGAATAAAATGAAGGTAACAATCACATCTTCAGTAACTTCATAGTCTCAAAGTGACGAATGAATTAAAGCAGATGACATAGATTTCTATTCCAGGAAATAAAGGCCAGCTCCTCGAAAGCTCTACTTTCCCCAAACTGCCTTGAAAGCTAGAAACCTGCAGAAAGTCTTAAACTAGCAGCCAACAAAGACACCAGACAACTGAGGTAACAGTGTGTAAATATCATGCACTAGACAGATGTTGATCATTCACCTTCGGAAAAAATGTAGTCATGAGAAAAAAAAACATTCACAAAGTCTTAAGTAAAGGGAGTTCTAGTAATCCAGCCTAAATTCAATCATCACAGTGCCTGTGAAAACTCTGCCACTCTTGTAAGTCTGTGTAGGATTTTGCAAATTTCAGCTGGAATGAAACGATTTCAGGTTCTGAAGGTTTAAGGATAGATTAGTATTTACCCCGAAACCAAGACTTTCTGTGTGTTTATTTTCTAAACAGTTTATTTATTGCTTGTGTATCTTTATTTAAATGCGGGAGTCCGTTATGGACCCCCGGGCCCCGGGGACCACCTCAACTCACCGGGGCTTTAAACAGTGCGAGGTGGCCCGCGTGGCCCCCCTCCTTGAGCCCTTGATGGCCCTGGGGACCGCCACCCCCCAGGGCCGGCTCCTGCAGTGTCCTGGGGTGCCCACCCCCGGGACACTGCTGTTTGCTATGGCAGGGCAGGAGCACGGCTCTCGCTTCAAGGAAGCAAAGCAGAATTGCTGTGGAGCAAGGGGAGCTGCATGTCAGCAGCTCCCCTTGCTCAAAAGCAATGCCGGCTCCCGCAGGAGGTAGGGTGCCAGCAGGACCGTGGGGGCATTGGGGTTCCCCTCACGGTCCCCAACACAAAATGCCGGCCCCGGGGGATGGGGTCCCCGGGGTCAGAAGTGGCCCAGGAGGGGGGCCACGCGGCCCCCCTCCATCAATGAATACAAAATAAAATAAAAAATAAGAGGCACAGCCCCGGGGGATGGGGTCCCCGAGGCCAATAGAGGCCTCAGGAGGGGGGCCACACAGCCCCCTTTAAAAAAAAAAAAAAAGCCGGTATCGTGCCGGAGACCCCGCCCCCTCCCTGCAGCACTGAACAAACGCGCCCCCCTGGCGCGTTGTAAGTTGGGGAATTAATTCCCCATGAATACTGATGGTCCCTGGGGGCCAACTAACCCACCAGGTACCTCCAGTATGCACCACAGAGCTGCGTTGCAGAGAGGTGTTCCGAGGCCATGCCTCTTTTTTACACCTCTCTGCAATGCAGCTCTGTGGTGCTTACTGGAGGTATCTGGTGGGCTAGTTGGCCCCCAGGGACCCTCAGGATTCAAGGGAAATTAAACCCCCAATTTACAATGTGCCAGGGGGTGCGTTTGCACAGTGGTGTAGGGTGGGGGCGGGCCAGCAAAACAAATGTGCCCCCTGGCGTATTGTAAATTGGGGGATTAAGTCCCCTTGAATCCTGAGGGTCCCTGGGGGCCAACTAGCCTACCAGGTACCTCCAGTATGCACCACAGAGCTGCGTTACAGAGAGGTGTTCCGATGCCACGCCCCTTTTTACACCTCTCTGCAACGCAGCTCTGTGGCGCTTACTGGAGGTACCTGGTGGGCTAGTTGGCATTTGCACAGTGGTCCAGGGAGGGGGCGGGCATGATATAACATGTTAGCAATCCTGCTGTGTGGGACTTACTGGAGGTAATAGGAAGGGTAGTTGGCTGGCCCCCAAGGTTGACGTTGGGGGCTAACTACCCCTCCTGTTATCTCCAGCAAATCCCACACAGAGGGATTGCTAAAAGGTGTTTGGAGGCCACGCTCACCTTTCTCCTCCACTCTGAAAACTAGACTGCTATGTTATAGGTAGAAATTAGCATTTAAAAAACCTTTGCAATTCACTGAAAAAACCATAGGTTTCAGGAATATTATAGTTAGAAATTAGCATTTAAAAAACCTTAGAAATTTACTGAAAAAAACATAGTTTTCAGGGACGTTATAGTTAGTTGGACATTTCACTCGTACAAAACCAGAGAAATTTCGTGGTTATGGTTAGTTCAATGCACTGCTGATGATGTCACATATTACATCATTCATGACATGGTCAGTGACATCACTGATGACATCTCAAATGACATCGCTGATGACATCATCCACGTGATAATCTGATGCACCTCCTTACACCCTAATATAATCTTTGATACACCCACTCTAGAATACAGACTACCATTTTCAAAACCATAGACACACCAATACCAGTTACTACATACCCACTCACTGATTCCTAGGTCTACACACACGTCCACTCATTCACCCATACAGCCACTCATAGATGCAGTCACTCATTAATACAGTGCTATCATATGCACTCATACACCTATACTGACACTCACACACCACCACTCATCCAGAGTTACTCACACACCTAGTCAGTCATGCAAAGAATCAATCACACTTCCATTTACTCACCTATACAGTTATACACACACCACATCACTTATTCATACAGATACTAACACATACTTACTCTCTTACACAATCACTGATACAAGTACACACTCATCCATACAGCCACTCTCACAATACCTGACTCTCATGTATAGTCATTTATATACTTCAACTCTCACATACACTGCCTTTTACATATGTAGTTACTTCAACATGTATCACTGAGACATCCATTCACTCACCAACACACCCATACACACACTCACCCACCCATACAGCTGTTTCCACATGCACTCCTGAACCCATATACCCAGTGAATCAACCACTCACACATCAATGCAAAGAGTCACACACCTCCCACCCACCCACACACATGCTCAGGCACTCATACAAATACTCAGGCAACCAATCGATAACCCATATAGACACTCATGTAGCTACTGACCAACTCATGCAGCAGCTTACACAACAACAGACAGACTGATACAGACAGTTTAGTCACTAACCCAAGCATTCAGTATCATTTAATCACTCACTTATACAGTCAATCACGCACCTACTAAATCCTCCATCCAGGCACTAATACACCCACTCATTCTTCAATATACCTTGGCATATACATAAAACATATTTAAACTTTATAGAAACACACAGTCACTGGATGGATTCTTGTGTACTAGCAGTCTGGTCTGGTGACTGTCTCAGTTGTGTTTAAAGCTTGCATATAATAATATATAACAGGTCTTCACTAAGTTTGTATTTCAACTTAGTTAGTTTCTTGCAATGAATAGTCCTAACCTTATAGTTTAAGTTCACCTAGGAAGGAGCTGGACCTCGCTTCTGATGCCTTCACTATTAGTGCGCTAGCGTGCTACTACTGCCCCCAGCAGGGCACTTTGGGAAACCATGCTGCCCTTGCTTCATCTATTCAGGTAAGAGAACTGTGGCTCATCTTTGTTGTAATGCAATGTATATATATATATATGCAATGGAAAATCACCCTCCCACACCTCATCGGACAATATAGTTGCAGACCGCAGAGACTAGGTGGAGAGAGTAGTAGGACAAGGGGGGTTACAGCATAACACATTTTTTGTTACACACTATCAGCAGATTTTAAAAACATGCTGCGACAAAGGCAGCAGTGTGAAGTGAAACAGTGACACCCCAAAAAAGATTTAAATCATAATGTAAAACTATGAAATATTTATTTTATTCCCCTAACAATATAAATTAGAGCCACAACTGGCCCACCCCCTCCCCATCCCCAACCAATGTTCCAAAAGAAGGTTGTGTTTAAAGTAACTAAAGAAAGTCCCAAAATGAAATCATCCACTAAAAAAAGTCCCAGCTCCCAAATTCTCACACTCTCATCAACAAGTCCCACCTACCAAAAAAGGATAAAAAACAAGCAGAATAGGGCACTAACAGCTGTCTAGGAGCTTCCCCATCGGTTCCTGCCTGGCTTCAATGCCCGCCAGCCTCTGCATGATGCAGCACTGAAATGCACTGAAATGGGGGGCAGCAGTGATAGAATGGTGATGGACGGCTGCCATCAGAATGCGATGCCGGCAGACTGGAGGTACTGGGATATGTCTGTGGCCTGGGGCATCTGCAACAGCTGCTGCCTCCTCCACCTTATTTGGGCATGCAATCTTCACGGCAGAGTAGTAGTATGTGACCAATGAGTTCTCTGAGTCTTACAGTACCACCACTAGGCAGTCCAAAAAATATAAGGGACAGTGAAAGCTGACTGACAAAGCAGAAGAAAGGAAGTTACAGACAGACTAGTAGAGAGACAGCTTGAAGTAAAGTACAGAAACTTTAAATATAGAAAATAGGTAAGTAGGATAATGCAGATATAACGAGAATTTAGAAACGAATAGATCAAAATGGGTTTGGATTTTATTTTTAAAACGGGTAGAAATAATTCTAAATTAAGAGTGGTAAAAGTTAGGGAAATAAATATTAATGTTAACAACAGGAGGGCTTACGGGACAGCAGAGCCATCGGCCGAGGAACTTTGGGACTGGGAGGTACCTCCAGCTCCCTCACCAGTCTCAGCCCTCTTCTTGCCCCTGGATGCTGATGTAAGACATAAAGACAAAAAAAAGATTGGTGGTAAAAATAATCTATCCCAAAATATTTTTGGGCACGAAAAGGCAATCGCAATAACATTGAACGTTTCTAAATAAGATCAACTACTTGCAACGCGGACCGTCCTACTCCAAATTTCCTAAACCTACCTAACCCTGTTCCAAATGTACTAAACTAGAATATGGAATTACTAATAAATTGAAAAAAATGATGTTTGCCTCTCATCTCATTCGCAATCTCCCAACCCCCTTTGATAGGCCAATTCACTTAGTCTGCATATTTCTTTCAATGCATAGATGGATGCATGCATACACATCACTTGGAAATTGCTTGAAACTGTACGAGCTACAAACAAAAATACAGGCTTTAAGAAGTGAGAGGATGAGCTAAATCACTAATATTAGCTACCACTATCTTAGTGACTGGACAAAGGAGTCTCTGCATTACTTCTTAAATAATCAGCCCAAGCGAGCGCCAGCAAGTAAGATTAGGTAGGGCCGAGTACCTGTCTAGAATACCGATCACATAATATTTGTAAACGTAACTTACCTGCGTGTGAGCAGCATGCTTGCTATTTTGGAAAAAAATATTAGCATAGAACACAAGTAATATTATTAATAATTATTCAGTATAAAAGACCAGCGCTGCCACCTCCACCTTTGAAAATAAGGAACAAGCTGCACCCCTTCCTGGCAAAGGCGGCTGCTGCTCTTGTTTTTTTTTTTAGCCATGTCCCACCATGGTGCTGAGGGTGAAAGAGAGAAAAAAACAAACAGGAAAAAGAAGGAGGGAATTCAAAATAAGGAAGAAAAACAAAAAAAGCACAAAACTCACACAAAAACACACAAAAAAATTGAAACGTAAAATACACACTCACAAAGACAAAAGATAACATAATAAATAAAAATGAGGGTAAACAAAGTTTGATAAGAGGATTACACAGATTAAGAAAGGATGAAAAAGTAGGCCCCATCACCACAAAGAGGGTGAAAAACAAGATGGCCGCACCCATGCGAACCGTGTGGTGCAGTTCACACGAGGTTACCTCGCAAGAACACACTTTGTGTAAACATCACTTGAACGGGCGGGACAAGAAACTCCGCCCAAGTGCAGAACTCTGCGTAGCGCGGCAGATTTTTTTAGAATGTGATCTCCGCCCAGGCCTACTCACCATACCTGACTGAAATCACATGTACCCAATTAATTGCTAGATAACACATTTATTAGGGGGGGTAACACACCAAGCATGAAACTACGCCCCTGGGTCTAAGTAATCTGATATTGAATTGATGACATTGTTGGGTTGTGTGTTTCTGCTGTTCCAGTACTCACTTAGTAAAAACCTATGTGATACAACCAAGCTATCCACAGAGGCAAACATTTTATTTTTCCAATTCTGTGAAAGCAACATGCATATTATGCAGCATTACGTCTTTACTCGAGGTCAACAGCATTATCCTGTAATTTCCTTGTCTATATGAGTGACTCTCTAGAGAGAGTTGATTAATCAAACACATCATACGGCTTCCACAGGATGTAATTCCTTGTATTCGAATTAGGTATGAGATGCTAGCCAATCAGGCTTAAAGAATATTCAGAGTCTGCTTATTAATTCAGATTATGCTTCATTTACCTTTATAAATGTACTGCTCTGAAAGAATAGAATTGGAAATAGCAAGGGCATACCTATAATTAGTACAGCAGGTGCAGTGGCACTGGGTTCTAGAGTGTGAGTGGTCCAGTTCACCTCAATTAAAGTTCTGGTAATTCTGCCAACCTGATGTTCCTTTTTCTGTGCTTGTATTAGAATCAATGATACCCTTGCAGCACCATTGGAAAATAACACCGTAGCCTTATTGTTTGAGCAGCAGTCTAAGTGCATTAAAGAAAGTATAGGAACTGTGAAGCTGCATGCAATGGGGCAGGGTCAGTGAGTGTGGGGGCGGGGTCAAGGGTGTGACTAAAAAAACAAAATATTCTGTAAGTATTTTGGTCTTTCACCTTCAGAAAACTATATTTAAAATAATGTGCAGCCTAAATTAGAAATACATTTTAAAAAGTTAAGTTAATTAGTGGGAAATGCACTATAGTACATAATGAAAAATCTATTAGTGGATTCACTGCAGATGTCTGTGTGCAACGAGAAAGCCACAGAATTAAATCTTGATTGGTGCAGTGGAGAATAGAGACTTGTGTACTTTTTGTGCTACGAGGTCCCAACCTGTGGCAGAAAGCACTGTGATATCTAAGAAATTATTTCAAACTTGCATTACTCACAGTCTAAGATAGACAGCCACACAATGCACAAAATGTTTAAGATAAAATTGCCATTTAAAAATATAGATTTTAGTAATATCCAGACTGCATGTAATGCAACTTTTTTTTATAACTGTCAAAGCTCAGCTGGGAACTCTCTTACACTACCATTCAAAAATAATAAATCCGTCACTACAAAGGTTCAAGGGATTTCATCAATTAAATAAAGTACTTGCTCCCAAGGACCTTTTATGTTTCGGGATTAACCAGTTTAGCAAATTTATATTTCTTTCAGGCAAGCCAGCACCCTGGCATGCAGGCTTGTTTATTGTTTAGCCGCCTGCCCGCCTTCGGTTTCACAGTACTGCAGACTCCCTGAAGGAAACTTCAGTTGAAGGATTTAAATTATCATATTTAACTATCCTGGGATGGTTGTCTTTTCACAAAAACGATTTTTCAGAAATTAAAAAAGTATGGGCACATCGTGCCCCTCCTATCCGGTACGCTTCAACCTCTGCATTTGAGAGTCTCATATGGCACACTGTCGATGTTATCACACCAATATATTAGACAGTTATATATTTTAACCCTTTACTTATCTGACTCAGTATGTACATGTGTCAGACTTTTAGTTTAACTAAACAAACATTATTTAACACGGAGTATTCTTGACATGTTCTGCAGAGTTGAATAAAGATGGCTAGATCAGAGCAAGTGGTTGTGTCACCTTCTCTTATCAAACAGTGCCATTATGAGCATAGCATTTTTATAGACAGAGATCTGTCCCATGAAGACTGCCAAACATACATTTACAAAGCTGCTTTCCACTCACTTTGGCTGTTCCAAAGGATTTTCCCATACTTGGATTGCCTACAAGTTGTCAATACACACAGAGCTCTTGGGTCCGACGTAACGAAGTGGATGTCAGATAGTGGGAACAGACAGTCTAGTGGGGGGGCTTCCCTTTTAAGAATGGTTTCCCTCACACACCAAAGGTGTCATGCTTCATCATGGGGAATCCTCCTTGCATAATGAAGCCTAGTCATAATGCGGGCTACGGCCTCCTCGCTGTGAGGGGGAGCTCAGGGATGTTTTCAAGTATGAGAGGTATTCCTAAAACCCAATGTGAGCAGTTGGGGGGATGGGAGACGTGCAATGCTAATAAGTGGGTGACTAAAACTAGCTATAAGCTTAGCATGATACAATTTATTCTTGCTACCCTGTGCTAGGGTTAAAAACAAATAGCATGGAGTGCGGCCGCATACATTAGATGCAGTCGTACAGAGTAGTGATCAACATGTTTCAGCCTAAGACCTAGAAAGTTTAGTGGCTTTCATCAGGATCTCTACTATAGCTACTGAGGTGTGCGAGTGATTACGAAAATGGAAAATGCAATATTAACAACGCGTCGGTGTGTTCAATAGAAGATACTAACCAGTAATGCAAGCAGTTCAACTGATTCACCAGTAGGACCTGTGGATAAGACAGAAGAAACAAACCGCGCAATTAAATCAGTATGGAGAGGTGCAGTGCAGTCGTCACATATTAGACATTCCATCCTTACAAATAAAACATATCAACATCAATTGTTCAGGAAATAGTCACAAGTCTTTTATTTAACAAAGGATGTGTGGTGTGTTCAGATATATTATGCCATTGTAGCTAAGTGGCTGTGAATGGCATCACTCACCTGCAGAAGTCAGGTTACATGACGCATCTGTCCTCGTCAGTTCGCCTAAGGTACACAGGCTTCCAACCTGTTAAGTAAAATTTGTGGCGTTAAAAAGAAGAAGAGAAGAGTTGCCCGGAGTTTATAATGACAAGCATAAAATGTGAAGTGAAGACCGAAACCTGCTCTAGTGTGTGATTATGTACACATATCATGTCTTGTTGAAAAGGGGAGAGAGTGGTGAAATATAATAAAATTGTCTCAAAAGGTCATGCATGAGGGAATGATGGTAGTCTCAAACAAATGCCTCTATACAGGTAAGCGGTAGGATTTGCTATCAAGGCGTCCAAAACAGGTGCTGGTACGTGGGGCAACCTTGAATGACCCGTGTGTATGTTCTATTTGAGTGTTGTAGACTATTGAAGTGTATAAGGGTGATAATCGCATAAGCGATGTATGCTATTTCTTTTTCTGCCATCTAATGGAGATTAATGAAAGATCGATGTTGACCACTGTGTATGAGTGCCACTATCGCATATTGAGTAAAAAGCGCGTATCTACAGAATGGGGACTCTGGGCGGGTTATGATATCCATATGGGCGTGTGCTCCACAATTTAGAAATTGCTCTTGATGTGCCCTGGTGCCTTGGCAGCACTTAAACCAAATCAAGATCTAGCGATTCATGAATGAGTAGCATTGCGGCATATATCTACAAATGGGGGCTCTGGATGTGATGGGATATCCAGATGGATAAGTGTGAGAGGTAATGTGCCCCAAGCTGTGGAAACTACTCTGTATGTGCCACAGGATATTACCATCACCCAAACTCGATCAAGATCTGGCCCCAGGCATCTCAAACGGGGAATATGGAAATTGCCCGATTGTGTGTATAAGGCCGCCTATTGAAAATGGTTGCCTGAACTTACCCCCTTTTGTGTATACATAATTGCCTACAAGTTGTGTCAGCGGTGGTTGACCTTCTTAAATTGCAGTTGGATTATGCTAGCTGGGGTTGCGGCATTATCTGTTGCATCCTGTATATATGGTTTAGGGTGAAGCAACCAGCTTGCTGATAGGGGTCTATCATTATGAATGTTTTCACCCATTTTGTCCCCTGCATTGACCAGATGTGAATCCGATCAAATAAAGGCTCTGTCTCTGGTCTAAGGGATCAACCATCAGGCCTGTCCACCTTTGATTCAGAAAAAAAACTCATGTGCGCCAAGAGGTCCTCAGCTTCATTCAGACACTTCTCCCTAAGTTTGCATTGGGTGCTGTGAAGTGGTTATTTTCCTCATTAGCAAAAAGGTTATGTAGCTCTGTGCTCCATCCTTGATCATAATTAGGGCTCCAGGTTTTATGGTATTTATTTTTTTGCCATTTCCTTCTGTATTTATCCATATTTATTTTGTGCTAATTTCATCTGTATTTATCCATATTAATTTTGCGTTTTGTGGAATAATTAAGCTGAAATCAGCATATTTTCACATTTATTTAACCAATAAATATGCACTTAACCTTGAATGTCTGCCAGGTTTCATTGCTGTGAACACCTGCAGAGGATAAATCAGTGAACTTATATGAAAAAATGTTAATTTCAGTATCAACCTTGTCCATATCTACTGCTGCTAAAGCATTTTTTCTAAAATTCCTATAACCCCCCCTTATCTATCAATCCACAAATTTATTGGCCTGGCAGTCATGGCAGACAGTATTTAGAACTACTCAAAAAACAACCCAATTTCTGTTTTTATCCACATTTAAAAATAAATACAGACAAGAAAATGAAGGTTTTCTGTCTGTATTTATCTGTAAAAATGGAAAACAGGAAGCATTAATCATAATAGGTTCAGTTAGCAGTTTATGATTTTTTCTATACCACAGTAGTGACTTGTTATGCTTGTCATATGTGATGTAACATACATATAGACGCTGAGGAAGATATTCCATAGCCCCCCAAGTTAATTACCAGGATTGGACTAAAGAGTGGCGTAATGAGAGAGGCAAAGTGCAGTCATAACTGCATCCAGCTCTTCCTTAGCCATGGCTACTGGCCTTATCTAGTTTCTCTGGAGGTTGCTATTGGACGGAGTTTGGAGTAGTCCAGATCGTCCACCCTCACTTCAATCACTCCTCCCACCCCAACAACAGAATTAAACAAACCAGGAGTCGGGGACTGAAAGGAGAGTGAAGAGGATTTCTCCTAGTCCCTCCTGTTGCATTCGGCACTTCCTAGTTTATTTAATTCAGCTCCTTCATTTTACAATGCTTCTCTGTCCATGAGAAACACAGTGAGAGAAATGGCACTCTATTTATGTGCATCATGAAGGAACCAGACTCAGTTTAGATTTTTTTTCTTAACCTAACAAAATATCCAAACTGTTTTTGGCTGTTGTCTGGGGCCAGACACGCAATTCCATGCTCCTGCAATGAGCCAGACACTTTTGGATTTTTATTTGGGGTAAGAAAAATACACACAACACCTGGCTCCTTTTTTGGGCAGAGCCTCACAATTCTGTGCTCCACCAAGATGTTCTTTGAATTTTTTCTGGGGCTAAGAAATCTATAGTTAATGTAAGCAATTTAGCTATTTTTGGGAGGGCTGAGAGCCCCACTCAAATAATAAAGATAATCATTGCCAGGGAGAACCACAAAAGTTGCTAAATGAACCTGTGTATTTCCCTGTGGTATCTTCCCACAAATAAAGGTAGGATAAGCTTAGTGGCAATGTGGAAAGTATTAATGCAGCACTCAAGAAGCAATAAAGTAAAAACACAACACAAGAAAAAAATGCCAACCCAATTCAGAAACATAGAGTACATTGTAGTAAATAAAATCCCAACTATACACAAACTGGCGCTGTGGTGGCAAGTAAAGTGCGCACAGGTGTCTGTTCTGGGATACTGATTCTCAAAGGTCTGATCATGCTCTACTTTATGTGGTCTCACCACCACTGGGCCACCAACAATAACTACAATCTATACAAAAGGAGCATGTGATTAATCCAAATATTGATAGCGTTCCAAGCAGTGCGCTCATATATCGTCCATTCTCTGTGTATCCCACCAAGAAAATCCCAAGGGAGCCTTGTTTAATTAGAAAGCCAATTTCTAATTTATTATTCAATCCAATTTTTCAACACAAAGGTACATTATCCAATTTATCCAGCCAACGCGTTTCATCCTACTCGAACATCATCTGGGCTGTAGATTGAAGACAAGCCAGTCAATAATCGTTTTTTCACATACATATTCACACTTCACCATAACATAAATTTAAAATGAGTCACTATGAATATATTAGTTCAGACTCTCTACCTATATCCAATATAAAAAACAAAAATACATGCTTATTCATTATTTGAAAGCAAAACCAAAGGGGATGATGGACCGAGTGTTGAACATTGCAAGCACTCACCCCCAGTCAACTGATCTGGGTTTAATCCATCATCATTCTTTAGCTCACTCCGCCACCCCAGTTCAAACATGGGCATATGCAAATCAGTCTGACCCTGTGCCTCATCGGAACAGCCCAGCCCGAACTGCCAAGCCATGTCTTCCCTGGACCCGAAACAAGCATCCTGGGACCGGTTTCTGGCTAATCAGCCGCCATCAGCCAGGCTAGCTTGAATCCAGTGGCAAAGTGAGCAAGGGACCCACATCTGGGCATACCCTGCCAACTGAGGGCGAACACAGCAAAACCAAAGGGGATGATGGACGGAGTGTTGAACATTGCAAGGACTCACCCCCAGTCAACTGATCTGGGTTTAATCCATCATAATTCTTTTGCTCACTCCACCACCCCAGTTCAGACATGGCCATATGCAAATCAGTCTGACCTTGTGCCTCATAGGAACAGTCCAGCCCGAACTTCCAAGCCATGTCTTCTCTGGACCAGAAACAAGCATCCTGGGACCAGTTTCTGGCTAATGTTAAAGGTTATTCTTTATTCATGTTCTTTTAAATTAAAGCGTGAAACCTTTCTGAACCAGACGACCGCATGGAGATGGGCGTGACATTCGCCGATATACTGTTTCAATTCCCGAGTTTCTGAATCAATATAACATATATGCTTGAATACATAGAATCTTCAAATCTATTGGGTTCTGTTCACTGGCAACAACTACATGAACTAATATTGTTTACTTTTTAAGCCTTGAAGAAGTCCGATTCAGGATGAAACGCATTGGCGGTTTCGAATTTTAAAGAACATGAATAGAGAATAACTTTTAACATCGCAAGATCTAATCAACTTTTTTCATTTGGGAAAACAACTGTTTACTGTAAATCATTTGCACTGTGGATATGGTCTAATTAATGACATGTACATGAACTTTTTTAGAGTGATCAAGGAATTTGTTTTTTCTTGCTTCTCTATTTTGGGACCTAGGGGATTGTGTCCTAAGCCCATTGCACCTTATCTTGCTGAATATTACTACTTGGGATGGTAGGGCTGATGCAGGCATTAATGCTTTGATCCCCATCTTTGTGTACTTGCTACTGGAGCTTAACATTGTTGGGAGATGCAGGTGGTCGCTGTAGACGTGAAGAGCAGGTTCCCATCAGAGCTTTGTGTTGCCAGGAGATGCAGTCTTTGCTGATACAAAGTGTCTGCTCGTGGTTGCAAAGAGCCCAAAACATCTGCATTTTTACCTGCAGTTCAGTCTTTCTAGGTTTGAAGTAGGAGGAGTACACTCTGAATGCAGCCAGTGGTCCAGGACTTGCTGGGGCACCTCTTAGGGATTAGGAAACACTCCAATTGAGGCCAGCTGCAGGACTCAGGCGGGTTGAGTTGGTGGGGGTCATCTGGGTTGTTGCAGGGAAGGCCCATGTAAGCTTGTTTTGTCACTAGCTCAAACAGGTTAGCCAAATGACCCTTGGAGTCACTTCTGAAGATTCTTGGTTACCTTAGGAGTAAGTTATAAGTATTTAAAAGGAAGGTTTAGGCCAAGCAAACAGTTTTTTTTGAAAGTTTGAAATGGAAGTTAAAAACGTCACTACAGGCTGCAGTGGCAGGCCTGCGACATGTTTTACAGTGCCACTTTAGTGGATGGCACAATCTGTGCTGTAGCATTTAATTTCCAGGTCCTGGGTACATGTACGACAATTTAATAGTGACTTAAAAGTAAATTCAATAATTCAATCAGGTGTGTACCAATTTTACCTTGTTTAATGAAGAGTACACACATTTAACCATTGATTAGCGGGACTAAAGTGTGCAGAGTCCTAAAGGCAAACAAAAACGAGATCAGCAAAAAAGGCAAAAATCCAGGGTGACCCTACAGAAATGGCATGGTCTAACAGACAACATCTGGCTTCTTGCTGGTGCACAGAATCAGCTGAGAAAAAATGGCTAATGGCTCTTTTTGGGGGACAGACACACAATTCTCCTGGACAGAGAAATAATGCAAGAGGCAGTGGCTATATGTCTGTGATCTAGAAAGGACTAGACACAGTTTGGATGTGTTTCTTAGGCTAAGAAAACAAACAAAAATGCCTGGCTTTTTGCTGAGACACAGCCAAATAATGTTGTACTCCAGAAAGGAGCATGTCTCTTTAATGTTAACAAATGTATAGGGTCGGCAGGGTTTCCATAGTGCCGGCCAACCCCGCACGTAAATACTACTGTCATCCCTCATGGAAGTTTCTCTGTGAAAAAAGTCCATAGTATTGAGGGTGTAGATCCCAGTTTAGCCCCATGGAGATCCTGCCAATGTCTAATGTTCCCACCCTTCGGATACATTCTGGAGCACTGACATGAGTTGGTCAGGCATTGGCAGGAATATGCATCTGGTAAGAAAGACTAAGGGATGTACCACAGTTGAAAACCTGATAAAGGTCATCTTCAATGTGGCTTCCCAACCAGCTTATCAAGATGAGGGAGCTTTGGCACCTAGCAATTCAAATCTCAGGATTTTAAGATGTTGGAAATATATGGCTTTGCTTGCTTTTCAAACAGTCCAGGAGTCATACCAGCAAGAAAAGTACAGGTATCCATAACAAGCATTTTGCTTTCAGTTGCTTTTGAAATATTCCAAATGAACTGCACCCACTTTATCGCATGTAAATTTTAAACACCCCAAACCAAGAGAAAGCCTGTACATGACTGTTATCCCCTTGTTCAGGAGACCAAGAAGCCCTTGGCAGGTATATGTTCCTGCATGAGAGACATTGTAAAGATTTGCCTTGTTTTGGAAAAAATAGTAAAAATCAGTCAGATATCATTATCAGCGAATTTTACATGCCATCCAATGAGAATGAGGGTCAGCTTTGTAAATGGTGTCACTATATTTTGAAGATGCTGCAGGTGGGCAATTGGAGCCAGTGGGGTGATGTGATCATGTTTCTTTAGGCCCCAATGTTCTGTTCAGTGCATTCTCCTGAACAGTCAATAAGTGCAAGAGAAATATGGTACCCAGTAATTAAAACCATAGGAGGTGTAGATGTTTGTAAATATATTGGTGTGGCATGTCTCTATGGGCCCTGGGACTGTTAACTGTAACTAAAAGAAAAGTACAATAAAACTGTATTTCTTTTTCTTCCCCTTCTCTCAGTAAAAAATAACGGAGACTCTATCTTATGTCATAAGAAATACCAAGTTACAGATACTCATCAAGAAAATGATCTAGAGGGTCATTGGGTAATTGTCGAAATTCTTATAAATCAAATACCTCTTCTTCTTTTTAATGTGTATGCACCAGTTAATGTTGACAATATATTTTGGACACAGATATCGGATAAATTCCTTTTATTTGATGATGAATATAATATTTTTGGTGGAGATTGTAACCAGGTTTTTGACCCTATTTTAGATAGATGATCTTCTGCTAAATTTTCTAACACAAAGATGCACTCACATTTTACATCCTCTATACGCCGTAAATCCTTAGTTGATATCTGTAGGCTCTGCAATCATACTCTTCGAGAATACAGTTTTTATTCTCCCCCTCATCACTCACAATCCCGTATAGACTATGTCTTCTTTAGTAAATCCTTATCTCAACAAGTTTCCCAATCTGAAATTGGCTCTATTTTGATATCAGACCACGCTCCAGTCTAAGTTGATTTTGAATTGCTCCCTTTTACACCTCATGCAGGCAGATGGCGTTTTAACAATGTATTGTTCTCAGATCCGCATTTCACAGGTCGATTTACCTCTTTTGCCTCTGAATTCTTTTCTTTTAATTCCACCCCGGATTCTTCCCATGTAATATTTTGGGATTCTTTCAAGGTGGACGCCAGAGGCTTTATTATAAATTATGTCTCACAAAAGAATAAAACTTTCCAAGAAAAAAATTCTCAATTACTTGCTAAAATAAAACAACTTGAATATTCTTATTACCATTCAAATTCTGAATCCCCATTAAAGAATCTTATTGACGCAAAACTCGCATTTAACAAAATATCTACTGAGGCCGCCTCTTCTTATCTTTTAAAGTGTAGTGCTCGATACTATGGAGGCCAAAATAAGATGGGCAAATTATTAGCGAATTACTTAAAAATTAGACGAGAGCGGACCAAAATAGAATCAATACGGACTGACACAGGTGTATCCTATTTTAAAGACAATGATATATTACATGACTTTGTTTCTTTTTATAAAAACTTATATACCCCTGAACAACGACCAAATTTGACAGACCTTTCTACCTACTTTCAGTCTAATGAGCCCCCCCCACCTAATGACACCGATTTTTCCTCCTTAGAGGCAGATATCACTACATCGGAAATTACACGCACTATATCACTATTAAAAAGAGGGAAGGCACCAGGTCCAGACGGATTTACCATCAAGTTTTACGCACATTTTGCAAATCTCTTAATCCCTCATCTTTTATCACTTTACAACGACTTTATCTCTAATGGTTCTTCATCTGGGACCTTTCAAGAGGCCATGATTTGCTTAATTTCCAAAGAGAATAAAGATCCTTCAATATGTAAAAATTATAGGCCAATCTCTCTAATCAACCTGGATTATAAGATCTTTGCTAAAATTCTAGCACTTTGTATTGACCCTATTCTATCTAATCTTATTGGCCCTGAACAATCAGGATTTGTAAAAGGTTGTTTATGTTCTGACAACTCCAGTCTTTTTTAATATTCTCAGCAAAGCGTCTTCTCTTGATTATCCAATTGCTGCTATAGCTTTAGACGCAGAAAAGGCGTTCAACAGGATTGGTTAGGATTTTATGTTTCAGGCAATAAAATGGATAGGATTTCCTCCTAAACTAATATCTCTTATTTCTATATTATATTCTAGTCCTAAAGGTTCTATTTTTGTGAACGGCACAACTTCAGATTATTTTTCAATTTATAGAGGAGTGCGTCAAGGATGTCCAATTCTCCTCTTTTGTTTGTAATAGACTTAGAACCCTTTTTAACTAAAATTAGATTGGATAAAAGTATTACTGACTTCCAACTTGACTCCTCCCATTTCAAATTGTCTGTCTCTGCAGATAATATCCTTTTGTACTGTTCCAATCCAACTACTTCCATTCCTTCCTTTTCATCTCCGGTGGATATTTTCTCTCGATTATCTGGATATCATCTCAACTCAGATAAATGTGAGGTCTTATCTCTAAATGTTCTCTGCCTCAAACAAGATTTTATAAAAACAGGTTTTTCCTGGCAAACTTCAAAGATTAGATATGTGGGCTTATGGTTCTCCTCCAACATCTCGGATACATTAAAGATAAATTTTGATAATGTTATAAAGACTCTATCAGATTCTATTGATCGCTGGCATCCACTCTTCCTCTCTTGGTGGGGAAGTTTGGACTCCATCAAGATGATGCTTTCTCCTCTGATTCTTTATCTTTTATCTATGATTCCGGTTCACATTCCTGCTTTCTACTTTAAAAAAATGGACTCTCTTTTAACCAAATTCCTGTGGATAAATAAACCTTCCCGAATTGCTTTATCTGCCCTACAAGCAGATAAATCATCTGGAGGTCTTAAATTTCCCGATTTTAAAATTCATAGCATTATGCCTTTTCTCTAAAACAATCTTCTCACTGGCTTCCAGAAGATCATCTTATTCATCCTCCCATTTGGTTGACTATAAAAAAATATTTTTTATCTCCTTTTGAATTTAGAGAATCACTTGCATTTACTAATAACAACTCTCTTTTTTGCTCACCAGTTATCTCTCATAATCGTAAAATCCTTGCACCTCTTCTTCCTTCCTCTTACCCTTCCTCTTCTTCGTTAGATCAACAACCCATTTGGTATAATAAGTCATTACGTATTAATAATCGAACAATTTATTGGAAGGCATGGAGACTCAAGTGATTGCTTTGGATCTCCCAACTTTTAACTAACAATGACCCCATATCCTTTTTGGATTTACAATAAAAATTTGGATTGCCATCCTCTTGTAAGACTAAATATGCCTTACTTTGCTCTTCCCTTTCCTAATATCTACGCTCCCTACCGGCTGTATCCAATCTTTCATCCAAATGCTCCAATATTTTTCCTTTACTATTATCCTCCTCATCGGCTTCCACTTTATATAAATGTTTATTTCATAATCCGACTAGAGATAAGGGGAAAGCTGAATTGTATTGGTAAAAAGACTTAGCAGAATGTTGGCCTATCTCCCATTGGGATAAACTATGGCTAAAAATTCATAAGACTTCCAGAGCTGCTAACACTTCTCAAACTCTATACTTCATTTACAAGCGTATTTTAATTACCCCTGTAAAATTGTCATCTATATCTCCTGACTCTTCTTCCGTCTGCTGGTCATGTCCTTGTGGGAAAGCTGACTTAAAGCACATGCTTTTTGAATGTCCTCCCATTTCTCGTTTCTGGGGATTGGTCTGGTCTCAAATTAACAACATTTTTAAAATCCAAAATCCTATCTCCCATACTAACATTTTCTTAGGTTCTTTATCACCAGCCTGGCCTACTGAACCCTCCATCTCCAAATTAGTTGACTTATTATTGGCGATAGCTTTACATTTGATTACCTTTAACTGGAAACAAGCAAATAAAGTCACTTTCAACGCATGGTGGAATGCTGTTTGCTTTCATCATAGACTAGACACTAATTATATCACTCCTGTCTCTCTTTCCATCAAAACAGATCTTTTATGGCTCCCACTATCCTCCTGTCTAACCTGTGTTGCATCCACCAACGTTACCCCAGTTAACATTCCCGATGAAGTTCGGAAACCACCTTGATGTACCTGTGTAAATTTGCTTTTCTCATATTTATATTCACGGTTACTCCTTTTGCCATATTGTTTCAATCACAGTTAGCTTATATATTTTTCTTAAATTCAATTTTTTCTATGCGTATAAATTTAGAGCTCAGGTATTATATCTTATTTTGATGATGTAATTCCTTATTGTTTTTTGCTTCCCTTGTTTCTCTTCCCCCCTCCCCCCTTCCTTGTATGTCTCTTCCTTTTTCCCTTTTATAAATTGTTCTTGATGTAAATTATATATCTAATTAGGTTATATCTACTTATATATATATATGAAATTTGTTTTTGTTCTATTCAATTATTTTTCTTCAATAAACGTAAACTTAAAAAAAAAATTGTATTTCAGTTTCATTTCCTTGCCAAAGTTCCAAAATGCACTGTACTCAGATTCTTGCCTATGGGCACCCTAAACCCATAGAACACCCATAAATATCAGGTAAACCACTGTGCAGGGGACCGGGGGGAATCAGATGTGAGTGAATTTTAGGCAGAGATGTGCTTTTAGGTGAAAGAGCTTGTGGGAATGACCATAGTTTGGAAAATTTGCTAAAATAATGTCATATTCAATGTTATTCTACTAAGGTTTGTCAATCAGTGATGGAAACCTTGGAATGTGTAGATATAAAACATAGATGGTTGTGGCATGCTTCCATAAGGTCAAGGAGTGATATTTATGACCAAATGAGAGAGGTCTGGATTGCATTACTGTAATGTTGAGGTTGTACACAATTACAAATATTTCATGTTTATACATTCCATATTGCCTTGAGTTTGATAAATGTCATTAACCAAATGGTGAATCACAAATAGTGGTTATAGTGGTTCTGACAAAACTACAACAAATCTCTGGATTTTCAATATATCTTTAGGCTACAATGACATATTGATGCTGGATTTGCACCAATATGTATAAAAGTGTTTAAATATTATTGTTTAAAGTTTCAATCTAATTAGTACTTGCAACACACTATATACTTGAGCTTGCACCATTCATTCCTGTTTACCAAGTATCATACCTTCAATTAAACTGCAAAGGAACTTGACCAAAGTGTCACTTGCAGCTAATAAGATATTCCATACCGTAAACAATTTAACAGCTTAAAAAATGAGTACCTTCTGCGCTCAAGAGTCAGAGATTCTGTAAGCCAGATACCAGAATACAGCCAGTAAGGGTTCTGACATGCAGGCCAAAATATCTAACCTGTTTGCTAAGGGAATGTAGTGTGGATAGAACTCCTTTCTTCTATCCCTCATTGACAAACTGACATGTAGAGTCCTCTTTCCATGAACCCCTCTCTTCTGCTCTCAAAGTAGGCTGATCTATCCCATCTATTGCCTGAAATTTGTTAAAGGAAGTCAGTTGTTAATTTCTTTTTTTCAGGTTTTTACAAAAAAAAATCCATAAAACAATAAATAAGGCATTTACAATAAACAGCTAAGGCAGTTAAAATACTTAAAAATCCATCAACAATCTAAATCTGACAGCATTTTGTAGAAAACAAGCCAAAGATGACAATTGTAAAAGCAGCAAGGCCAGCCTAGCTTGAGTAAATAAGGGTAACAAGGGTAAATTACGACTCACCCTGAATTGTGCAGAATCAATCAATCAATCAATCAATCAATCAATCAATCAATCAAGGGCTTGTAAAGCACAGATACTCACCCGTGAGGGTCTCAAGGTGCTGCAGGGGACAGGGTTTGTTGATCCCTCCAGGTGTAGGATCATTCGAAGACCCAGGTCTTGGTGTCTTTCTTGAATTGGGTCAGCAACAAAGATTGCCTGAGGTGGAGGGGCAGGGTGCTCCAGGTCTTGGCGATGAGGTAGGAGAAAGAACTTCCACTGGTTGTGGTCTTGCAGATCCTGGAGATGGAGACTAGGGTGATTTGGGTGGAATGCGGGCATGTGGAATGCGAGTCTGTGGTTCAGGTATGCTGTTCCTTCATTGTGAAGAGCTTTGAATGCATGTGTGAGGAGCTTGAAGGTGATTCTGTTGTTGACTGGGATCCAGTGGAGTTGTCGCAGGTGTTGCGTGTTGTGGCTGTGGATGGGGATGTCGAGGACCAGTCTAGCTGCAGCATTTTGACGTTCTGTAGCTTTTTGAGCTGTTTCTGGGGTCACCGATGTACAGTGATTAGCAGTGTTTGAGTCTGCTGGTGATGAGTGCGTGGGCAACTATCTTTCTGGATTCTGTGGGGATCCATCTGAGTATTTTTCGGAACAAGTGAAGCGTGTGGAAACAGGCTAAGGAAACTGCGTTGATTTGGTGGTTCATTGTGAGAGAAGAGTCCAGAATGGGGAGAGGATGTAGCCTTACGGCTAGAACGGTCAACCTCGAAGCTGGGGAACTGGGTTGAGTCTCGGCAAAGACACTCAACATCCTCTGATTCTGGGCAAATCACTTAATCTTCCCGTGCCTAACAAAAATGAATTTGTAATTCTGTAACAAAACTGGTGCTCATGTAAAGCGCTCTGATACCCAGTTTCTCGAGTCTAGTTTGTGCTATATAAAACTCTAAAAAATAAAAAATATATATGATGCCAAGTTTGAGTGTGTGTGGTCAGTCGGGGTGGGGGCATCCCAGAGCGGCAGGCCACCTGGAGTCATCCCAGATTGACGGGTGAGTACTTCAGTCTTGTCTGAGTTGAGCTTGAGGCAGCTGCCTTTCATCCAGGTGGCAACGTACTTCATTCCGCTGTGGAAGTTAGTTCTGTAGGTTGTGGGTTGGTTGGTGAGGGAGAGGATCAGCTGGGTGTCGTCGGTGTAAGAGACAATGTTTAGTCTGCGGCTTCAAACAATGAATCCAAGGGGGGCCATGTAGAGTTTGAAGAGGGTGGGGCTAAGGTAGGAACCCTGGGGTAATCCACAGCTGATCTCTGTAGGATCTGAGAGGAACAGGGGTAGTGTAAGTCGCTGAGTCCGTGTTATATGCTGTAATTGTACTTGTTATTTACACATGTCTCTTTAAAGATTAGAATGTGTTTGTTCTGTGTAATCTAGAGTTTGGAATGTAACTTGTACAATATCATTCTTACTGGGATCTTGAGTTGGAGAAGTCGTGGGTTCATATCTCTGGATTAAATCCTTTTCTTACAAAGAAAGAAAACTCGTCTTTCAGCATTATTTCTTCGTTATTCCCATACTACATATATTGGCGACGATTGGGATCATTTTGAGGAACCCACCGACCGTGTTTGGACAATCTACAAAAGTTCATCTTCGACTTTATTGATTTTTCAACTGATTCAAGACAAATGGCACCTACATGAGTGTTTTCTCATGTAAAACTTATGAGACTATTTTTTTTCATCGCTGCATTTCTGCTTAAGCTTAAGCATTTTAATTTTACAATCTGTGGACATATTTGGAACTGCTTCAGTGCGAAAACTGTGTGGCTTTGAATTCGTCAAAAGTGCGCAGCCAGCGTTATCTACACGGAGATACTCGTGAGTGTTAGATTCGCTGTGGCTGATCAAATTTTATAGAAAGCACTCTACCTTGACGGTGGTTTCCGTTGCAGCTTGCTTATGTTTGGATTCTCGCCATTGTTCTACTGGAGTCGCGGGAGCAGTCGCGGGACCAGACGCGTGGCTCAGCAACATCAGCTCATCGTCTACGTCTACGTCACGCCTCAACGTCGACTTCACTTCACGTTTGCTCGTCACTGCGAGATTCTCGCACAAGCCGCCATCTTTGGTTGGGGATACAACGTCATTTACATTACGGATTGAAAATATCCCGTTTTTTGGCTTTTTGGATTCTCTTTTTATTACGGACATCGAGCATATGGAACAATTGGCGGTATAGCTCATTGAAGGAGCATTTCTTCGCTTTTCTAGTGCCATGTACTTTTGTCTTAATCTGTTTCTTTTATTTTAATGATATTTACGTTCTAGACCATTTGCATTGGTGATGTTATGATTATTAATTAACCTAAAAATATATTAGTTTTGGGTGTAATTAATAACTATTTGTCAAAATTCATTCTTTGTTTTCTGGACATATAATTATATTTTAAGGATGTCTTCATCTTCAGCAAACAATGTGATGCAACCACCTCCATTTTTAACAAATCCTGGTAAACCACTTATACCGTGGCATAGATGGTTTAGAATTTTTGACAATTATTTGGAAGCTATTGATGCAACAAAATACTCTTCAGGAAGGAAAAAAGCATTATTGTTTAACCATTTAGGTAATGCTGGTCAAGATGTTTTTGATAATTTACCTGTTGTAACAGCTCCACCCAGGGATGAAGGTTGGAATGTATACGCTGAGGCCTTGGCTAGATTAGGTAAACAATATGTAGATGAGCCTTCTGTTATGGTTGAACGTCATCTATTTTTTAAGCGTAAGCAAACACAAGAGGAATTCATTGAGGATTATTTAGCCGTGCTACGCGTTCTTGCTGCAAAGTGTCAATTTGCTTCCCAATTGGACACTTATTTGCGTGACCAGTTAGTGTTTAACTGTCATAATAAGAAAATACAAGAACGTATTTTAACATGTAAGAATCCTTCACTAGATGAGGTGATGGACATTGCAAGGAGTATAGAACGATCTGTTGTATCGTCGAAAATTTCGACACAGAATTCTTCCAGTAATGTTGATTCTAAAGTTTTACAAGTTGATGTGTGTGCTAACAACAATGAAACAAATATTAGTGCAGTGTCTACGAAAATGAAAGTTAACAGTTCTTCTGTAAAAAAAGGTTCATGTTATAGATGTGGTTCTAAGTATCACATGGGGAATTCACCCAATTGCCCTGCACAAGGAAAAAGATGTAATACATGTAAGAAGATTGGTCACTTTTACACAGTATGCAGATTTTCTAAACATAAAAGTCAGATCAATAGCGTAGAAATTGAACAGGAGGATATTTGCAGTGCCATGAACAACTTGTTATCTACTATTGAAGTAAATAGTTTACGGGGTGATGTAAGAAGGTGTAAAGGACCGTTATGTAGCGTATCTATTGGGGTTATTGATGTAAATGTCATGGCTGATTCAGGATCCCCCATAACTATTTTAGATGAGATAACATTTTGTAAGTTTTGGTCAAAGGTTCTTTTGAAACCTACTGATGTAAATCCTAAAGCATTTGGGGGGTTTGATATTACCATGAAAGGATATTTTTCTGACTCCATCAAGTTTATGGGCAGAGAGATTTACACAAAGATTTACGTTGCTGTGAATGGCAGGGACATCCTGGGGTGGCAAGATCAGGCAGATCTTGGAATTATTTTGAGACCTGGACATATAGAACCTGTTACTTTAGGTGATTTACCTATATCAACTATTGTACATAAACATGATTTAGAAAAGCACAGCGTAGAAGATGTTGTAGCAAAGTATCCTAGCGTGTTTTCTGATAAGATAGGATTGGTTAAAAATTTCCATCATACTATCAAACTTAAAAAAAATGCTTTGCCTATTGTTCAAAAGTGCAGACCTGTGCCTTTGTCTGCTAGAGAAGATTTACGGAAGACTTTGAATGATTTGTGTGCACAAGATATTATAATGCCTGTGGAGTCGTCAGAATGGGTTTCTGCGGCTGTAGTGGCTCGCAAAAGTTCTGGCGAGATCCGCTTATGTGCAGATTTGAGAGTCTTGAATAGAAATATTGTTGTGGATTGCCATCCACTTCCTAAAATCCAAGAGATGTTAGCAAATTTAGGTGGTAGCAAATTCTTTAGCACAATTGATTTAAAATCAGCTTACCATCAAATTCCATTATCTAAGGAATCTCAATCTTTGACCACTTTTGTTACACCTTTTGGTGTCTTTATGTATAAACGCATGCCGTTCGGGTTAGCATCGGCTGCTAGTGTATTCCAACGTCTCATGGACAAGTTGTTTTCCGGAATTAAAGGCATTCAGGCTTTTCAAGATGATATTTTAATTCATACTCCCACTCTTGACTCACACTATTCACTACTTGATAAAGTTTTACATATATTAGAAGAGGCTGGTATGACTGTCAATAAAGGCAAATGTAAATTTATTACTCAGGATGTGGATTATCTGGGGCATAATATTTCTGTTGAGGGTATCAAACCTAAATTATCTCTTATCAATGCCATTAAAGAAGCTCCGAGACCATTAGACAAGGATGCTTTGAGAGCCTTTTTAGGTTTAAGTGAGTATTATGCTCGGTTTGTGCAAAGTTATGCGATCATTGTACAACCTCTGAGGGACCTGTTAAAAAAGAATGCGAAATTTTTGTGGTCTGAGGAAACTCAAGTGTCCTTTGATAAGGTCAAAAAATTAATTTTGGAAGCACCGGCTATCAGAGCTTTTTCTCATGGTCATAGTTGTGTAGTTACTGTAGATGCTAGTTCAAAGGGTCTAGGCGCAGTTTTAAGTCAAATGGTGGAGGGAAAGGAATTCACTATAGCATTCGCGTCAAGGTCCTTGAGTAGTGCTGAATTAAATTACAGCACTATAGAACGTGAAGCTCTAGCATGCTGTTGGGCTGTAGAGAAGTTTAAAATGTATATCTGGGGTTCAAGATTTCAGTTGTTCACTGATCATAAACCATTGATATATATGTTAGGTGATAGTAATTCCAACAAAGCCTCCACTCGTTTAATCAGACTACTTGCTAGATTACAGGAGTTTCATTTTGATATCAAGTACATTCCAGGTGGCAAAAATGTCAGGGCTGACTGTTTGTCTAGGATTCCTTTGGAGTGTGAAGTTTCGGATAGCAATACTGATTCTGATGTGGTGTTTAGTATTAGTGATATCACACATATGACTAAGTTATCGGAAGAGGAATGGATGGAAGGTGCACAGAAAGATTCTTGCTTGGAAAGGGTGAAGAAGTTTTTGGTTCAGGGATGGCCGTGTGACAGGAGTTTATCTATGCAGGATAAATGTTTCTCGCAAGTGGCGCATGAGCTTTCAGTTGTCAATGATATTCTTCTTAGAGATGACAAAGTTGTACCACCCGAGTCTTTAAGGAGTAAAATTATAGTTCTTGCGCATGAGGGACATTTGGGAATTTCCAGTACAGTTAGGAAAATCAAAGATGTGTATTGGTGGCCAGGCATAGATAATCAGGTTAAGTTATTTGTGGATAAATGTCCCGAGTGTTTGTGTTCTGACAAACATTGGCGTAATTCTACTTCCCCTTTGTGTCCGGTGGAATGGCCCAGTGGACCATGGCAGAAGCTGGGGTTGGATTTTTCTGGTCCTTTTAACATACTTGGTAATGATTGCAAATTTTTGATTGTGGCTATTGACTATTTTTCTAAATGATTGTATTTCTCTTTTGTCAGGAGCGCAGATTCCAAGGCAGCTATTTCTTTTTTGCAGCGTTTGTTTTTGATTGAAGGGCTGCCTTCCCAGATTGTTTCCGACAATGGTACTCACTTTGTTTCTAATGACTTTGAAAACTTTTTGAGTGAAGTTTCTGTAAAACATATTTTAGTGCCATTCTATAGTCCGGCCTCAAATGGGTTGGTTGAAAGAGCCAACAGAATGTTGAAGGAAGGGGTACAAACTGCCTTGAATAATGGGTTGGATGTGTATAAGTATATCTGTGATAAGATTTGGAGTTATAATGTGACTCCCCATTCTACTACCAACTTGTCCCCATACATGTTATTGAGAGGTAGGAAACCGGTCACAATGTTTTGTCCATCATGGCTGAAGGGTAAAGTTGATCTAGGTAATCAACATGAGATTGACTGGCAAAAAGTTAGGACATTTGTAAAGGAAAAACAGCTTTCTTATAAAGCTAACTATGATGCTAGGAAACATGTCAAGGATATGGATTTGGTTCCGGGAGATTGGGTACTCATTAAAAAACCTATTAGAGTTGGCAAAGGTCAATCTAAATTTTCGGAACCAGCTAGGGTCATAAAGGTGGCGAGAATGTCAATTATGTTGCAAGATCGTGGATGGTGGAATCGGAATGCTCTAATCAAACTTAAAAAGGGTCAAGCAAAAATTATTTGTGATAAGTTGAGGTCTCAAGGTAAATTGTTTGATCATTCAGATTGGTTCAATTTAGGTGATCTGAATGGCAAGAATGATAAAAATGAGTTGTCTTCGCATTTTTCTAATTCCTTGTTAAGAGAGGGGGATGGTGATAATGGTTCTAGGAATAACGATTTAATGATCTGTAATGACAATGGTGAAACTAGAAATGTAAGTGGTTCTGGTGACCACAGGTGTGTAAGGCAAAGTTCTCGTATTAGAATCCCATCTTCTCGAAATAAGGATTTTGTTTATTATTAATGTGGTATGTTGAATGCTGTTTATTGTTTTCATTTTCTGTGTAAAAAGGGGGATATGTTATATGCTGTAATTGTACTTGTTATTTACACATGTCTCTTTAAAGATTAGAATGTGTTTGTTCTGTGTAATCTAGAGTTTGGAATGTAACTTGTACAATATCATTCTTACTGGGATCTTGAGTTGGAGAAGTCGTGGGTTCATATCTCTGGATTAAATCCTTTTCTTACAAAGAAAGAAAACTCGTCTTTCAGCATTATTTCTTCGTTATTCCCATACTACAGTCCGGTCGATGCGGAAGGAGTGGATCCAATCCAGTGCCTTGTCGTGGAGGTGGGTGTTGTGAAGTCTCATGATTTGGGTGCAGTAGGAGACAGTGTCGAAGGTGGCCACGAGGTCAAGTAGGATGAGGGCTGCGGTCTCACCCCGGTCAAGGAGGGAGCGGATGTCATCGGTGGTGGCAAGGAATGCCATCTCCATGCTGTGGTTGCTTCTGAAACTGGATTGGAAGGTGTCCAGGATGTGGTTCACTTCTATGAACATGGAGTGTTGGGTGTTGATGGCATAAAACCCACAGAGGAAAATAAGGTGCAACGTTTCCTGGGTCGAAAATGTGTCACAACAAAAGGGGCCAGGAATTTGACAAAGGGTGGGCATACGTCTTGTAATTCTGTGTAGCATAATCATGTGAAAGTAGCAAAAAATTCAGCAAGATTATGTGGGATTACACAAAAAAGAAGAAAAATTCTGCACTATTACTTAGCCATCTAAAATAGAAGCTAGGATGCATTTTGTGCAATTAGCTCTAAATTGAATAGAACATGGGATAAACCGCATCATATTGCTCATGTATTGCACAAGCACTTTATATATGAGTATGATAATAGGTTAGTCTCTAGACAGTAGAGGCTAGCCTGCGGGATAGGTGATAGTCTTATTTAAATCCATTGTGAATTTTTATCAAACAGATGTATTTTGGTGCCCTGTAACGAGCAACGGATGAGTGTATTTCAAAATTTCTATGTATTTACTGTATTCTCTTTGCATTTTTACTTTTATGGACTTATAGGCAGAAATAAAGTATTTTGAATTGAATTGAATTGAATAGAACATGAATATCGAGCATGAGTAGCCAGTGGTAAGATTTTTCCTCAACTTATTCTTGGCATTAAGTGCTTATTTCCTAGTGCAAAATGCACCTACTAGGTGGTTGCAAGGATGCATTTTTATCCTAAGAAATAGCCCTAAATGCAGCAGAACACGAAATGTGCTCTTGCAGTAGGGTTTTCTCTGTCCAAGAGTAACATGAAATTACCAAAAGTACTTCAATTACTCCAGCATAATTGAAATTCCACCCAGGCCTACTTTGTTGATCTGGTGCCAACCCCTTGGCCCTGCAAGCAAGCAGTGTACCAAATTTAATCTGAACTTCGTTAAAAGTTAACAGTGCTTTGTACTTGGCACTGAGGCCAAATATTGTTCCATAAAAGGTAGATTTCAAATGAGTGCGAATTTGGACAGAGGGTTTATTTAATTCATGAATTTCTCTTTTGTCCTTTTGATGTGAGAGGAAGTTAATTTTTGCATATTTCAGGTATGATCTCCAACTACAGTTCTGGTGACCAAAAAGTTCCAGACGCCAAAGCACTTTAAAACAACTAACATAATTCAACCAAGGAACACTCTGCACCCCATCAATGTTCATACAATCCCACAAAATGGTTCTATTAAGCTCAGGTTCACTATTAACCCCAGCAGAGAGATATTTGAGTAGGGGGACAAAGGGCACGCACACCAGAAATATATCTTAAACCTAATTCTTTTTGAGCTATATATCCAAGGATGCTCTCATAAGAGACAGTAAACATCTTGCAAAATTATCTCCAGCAGATTGTAATGCAGAGGTAACCGCATAGCCCCAAATATGAATACTGTATGAAAATGCTAAAACACATTAAGCTTGATAGATCCCTAACATAGCTCTTAATGGCTGTTCTGGAGGCAAAGTCAAAAATAGCAGAAACAGATCTTACTATAACAGTTGTTTTTTGTACGTCAAGCATGGACCATGACCCTTTATTGTCAACTTGCACACCCATTAAGGGAACGCCAAGACCCAACTAATTTCACGCCCTTAAACAAAATGTCTTCTTGATTTTATCGATTTAGGGCCAGCTACCATTAAGTGTGATTTCCTAATTATAGTAAAGAGGTCCAGGAAGTTCATGAAAGTGACAAAAGATTCAAGTAGGTGATTGAGACCAAGAGATTTTTTTTGCTATCAGCACAGCCTCATCGGCATAAAAAAGTGTTCGAATGGGTCTAGCATCCACACAAGGCCAATTCTTGGTGTCTCTGAGAAGGGCAGGCTCCAGTTGGTTAATATACAGAGTAAATAGGAAAGGGCCAATATGCGCCCCTCTCTGACTACCCTCTTGGTCTCAAAGTCACAGTGTGATGGCTGTCTGGACTGTATCTCAGTGAGTCAAACATATCCTCATGCAACTCTCTTAAAAATGAAACAGTATCCCCATAGAAATCAACATTAACCAGAGTTTACCCCTATTGACCCTGTCAAAGTCAGATGTAAGGTCCATAAAGGTCAAGTGTAAACTACTTCTCTTGGCCACAAACGATTTATTTTAAGCTGGTATTATTTTAAACTCTGTTCAATCATAACCTGACTGGACCAAAATCCATATTGTAAATCAGTTATTACATGATAATCTTATGACCACTCAGTAAGGATATTAAAACCACTCTACTGACCACTTTTACTACTGAATCAATAAGCTAGATAGACCAAAAGCAGCAAGAATCAATCTTGCCTCATTTTGTAAGAACTGGAATGATGATTGAGCACGGCCAGGAAATAAGTATTTCTTCTCTAGCAGCAACATTTACATTTTTGGTAAGTAAAGGGCCCCATAGATTAATAATACACTTTATACAAGTAGAAGGGAACCCCATCAAGGCTAGGTGCTTTATTGTTATTTACCCATGTAAGAACTTAAGCGACCTGCCCCATCTGACAAATGATATTCAAAGTGCCCTGCATAAGAACTACATCAGGCTGCGATGATGGTAAGTCTACTGATATATACTCCTTCAAAATGTTTTATCCAACTCTCCAGGAAAATATGAGAACACACAGTGTTTTCCTCGGGCAGAGCAAACATTTGGGCGGTTCACTAATTTCCAAAATAGGGAACGGTGAGCAAGCGTGCTAGCTTGAGTAAAATGGACCACACTTTCTCTCGCTAGCACTTTTACTCTCCTTTACAGCTGCTTTGTACTACTGTAGACAGACCACTACAGTATCTCTTACCCTAGGTGTTTCCCTCAGCACTTTAAGTAGTTCCCTATATGCCCAGGGCACTTATTATCAAAGCATCTGCACCTAGGGAAAGAAGAGTTGGAACTATGACATGGGAAATCAATTTTAACCTTGTTACAGGTCGTCTTGAAAGCTGCTAATATTGCAGCATTAGCTGAATCCTCGAAATTACATATTTTGAACTCCGGAGCACAAAAAGTAATCAGGTTGTTATGCAGGTCTCCGGAATTACTTTAGACCCTTTTAATCTATGACCTTGATCAGAAACTGCTATGTTTCTGGTAACAAGCTTGACAGAAGTCTTAATGTCAATTGTCTTTTCCTGCATGGTGAGAGACTTAAGGAATTATGATTCTTGAAACTACTCCAAATAACCTTTAACTGCTTAAACCAAGGGACAAGTCTGGCTGAAATAAATATATAATCATTGACAGTCGATGACCCTCTTCTAATGAAAGTAAGACTTCGTGTTTGGGGCAATTATACCAACCTCGTCTAAATAAAATCCCAATTTAAATTCCCCTTGGGCAGTGTGTTCCATGTGAAGAAAGCCACCAACTTCTCTGTCACACAATGTTCTATGTAAACATCTCCACTCCTTTCATTGATGTATATTAAACTCACCCAGGAAAACCAAATGGATAATGGGTATATTAATCTCTAAATGGCTCGAGGAAGGAAATTAATGCTAACAAATGCTCAGAGAGCCTCTGGTTAGATATGGAGTTGGAAAAACTGGGCAACAAATGTCCAAGCGACTTGAAAAAAACATCATCACATCATCAATAAATAGTGGGGACCAGTGTCAAGCATGGTTAATTTACAATTTAGTTTAAGCAGGACCAGTGTAATTAAACCACCTTTAGCAGTACCTGTTGTAACAGGAATAGCCAGGGCAAAAGAAGATCTATAACCTTCCACAATGAAAGAATAATGAACTGCCTATGTTTCCTGAAAACAAACAATGTTAAAACTTTGAATGAAATCAAACCATAAACTGTTATTTTTCTTGCTGCTCAATCCAGAGATGTTCCAACTTTAAACTCCCAGTGCAATAGAAACAGCCCCGGATTCTTCTATAACACCACTTTCACCAAGGGTCATATTTATACCATTTTTGCTTAAGGGGTGTGTAGAAAGTCACTTTGCTGCGCAGCCCTGCATCACAGGGAAAGGGCAGGAATGAGCTATATTTATACAATGCGGTGCATTGCTGTTCCTCTCCCTTATGCTGGTGCCATTTTGGCAGCTTAACGCCAATGCAAGCCCCCATGCACATTGGTGCAAGGGTGCCCGCATTGCACCAACGCATGGAGATTATTCCTCTGTCTGCGTCTGCTGCCAATGCAGCACACAAAGAAAGAGTAAAAAACGATGAGAATAAAGGTATTTCTCCTCGTTACGCCTCTTCTCGGGAGGTGTATCATTTTAACTCATTCCCAGGTTTACATGTTCTTGTAAATCTGGGAATACATGGATGTTATGTGGGTTCAATCATGCAACATCCATGGAAATGCCTCCCCGGTGCATAGTAATGCAACGCGGCTATTTGAGCTGTGTTACATTACTCAAGATTCATGAAGTCATGCAGGACCACTCAAGGTGGCCTTGTGTGGCTTAATAAATTTCGTTTTTCATTTGTGTCACTCTTGCACCGTGTTGTGTGGGGCAAGAGTGATGCAAAGGTGCTCATAAATATGCCCCAAATGCTTAGGCGTTCCAAGTATTTGAGACATTTGTATCCAGAATCAAGTGTCTCAAATCTATTTGATATAGGAATATTAAAATTAGCTGCAACTTCAGAACATGGTTGTGAGGTGGGCGCCAGTGCATCCTAAACATTTGGGGTAATAATCTGGGAGGGTAGAAATGTCCAAGTGGCCACACCTTTATGGGTGAGTGAGTATTGTGGGCACACCAGTGCTACAAACGTACCCTACTTCCTATCGCTGGCTTGTTAAAATGAATCACTACACAGTCTCCCTCACAGGTCTTTCAACCCCGCTTAATCCAATCAACATATCTCAGAATATTTATGTGGTTAAATAAAAAGGAGACCCCACCAACCCCCCCAATTGCACCAGTGTACAATATTATTTTTCAACTGCTATGCACTTTCAGGAACACCAACCTACTGTAGTGGTACATTAACCAGAATGACAAAATACAGGGTAACCTCTGGCAACAGATTTTCTTTATTTAAAGACTGTTGATACCTGGAGCATATCTAAGGAACCTTGCAGAGGTAGGCCTATATTGTGTGTGAGAAGGATTATTAGTGGCATTTTGGACTGGGTCATTAAAAGTAATAATAGGAAAAACATTTCCCGGATGACGAGGGTGCGAGGTGCTTCTCACTACTTAGAGGATTTGGGGCCTGGGACACTTCCCCAAGATGTCCCCCAGCCAGCTCCTTTGTAACCTCCACACTGTGATGGGGATGTGTAATGGTTCCAAAGATAGTTAAAATCGTTTTCATTACATCACTTCCAGTTTAGGGACCCAGAGGGGTAACTTCACTCATGCCTAAAATGGCCTTTTCGATCATGGAAAATCTAGAATTAATAGCTTCAATAGGCAATGATTAGGGACGCACTCAATTCGAGAAATATGCAATCAGGCGTCTACAGGGTTTGCCCCAATATATCACCCTAAATGTCCTGAATGAAATCATATAGTTTGCATGGGTGCACAAAGAGACCAAAGAGGCACATGTCTTAAAGCAGCTAAAACCAAAACTTTAGGAAAAATTCTCCTGGAAAGAGGTGAGCAAAATCCCGTCTTTGATATTGTAAATTAATCTCCAGATAGGGACGGATATACGAAAATGCAATTTTGCATTCCCTAAATAGTGTGTGCGCATGTATGCGCTACATGGCACTTTGACAAATAAATCATTTATGCATTGTCAGAAATTGCACATGGTGATCAGCGACCTAGAGTTGATTGTAATAACTGTTCCTAGATGCACAGTTTGCATTTATAAAATGCTTAGTACCTGTGCTTAGAGAATCGCAAATTGCAATTCCCTATTTGTAGTCGCAATTTTATGTAGTTGCAAAAAATTCTGATGACCTAAAATGCACTGCCAATGCCTTTCATACATCTCGAAAATCTATTTTGCATTCGCAAACAATCAGATTTAGTGATTCCCACAGTTTGTGAATGCAAAATTAGGTTAGACATGTGGCCCTTCGTACATAGAAAAGGCTGTTTTCCACTTCTTAACTGGCTGACATTACGATTTAGCCAGTTAAGAAATACAAAAGGCATTTGTACATCTGGCCCATAGGAACATATTTATTTCTCCTCCTCCCCTTCCCCCCCCCCCTGTTTTTTCTGGTTATATACATTTTATGTAGAAGTTCATGAGATGCATTGAAAGGATATGCTAATTAAAAAGCTTTTATGGTTTTATGGAGCATGTTTAAATTTCATTCCGGTTAAATGCTTAAAAAGAATTTAAAAAAATCTCTGAATATACTTCCATCCTATTTTTATCGCTCAGGGAATGTGAGAGTTGGGCTTTCTCATTTTGTTTGCCCCTATTTATTACTGCCATTATGCAATAAACAGAGACAACATACGTCATATCTTTTATTAGGCTCGGGAATGTGATGAAAGTGAGAATTTCATAATATATATGCTGTGTCATCTGGTGAAATACATTTTTGAAAGCTCGAAGTTATTTGCAGAGAACGCATTTAGGTGAGCTTCTTATGCAATGCAACGAAAAACAAAAAACGAAAGCCCTAATTCTAACTACTGCGACTGTTCATTTGAATGAGCATGCTAAGTGCATAACATCATGTGCATATATTTATGTTCATGTAGATTTATGAATGTTTTATGTGCCAAGCTGAAAGATTACTGATTGAAAGAAGTACTACTCTAAAAGATAAGAAAGTGGAATTTCAAATATATGTGTGGATTATTTTCTTTTTATTTCACAATGAGCATATTTCGTCGCAGAAACAAAAGCCTATTTAAGAAATGTAGATATTGCTTTAGAAATAAAGCTTTGACGCTTTGTTCCTGCAAGTAAACCACTGGGTTTTCAAATATAATTGTGTGGGATCATTTGAAAAGTGTTTGTGCTTTATTAATGCCTGTTGGTATTACGTGGATAAAAACATATTTACATTAGCAAATGGCTCAGTGGCCTCACGCGGTAATAACAAGTCAGACTTTACTTACTGGTCACAAGTCAGAGTTTTCTTAATGGCCACAAGTCAGAGTTTACTTAATGGCCACAAGTCAGAGTTTACTTAATGGTCACAAGTCAGACTTTACTTAATGTTCACAAGTCAGACTTTACTTAATGGTCACAAGTCAGACTTTACCTAATGGTCACAAGTCAGACTTTACTTAATGTTCACAAGTCAGAGTTTACTTAATGGCCACAAGTCAGAGTTTACTTAATGGCCACAAGTCAGAGTTGGCTTAATATGGTCACAAGTCAGAGTTTACTTAATGGTCACAAGTCAGAGTTTACTTAATGGGCACACGTCAGAGTTTACTTAATGGCCACAAGTCAGAGTTTACTTAATATGGTCACAAGTCAGAGTTTACTCAATGGTCACAAGTCAGACTTTACTTAATGGTCACAAATCAGACTTTACTTAATGGTCACAAGTCAGACTTTACTTAATGGTCACAAGTCAGACTTTACCTAATGGTCACAAGTCAGACTTTACTTAATGGTCACAAGTCAGAGTTTACTTAATGGCCACAAGTCAGACTTTACTTCATGGCCACAAGTCAGAGTTTACTTAATGGGCACAAGTCAGAGTTTACTTAATGGTCACAAGTCAGACTTTACTTAATGGTCATAAGTCAGACTTTACCTAATGGTCACAAGCTTCTATGCAGTCTCTCCTTGTAAATGCACTTATTTCGTTCTAAAAAAAGAGAAACATTTAATTTGCAGATCTCCGTGACCATCACAGGAAGGTGCAGTTCTAAATAATGCCTTACCCTTTCCTACAAACTGCTGGACTTGGTTAAGGATTATTAGGGAGGGAGGGAAGCCATAAGACGTCAGTGGTCCTCCTGCCCTACCAAATTAATAGTGTACTCACTCCATTTAGAGGTCAGGGGACTATGGGGTTCTCTGGCGGAGCCTCCACTGGATCTACTGATGGCACCCATTGACCCAGCAGTTCATGTGCCACGAGATCCTTGGGTCATAGCGGCGGTCGCCCCACCCTGTTGAGGGTGGGGAACCGTCACTGATTTTCCCTGCCTGTGGCCACCATGTGAGGCATGGCAGGCACGGGCAGGAGCACTTCAGAATAGACTTGATGTGCGGCAGAAAAATCCTTGGGCTTTAGGGTCAATAGTTTTTTAATTTTTCTTGATAATACAAACTCTCACTTTGGAAATTTGTCTTCTTTGAACAAAAAGATTGCCAAGATGAAACATTGCACCTGCTCAATAAATCTGCAGTGATGTGAGGGGAGACATTGTGACAATTGTTTCCCTTACAGCACCTCTAGAGATGCCCATTGCCTTGTAAGACGGCTTGCATTGCTTAGAGCCATATATACTTAGGCTGGCCAGCTGCTGTTGTCATCTCTTCTGTAGGTGCACAAACAACCTTTGTGTAATGCATTGCCTTGTAGGCGAGTGTGTGCACACAAGCAAGAAGGTTTTTATGAGAAATAAACATTTGTGCCTTTGTTGACACTTACTTCAAGGAGGAATTCACTATAAATGCAAAGCCTAGCCTGGCTATCACAGAAGATTGTGCTTTATGTCAAAACCTATGGGTATTTGTGCTGATCTGCTCGCATCTCCCCTGTGATGCATAATGATGCAAAGCAGCACAACTGAATTTGTGCACTGAACAAAGGCCACCTTTTCAATGAAAATCACCTTATGAGCTGGATGGGTAATATCTTTCTGAGACTTTGAGTCCCTTTGCATCGATGTGCGCCAGTGCATAGCTTTACTAAAGGTAGGCCACTATTTGCAATTTAATACAGGAGCTGTAACTATGCAAACCTCCTCACACAAGCCCGATAAAACTCCAAGAGGCATATTATCAAGAGCAGCATTAAAATTATCGCCGCTTTAGCGGCAGGAAACTGCCGCTAAAGTGGCGGTAATGAGCTTGATAATATGCCGCAGAGAATTCCCATAGAAGCCCAGGTTCTGGTGTGATCATGGGCTTCTATTGGAATTCTCTGCGGCATATTATCAAGTCCATTATCGCTGCTTTAGCGTCAGTTTCCTGCCGCTAAAGCGGCGATCATTTTAACGCCGTTCTTGATAATAATGCCCCCAAGTCTCACACAAGCAGGAAGAGCCAGGTGTTGGCTGCTCAGCTTTTCAACGCAATGTGCTGCAATTCGAAAAATCAACCAAATCTGATATTATTCAAGAACACGTGAAAGACCATCCTCTTCAGATAGTCCTTCCCATCTCACCATGCAGCCTCTGGAAATCCGACCCCCCTTTGAAATGGGACAGGGTCCTGCTAAGTACAATTCGGCTGCCACCAACAATGGATCTGGATCCTTTGTGTGCGATCCTCAATCTTCTCATGAAGGGTTCTTTTTATTGCACAGAAACTGTTCGGTTAGCTCAAGAAATGCCTTTAACTGACTTAGCTGCACTACGATGTGACTGCCTCTTCAAAACAAATAAATACATTAATAGTTGTGAGATGTTTTGAGGGGACATGCAAGGTGCAGGCCTTTGTTAGTGCTAGACCCGTTTTTCTGACTTTTGTTTTCTCCATCAGGCCTTTGTTAGGCTATACCCATTTTCTGACTTTTATTTTCTCCATCTTTTCTCTGAATCTATCCTGCCCCTCTAAATCAACACAAAGGAGTCCTATATTTCTGCACTTTGCCAGGCTGACATGCCTTGAGTACATGCATGATTAGATATCTAGTATGATTTTACTGTTCAATGGCAGTCACCCTTAAAAATTGAATTTTGAATTCTGTACAAAGTATGATCTGTCAGAAAAACAGAATGGATGTATTAATACTAGTAAAACAGAAAACACTGTATTAAAGATGTCTAATGTCATCAAAATATACCACTGAATGTGATGGATATATCGAAATCACTTGATTCTTTTTAGCCTTCGCTTTCAACACACAATTTAACTTAGCTTGTTTGACTACAATTGTTGGCACAATTTTCGTAAAAAGACACATACACGAATATAAAATGAATACATTTAGCCACTAGATTAATCAGCTAAAATTGTGTAAGTGAGAACAAATGTGTGAATTTCACTCAGAAGAAAAAAATGTAGATACGTAACGCAAGAATCAGGCAATTCTCCACACAGTACTCTTCACTTACCTACTTAATTATTGTTAGCATTCTTGATCTTACTTTCAGTACACAGAGCAAGGGCTGTAGTACCGCTCTGCACTGCATGAAGAGTCTCCCATGAAAATCCGAAGCATAGACATTAATCTAGGGTCAATACTTCTGTAAGGCAAGCTTAGGCAGCAGTCTTATGACTCCACCATATGGTGGAGACAAAAAATAAAAAAAGACCTGATAATGTCCTTACTATTAAGGAACACGACCCCCTCCCTTCCTTAAATTCTTTCAGCGTTCCTTCCTTGATCTAACCTATAAAGTACAAAAAGTTGTCTGCAACTAAGGTAACTTAACTACAATGTCATGGAAAAAGGGATAAACTCTAGAAAAGTTCAAAATAATGTTTAGTGAATGTCTCAGTCAAATTTAACTAATTAACCACACCTTCCATAGTTGTAAGTGGAACATAGGCTTGAGCTGACGCTCTCAGTGGATTAGCGTCTGTTCTACAGGATTTCATCTGTCTCCATTATGTTTTCTTCAGGTGCTCTTTTTTTAAAATTAGGGTCCAAATTTTGTATTAACCTAAATGTAAATGTAAGTTCCAGGTAATACTCATCATGAATTAAACATACGAATAATAAATATATATATATATATATATATAAATACATATTTCATTTTATGTAACTTAATAACAACTTACAGTAAGCAGTTATCAACAAGAGGCATAAACTATAAATACTATGACTACAGTTGAATTAAAAAGCAGATAAAAAAATAGCTCCTAATGTGCATAACAACAAGATGAGGGAGAAGAGCTCAAATAATTTCAAATTAATCCTGCTTCATAAAATAAAAAAAATTGTCTTCAAATTGTTTTTCAAATTTCTTCACTCCCCCAGTTCGTATTGCATATAACTGTTCACTGGTTCTAACTCGCCTCAATTTCTGTAGCCAGTCCTTCATTGTGTTTATCACTAACCCTGGGCGTAGTTCGCGTAGTAGCAACGCGAACTGCACTTCGCACTACGCGAGCTACGCGTAGCTACGCGAACTGCGTAGTGCACTGTGCAAAATGCTGTTCGCACTGATTGCACAGTGCTGGATGCTTGTCCGCACTGTGCAATCAGTGCAAACTGCATCTTGCACAGTGCAAGCGGTCGTTTTCTGCCGTTGAGGACCGCGAGCGAGTATGCACTGTGCTACGTGCAATTCGCGTAGTGTGAAGTAGCGCAAACTTCGCAAACTACGCGAGCGTAGCATAGTACTTTGCCCAGGGTTATTTATCACATGAGTTCCCCAGTTTTGAAGTAAAAGGGACTGAGATATAGCTGTTGCTATATATACTAATTTTACCCATTTGTTAGACAGGGCCAATGCCAGATCATACCCCAAGACTCTCAGCCAAGTGGTTGAAGCCAAATGTACCCTCCATTCACTTACAAGATACTGAAATATTTCAGTCCAGAATCCCTGAATAGATGAGCAATGACTGATTACATGCGTCAATTGGCCGGGGATTGACCTAAACATCGGAAATAATTGTCTGGCAGGCTGGGACTGATGTGAGTTCAAAAAGCTGGAGTTCAGTATAGAATCCATTTAGAAAAAAAAAATCAACGCCAATTAGCCACCCTCAGCACACTAAAGTTAAGTATATTAACTTCCACATCTTATTTGTCATTTCCAAACCTTCATATTTGTCCCATTTATGTATTGCTTTTTGTGCGGGGTCAGGCCTTTTCTAGCGGAGAGCATTCTTGTCCATTCTGATGGCTTTTTCAGTACCCCATCATCAATTAGAGCAAAAGGTGCCTCTCTGCTACTGAGGATCTGGCTGAGATCTAGATCAACCAATATTTTATTGAGTACTCTAAATGAGGACAAAAGAAGAAAGTCTTCCTGTATACGCCATCAGACTTCTGCTAAATGTTGCCATCCTTCCCCCAGCAGGAAGTCCGATATTTTCCAATTTCCCGCTTCTTCCCACTTTTGAACAATTTCAGTTGCAAGCTTCACCCCCGGTTTAATGTCTACAACAGGCAGGGGTGTCGCTGCATTGATCTGGGGAATTAAATATCTCCTATAAAGATCTTCACGCTTATGAAAGAACCACTTCAAGCTCTTATAGCGAACTCTTTTGGGTAGGTGAACAGATTTTAGCATGTCTAGAAAAGAAAACTCTTTAAAAATCAACTGTATAAAATCATTAATAAACAAAATCTGGTACAACTTTGAATTATAACTAGACATATATTGTTCAAAGTAGGCAAAGTAATAATATTTAAGATTCGGAGGCGCCAACCCTCCATCCTCCCACTGTATGCATAAAGTGCTAAGTGCAATTCTGGCCAATTTTTCTTGCCAGATAAATGATGAAAACATGGACTCTACAGACTTAAAAAAGAGGCAAATAAAACACACAGAATAGCTGAGAACAGGAAATTGAAGAATGGTAGGACCAACATTTTAATCAGCGAAACTCTCCCTAAGATAGTAAAAGGGAGAGAATACCACTGAGGAAATAGATTTGTAACTTTTAAAAGGAGGGGAGTGAAATTAAGGTCATACAAATCCTCAATCTTAGATGAGAACCTTATGCCTAGATACCGCTTCATTTGGGTGTTAACACGTACAAAAATCTCAGGAGCCTTTTCTTGGGTCTCCTTCCTACTATACAAGATTAGCATGATATTATCGGCATATAGTTTTATCTTGTCCATCTGTGGAAGAGTGGGCTTGATGCTGTTATTTCCTCGGACTGCCAGAGCTAGAGGCTCAATGAAGAAGACAAACAAAATAGGGGATAGCGGGCACCCCTACCTTGTGCCACGCAGCACCTTTATTTGCCCCACTCCTACTGAGTTGATGATGATACCAGCTTAGGCTTTACAGTACATATTACATAAGCTCCGTGATTCGGGATGGAATACCAAATCTGGTCACGATATTAAATAAAGTATACCAGAACACAAGGTTGAAAGCTTTTCCGCATCTAGCAGAAACACCTAGGCTTGTATGTCATTTACTGTAAAGTAATCCAGAGCTTCTGCCAGATAGTGAGAATTTGTTCCCAGCTTCCGGCCTACTATGAAGCCATTCTAATCTGTATACATCAATGCAGTGGCTATAGAGTGAAATCTCTTAGCGAGCAACTTTTTGATACATTTATAATCTGCATTTAGTAATGCAATAGGGGGATATGAGTTTGGATCCTCCGCAACCTTACCTTTCTTCAAGAAACTTACAACATTCCCTTAAAAAAAAGAAGGTGGCTTATGGCCAACCTGCAGCATTATATTAGCGGGCAATAAAAGATAATCGGCTAAGACATCTAAAAAAAGCTAAAACTGTTGCAGGGATTCTGCTCATGCACAGAACTATGCGCAGGAACCCAGGACCTCGGTGTATTGTTGTGTACCAAAAAAGCCACCTCAGTGCCCAGAATCCCATTCCGACTAGCAATAGTGTCTCATTCGTTCTCCGTACTACAGCGAAGCTACCAATGATTAGACAACCTAGAACATGCGACTTAGTAAACTCTCAGGAATAGTGGGAAACAAGAACACTCTTTCATTCACACTTATACTTGTCCACAACGTGAGTAATCAGAGACACTGTATAGTTTAAAATGTTTACTTCTAACTACGTGCTCTAAGGTGCAGTACTCTAGCCAATACGAGCAGCATAATGCATAAGAACAATATAATCAACAGTGTTACAATTCTATAAAGCACAAAAGGGGAAATCAAATTATAATGACAGTGGAAACAGGACTATAGCTCCTTCTACCACCCTCCCCATGCTCATGAGCTAGTTTAGAATAATTATAGAAGACCTCTGGGCTTTGTCAGGGAGACCCCATACCTACGAGATCAGATGCAATTAATTACATCCCAGGATCAGCGCAGCTCTTCTCTGTTGGAAAGGTTTTCTCCAAGTGCCTCCTCATGCATGTAATGCCATATTAAAAAGCACCCAAGTTTCAGTTGGGCTCCTGGGCTTCATGTTATATCTCTGTGCGTGGGACTGCCCAAAGTGAACCAACAGCATACATTGTTATTCGACCTTGAACACGCTGTGCAGACAGAGGTCATGGTGCCCAGCTGGATATGTGAAAGGTAGACAGTTCTCATGTGGAGCAGCACCAGCAAAGTATTTCACGAGAACAGAGCCCTGTAGTGTTGTGTGCTAAAGCGGCAGAATGGCAGCCAAGCATATACTTCATATGCTAACTTAGCAATGTCTGCAGTTAACCCCATTTCCTCACTACATAAAAGTTCCCCTGGATTCGGGCCGCAATCTTTAATGACCTCTATCAATTGCTCTTCAGAGAAGGGTCAAAAATTGTTACCCCCCTCTTCTCTAGTTAAAGTTGGAATGTTGGAGTCTGTTAAAAATCTACCTAGGGTGAGTACATCATCCATCTGTGTTTGTGTATGTATCTGTCTATAATGATCTAACTTAAATTCTCCCACCTACTTTGAGTCCCTAATCGTAGTTACTGAGGTTGGGCATTTCAAAGCATTTATACTAGTTTTGGCTGCTTGTTCATGGGCCTGCTGGGCTAGGAGGTTTCCAGTGAAGTTGCTTTCCTCATATACTTTATGAGAATAGGCTCGACACAGCGAGGCTCATTGCCTGTCTAGCGATGTTGAATACTTTTCTATTAGCCCTAGATGAATTCTTCTGTACCTTTTGTTCTAAAATTTGTTTTTGTTTTTTATCATTTAAACTATTTTCTGCATCCTTGCTTATTACTCTCGCTCTAATGAATGCCCGCATAGCATTCCATACAATGCCCGGTGGTGCGCTCTTATCATTAATCATCAAAAATTCCCTTATCTCCTCTTTGAGAATTTGCACCCATCCTTCCACCTGTAGGTTTTGTTTATTAACCACCCAGTGTCTGGGACCCATAGGGGGCTTAGTCGCTCCTATCTTGAAAGTAATCATTGCATGGTTTGTAAACCCATAAGGTATAGTGGTTTGAGTTTTATAATAGTTGTTTGAGTTTTATAATTGAAGGTTCAAGGGATTAAAAAAAGTCTATAAATAGAGAACTGCAGAGTCTCCCTGAAAAATAGGTGTATGTAATTTTTGTAGACCTGGCTGCCCTCATGGGGTTGACTAAAGCAAGTGTTTCCTGAAAGTTCCTAATGACTTTGAAGGATTTTGGTTTTGTCTGTTGTTTTTGCCTTGAACGAAGAATCCACTTTTGGATTCCCCCCACCCATTTATCAATTCCCCAGGGTTTTTTAATAGTGATTGGAACAGGTCCTCATATGGTGTAAGCTTTGACCACACCGAGCAGCTCACCCATCAACAGTGACCCTCTTAATTGCTGGGTATGTAGACCGCTTCAGCGCCCGACCCTTTTGACAAACAAATAGCTGTGCCGTGATGGGCAGCTTGTGAAGACAAAATCCCTCTATATTCTGCCCAGTTTTTAAACATCGAAAATCCTGACAACTTCCCAACCAGGATATGAGTCTGCTGAACCAAAATCACTGCTGAGTTTTAGGCTAGAATCCAACTTTCTATTGCCCATAGTTTCTTGACATTATTAAGGCCATTTGCATTAAAATAAACTACCTTTAGGGAGTTACTCATACTGATAGTCTATTCTAAAATAGGCTTTGAGACAAAACATTGTCTTACTAACACCCCACACCCACAGACCAAAGTATGTCTGCCCAAGTAACAGCCTTTCACACATGTAAAGACTTATTCTCACTTCATCTTGCAACAAGCTGATGAGGGGGAGGGAAATTCGGTGATTGTTCCTCCCTTCACACAAGGTTAGCATTCTGCTCTACCTCTCTTACTGCTTAAACTAAACAATTGTATGTATGGATCCATTTTGATCAAGCTTTCCACCCAACCCTCCACCTAGCTCGTGCCCCCGATTCTAACTCTCTCACCCCACCCTCCCCTAAGCTGCAAAGCCACATCCTACTCAATCCTAACATGTTTCCCACCCCCAAGAGTCTGGCACCCTGATCTTGTGCCAAGATCAATCGGCTTATACCTATCCCCCTGCCACACCAAGGTGCCAGAGCCAGAACAAGCAAGGTCCCAGCCCACAAAAAGAAAAAGAAGAGGGAAGAAAAGAATAACACAAGTTCACAAGCGCTCGCACCAAAAACCACTAGAAATCCCATCTCTGGTGGGAAGTTGATTAGCTAAGGCTCATTAAACATTAAATAGCTATTGGGATCATAGTAAAGGAGGTCACAGCCCTGAAAGCCAATGTTCGATGCCAAGAGAGGACCAAAACAACATGTAATGATCACATTCCCTAGTCTTGGACAACCCCAATAGGCTGGAATCCCATTTCTGATCACGGGATAGTTCCTAACAGCTTATTCAATATTTGCTGTAGTAGTTCCTGAACCTCAGAGACATAGAATACATGGAACAGCCCTTTTACTAATGGAGCAGAATACATGGAACAGCCAGTTTACTAACACCTTCAATTTTGGCTGCTGCACGATGATTGCCTGGGCCCCTTGTGCTTTAAAAAGATGAAGCATCTTTACGAATTCTTTCCTCCACTTAGTTGCTGAGGTGGACATGTCAGAGAGTATGCAATAGATAGGAATTTCAGGTGTACTGAACTGTTTCTGCTTGATAGCATTGGATAGTACTAGCTCATTCACCTGATAGTCTCCAAAATTTATGAGTATTGTGTGAGGATATTTTGAATTCAGGTGACTGATGTGCTGGCACTCGATGGTCTGTTGTAAGTGTAAGATCTCCAGAATATTCAGGGAAAACATGTGTTTTTATAAATGTATTTGCCCACTGCAGCGTTTGCTGTCCCTTCTTGTCCTTCTGGAACCCCAACGATGCCCAGATTTGAGCATCTCAAATGATTTTCCAGTTCCTCCAAATTGTACTCAATTGAGGATTTCTGTTTCTGCAAGATAACCATCTTTTCCTGTAGACTAGATACATGATGCTCTAGCTGTGAGATCCTTACTTCTGCTTTTTTTAACCTCTCCGGGATCTGAGCAACTGTCTCCTCAATCTTAGATAGTTGTGCATGTAAAGCTTCACTTTTGGCATTTTGTGAGGTTTTCAGGTCCCTTATTTCATCCAGGATGAGATTTAACATAGTCTTGACATCCCATTGCATCGTGGGTGGGAGATCCCCCTCCAGTGTCGCATTGCTTGGGAAAACTGAGTCCAGTCGGATCTTTCCCCATCCTAGGTCCTCCTACTCAGTATCTAATACACCCAGAGTCATTGCTGACTTAGTAGGGGATGCCAAGGGTTTAAATAGCATCAGATTTCCCCCTGGGGAGAGAGCAGGGGGCAATTACTTGGACCACCAAGGTTGCGGAGTTTGTGGATTCTGAGCCACGGCCAGGCATAGTAGGCTGGGCGAGGGTGCATCTTTGATAAATGTGTGACTAGAAGCCCTTCCCGCCCATGCAGAGCTCATAGGGCCATATTTAGGCATCTAAGAAATCATATTGAAGAAACATACCTAATGGGTATTTTATGTGCATGATAATTTCATTATCTTACCTTAATATTCATTAAGAAGTCCATCCGGTTTCCCAAGGAGTGGTACAAGGGATCATTTAGTTTGGTCCTGATGAAAAGCCGTTGGGGTGAGGCTCAAAACATAAAGACCGGGAGATACACATTCATTACAGTGTGTTTCTCCCACAACCCCCTTTTTTAACAATACTAGCTACAGGATTTAATAAAGTTTACGTTCCATGTGGCCAGGTATTTTTTAATTTCACAAAATTCCTCTGACCCTTCCACTCTCACATCACTTTATAACTCACACCTCCAAAAGTGCTCCCACGTCTCTGTCAGTTGTAGTACGCCCCATCCTGCAGGGGGGCGGGAAGAACCCGATGATGAAGCATGCCACCAAAGGACCTTTTGGTGGGTGAGGGTTATTTTAAGAAAACTTATCACTTTCCTAAAGTTTTGTCAAGATCACTGGAAAGATAGTTTGGTGAAATACGAGTGGACTTTTCTTTGGTTAGTTATGACATACAGGAGGCTGAGTCCACTGCGAATCTCCTTCTCCTTTTGATTAACTCATTGTGACTTCTTAGACAAATCAGTCCTGGAGCATGCACCTTTCCTCCGACCCGGTTTAACCTTCATAAAGAAAGGGTATACCATGACTTCTTTAGCTTTTAGCAAAGTAACCTACGGTTTGGGGTTAACTGCCACTGAGTTTTGCATTGGGGTCTGATTGGGTGGAACGAACACAATCGCTGGACTACTGACGCCCTTAATAGAGCTCATAGACACTGCCTCCGTAGCCCCTTCCTGATAATGCTGGTCCTCACTGATGCTCGTGCCGTCTTCACGGTCTTCAGTGTTACTAGGGAGGGTGTCTTTTTTTGTGGGCTGAGCAGGCGCGGTTCGCTCATGCTTTAGCTTGCCCCACTTATTTTTCAACCTGTTGGGTCATGCAGATGCATCAAAGTGGGTTGTAGTTGTAGAGCCATAGACCTTAGAATGGCTTCGCATTTTTCTTTCCACCTGCTCCCCCAGTCCAGCAACTTGTTAGTTTCCCTTATTTACCCACAATATTGCAGTGCTCTCACAGCCCCCAAAACAAAAGAAGATACTATTGTGGCCCTAACCAGCAGCCCTCTACATGGTCGCACCACCAACTCCTGCAGGCAAGCAAGCAGAGAGCATGTGAGCCACCCGGGGGCCATAGCAAAAGAGAAGTTAATCTTCTCAGCAGCCTGGACACCCCTGATCATCCAAAATGCAGGGGGAGAGAACAGGTTATGTCCATCCATGCAGCCTGACCCACAGGAGTATCAGGTCAGGAGGAGGGCAGCCCCCAAGTGGCCCCCTAAGTCACCAAAGAGCTGTTAAATTGCCTCCCATCAAGGTCCACCAGAGATCCATGCATCTGTCTGCTGGCCACCACCTGCCATGACCCTGATCATTGTCCCAACTTTCTGGCTGTCTAATTGCAGCTGAAAACCAGCAGTCGGGAGCAAATAGCTGACATCAAGCGTGGGTTCGGGCACGTCACATCCTGATGTCCTGACGAGGCAAGAAGGGAGGAGCATTAGCGCCTCATTCGTCGTTCGTCATCCTCTGTTGCTCTTTAATACCATATGATATCATTGAGGGACCACTTTACAAGGGTGCAAATAGAATTTACTAATTCATTTCTTTGACTAGATTTTGAACTGTTTAGGGGACAATTGACACTGCAAGGCTAAATAAGGCTGGCTTTTCTGCACCTTCATATAGACAAATATTCTCCTGTTGATGTCTCAGACAATTTAAAATGTTCAAGCTATGTTTCTTCAGTTTCCTTTATCATTTATCAATTTTCTTTGGATATTTTGTGGTAGTGGTTTAATACAAGTTTTTCTTTTTTTAACTTCATTTGTATTTCACATTTTATATTATTTTAATTGTATTTCTTTTCAAATGATTAAGGGCCTGTTTAGAGTTTGGCGGTTTGGTTACTCAATCAGAAAGGCAAGGGAAATCCTTTTGCCACATTACAAGTTCATTATATTCTATGGCACCTGTAATACAGTAGATGGGATTGTTGTGTTTCGATTTAGATGTCCATATATAGGTTTTCCTGAATCATGTCCTTATATAGGCACAATTTGCATTGCCCTTATTTAGGCATAGAATCCCAGTCCTTATTTAGGCATTAGCCATGCTATCCAAATACAGGCATGGTCACCTACATCCTTCCATCCCCACGTCACAACGAGTTCTTAGAAATCAGACTCTTAAGCCATTGGGACTTTTCCTAGCTAGGATTATTGATTTCTCCAAGAACTCATCTATTATGCATGGGCTACTATTCCTTAGGGGTTCATTCATGACGTCTTCCTCTGCCCGACTTTATGTCAATGCTAACATTCCTAAGAACCTTCCTGGTATAAATATACCTTCCCTCACCATGGCAAACCACGGCTCCGCTGCACAGCTCGATATGTCTCGCCACGGCAAGTTCGGAAGAATTCGAGTCCCTGCCTGACGCACTGAGCAGATGCTGTCATCCCTGCTTGCAGAGAATCCAGCTTCCAGTGTTCTGACTCCCTTCGCTGGGTGTTAGAGTTTGAGACCCGGAAAGAGATTCCCACCTCTCTCATTCTAAGGTATGGAGCTGACTAAAACCTAGAGGGACTCTTGGCATATGCAAAACTATAGCTTACCATACTATAGAATACGGCACCTACTTCATTTGTAGCAGAAATATCAAGCTGAAGTGTGGAACAATTATTAAGCGATGAAGGTTCATTAGTCGGCGTCGCCGAGCATTTTTGCTCGATATTGGTGTTAGAAAACAAAGTCATAATTGTTTGTTTAACTTTCCCTGGGTGAACGCCGGAGTCTCTCTCACCTTTTTTTGTTGCGGGGATAGAAGTCTTTAAATCCTGTCCGCGGCCCTTCCGAGCCTGTTTTGGAGCCATTTCTCCCGTCTTCGACAAAACCGTCTCTTTACTAGCGGAGTACTCGCCACGAAGCCAAGCCGATACACCTGTGCTAGTCGCCGCCCACCACGCTCTTCGCAACCTCCCCAGCGCGGCAACAGCGGTGACTGCCTCCAGCATCCACGCCTCAGAAGATACCAGCGTTTCTTCACAAAACCTTCAGCATTTCCATAAGTCCGGGCTCGGGAGGAAAATAAAACGAATTCTCTGTGAAGAGCGTTCTCTCAGCAAAGCACACCCGTTCTCATCGATCGCGAGCAGGACACAGCAGACTCATGTGTAGAGCTGCGGGACAGAGGAGAATCAGCTCACACAGCCGGCGCGAAGACTCGCGCAGACGCCATCTTGCCCCTCTAGCAACATAGTAACAGCTGCGGGCAATAATGTAACTGCAGAGAAAGAACCTAATTGTTTAATTCCTCTTGAAGTCTTAACTGTAACGGATAATTTAACCCTTGAAGAGCCTGCTAGACTTACGCCAATAGAGGTTGAATCCGGAGATTTCTATTCTGTCTCAGAGAATTCTGCATCATCCTGTGAGGACTTGGTAATACAAGGTATGAGTCAGATGTCTTTTGAAGGGGAACGTGAGTCTTTTGAAGACGAGGTGAACGCTAGTGGCGAGCCTGGGGAAGAAGACACCCCCATTACAGTAAGAGGCCGTGATACACCTTCAGTTGCCGGTATTGCCGGTATTGCCGATTTTCAAGCAGCCCAAACGGCTGATATTACTCTTACCACAATCTATCAAACAATTTTGAGCCACATGGACAAGACTGCATTAGATAGCCAGAAGATACAAAATTCCTGTCGGAAACTACAAGGCTCGATCAGGCGGCTCGTGAAGGCTCAATCCGATTTCGGTGAACGATTTACAGAAGCTGAAACACGCATATCTAATATAGAAGATGAAATGTCCAAACAAAAAAAAACTACCGAGCTCTTGGGTAGCAACAGAGACGATGTCCTTTGGCGAATGGCAGATTTGGAAAACCGATCACGACGCAATAACCTAAGGATAATGCAGATCTCGGAAGGTGACGAAGGGCAAGATCCACGGAAGTTTGTGGTGGATTTGTTTCAGAAAGCTTTCCCTGGTTTAAATAAATGGGATTGGGATAGAGAAATTGAAAGGGCCCACCGATTCCCTTTTAATGTTCAGTCTCGACCCGAGCAAAGCACAAGATCTAGACCGAGGCCGATCCTTGTTGCCTTCAACAGCTTTCGAGCAAGAGAAGATGTTTACTTGCAAACTCGATTAAACAGCAAATCTATGGCAGACGGGTACACCTTTTTCACGGTACCTGACTATTCGAAGTACACTATGGATATTCGTTGGCAACTGCGACAATTGGTGGATTCATTTCAAAAAGAGGGTGCGCAGGCTTACATTATGAATCCCGCAAAACTTAAAGTGACTTATAAAGAAAGATCAAGATTTTTCACCAATGTCGCTTTAGCAAAAGAGTATTTACATTCTTTGAAGAACCCTTAAATGTACAAGTTATATTGATTATAATTTGTAACTATATTTTGTAATGTTTAGCAATGTTTTGGGTGGTTAATGCATTTGCCAAGAAAGGAGGGCAAAGACTAGATTAGATAAGATTGCGGGGGGGGCATAGCAGGTAGGGGGTTGTTTCCCCAGAGTTGATTTTCTTTTTTTTTCACAATAGAGCAGATAGAGCTGTGGGGGCTGACAGAGGGGCTGACGCTCACTCCCATCCTCAGGACTGGGTCCTATAGCCTCGATTAAGGGAGAGGGGAAGGGGTCACCGGGGTCGGGGAGGAGTAGAGGGCGGGGTGGGGTAGGGGATGGTGGTGGGGGTGGTTGGGGAATAAGGGGAAAAAAGTCCTTGGCGGTTCCAAATGATAGTTTCGTAGCGGATAGTCTGGAAAGATTTACATGTATCAAGAGCTTATGTTTGTTTAATCCCCAGTTTGATCGGAATAATACTGTATTGTGGATATTGAGAAGAATTCTTAATGTCTCGTAGTATAAAAATCTGCTCGTTTAATGTATCCGGGCTTAACTCCAGCAATAAAAGACGCCAAATAGCTGCAGAAGTTCGATTTATTCAACCTGATATTCTTTGCTTGCAGGAAACACATCTTTCTTGGGATAATAGGCTTTTGATAGCTGATCTTGGTTATACGTTGAATGTAGCCTCCCAACAAACCAATAATACTAGAGGGGTTATGATTTTATCGAGACCTGGATATTGTACAGTCGGTCGTAAATTAGCTGACAAATGGGGTAGATGGGTGATTGCAGAGTTCATAGTGCGGGGTAAGATTTTTACCATATGCTCCATATATGGCTCTAATATGGATGAGGCTGAAGTCCTTGAGTTTCTCAATATAGAGTTAGCTAATTGGGGAACACCGCTAATCCTATGCGGAGATTTGAATATAAACTTAAGTACCACGGAACTAAGGAGAGGCTTAGTACATTATCAGGGACGTAAACCACGAGTTTTTAAAGCTCTATACAACTTAGTTGAGGATCATGGCTTAGTGGATATCTGGAGTAAAAAATACCCTTCTCTTCCTGGATACTCGTATTACTCAGCACCTCATAAGAAATTAGTCAGACTAGATTACTTTTTTATATCCTCAAGTATTCATACATTGACAAAGATACAGATTTACCCCAGAGTCACTTCAGATCATTCTCCCCTTATGATTGACTGTTCAATTTTGGCCGAGATGAATATTGTAAAAAACTTCTCATTTGATAGGAAGCTTTGTCTTGATATACAATTTAGAAATCACATAACTGAATGGATGACAGAATTTTTCAGTATTAATCTAGGATCGGCTAATATCCCGATAGTTTGGGATACATTTAAGGCCTGCTTCAGAGGAGAAACGACAAAATTTGGATTATACAATCAAAATAAAATACGAGCACAAATGAGAGTGTTCTATCAGCGATTAGAGGCAGCTGAAGTGGGTTTGGCTACAGCTTTGACAAAAAAAGATAACTTAAATCAGATACTGCTTATGGAAGAGAAACTTGCACAATGTAGGGCTACTATTACAGGAGTATGGGCCGAAGAGATAGCGCGCAAATATTTAGCAAATAGAAGACATATTTATGAATATGGGGAATCTATCGGCCGTTCTCTAGCTTTGAGATTAAAAATGAAGTCCACCTCTCGGGTGATCTTAAGAGTTCAGGATCAAGCCGGGGTGGTTCGTGAAGCCCCCTCGGAGATCCTAGAAGTATTTCATCAATTTTATTCGGAACTTTATCCTCGGCAATCAAACTCCACTACGGCTCAGATCCCTGATTGTGCAGTGATAAATCAACTAAATAGGATTGAAGCAGATATTTTAGATAGCCCCTTTACTATGGAGGAACTAGAGGAGGCTGTTAGTCAAATACCTAATGGGAAGGCTGCCAGCCCTGACTTTATTCCGGGGGAAGTCTATAAATGCTTCTTTGAACCACTAAAGAATGTATTGTTAGCAACATTTAGGATGGCACAAAAGGGAATAGCACCCGTTACTTGGAACGACGCCTCTATAATCGTTTTTAGTAAAAAAGGGAAACCTCCTGAATTACCTGGATCATATCGTCCAATATCTTTACTTAACTGCGACAGTAAACTATACTCTAAAATGCTAGCCAATCGTATGTCTAAGATTATATCATCACTAGTCACTATAAATCAGCATGGCTTTATACCTAAAAGAGGAACGATCTCTCATATCAATAAAGTTATTACTTTATTTGACTATGCTGATGTGAAAAAAAAGGACTTAGCTCTGATACTTCTCGATGCTGAGAAAGCTTTTGATCGCGTGGAATGGGTTTATTTATGGGAGGTGATGAAACGGATGGGTTTTGGAAGTGCTTTTTTAAAGGCAATTCAGGTATTATATAGTGCACCAACTGCCAGAATCTCAGCTATGGGCTTAAAGTCAGAGGAGATCAAAATTACTAGAGGAACAAGACAAGGGTGTCCTTGCTCCCCTTTACTGTTCGCCTTATATATCCATCCTTTTATCATAAACCTACAGAATTCTTTATGCATCAAACCCTTTCCAGTTGCTGACATTTTATTTACAGTATTTGCATATGCAGATGATATAGCCATAGTGACTACTGATCCCAGGGAGGCAATAGTGGAGATCGAATCATTGGCTAAAGATTTTGGAAGCATGTCAGGATACAAATTAAACTCGGAAAAAACCCAAATTCTTTGTACAAAGAACCTACAATTTAATGATTGTCGGGTTACTAACGAAGTAACCTATCTAGGTATTCAAATCAAAACCCAAATGCAAGAAATTGTCGAGAGTAATTGGGAAGCGAGCATAGCCCAAATTAAACACTCATTAGATAAATGGAGCAGACTTCAATTATCCATAATCGGAAGGGGGAATATAATCAAGATGAATATATTAGCCAAAATTTTGTATTTATTTCGAAGTATACCCTTGGAATTTCCACTTAAACATATACAGTATTTACAAAACATTTGTGGGAAATTTGTATGGGCTCCTGGTAAACCGCGTAGATCCATGAAATGGCTTACATTGCCGGAAGAAAGAGGAGGACGTGGTCTACCCGATTTTCTTTTTTATTATTATATCTGTTTTTTACAAAAAATGGGATATATACTGACAGGGGAACCTCCAAAGAATGAGGCGGACAGCCCATCTATTTTCTTTTTACTTCTAGGAGAACAAGCAAAAGGTTGTTTATTAAAAGAATTAGAGGGCAATTATTACAAACATACACGATTTAAGATACTTGCCTCAGCATTTAAAGTGTGGAGAAATGTTAAGAGAATAATTAAATTAGGTAAAATTACATATTACACTCCTTTTGAAGCCTACAAAATACTCCCCTCGGTGTTCTGGGATGATATTGCTAAGATATGGCTTAAAAAAGGGATTTTAAGAATTGGGGATTTATATCATAAAAATGCTATATTTGCAACATATGCAGAATTATCAGATAAATTCCGGCTTTCACCGGTGTTTTTTTTTAAATATCTTCAAGTTCGCGATTTTTGTTTAAAAAATCACATTGAGGCTCTTCCTAATGACTTAATTGAGGGAATCCGGCTTCAGAAAAGGATTGGTCCATTATATACGATCTTAAACGAATATAAAAATGATGACATGCAAAAATATAACCAGTACTGGACCATACAATTGGAAGGCCCTCAAATTGACATAGGGGAATCGTTATGTCTCGCTAAGAAAATCTGTTTGGCAGCTAATTTAAAAGCCCAAGTCTATAAAACTATTTTTAGGTTATACTATACTCCTAAACGCATGGCGACTTGGGGCAACAAATATGATGGTAAATGCTTTCGGTGTGGAGAACAAGAAGCAGACATGGTACATATCTTTTATAATTGTACAAAACTGGCGCATTTTATTGCTGAGGTTGAAAGATTTATTTCATTGGTATTAGTCTGTCCCTTAAAGATTTCTCCGTCACTGATGATATTGGGAAGATGTCAAAGTATATACAGTCATCAGGTTTTAAAAGAACATTCTTATTTTCTTTTTCTTGCAATGACTGTTGCCCGGTTATGTATTGCAACAGAGTGGTTATCACCTGAGGCTCCGACTTTTGAATTTTGGAGAGCTAAGTTGTATCGTATGTATGAAATTGAAATGCATTTATATGCCCTAAAAGGAATCAGGAAGAAACGTTTAGGTATTTTAATTTGGGGAACCCTCATGAATTTTCTGTCCGACGATATGGGTACATTGTAGTATGTGTGATCTGTTCTTTTTTCTTCGTTCTCTTTCTTTATTTTTTTTGTTGCTCTCTGCTACATTAATTCATGTATGTTTACATTTGTGAATCCATCTTGGAAACAATAAAAAAAAAAAAAAAAAAAAGAATACGGCACCTACTTCTTACCTTGTAGTACGCTTAGGTTACGTACATTGGGGTAGAACTATTTAGAAGCATAAAACAAGTATCCACTTTTTAGCCTATGTTATTTATGTATGTGTATATGAATATATGTCATAGCTAGAAGACAATGCTGTTGCAGCAATATTTCTTCTTACTGCTTACGCTGTACGTATTATATCTCGCATACTGTCTTGCGATTGTAACAGGTCATATCTCTTACACAAAAAACAAGACTGTTCAATAAATCCTTTTATTGAAACGTCTGTCTATCTATTTCTGTGTAACTCTGAAGAAACTAAGCATGCATGATTGACTGAGTGAAACTGTTATCTGTTGTTTCCACGATTCTGAGACATGTTCCGATTCTAAGGGAAACAAAGTTGTCATGTTTATGCGGTTGCCAGAAACTACTCCCTTCTTGTTTATTCAAGGAGTTTCTAGTGGCCTCTGAGTTAGCTGGCACACAAAGTAATTAAGTTTAATGTACTCGATGGAGGCATACTGACCTGAGTCCTATGCCACAACTATAGTGTATATTATTCCAATGTGCAGAGCCTATAAGGGAAATAGGAACTACACTACAGGATCTCCATCATATTTGTGATTCAGTAACCTATCCACCAAACATTAAATTAGGACATAAGTCTTTTCATTCAATAAGACATCTTCCTCATAAAGTCTTGAGCACAGCCAGCATGACCTATGGATGAAGTGAGCATTCTATAAGTAACTTTTGTTTACCTTTCTTGAGCTTTTTTGCCTGAGTAATGTGGACATTGATTTAGAATACATATAAAATTCTCTAAATGTTGGTTCCCTTCTACTGTTCCAGGGGGGTTCTTAACAATGAAACTCTTACCACAGATAAAAGATTTCTTCAATTTTCAGCCCCAAGATGGCATGACACATGTCAACAAAAATGTGTGTATAATGCTTCCCCCTGAGGGAGACAATCTGGCACATGCATCAAGCTAGGATTTTACGAGTCCTTTATTGCGAATATTAAGGATTCGCAGTTAAGTACTCGCAAAATCCTATGCATATAGGAATTGCGATAATAATAGCGATTCCTACACATTCCTTATTTGCGACACGCAAATTGTGAGTCGCAAATAAGGAATAGCTTCCCATTCATTCCTATGGGCCTACAGGTACTCGCAAATTGCGCATGCAATTTCAGGGTGCAAGGGTGTCAAAAGGACACCCTGTTGCACCCCTGGAATTGATGTGCACATATGTTGCGCACACACATGCCCTAAGGGCATGTGTGTGCGTAACATGAAACTTTGAAAAATGCACAAAAGTGCTTTTTTCAAAGGTTTCGCAAATTACAATGAAATTCAACTCCATGGTAATTTGAGCACCCTATTAGCGAAATCACAAATTTTTTTACTTTAATGCTTTGCATTTAAGGAATCTCAATTTGGGATTCCTTAAATGCAATCGCAATGTAAGTAATCGCAATTTAGAGATTACTTAAATTGTGATTTTTGCATTTGGGATAATGCATCCCAAATACAAAAATACTGGTCGCAAAGGGGTATATTCTGAGAATCTGCCCGTTTGCGACCGGTTTTTATTTTGATGCATGTGCCTGAATATACTTACTTGCTTTAGGCCTTTGGGGCACTGCTAAATGCCTCAAATCTATTTGGTTAATCCTTCACTAAAACAAAGCTGTCAGTAATCCCTACCTGCTGGAAAGACAATAAGCACTTACCATCCTTCCCTTTTGGCAAATGGTATCAACATAAATCCCCTATTGGATAACAGTATGTTTGATTTCATGTGAAGCAGGAGCAGATAACCCACTGAAGTATTCCTCTTAAATGACACCAGGACACAGATTAGTTGATTGAAGGAGATTTAATCCATAGAGATCCCATCCATACAGAAGCTGGCATAAACAGCAACTCCACCAGTTTACTTCCAAGTCTCTCCACATAGAATTCAGTGACATCACAGATGACACTACTATCATTCCTAAGCTAACATCCAATTATAAGATGAGGCATAGTAAGTGTATGTCATACTATTGACATACTACACCCACCATGGGAACAGAGAGAGAAAATGTTAAGGATTTAAAAAATACAAGGTTTTCAGCTACTGTTGTATTTTATAATTCCCAATGGCATTTTAAACCATTGGTTCATTGAATATAGTAGCTTGCTACATCGAATAGAAAAGGTATTGCTTTCAACATCATGGGTATGATAGTAACATACATTAAATGTATTTTATTAGGTCTACAAAAGCATTGTGGTATCTTCAGTTGGTATGTGTATGCTTCTCTATCCATTATTCTTGGTTTCTTCTCCTACCACTGTTTATATCAGTCCTAGAATATTTATATATGAAAAGAAAGCTGATGTTTCTAACTGGAGATGAGCTGATACCCGGGCAGTGGCTGGGGTGTCTCTTCATTTAAGCTTAATCTCGGAGTCTCTGATCTTCTATTCTGTGAGAATCTTCACTGGCAATGGAGTGAAGTAGAACTCTGTGATCAAGACACCCAAACACCCTTGATCATTTGAAGGAGGAAGGATCTAACTGCTTTATGTGAGAGTTGTTTATCTGTGGAAAATACCCAGGCAGTATTGACTTTAAGCCACAACTATGAAGTGTGGTCTTATCAAGTTTTAAATGGCGCGATCAAAGTACTGTGTTATAATTAATGTGGGATCCAAGGTCTCAAACCATACTAGACAGAAGGTGAAAGGCTACTAGCTCATATTGTTTTTGGTATCATTCACATTCCCACAGTGGAGATAACTGAATCTGTATGCTACAAGAGCTGCTCACCTTCAGATCAGGGTGTGACTGATATTTAAACTTCATGATTAACTCTGAGGTCTTGCACACATGTGCAGGAGTCAGTGTGAATATTGTCAGTGGCAGAGCCCTCTCACATTAGACAGTGTGGGCATAGTGAACAGAAATGCTCCATGCCTGTATTTACTCGTGGGCACCTGCCAGAAGAGAGCATGGGCAGAATATGAGTGTGCTGTCAGCCGGAAACTGCCTGAACTTCGTCATGTGAGACCATGAGCAGGATCAGATTCTGCTCTGCTGGACATCACTGCAAATACGAAACTGAACTGCAGATATGTTAAGTTCCTTGTGATGACCGAGCACAGACTGTTAAACCCACCTAAACCGGCGATCAACTACACAGACAACAAGTAGGAGGTCATTAGGACGCCAAGGAACATGCTGCCCTGCATCAGGGAAAAAATGCTGCTGGACAATTACTTTGGGTTTTTTCTGCACGCTTTTAAAAATAATGATTAAAATGAACAAACTTTTATGCTATTTTAAAATGTTTGTAAAATGTTTGCACTGGTTTTAATTAACTATGCATAATAAATTTACTTACTTACTGTGGTTCAGGGGGGACCCAGTTTATGCTCTACAGGGTTCCGGGCAGTGGAGTACTTGTGGAAAGCACAGATTCCCTCATCAGCTCCTCCCCTGTCATCCTCATCTCAGCCATAGAAGATGGAAGTGGGGAAAGAGTGTCCTGATATCCAAGTGTATTATAAGTCCGTCTCAATTTAAAAATTTGAAAAGCCTCCATGATCACTGTGAAAAATGCACACTGGAATACACAATGCAACTTATTTGGAAACAATAATATCTTTGATATTATTACTCAAAACTCTACAGTGATCCACACATTATTTAAGTGGTGAAAACAGCTAGGTTTTACACGGTGGTCCAAACACTACTGCTCTTTGTGGATCTGACTCAAATATATGTAATTAATGTATCCAGGAAGAGACACATGAGTTGGCATTGCATCGACATGGTGATCCACACACCTTCCTATTTTAATTTTTTAATAGATCCAGCTCAGTTCATATGGCGACTCACACTCTACCGTTCTCGACTAATCCATATTGTTATTACGTGATAGGCCATGTAAAACATCAATCCACCCCCTGTTTTTGCTATCTCAGCCTGATGAGCCACCGTTGCACTGGGTAAAATGGAGAAAACTGTACTAAAATTATGCAGTTGTATTGTAGTACTTGTAATTTTATTTATATAGTGCTTACTACCCCTGATGAGGATTCAAAGAGCTTTTGGGTGAGTACCACACTACTCCGGAGCCCAAAAAGTATTTGTGGTGGATTAGTATAGCGAAAGATAAGTTAATTTGAAAGGAGGACATGCATATCTGTTAGTTAATGGATGGCTAGAAGAGGGAAGAGTCTAGTATGAGTTGATTCAGGAGATCATAGTAGTAAGATAAGGTTTGGGGGGAGTAAGAGGAGAGATGGAATCAGGGAAAAGTCTCTTGAAATGGATTAGGGAGATCATAAGAGTAAAATAAGTTTTGGGATGAAGAAAAGGAGAGGGATATAACGGTTGTTAGTAAAATGAGGTTTGAGGTGATCCAAGGAGGGATAGAGGAAAGAAGAGTCTAGAAAGGGTAATTTTGGGGATCGTAGTAATAGAATGAGGTTTAGTAGGAGTCAGAGGGTAAAGGTAGAGGATATTTTAACGGAGGTATAGGGTGAAACATAGGATAGTGCATTGGAGAGAGGCAAAGATTGTTTTTTAACAGCAGTGCATTGCGGGCCCGCGAGTTATGGTTAGCAGAACTAACTATAACGGAGGATTTTCTATGGTTTTGTACGAGTGAAATGGCCAGCTAACTATAACACCCCTGAAACCTATGTTTTTTTCTGTGAATTTCTGAGGTTTTTTAAATGGTAATTTCCAACTATAACGTCTCTGAAACCTATCTTTTTTTCGGTGAATTTCAAAGCTTTTTGAAATGCTAGTTTCTAATTACAACGTCTCTGAAACCTATGGTTTTTTTCAGTGAAATTCAAAGGTTTTTTAAATGCTAATTTTTATGTGTGATAGTAGTTATACCTATTTTTTGTACTGATTTTCTACAGTTTTTTAACTGTTTATTTATAAATATTTTATTCATTAAATAACACTATATATTTTTCTGAAAATTGCCCCAAAAAATTTTTTAAAAAGAAATCAAATTAAAATATTGATTTGTTTGTTGTTTTCATTTTTTATTTTAATATATCTATATTATTTTCTTTTTAAAAAACAATTTTTCCAATTTTTTTTCAGAGTCGAGCACTCAAAGTGTACACATCACGGTGGGTGCGCGGATTCTAGCCACCATTTTAGAAAAGTCATGAAGGATCCACGTACGGTGTGCGACGGCTGCGTGTTTTTCAGTTACATCATATACATTTAATATTACGCGATGTCTGCGATTGGTATGCGACCAGTCCGCGGCTCCTGCTCCCGCGCATTCGCGACACATGCGCATTACTGTACGAGATGCTTGCATGGTGGCGGGTCCCAAGCGACGTCATATACGTGCGGGTGCGCGCTGGGTGCGCGACTACCACAAAAAAATTTTATGTTCCAAAATGATATGTATGTGTCTTTAATATAAATATTACGGCAAGAGATTATCTAAGATAGTCATAAAAATAATATATTTGTACTTATAATAAACTTATATTATTTTTAAATATATTTTCGCGAAGTCGGGTGCCTGCATCGTGAGTGCAGAGAACCAGGTCAGCTGGGCTGCTGTAGAGCCAGAGAAACCAGGTCAGCAGAGCCGTTGTAGAGCCAGAGAACCAGATCAGCAGAGCTGCTCTAGAGCCTAAGAAGCAGGTCAGAAGAGCTGCTCTAGAACCAGAGACCCAAGTCAGCAGAGCTGCTCTAGAGCCAGAGACCCAGGTCAGCAGAGCTGCTCTAGAGGCTGAGAACCAGGTCAGCAGAGCTGCTGTACAGCCAGAGAAACCAGGTCAGCAGAGCTGCTTTAGAGGGAGAGAACCAGGTCAGCAGAACTGCTTTAGAGCCAGAGAACCAGGTCAGTAGAGCTGCTCTAGAGCCAGAGAACCAGGTCAGCAGAGCTGCTTTAGAGCCATAGAACCAGGTCAGCAGAGCTGCTCTAGAGGCAGAGAACCAGGTCAGCAGAGCTGCGTTAGAGCAAGAGAACCAGGTCTGCAGAGCTGCTTTAGAGCCATAGAACCAGGTCAGCAGAGCTGCTTTAGAGCCGGAGAACCAGGTCAGCAGAGCAGTTCTAGAAGCAGAGAACCACTCTCTACTACTCGCTCTCTACTACTCTGTACTACTCACTCTCTACTACTCACTCTCTACTACTCTACTACTCTATCTACTACTCACTCTCTACTACTCTACTACTCTCTAATACTCGCTCTACTACTCACTCTCTACTACTCTCTACTACTCACTCTACTACTCTCTACCACTCACTCTCTACTACTCTACTACACACTCTCTACTACTCTCTCTACTACTCACTCTCTACTACTCACTCAACTACTCTCTACTACTCACTCTCTACTACTCTTTCTCTACTACTCACTCTCTACTACTCTCTACTACTCACCCTCTACTACTCACTCTCTACTACTCATTCTCTACTACTCGCTCTCTACTACTCTCTACTGCTCACTCTCCACTACTCACTCTCTACTACTCGCTCTCAACTACTCTCCACTACTCACTCTACTACTCACTCTCTACTACTCTCTACTACTCTCTCTACTTCTCACTCTCTCTACTACTCACTCTCTACTACTCACTCTCTACTACACACTCTCTACTACTTGCTCTCTACTACTCGCTCTGTACTAGTCTCTACTACTCACTCTACTACTCACTCTCTACTACTCTCTACTACTCACTCTCTACTAATCCACTACTCTCTACTACCTACTCTCTACTACTCACTCTCTACTACTCTCTCTCTACTACTCTACTACTCACTCTCTACTACTCTCTCTCTACTACTCTCTACTACTCAATCTCTACTACTCACTCTACTATTCACTCTACTACTCACTCTCTACTACGCTCTGCTACTCACTCTACTACTCACTCTCTACTACTCTCTCTCTGCTACTCACTCTCTACTACTCACTCTCTACTTCTCTCTACTGCTCACTCTCTACTTCTCACTGTCTACTACTCTCTACTACTCACTCTCTACTACTCTCTGCTACTCACTCTCTACTACGCTCTACTACTCACTCTACTGCTCACTCTCTACTACTGTCTCTCTCCTACTCACTCTCTACTACTCACTCTCTACTACTCTCTACTACTCACTCTCTACTTCTCACTCTACTACTCTCTACTACTCACTCTCTACTACTCTCTCTCTACTACTCACTCTCTACTATTCACTCTCTACTACTCACTCTCTACTACTCACTCTCTACTACTCACTCTCCACTACTCACTCTCTACTACTCGCTCTCTACTACTCTCTACTACTCACTCTCTACTACTCTCTACTACTCACTCTACTACTCACTCTCTACTACTCTCTACTACTCACTCTCTACTACTCACTCTCTACTACTCACTCTACTACTCTCGCCTACTCACTCTCTGCTACTCTCTCCACTACTCTCTACTACTCTCTACTACTCACTCTCTACTCTCTATTACTCACTCTCTACTCTCTACCTCTCTACCTCTCTCTACCTCTCTCTCTACTACTCTCTACCTCTCTACCTCTCTACCTCTCTACCTCTCTACCTCTACCTCTCTACCTCTACACCTCTACCTCTACACCTCTACCTCTCTACCTCTCTCTACCTCTCTCTACATGCACACATGTGCACATATATATGCATATATATGCATATGCATTTATATATATGTATGTATATATATATTCACTGAAAAAACATAGGTTTCAGGGGCGTTATAGTTAGCTTAGTTAGTTAGTGAGAGACTGATACAGATATTTACATATTTAAACATTACTCACTAAGCCATGTATTCACTAAGATACACTTAATCAGTCAGTTATACAATCAATTTTTCAAAAACAAATGATCCATTTAGACACTTATATACCCATTTATTCTTCCATCGACCTTGAGATATACATATATAAAACATATGTAATTTTCAGAAAAACACACATTCACTGGATGATGTCATCAGTGATGTCATCAGTGATGTCATTTGAGATGTCATCAGTGATGTCATGAGTGATGTCACTGACCATGTCATGAGTGATGTAATATGTGACGTCATCAGCAATGCATTGCGGGCGCGCGAGTTATAGTTAGCTGAACTAACTATAACGGGGGAATTTCAATGGTTTTGTACGAGTGAAAACTCCAGCTAACCTATGTTTTTTCAGTGAATTTCTGAGGTTTTTTAAATGCTAATTCCTAACTATAACGTGCCTGAAACCTATGTTTTTTTCAGTGAATTTCAAAGGTTTTTTAAATGCTAATTTCTAACTATGCCTACAGAGATAGGACATGTGAAGAAAGAAGAAAAAACGCACAGAAAGAAAATAAAGAAATGCAGAAAGAAGCAACAGAAGTCCTCAAAGAAAAAAAGTGCAGGAAGAAGGATAACGTGCAGAAAGAAAAAACAGAAGAGCAGAAAGAAGCCTTGTTGCAAAATCATCCTGTACCCTCAACTTTTTCAGACGGATACTGGTGGTAATTGAGTCTGACTAACCAGTCCTAGAGCCAGTTCTATGTTAAAAGACACTCAGAATACAGTGAAAACACCTACATACACTAGAGAACACAATGCGTTGGGGTCCCCCTGTGATTAGCATGACCTCCTCTGTAAGCCCCTAGTATATAATAGGGCAGGGGATTAAAACTACCTCTTAAAACGTGCCACAGGGCGTGTTTGCACACGTCACCTTAGGCCCCGTCCCCTCCCATCCCCACTGTGTAAACACGCCCTGTGGCTGTTTTAAGTTGGTAGATTAATCCCCTTGAATCCTGAGGGTTCCTAGGGTCCAACTAGACCACTAGGTACCTCCAGAAAGCGCCACAGAGCTGCGTTGCAGAGAGATGTAAAAAGGGGCACGGCCTAGACCACCTCTCTGCAACGCAGCGCAGTGGCGCTTACTGGAAGCTCCTGGTGGGCTAGTTAGCCCCCAGGGGCCCTCAGGATTGAAGGGGAATTATTTCCCCAACTTAAAACGTGCCTTAGGGCGTGTTTGCACACGTCACCTCTGGCCCCGTCCCCTCCCTTCACCACTGTGTAAACACGCCCTGTGGCCGTTTTTATTTGGGAGATTAAGTTCATTTGAATCCTGAGGGTCCCTAGGGTCCAACTAGCCCACTAGGGACCTCCAGTAAGCTCCACAGAGCTGCGTTGCAGAGAGGTGCAAAAAGAGGCACGGCCTGGACCACCTCTCTGCTACGCAACTCAGTGGCGCTTACCGGAAGCACCTGGTGGGCTAGTTAGCCCCCAGGGGCCCTCAGGATTGAAGGGGAATTATTTCCCCAACTTAAAACGCGCCTTAGGACGTGTTTGCACACGTCACCTCAGGCCCCGTCCCCTCCATTCCCCACTGCGTAAACACGCTCTGTGGCCGTTTTTTAACTTGGGAGATTAAGTCCTGTTGAATCCTGAGGGTCCCTAGGGGCAAAATAGCCCACTAGGTACGTCCAGTAAGCACCATTGCAGAGAGGTGTAAAAAGGGGCACGGCCTGCACCACCTCTCTGCAACGCAGAGCAGTGGCGCTTACTGGAAGCACCTGGTGGGCTAGTTGGCCCCCAGGGTCCCTCAGGATTGAAAGGGAATTATTTCCCCAAATTAAAACACACCACAGGGCGTGTTTGCACACATCACCTCAGGCCCCGTCCCCTCCCTTCACCACTGTGTAAACGCGCCCTGTGGCCGTTCTAAGTTGACAGATTAAGTCCCCTTGAATCCTAAGGGTCCCTAGGGTCAAACTAGCCCACTAGGTACCTCCAGTAGGCGCCACAGAGCTGCGTTGCATAGAGGTGTAAAAAGGGGCGTGGCCTCAGAACACCTGTCTGCAACGCAGCTCCCTGGCGCATACTGGAGATACCTGTTGGGCTAGTTGGCCCTCAGTGACCCTTAGTATTGAAGGGGAATTGATTCCCCAACTTACAATTGGCCAGGGGGAGCGTTTTCAGAGTGCTGCAAGGAGGGGGCGTGGCCTCCGGCGCGATGCCGGTCTTTTATTTATTTTATTTTTTTAAGAAGGAGAGCTGTGTGGGCCCCTTCTTTTTTTAATTTATTGGCCCTGGGGACCCCATCCCCCAGGGCCTACACCCTAAATTTTTTTGTTGAAAAAAATAAATTTGGCCCTCTCAAGGCCTTAATCGGCCCCAAGGACCCCAACCCCGGGTCATGGCCTTTTTTTTTTTTATTCTTTAGGAGGGGGCTGCGTTGCCCCCCTCCTCAGGCCACTTATGGCCCTGGGGACCCCATCCCCCGGGCAATGCCTTTGTTTATTTATTTATTTTTTTTAAATTATATTTATAGAAACACCTAGGACATGCTGGACAAACCGTATGTACCTATCACCATGACGATTTGCGTGATATTCATTAAAAGGCGACTATGCATATAATGAATCCACGTGGAATGTATTTACACCGCTAGTGAAGCTCTGACGTGTCTGACGCCCTACCGTGCCTAATCCCGGTGCCCCCGCCGGTGGGTACTCTCCAAGTAGACACCCTTGTTGTTTATTTATACAAACATGGGTAGCTATTGACAGGCACATTTAATACACACACACACCAAGCCATTCAAAGGAGATTCGACAAAAATTGGACCAAACTATGCAAGAAACCCCCCTCACGGTTAATAAAACACACATCCACCGCCGGATGTGTAATACTTTTTATTTTACTCTCTGAAAAGGAGACAAACCTCACTTGAGAGTCACAGCGTGCTCCTGGCCGAGCCCAATGCTGTGTTACACCCACCAGTGCCCGCCGAGTGCCACACACCTCTGTGTTGTATTCCACCAGCTAGTGCATATGCTATGACTCTCTCTAGCCCATGTACACTGTAACACCACCCCGTGAATATGTCATGCACACTTGCCTTCGCACGGGTTATATTGCCCCATCTAACGTGCCTTCCTCGATGCCTATGTTATAACGCACAGCGCTATGCCATACATATTACAATCTGGGATCCATATCTTTGTCACAGTGCATATGAAACGTAACACTCCCCTGCACATATTATATATTACAACTTTAGAGACTAGTTAGGTTACACAACACTGCCCTGTGCATATTACACTGCAAGGTGCATATCGCATAGCACGCGCTAGTGCCTGTGCTATCTCGCGCGCTCCAATGAATCTGTCATTGCGCACAATGTATTGCATATTATATTTCACGCCCCGGTTCATCTTATATCACACTTTTTGGTGCATAGTTTATACCATATACTATATCTAGTTTTCATTTTCAATCGTGCTCTAAGGACTATGGTCTATATAACACTGCGTCCACCTACCCTTTTCACGGGCATTACATTTTGCGATGGGGGGTGCTTCTGCCAAGTGAGTCCGGAGTCACAGTCACAAACGTCCTCTTCTTCCTGAATAAAAGTGAGATTATGCTGCATACTTGTTCATATTTTAAGTAGTTCGCACAGACACACATTTAAAAAACCATAAAGTTCTTAATACCCACCTTCTCTGAACAGTTTGCTTGCTGCCCCATCCACCTCCACCCTATCCTCTGTTGTCTGAATCCATGGACTAGCCTCCTCCCTCCTGCCATGCATGGTCTGATGTGCTGCCACTGCCCTCCATTTAGCATGATGTACCAGTCCACTCCTCCTGCCCTCCATTGCCCAATTCTATGGCCCATCATTGACCTCCTGCTTAGCCTCTGTGCTTAGCTTGCTGCCCCTATTCTCCTTCCCCCTGCCCTCCGATGCCTTTGTGCATGCCCCTGCTCCATCCTTTTTGCCCACCATGTTCCATGGACCTGCCACTCCTATCTACTCTGAGTATTCTGTAGAGCTGCCACTCCCCTCCCACCTGCCTAGCATTTTCAGATGACTGTAACCTGTCCCTGCCACCTCCACCCTGCCTGACCACATGCCATGCCCCTATCCCCTTCCTCCTATCCTCCAAGGTCCATTTTACTGCCACTCCCTTCTGCCCTCCCTGGTCTGTTGTGCTGTAACTGCTCCTCCTGGCTGCCCCACACGGTCGTATGTGAGGCCCCTTCCCCTGAACTCTCTTGTCTGTGCCCAGGTCCAGACCCTCCCTTCTATCCTCCATGGTCCTTTGTGCATGCCCCTTCACCCTCCTTCTTGCCCATCATAGCCATTGTGCTGCCACTAACCATCCCGCTTGCCATGCATGGTCTTCTGTGCTGCCATCGCCCCTCCCAACTTCCCTGTGTGGTCAGCTAGCTGCCCCTGACCCCCTCCCACCGTTCCTCCATGGTCTGTGTGTATGCCATCATAGTCTCATTGTTGCTCTCCATGGTGTGTCTTGTTTCTAGTTCCCATCCTGCCTGACCTCCATGGTCATCTTGCTGCTCCTGCCCTGCCCCCTTGCCCCCAGCCCTCTGTTTCCATGTGCAGACCCCTATTCCCTCCCTCCTGGCTTGTCTGTTCCATTGTAATGCCCCTGATCCGTCCCTCCTTCCCCCTTATGGCCTGTTATGCTGCAGCTTTGTCTCCTGTCTGTCCATTATGGTCAGCTAGCTACCATTGCCTCTTTCCCCTCTGTTCTCTGTTGTCCAGGTGCATGGTCATGTCCCCTCATTATTGCTTTCTATGGATTGTTGTGCTGCACTCCCATCCCACATGCCCTGTGTGGTGTATTGTGCTGCTGCAAACCCTGGTGCCTGCCCTGTAGGGTCAGTTTGGTGCACCTCTCCATGTCCCTCCTGTCCTCTGTTATCTGAGTCCATGTCCCTACCCCAATTCCTCCTGCCTACCATGATCCAATGTACCATACTTGCGAACATTTTGAACATGGTAAGAGGGAGATTTTGAAAAAAAACTGGAGTATTGCTTTTCCCCTTTGAGTTACATTGAAAAAGAGGAGATTGTAGACAGGAGACAGATCAAATAAAGCCCATTTGAGCTTAAAACATTGGACGTTTCCTGGCTGAAACAGGTCTATTGGCATGTATGGTTGTACTACCACTGCCTCTTCCTTCTGCCCACAATGGTCTATTATATTGCACAAGCCTCTCTTGCCAGTCCTGTATTGTTGGTTTGTTGCCCCTGCCCCCCTTTCCACTGCCTGTTGTGCTGCCACTGCCCTTCCTGCCTGCCCAGTGTGGTCACATTGTTGCCTCTGCACTCTCCTACCCGCCTTCAATTTTCAGAGTCCGCGCCCCTGGCCTCTGCCTCTCAACAGTATCCCAATGAACAACTAGATTGCTAACATTCTATATTTATTACAAAAGTGTGGAACGCCTGACGTCATCTTGATGTAATCAAAACTGTAATACCTTGAGCATTTCCTTTAGAAATTACATATAAAAGAGGGTCATATTTGCATCAAAATGATGGTTAGTGCTCTAAAAAACATAGGACATATTTTCTGAGTTTTCAAATAGCGACAAAGAACTTTTAAAATTATTTGTAATCTTTATGTTTTTTTATCCAGTTGCCAACTGGATTAAATGTTGCACCTAGGGGAGAGCATGTGGTGTTACTTCCAGAGCTGCAGACTTTGCAACTGGGGAACCAGTTTTGAGTTTCTGTTTCAGCTCAACATTCTGTGATTCTGGTCAAATCACTTAATCTCCCCATGTCTACAACCAAAATGAATTTGATCTTGTGTGATGTAACCAATGCTCATGTGAAGCACTCCAATACCTGACAAGTCTGCACTATATAAAACTGCAAATATACAAAAAATAAGTGTTTTGCACACTTCTGTCATTGGGCTACATGTGGGCTACATCTGGGTGATATTTGTGCTGCATTTGGGCTCTTTTGTCTCTGGTGGCCATCTTGGGAGATTTATTTGTTCCTAATTTCCTCATTTACTGCAGTTTCCTCAGTAGGAAATGCTTTCAGTTTTTTACTTTGATTCCATCAAGAAGGTATTCAGATATGTCACACATTTGCCATCATTCTGAATGTTAGCACTCCAGTTGCTCATTAGATCACTGTAGTAAAGCTACTGCTCACCACAGAAGTCTGCTGCTGGTATTAAAAGTGCGTGTTTCAGTCTGCATATCAGAATGTTTTAATGAAATAGAAGAGGATTTGAGAAGTCACTCAAAATGTGCCCTAATTTTTCTTTCTTCAGCACTAATCATAATTTCTATGGCAAAATGAACCCCCTCATTGTGTTCCTTTTTAAATTAAATGTTTTAAGTGTTACCAATTAATTCCAATCAAGATGGCTTCAGGTGTGCCATACTTTTGTCATAAGTAAGACAGTAAGCGCTCTAGTTGTTCTTAAGAACACTCTGGGACATTCTGTCATTGGGCTATACTTGGGCTACATCTGGGTGATACTTGGGCTACATTCGGGCTCTTTTGTCTCTGGTGGCCATCTTGGGAGATTTATTTGTTATGAAGTTTCCTAATTTCCTCATTTACTGCAGTCTCCTCAGTAGGAAATACTTTCAGTTTTTTACTTTGTTTCCATCAAGACGGCATTCAGATGTGTCACACAATTGCCATAAATTCAGAATGTTAGCACTCTAGTTGCTTATTAGATCATTGTAGTAAAGCTACTGCTCACCAGGGAAGTCTGCTGCTGGTATTGAAAGTGTATGTTTTAGTCTGCATGTCAGAATTTTTTAATGAAATAGAAGAGGATTTGAGAAGTCACTCAAAATGTGCCCTAATTTTTCTTTCTGCAGCACTAATCATATTTTCTATGGCAAAATTAACCCCCTCATGCTGTTACTTTTTAAATTCAACGTTTTAAGAGTTACCACTTTATTCCAATCAAGATGGCTTCAGGTGTGCAAGACATTTGTCATAAGTAGGACTGCTAGCGCTCTAGTTGTTCTTTAGAACACTCTGGGAAGCTGCAGTAGGACACAAAGGAATCAACTGACAGTCTCTGCCCTTGTTGGATGTACATGTTTTACTGAGAATGTCAGACTTCATTCTCACATGACTGAGAAAGATAATGTGAATTTACAGAAAATATGCTCTCAGTTTAGCTTATAGATCACCTTCCAAACCTCTGTGGGAAAAGCATGAGAAAATTGTTTTCTCACAAACATGATTCATGATATCACAGCAGAAGGCTTTTTCACATAGTAAAATCACCTTAGAACACACCACAATTCCTAAAATGAGTATGGTACCATCAACAAATGACTTATAATGTAACTAAAGTCGTAAAACCTTCTATTAACTGCAATGCTTTTTAATGAGGTGCTATCATGTATATTGGTCCCAAGATGGCTGCCAACATTTCTTGGATAAAGTACTGACAGCCAATCAGATCTCACGATGAGATGTGTGGTTAGGCTCCGCCCAGATATATCTATCTTTTTAACTCTAATTTTCTTAGGAACTACTGAATGGATTTACACCATTTAAGCAAAAGGCATGAGTCTGAACTGAGGACTACCTCTTTGCCAAATTTGGTGTAATTCCGTTCAGCAGCTCGGGCTGTAGCTGCGTCAACAGGTCCTATGGGAAAATACATGGAGAAAACGTGTTTTGGGACCCCCCTTTTTTCTTGGCCCCCGCTTGACGAATCACAGTGAAATTTTCAGGATAGGAGCGGACCAGAGTTGGCCAAAAGTTTGGAAAATTGCGCGAAGATTCGTCAATCGGTGCCAACGTTATTCCAAATAGAATGTTGCGGATTTCCTATGGAAAATAGGTCCTAACTATAACTACATACTGGTGACTACCAGTAGGTAATATACATACATATATAAACATGTATATAATCTGCATATCTATATAAATACAATATAAATGATGCATACATATACATATATGCATACATATGCATGTTATGTACAGAAAAGTTTGAAAAACACTAATACAAGCAAAGCTAAAAAGCCACCTAAAACAAACAGAATTGCTTTAACTTAAAACGAGGGCGAGACCTATTGCATTTTCAATGCTTGTTTACATTGGTTCCATCAAGAAGGCATTCAGATGTGTCACACATTTGCCAGAAATTCTGAATGGTAGCACTCTAGTTGCTCATTAGATCACTGTAGTAAAGCTACTGCTCAGCAGGGAAGTCTGCTGCTGGTTTTCAAAGTGCATGTTTCAGTCTGCATGTCCGGATTTTTTAATGAAATAGAAGAGGATTTGAGAAGTCACTCAAAATGTGCCCTAATTTTTCTTTCTGCAGCACTAATCATACTTTCTATGGCAAAATGAACCCCCTCATTTTGTTCCTTTTTAAATTAAATGTTTTAAGAGTTACCACTTTATTCCAATCAATATGGCTTCAGGTGTGCCATACGTTTGCCATATGTAGGACTGTTAACGCTCTAGTTGTTCTTTAGAACACTCTAGGAAGCTGCAGTAGAACACAAAGGAATCAACTGACAGTCTCTGCCCTTGTTGGATGTACATGTTTTACTGAGAATGTCAGACTTCATTCTCACATGACTGAGAAAGATAACGTGTATTTACAGAAAATATGCTCTCAGTTTAGCTTATAGATCATCTTCCAAACCTCTGTGGGAAAAGCATGAGAAAATAGTTTTCTCTCAAACATGATTCATGATATCCCAGCAGAAGGCTTTTTCACATGGTAAAATCACCTTCGAACACACCACAATTCCTAAAATGAGTATGGTACCATCAACAAATGATTTATAATGTAACTAAAGTCTTAAAACCTTCTATTAACTGCAATGCTTTTTAATGAGGTGCTGTCATGTATATTGGTCCCAAGATGGCTGCCAACACTTCTTGAATGAAGTGCTGACAGCCAATCAGATCTCACGATGATATGTGTGGTTAGGCTCCGCCCAGATATATATGTGATTTTACTTTTGATTTTCTCAGGAACTACTGAACGGATTTACACCATTTTAGCAAAAGGCACAACTCTGAACCAAGGTCTACCTTTCTGCCAAATTTTGTGCTACAGTTCGGGCTGTAGCTTCGCCTAAAGGTTCCTATGGAAAATTGCATGGGGAAAAAACGTTTTGGGACCTCCCTTTTTTCTCGGCCCCCGCTTGACAAATCACCCCGAGACTTTCAATATAGGAGCAGACCGGAGCGGGCCATGAATTTTGAGAATTTCGCGAAGATTCGTCAACCGGCGTCAAAGTTATTCCAAATAGAATATTGCAGATTTCCTATGAATAATAGGTCCTAACTATATATTCACTGAAAAAAACATAGGTTTCGGGCACGTTATAGTTAGTTGCATATTTCACTTATACAAAACCATAGAAATTCAGACGTTTATAGTTAGTTGAGCTAACTATAACTCACGCCACTGCAATGCACTGCTGATGACGTCACATATTACATCATTCATGGCATGGTCAGTGACATCACTGATGACATCACTGATGACATCTCAAATTACATTACTGATGACATCATCCAGTGAATCTGTGTTTCTGTAAAGTTTAAATATGTTTTATAAATATATTGGCCGAGGAATATTGAAGAATGAGTGGGTGTATAAGTGTGTGGATGGAGGATTTAGTAGGTGTGTGACTGACTGTATAAGTGAGTGATTAAATGTGTCTTACTGAATTCATGGGTTAGTGACTAAACTGTGTGAATGTCTGTATCAGTCTGTCTCTTGCTGTGTAAGCTGCTCCATTGGTTGATGAGTAGCTACATGAGTGTCTATATGGGTTATTGATTGGTTGCCTGAGTATTTGTATGGGTGCCTGAGTGTGTGTGTGTGGGTGGGTGGGAGGTGTGTGACTTTGTGCACAGATGTGTGAGTTCTTTATTCACTGGGTGTATGGGTTCAAGACTACATGTGGAAACAGCTGTATGGGTGGGTGAGTGTGTGTATGGGTGTGTTGGTGAGTGAATGGATATCTCAGTGCTACATATCCAAGTAACTACATATGTAAAACGCAGTGCATGAGAGAGTTGAAGTATATAAATTACTATACATGAGAGTCAGTGATTGTGAGAGTGCTGTATGGATGAGTGTGTGCTTGTATCAGTGATTATATAACAGAGTAAGTATATGTTAGTATCACTATGAATAAGTGAGGTTGTGTGTGTATAACTGTATAGCTGAGTAAATAGAAGTATAATTGATTCTTTGCGTGACTGACTAGATGTGTGAGTAACTCTGGATGAGTGGCGGTGTGTGAGTGATTGTATAGGTGTATGAGCGCCTATAATAGTGTTGTATTGATGAGTCACTGCATGTATGAGTGACTGTATGGGTGAATGACTGGATATGTGTGTGTAGACCTAGGAATCAGTGCATGCGTACGTAGTAACTGGTATTGGTGTCTCTATTGTTTCGAAAATGGTAGTCTGTATTTTATAGTGTGTGTATCAAAGGTTTTATTAAGGTATGAGGAGGTCGATAAGATATTCAAGTGGATGATGTCATCAGTGATGTCATTTGAGATATCATCAGTGATGTCATCAGTGATGTCACTGACCATGTCATGTAATATGTGACGTCATCAGCAGTGCATTGCGGGGGCGTGAGTTATAGTTAGCTCAACTAACTAAAACGTCTGAATTTTTATGGTTTTGTACGAGTGAAATGTGCAACTAGCTATAACGTGCCTGAAACCTATGTTTTTTTCAGTGAATTTCAAAGGTTTTTAAAATAATAATTTGTAACTATAACGTCCCTGAAACCAATGTTTTTTTTAGTGAATTTCAAAGGCTTTTTAAATGCTGATTTCTATTTATAATATTCATCAAACCTTTGGTTTTTTCAGTGATTCTATATTATCATTCCATTCTCAACCTGGTGAAAACAGACGATATTGCCAGTTTTCTAGCAATAGCTTCCGCAAAAAAACTTACCACAAATAAGAGCAACAACTAACGCTTATAATGATAATAAACCAGGCGATAAGCTGCGTTAGCAGTAGGTATGTAACATCTGGCTTTTACTGGTGTAAAGTAGGACGACTACCTACAGTGTGAAAGTGAGCCCAGCCCAGAACCACATCTGAAGACCAACTCATGTCATAGATCTACTGATCATGCACCTCCCACATCCAAGAAGGCCACAAAACTCACAGCCACCTCCCTCAGGACCTCCCTCCGGACCACTCCCCCCCTACTACCACCGAGGCAGTGCCCAACAGGACAGCGAACCTTCCAAAAACGGCATGGCCCCTCAGCCACACAATAGCTGAATGTTGTGAGATGTGGCAACCAAACATGTGTGATGGACACAAGTCACCCACCAATAATAATGCACACAATACCAATTGTAGCGGTAATGTGCTGGACAGACCTCACTATGCAGAGCGCAAACCTCTCCATGTGTACATATACTGCTGGTGCTTGTAGTGTTGTGGATACTGGACGCAACCATGTTACCTCAGGCAGTGGGGAAGATCTCGGTCACGTACTTGTGTCGTCGTCCCCTGTAAGCGGAAGCACAGTGGGCTGGTCCAACGTACACCACTCCAGTGTAGAAGTGTAAATAAATAGGGCTCTGGGCGTGGTTCACTTGTGTGAAGTCCAACATGCCTGCCAGAGCAGCAGCCCTCACGCTGCCACGTGGCTGCCGCCATGACTGCGGGCCTCCTCAACAAAGGCCCCCTGCGAACACAGCGGCACAGCACCGCAGAGTTACGTCTGTACACACTACTGCCTTCGATCTACACTGCGGACAGCAGGGCTCACAATTCAGATGGAGTCGTGATTGCGGATGACGCAGTCCAGTAGGTAATATACATTGTTCCCAATGCGGCCCGCCCGGACTACGCATCATCGCAGGCTGCGTACACGCTGAGCGCCAGGGGTACCACTAACTCAGTGCACCACAAGTCAATGCCACGTGGCCTTATTAAGGCAGAAATCATTAGACACAAGACATTGCTACCAGTGCGGCCCGCCAAGACCACGCATCATTGCAGGGTGCACACACGCCGAGTGCTTCGGGTGCCACTAACTCAGTGCACCACAAGTCACCGCTATGTGGCCTTACTGAGACAGAATTCATTAGACAAAAGACATTGGTACCAGTGCGGCCTGCCTGGACCACCCATCATCGCAGGGTGCGCACACGCTGAGTGCTTTAGGTGCCACTATCTCACTGCACCACAAGTCATCGCCACATCGCCTTATTAAGGCAGAATTCATTAGAAAAAAGACATTGATACCAGTGCGGCCCGCTCGGACCACGCATCATCGCAAGCTCCGCACACGCTGAATGCTTTTGATGCCACTAACTGTGCAACTCAACTCAACGCCACGTGGCTGTGGGCCCTTGCTGACCGCTGCCTCTGGCCTACACTGCGGTCAGCAAGGCTCACAATTAAAATTGAGTCTTGATTAATTAATTACAGAGTCCAGTAGGCAACTAACTACAACGTCCCTGAAACCTACACAATATCCTTTTAGTATCCTTGCTTCAAGAACTTTTTTGATATCAATTATAGCTTTAGTGCAATCACCAAATTCATCTTGCAAGTTCAAAGGAACACTGAATGGCAGTCTACACTGCGGCCAGTAGAGCTCAAAGTTCGAATTCAGTCTTGATTCATTAATTGCAGAGTCCAGAAGGCAACGAACTATAACGTCCCCGAAACCTACACATTTCAACATACATATTTCATCTTTTGTTACCTATACTGTGGTCAGCAGAGCTCACAATTTACATTGAGACATGATTTATTAATTGCAGACAGAATAGTACTCGATGTCCTCGGATTTTGTCAAAAGGAAGTGACAAAAAGCATTCCTCGATGTCTGTGTTGACTACTGCCTTCCATCTACATTGCGGATAGCAAGGCTCACAATTCACTTTGAGTCACAATTGCAGATGATGCAGTCCAGTAGGCAATAGACATTGCTCCCAATGCGGCCCTCCAGGCCCACGCATCTCATGGACCCTTTATGATACAATATTTTGTGTATAATTTCACATCTGGTGCCCCTGCCTTAGTGCAGCACAAATCATTCACCCTTTATGATTGAATCTCTGTGTCTGATCCAATGATTACTGTTGTACTTGTTGCCAGCACCAACCATTCCCGGAGGACTGGCTTACACTCACCCCACCCAGCACAGACGTCACTGGACTTGTGGACCCTGGTAATAAAAAGGAGTCGAGTGCACGTGCCCGTACCCAGTCCACTATCTATCTGTGTCCGTGTGTCCATTATGTATGCAACATGCTGCCCCTGGGACCTACCACATTACATTGTGCTCTGGACAGCGTATGCAACCAACTTACCTTTGACAGTGGGAGAAATCTTTGGTTATGTAACGTTGTCTCGGTCATTTTACAAGTACATACGTAGAGACTGGATGATTAGAGTACTGCGAGGAGAGTGTATAGAGAATTTATAAGTGCGTGGGGATTGGCGGAGTGATTGTATAAGTACATATGTTGGCACAGCCTAACTCCGACAACGAGCTTGTCTCTAATTGGCTGCCGTCCATGTCCCAAAAACTGAAATTTGGACTTTGCATGGCCCTGTATTGCTACAGCTGCAATACTCCACTGAATGTGCAAAAAACATTCACATCCACACAGATGTGTCATGTCCACCATTTTTATTGTGTGGAACTATGGATCAATGTAGGGTCAGTGATTCCCCGTACCTTCCATGTTGGCCATGTTGTGGGACTTGGCTCACAGAGTGACATAATGATGCTTGCGACCCGGGTGACGGCAGCACTACAACAAGAACACCCGCATGTCATCAGTTGATTCCTCATACAGCTCACGATGGAGCCACGCCCATAACTCCGGAGTCATTCTTCACAGCCTCATGCAGGACTTGCATATGGCAGGCCAGCCCACTCTGCTTACACTTACAGGGAAGGACAACAACGCTACATGGCCCAGATTTTCATTGTAGTGATCTGCTGGTCACAGGTCTAGTTGTCAGTATGCCACAGCCACTCCCTCACGGCTGGTATACACCCACACCACACCCATCCAGTATAGGCGTTACAGGACACGTGGCCCTACCAATAAAAAAGATTGGGCGCACATGCTCTACGCCATTTCAGAAATACTCCCACCGCATGCACTGTGATGGTCTGTCCCGGTGGTCCAGACACCTCATGTAGGCCTGAGCCATCGAACAGGGGGGCCTACTGCCACGTGCGTGGCCGCACTGGTCACTGAGTTAGTGGCACTGCAAAGACTGAGCGGGTGTGCAACCTGCAATGATGATAGGTGCACTAGTATGTCCTCTGCCATGGAAAAATCAAGACGCAGCACCAAATGTAAGACTTGTAGGCTTGTGGAGTGCGGCTGCATGATGTGGAGGGTGCCCTGTCCGCGAAAAGGTGAGCAGTGAGGCCTGGGTGCGCAGCGGTGGGCAAATACGTCTGGGCGGCGGGAGTGGATGGGGTGCAGCAGCCTAGATGCACAAAGGCAGCACGGCGATTTAGGTGCACGCAGTCGTATATACTCTGCTATCACTAATTCGGTACTATGTTTCAGATGTGGGAACTTGAGGATTCCACTAGGTCCCGACACGTGGTCGGAGACACAGCGGTGGCGTAAAGGTGAGCTGTGAGGGTTTTGTCCACAGTATGGGCACTCACTGTCCCTCTTCATCTCTTCCTTTCTCTCATTCACACTCTTTCTCTCTCTCTTCCTCTCACACTGTTTCTCTCTTTCTCTCTCTCTTCCTCTTTCTCACACTCTTTCTGTCTCTCTCTTCCTCTCTCTCACTGTTTCTCTCTCTCTTCATCTCTCTCACTCTTTCTCTCTGTCTTCCTCTCATTCTTTCTTTCTTTTTCTCTATCTCTTCCTCTCACTCTTTCTCTCTGTATTCCTCTCACTCTTTCGTTCTTTTTCTCTCTGTCTTCCTCTCACTCTTTCTTTCTCTCGCTATCTCTCTTTCTCTCTCCTTTGATGGACGCATGACGCACAATCTTATCTTGTTTTTTGTCTAGCAGGCCTGCGATGATGCGTGGCCATCCTGCAGTCAACACTCAACCTGAATTGTGAGTTCGGCTTTGCCGCATGTACAAAATGGGTGAGGAGGTTGCTTCGGCATGTGGTGGACCCTCTTCAACACACGCCGGTGGCGGAAGGTGAGCAGAGAGGCTTGTTTGCGCAGCAGCGGGCAGGCACCTCCGGGCAGTGGGAGTGGATGGGGTGCAGCAGCCTGGGTGAGCAGTGGCAGGCAGTCACCTCTGGGCAGTGGGAGTGCATGGGGTGCAGCAGCCTGGGTGCACAGCGGCTGTCATACACCTCTGGGCAGTGGGAGTGGAAGGGGTGCAGCACCCTGGGTGCGCAGGGTGGGCAAACACCTATGGACAGTGGGAGTGGATGGGGTGCAGCAGCCTGGGTGTACAGTAGCGGGTAGACACCTCTGGGCAGTGAAAGTGGATGGTGTACGCTAGCCTGGATACACAAAGGCTGTACAGCGATTTAGGCGTGTGCAGTTGTATGTACTCATCCATTACTGATTCCATACTATGTTTCAGATGACTAAGCTTGAGGGCTGCCCTATATCCCGGCACGTGGTTGGAGACACACCGGTGGCAGAAAGGTGAGCTGTGAGGATTTTCTCCACAGTGTCAACACTCACGCTCCCTCTCCATCTCTTCCTTTCTATCACTCACACTCTTTCTCTCTCTCTCAGTCTCTATCTCTTCCTTTCTCTCTCACACACTCTTTCTCTCTTTCTCTGTCTCTTCCTCTCTCTCTCATTCTTTCTTTTTCTCTCTTTCTCTCTCTCACTCTTTCTCTCTCTCTCTTCCTCTCTCTCAAACTGTTTCTCTCTCTCTTCCTCTATTGCACTGTTTCTCTCTTTCTCTCTTCCTTGTATTTCACTCTTTCTCTCTTTCTCTGTCTTCCTCTCTCTCACTCTTTCTCTCTCTCTTCCTCACTCTCACTCTTTCTCTCTTCCTTTCTATCACTCTTTCTCTCTTCCTCTCTCTCACTGTTTCTCTCTCTCTTCCTCTCTCTTTCTTTCTCTCTCTCTCTTCCTCTCTCTCACTGTTTCTCTCTCTCTTCGTCTCATTCACTCTTTCTCTCTGTCTTCCTCTCACTCTTTCTTTCTTGTTCTCTCTCTCTTCCTCTAACTCCCACTGTTTCTCTTTTTCTCTGTCTTCCTCTCACTCTTTCTTTCTCTCTCTCTCTTTCTCTCTCCTTTGATGGCCGCATGATGCACAATCTTATCTTGCTTTTTATCTAACAGGCTGTGATTCACAAATCGACGTCCCCCCAACACCACCACAGCTGAACGCGTGTAGAACCTGCGATGATGTGTGGCCATCCTGACAACGCCTGAGAAAGTTGCTTTGGCACGTGGTGCACCCTCTTACACACATGCCATTGGCAGAATGTGAACAGAGAGGCTTCTTTCCGCAGCAGCGGGCAGTCACCTCTGGGCAGTGGGAGTGGATAGTGTGCAGCAGCCTGGGCGCACAAGAGTGCACAGACACCTCCGAGCAGTGGGAGTGGATGGGCTGCAGCAGCCTGAGTGCGCATTGCCGAAACAGAGAATTAGGCGTGTGCAGTTGTATGTACTCTGCAATTACTAATTCTATACTATCTTTCAGATGATTAAACTTGAGGGTGCACTGTGGTTGGAGACACACCGGTGGCACAAAGGTGAGCTGCAAAGATTTTCTCCAGTCTCAACACTCCCTCTTCATCTCTTACTTTCTCTCACACTTTCTTTCTCTGTCTCTTCCTCTCTCTCACTCTTTCTTTCTCTTTTCCTCTCTCTCACTTTTTCTCTCTCTCTCTTCCTCTCTCTCACACTGTTTCTCTCTCTCTTTTCCTTGTATCTTACTCTTTCTCTCTTTCTCTCTCTCACTCTTTCTCTCTTTCTCTGTCTTACTCTCTCTCACACTCTTTCTCTGTCTTCCTCTCTCTCACTCTTTCTCTCCTCTCTCTCACTCTTTCTGTCTCTCTTCCTCTCTCTCTCTCTTCCTCTCTCTCACTCTTTCTCTCTCTCTCTCTTCCTCTCTCTCACACTGTTTCCCTCTTTCTCTCTTCCTTGTATCTCACTCTTTCTCTCTTTCTCTCTTTCTCTCTCTCTCACTCTTTCTTTCTTTGTCTTCCTCTCTCTCTCTCTCACTCTTTCTTTGTTTCCCTCTCTCTCCCTCACTCTTTTGCTCTTTCTCCTTTGCTGGACGCATGACACACCATCTTATCTTTCTATTTGTCTTGCAGACTGTGATTCACAAATGGTGCAGCGATGACACGACATGGCTATACATAGTTTTATTTGTTGTTGTTTTGTTTTAATAAAATGTTTTATATGTAAATCCATACATGACTAAGATTCTTATTTGTCCAACCTCACAAGCATCTTCTTATTAATAATTTAACAACATTACCCAATTTTTTACGTTCCAGATTCCCTAACGTGACTGTCACATTTGTTTGTGGGGGGTGGGGGTGAGGGGGGATGGCGCACAAGGATCTCCTGCTGGGGGATGTCGGAGCAGTGTTGGGTGTCCGACCTGCATGATCGTTGCCTCCATTTCATCTGTTCTCAGAAACTTACAAGCCAGCGGGCTGGCTCGTAGATGAAGAACTGCGAGCCGACTGGCAGGCTCATAGAGGGAGAACCGCGGCCCGTCAGTTAGCAGAGGGAGACCTACGGGCCAGCTCGCAGAGGAACACCTGCAGGCCGACTACTATAGGGAAAGGTGCGGGCCATTGGCTTCCATAGGGATAGCTGCAGAACAGTGATGTGGGGAGAGGGAGCGTGAAAAGCGTATCTCACAGAGAGAGACCTGCGGTATATTTCCAGTTTTGGCTTCAAAGATACAACTGTGGGCCTGAGAACTCGCACCCGAAGAGCTGTGAGCCGACAAGTGGTTCGCAGAGGGAGACTTGCGGGCCCAGGAATGTTGTTGGAGGTATGCTGTTGATGGGGGAAAAGGGTGCGTTACCTGCTGCTGTTGGGAGACGCAGCATGAAAGGGGTATCTCGCACAGACAGAGCTCCGGTGTATTAAATTGCCCCCGGGACCTTTCTTTTATATTTTCACTCGAAGCGAGGCACAAGATGGCTGCTAACACTTCCTGGTTTGAAGTGTTAGCAGCCAATCAGAGGCAAGCTCGGGAGTTAGGCACCGTCCAGATATATACATCTTTTTTTCCTTTAATATCTCAAAAACTACTGAAAGGATTTACACCATTTTAACAAAAGCGCGCTTTCTGGACCAAGACCTTTCTCCCTGCCAAATTTGGTATAATTCCGTTCAGCAGTTTGTTTTGTAGTCTTGTCTAAAGTTTCCTATGGAAAATGCATTGAGAAAACACTTTTTTGTACCCCCCTTTTTTCTCAGCCCCCCCTTGACCAATTACCCTGTAATATGTCTTCGCAGCTGGATGGCTCCGGTCATGGGTGCAAATATCTCGCAATAAACTTGCTTTCAATCAACAACCAATCTTGTACGTCCTCAATACACCCCAAAGCTTTCAAGATACGAGCTGATCAAAAAAGAGAAACTTTCTGGAAAATTTAGTAAAGATTCGTCAAATGGCGCCAAAGTTATAAGCACATGGAGGGCTGCAGGAGGGGGGCCGCACAACCCCCCTCCCAACATGAGTGAAGCCCTGGGTCTGCTGGGACCCCAGCAGGCCCCCGCAGCCCCAGTGAGCCCCCACTATCATTTTTTAAGAAATGCCCCAGGGACCTAGCCCACCCCGCGGTCCCATTAAAATAAAACGCAGGGACCCGCGACCCCAGCGCGAATTGCGCCGATATATATATATTTTTTAAAACGGCTTTATTTGGCCCTGAGGGTCCTTCTGGGACCCCCTGAACAGGCTTAGGGGTTCAAGGTGTTTCTACCCTGCCCCATTCTCCTGTTTTATATTTTGTTTCTCTGTTTTCTGGTGACTCACTTCTGCCGAGTCACAAGATGACTGCCAACACTTCCTGGTTTGGAGAGTTGGCAGCCGTTCATAGTGAAGCTCGTGCTCAGGACTTAGGCTCCGCCTGGATATAGAAACTTTTATTTTTCTAATTTCTCAGCAACTACTGAACGGATTTACACCATTTGAAAAAAAGGTCGCTTTCTGATCCAAGCACTACCTTTTTGCCAAATTTGGGGTAATTCCATTCTGCAGTTCGGGCTGTAGCTCGTCGCAAAATTTCCTATGGAAATTAACATAGGCAACACGCATTTTAGGACCCCCCTTTTTTCTCAGCCCCCGCTTCACAAATCACCCCCAAACTTTCAGTATAGGAGCTGACCTGGATAGACTTTTTTTGAGAGAACTTTGAAAAGATTCATCAAACTACACCAAAGTTATTAGCAAATCAAAAAATGCTTTTCCTATGGAACCTAGGCTGTAACTATAACTACCTACTGGCGACCGTTTGAGGGTTTGATTTGGGGACCCTATGCACACAGCATCCATTTGGGTAGAATTAACTGCACTACAACTCCCATAAGACCTTGGAGAAAGCTCATTGGAGCAAGCCTATCAGCCTATCAGAAGGCAGAGAATGGTATTAAGGTGCGGCAAGAAACGCTGTGTACTTGGTAAACCAGCCTAGGAAGAAGGAAAACTATCCGAAACGCATCGGCTACATCCCACTGTGTGTTGAGGCCTGAGGAGATTAATTGCATCCAGAGTGCACTTTGCTTAATGGGCAACTTGGAGCACTATGTTTTCACGGTAGCCCAGCCGTGGCCAGAGCAACACTGCAAATGAACAGCGGGCCATGAGGCTTGAAATCACGTCTGCCTCCTTGGGGGAAGCGGGATTTATCGCATCCAGAGTGCGCGACGCTTGTGAGCAATTGGGAGCATCATGTTTACACGGCAGCCCAGCCATGGAATGCGCACCACCACACCATAACGGCAGGTCGAGTGGCTTGAAATCACGTCAGGCACCTTGGTAGAAGCAATACCCAGCAATAGAGACCCATCACACGATGGGGCCCATTTGAGGATTTGATTTGGGGAGCCTATGCACACAGCACCCATTTGGATAGAATTAACTGCACCACTACTCGCATGAGACCTTGGAGAAAGCTCATTGAAGCAAGCCTATCAGCCTATCAGAAGGCAGAGAATAGTATTAAGGTGCGGCAAAAAACGCTGTGTACTTGGTAAACCAGATTATGAATAAGGAATACTATCCGAAACGCATCGGCTACATCCCACTGTGTGTTGAGGCCTGAGGAGATGAATTGCATCCAGAGTGCGCTTCGCTTAAAGGGCAACTTGGAGCAGTATATTTTTCCGGTCGAAACGCGTCATGTTGCTGTCATCCAAGGAATAAAAGCACTTTCTTTTTTGTCACGGAGTGGTCTGTTCCTGATTAATGCGATCTTCGCATGTTTTCCGGACTGTGGAATTTATATATATATATATATATCAATACCAATCCCGATAATGTAAAGAGGCTGTCAATGTAGGGCGGTCCTCGCACAGGGTATCGGTAGCGCACAGGTATTCTTTTATAAGCTTGAAGAATTGTGGATCTCTCTCTCTCTATATATATATATATATATATATATATATATATATATATATATCAAAGAAACTTCCCTGATGTGCAGTCTCGCACAACGAAAGGAACGGACAACTTCAATCGCCAGTGCTCAAAAAATGGTGTTTATTCAAAAAGTTGCGTGCCTAGTCCATGACGCGTTTCGAGCCACTCGGCCCTTGCTCACATGACCGCGTTACGTGCATCACAGTACATTTAAAGTGAAATCACCCACTAGCACCTGTGAACAATCTGAAAGCATAACTAAGGAAATAGAAAAAACACTATTGCGTGTAAATTCATTGAATTGACGACACGATGTCACATTGATTAAAAAGGTCACAACAAATACTTCTGCAACGTAGTAAATTTGAACTTAAACACTGTCAAAAAAATATGAATGAGTTTCTGCTGACACGTTATCTGTGTGGACCATATATATGATTAGCACTGTCAGCTGTACGCAAAGATTCAATCTGTCAGGAAAAGGAGTTATTTTTATAGGCAGTTAGTCTGTTGACCTGAAAAACTACCAAACTTAAAAAAATGCATGAAATATACATAACAATTCAATGCTATTTGTTGTATATAATTGGCAGTTGTTGTAACTGAGTACAAATACTCAAATGTAAACAGGTCTTGTAACTCCACAGGTTAAATAATCATATGGTATTTGAGAGTAGGTATGCTGATAAACTGAAGATGGTCATCAAAGATAACATCCTTGGAACCTTTCATATAAGTGGTCAAATCCAAATTTTAAGGTATGTGCACAAAAGTGCCACAGTTAGTATGCTAAAGTAATAACCAGTGCTCAGTGCTAAAGTGCCAATGTAATAAAGTGTAAAGTGCTAGTGGTTAAAAAATTGGGTTCAGTACAGCCGAAAAATCTCAGACTCCAAAGTGGAGAGGGATTAACGGGCACTGTGTTAACATAGAAGGTAAGAATACCTGATGCTGACAAAAGGGATCCCCCTTAAAAAACAACCCTGTATGTTGTGTGGATCAATTGGAACTCCAAATGGAAGTGCACAACTATTTAAATGATTAGACATTGTCAAAGTAGAGGATTGTATGGTCATAGATTAATACCCAAACACATCGTCGGAGGTTATTGGCATGTATGGTAGTGACGGATTCACCATGGGCATGTAAAAGGAATGCATCAGTAGTTAACAGTAATTGACACTCTGGGACCTGGATTGAACAGCTGGGATGGGATAGCCCAAAAACTAACTGGTGCCCGAATCTCATGGATTGGCCAGGCATAGCTTACAGAAAATGGTGCATGTCCTCCCCAATATTGAGACCATGGGGGCTTTTGGTGTCAAGCTCGATGATGTAGCGAGACTCCAATTGTCGCAATTGCTTTTCACGATTACCTCCTCTTTTTAGAATGGGTACGGAGTCTAGAACGCAATATTGTAGACAATTGAGATTGTTGGCATGTGTCATTTTAAAGTGTCTGGCCACTGGATATGCGGGGTCTGAATTGACAATTGCTCGCAAATGTTGGAGAATGCGAGCATGCACCGGTAACTTGGTGCTGCCGATATATTTCAGTCCGCAAGTGCATTGTAACATGTAGACGGCATACTCCGTTCTACAGGAGTAGTGCCCTTTGATGGGAATACTTTCCGACGAAAAAGCCGAGGTGTAGCTGTTTGTATTTATTCCAAATTTGCAAGCGCGGCAGGAACTGCACCTGTAAAATCCAGACTTGGGAGATAACCAACTGGCTTTGGATGTTACTTCAGGACTAGATCTCACTAAGTCGTTGTGCATAGAATATGCCTTCCGGAAAGTAATGGTAGGCCTCATCGGGAGTACTTGTTTGAGCGTGGAATCTGTCAAAACAATAGGCCATTGTTTGTTAATAATGGACTTGATTTGTTTAGCCTGTCTGCTGTATGTGGTGATGAGCCTGCATGTCACTTGATTGCACTGGGAATCGTCTGTAGGATTTGCTGAGGATGTGTTGGATGTATGCGATGTGTTGCTGAGTAATGATAATCTGTCTGTGCTGTTAGCCTTGTCTCTGGCTGATTTGAGTTTGTGGGGATTATATCCTCTCTCTAAGAACCTCTGTGTAGCCTCATGTTGATGTCGGTTCAACTCATTGGGGTCGCTGCATGCTCGGTGAATACGGAGATATTCGCCGTATGGGAGACTAGTGATGGTGTGGGCCGGATGGAAACTTTTGGCATGTAAAATGCTGTTACCTGCTGATGGTTTACGATACAAACATGTTTCTATGTGATCGTTCTCAATGTACACTTTGATGTCTAGAAAGTTGCAGACTGAATTGTCTATGTTGGCTGTGAATTGTAGATTGATGGTGTTCAAGTTGATTATGTTAACAAAATCCTCAGCCTCATCGTGTGTACCATGCCAAATGACAAAAATGTCATCGATATAACGCCACCACCTAATGACATGTTTGTTCCACACGGACCTGTGTTCTTGCTGTAGGACATGCTCCTCCCACCAGCCCACGTGTAAACACGCGTAGCTGGGGGAGAAGCATGCCCCCATCGCAACTCCCTGCAATTGTTGAAACAAAATACCATCAAAAGAGAAAATGTTGTTAAACAAACACCAACGGATCATAGAAATCAACATCTTATTGTGGGAATAAAGTTCAATGGGTCTTTTGCTGAGAAAAAATTCAACAGCTTGAATACCATCGGTGTGCCGGATACTAGTGTAGAGTGAAGAAATGTCCAATGTTATGAAACAGTATTCTGAGGACCAACTCTCATTGTTGAGTTTGCACAAAAAATCTTTGCTATCGCGTAGATATGTTGGTAGTTGAGTAACAAAGTCCTGTAAATAATAATCAATGTAACGGGAAGTGTTTTCAAAAATGCTTTTCTTGGCAGAAATGATTGGTCTGCCTTGTACCGGATTGATACCTTTGTGGACTTTAGGTATGAAATACATGGTTGAAAGAACCGGAAACGGGTTATGAAGGAAATTGAATTCGTCCTTGCTGATCAGATTGTCTCTTCTCCACATCGTGAGGTCGTCTTTATAGTTTTTGCTGATTTTATTGAACTCTGTTGTATTGGTTCTGCGGTAACAATCCTCATCGTTAAGATGTCGATAGGCTTCAGATTTGTATTCCTTTTTGCCCCACAGTACTATATTTCCACCTTTATCGCTGTTATTGATGATGACTTCATGATTAGTGCTGAGTTTTTTCATTAGTTGGAAATAGGCACGTGATTGATGTTTAGAGTAAAATCCCTTCTGATTTTGCTTGTTTCTAGTTGTGTGGATTTTCTTTAATTCTTCAACAATCCTGTCGTGAAAAATATCTACCGCGTCGCGGGGCATAACAGGAACAAAAGTGGAGGTGGGTTTGAAGGGACTGAGACCAGGAAGGGAGATGTTGATACCTTCTATGTCCGTCAGTTCCTGTGTATTGATACTGTGACTGTCGAGGTTATCATTGTTGTCACTCAGTGAATGGAAAGTTTTCAACAATAATAGATCACCGGCTACGAGGTTCTTGCATTGGTTGGTAGCTTGGCTAAATGGCTCTTGGCTTTGCAATGGTTCGGGAGCGCTTGTAGTTTTTTTTGTAGTTTCTTTGGTAGTTTTTTGCTTAGTGACTGAAACATTATTAGCTTTTTCTTTACTTTTTTTGGTGGTTTCATTGCTGGCATCGTTGGTGTTGACTTGTTTTTTGATGGTATAATACTTGGTAAGTTTGAGTTTACGTATAAATTTGAAAACATCGATTCTTGTAGAGCTGTAATTGAAGTTGCTTTCTGGACAGAAACTGAGACCAAGCGCTAGCAGTTGTTTTTCTGCATTGCTGAGCTCCACATCCGTTAAATTAATGACGGTGCGGTCCGCTGATGTTAGCGCTGTTGCCATCTCTTTCTCTGCTGCCCCCTTCCTCTGCCTCTTGGCGCATTTGCGCCTCTCTCTTCTGCGCTGGTTTCTTGTCTGTGTGGTTGCGCCGTGGTGTTCCGAGATCTCAATGATTTTTTGCGGTCCTCGGCTAAAAAATCAATTTCCTCAGCATAAGTCAAATGACCCAAATCTTCTTTGTTGGTGTTGGGGGAATCTCCACTGAAGTTTGAGTCCGAATCACTCACGAGGGAACTGAGGTCAGACGTGGAGGCATTCGCATTGGATGTTGTGGCTTGTGATGCATTGTCACTGGATTCTTTGCGACTGTTTCTGGATTTTCTCAAATAATCGTATTTGCGCGCGAATGTGAACACTTGTCCGAGTTCATAGTCTCTTTTATCGCGCGCAAATTTGAAAGCCTTTCTGTTTTTAATGATGGTTTCTTGTTTGAGAAGGCGAGTTTTCATTTCGTCAATGCCTTTGTCGATGGTGTCATTGGTAGATGTGTTGCGGACTTTCGTTAGCTCAGAATTTAAGCGTTCTATTTCTTTGAGATTTACGTCACGATCAATGCGGGCATATTTGATCAATAAACATACCAGACGCATAGACGCCTCTAAATTGCTCTCTGCCCATTCTTTTAACAGAAGCGGGTTCGGACTGTCAAAACTGGGGGCTAACATGATTCGTAACCCGCGCGGTATCCTACCCGCTTCATGATATTTCTCCAATGATTTAATTTCCCACCATTTTGTCAGTTCACTTTTGCTGTTTTTTTCTAGTGCTCTCAATAAAGTTTTTACGTCATTGCCACTTTGATTGGAGTCTTTACTGGAGTTAGGATTGGTTTTGAGGGGGATTTGAGGTAAATTAGTGAAAACTTCTTCAGCTGCTTTTTCACGTTCGCGTAACGCGTCTTCGGACATGGCAATTATCGGATATATCGTACCGCTGGATATGATGAATGGACGTTGATAATATCTGTCTTCAACAGTCAAGATAGCACATATGGCACCTCCCCACCTGCTATGATATACCCAGTACACTTACTGCATGTACGTTGAATCTCGAACGGTCCTCCGACTCTCCGGCAAAAAACGCTGTGTACTTGGTAAACCAGATTATGAATAAGGAATACTATCCGAAACGCATCGGCTACATCCCACTGTGTGTTGAGGCCTGAGGAGATGAATTGCATCCAGAGTGCGCTTCGCTTAAAGGGCAACTTGGAGCAGTATATTTTTCCGGTCGAAACGCGTCATGTTGCTGTCATCCAAGGAATAAAAGCACTTTCTTTTTTGTCACGGAGTGGTCTGTTCCTGATTAATGCGATCTTCGCATGTTTTCCGGACTGTGAAATTTATATATATATATATATATATATATCAATACCAATCCCGATAATGTAAAGAGGCTGTCAATGTAGGGCGGTCCTCGCACAGGGTATCGGTAGCGCACAGGTATTCTTTTATAAGCTTGAAGAATTGTGGATCTCTCTCTCTCTCTCTATATATATATATATATATATATATATATATATATATATATATATATATATATATATATATATATATATATATTATTTTCACTGAGTACCAAAGTACTATTGCACTCTCGTCAGGAAACAATAACCGCTTATGAGTCCATCCGTCAATGAAAGATCGTATTTATCTCATAGTATAGAGCATCAGCCAGATAATTACCCAACGTGTTTCGGCGAAACTCGCCGTGACCAAGGCGAGTTCCTGTTTCAAGAGTGCAATAGTACTTTGGTACTCAGTGAAAATAATGTAAATAATTGGGCTGCTTCGGACCCGTAAATGCACCGACGCTGAAAGTGTCCCGTTTTTTTCTCTGAAGAGGTGAAAGTTGATATATATATATATATATAGATGTATGCATTGTTCTGCGTGTACAGATGGCACGCAGCCAGAACCCCGAGGCTGCTCATCGAACGCCCGCGACCCTGGCATTTGAACAACTTAAAACTTCCGCAACAGTAAATCATAAAACGGCACTCCAGGTAGAGTTGCTTTGGTTTTAATCAGCTAGGCAGAACATAAATCGCACTTGATGTCAAACACGTTTCGGCTTACAAAGCCTTTGTCACGATGCCTGGCTAATGGAGCATGTCCTTTTTTCAATATGTTTTGCGACACAAAAAATGGAGACCCAAATGTATGCAATAATGGCGGCCATGATGGGGTTTGCATTTATACATTGAATATACCTTATTTACAATAGTAAGATATACTGATTTGAAAATTGCTTTACAATAATGAATTGATATTTGACATTTGGACTATTTGGATTTGAATTAATTCTGTTCCAATGTTTGGTGCCCAAGTGGGCCTCGGCTGCACATACATTCGTGCAGCAATCTCCTAAGGCATGCTATGATTGCCAGGGAAAACAGTATTATACCGCTGTTCTATTTTCAAAGAAAATCAAATGAAAACAAAAGTGATGGCAAAGGCAGAATTAAAATAAAAAATGTAAAACAAAAAGAAAAGCAAAGTTCCGCCCCATTAGGCATGAAATTGACAGTGATAATAAAAATAAATCTTAGCTCTCCTGCTTTCCTCAAGTTCACAGCAATTTTCATTATCGCAATACCTGTAAAATTTAAGAAAACATAGTAAGTTTACTCAGAAAAGAGTTGATAAAATCTTACAAAATTCAAATATTGAATGCTCATAGTATGCAAAAACTAGATTAGGCTTTCATGGTTGATGCCATATTGCCAGACTTTACAGGTGTGTATATTTTTCTTCATCAGAATTCAAACCCATTGATGCTTTTGTCCCTATCTTTAAGATGTATCTACATCCCATGTTTCTCAGTTGTTTCTCCCTGTCACCTCCTCTAGGCGATTTTTCTCTTATTTTATATATATATATATTTTTAATAAATACATATATGAATATATATATATATATATTCACTGAAAAAACCATAGGTTTCAGGCACGTTATAGTTAGGAATTAGCATAAAAAAAAAACCTTAGAAATTCACTGAAAAAACCATAGGTTACAGGGGCGTTATAGTTAGCTGGACTTTTCACTCGTACAAAACCATTGAAATTCCCCCATTATAGTTAGTTCAGCTAACTATAACTCGCGCGCCGCAATGCACTGCTGATGACGTCACATATTACACCACTCATGACATGGTCAGTGACATCACTCAGGACATCACTGATGACATCTCAAATGACATCAATGATGACATCACTGATGACATCATCCAGTGAATGTGTGTTTTTTTGAAAATTACATATGTTTTATATATGTATATCTCAAGGTCGATGGAAGAATAAATGGGTATATAATGGGTATATAAGTGTCTAAATGGATGATTTGTTTTTGAAAAATTGATTGTATAACTGACTGATTAAGTGTATCTTAGTGAATACATGGCTTAGTGAGTAATGTTTAAATATGTAAATATCTGTATCAGTCTCTCACTTTGTGTATAAGTGACTGCATGGGTTACACATGAGAGTAGCTACATGAGTGTCTATATAGGTTATTAGTTGGTTTTTTGAGTATCAGTATGAGTGTCTGTATGGTTCGGTGGGGGGTATTACGTAGTGCATAGGTGCATGAATGAGTGACTCACTGTTAGTATGTGTTGAAGACAGCATGTGTGCAGGACTGTATGGGTGGATGAGTGTGTGCATGGGTGTGTTAGTGAGTGAATGACTGTCTCAATAGTGTCTTTATGAGTAACTACATATGTTTTAAACTAGTATATGTAACTATTGGTATATATAAGTGAGTATATGTGAGAGTGAGAGATTGAAAGAGTTCCTGTATGAATAAGTATGTGCTTCTATAAGTGATTGTTTAAAAGACTAAGTATGTGTACGTTTCTGTAGAAGTAAGTGTGGTGGTGTGTGTATAACTGTATATGCAAGTAAATGGATGTTTGATTCTTTATTAGCATGAGTGACTATGTGTGTGAGTAACTCTATGGATGAGTGGCGTTGTGTAACAGGATGTATAGGTGTATGAGTACATATGATGGGTGAGTATATGTATGAGTGACTGTATAGGACTGTTGGTGAATGAGTGGATGTGTATGTGGATCTTAGAATTACTGAATAGGTTGTTGTAACTGGTATTGGTATGTCCATTGCTTTGAAAATTTTAGTTTCTATTTTTGAATGTGTGTATCAAAGTTTATATTAGGGGTCTGCCACTCTATCACAAGGATGATGTCATCAGTGATGTCATCAGTGATATAATTTGAGATGTCATCAGTGATGTCATGAGTGATGTCACTGACCATGTCATGAGTGATGTAATATGTGACGTCATCAGCAGTGCATTGCGGGCGTGTGAGTTATAGTTAGCTGAACTAACTATAACAGGGGAATTTCAATGGTTTTGTACGAGTGAAAAGTCCAGCTAACTATAACGCCCCTGTAACATATGGTTTTTTCAGTGAATTTCTAAGGTTTTTTAAATGCTAATTCCTAACTATAACGTGCCTGAAACCTATGGTTTTTTCAGTGAATTTCAAAGGGTTTTTAAATGCTAATTTCTAACTATGCCTACAGAGATAGGACATGTGAAGAAAGAAGAAAAAACGCACAGAAAGGAAAAAAAGAAATGCAGAAAGAAGCAACAGAAGTCCTCAAAGACGGAGAAAAGTGTAGGAAGAAGGATAACGTGCAGTAAGAACAAACAGAAGAGCAGAAAGAAGCCTTGTTGCAAAATCATCCTGTACCCTCAACTTTTTCAGACGGATACTGGTGGTAACTGAGTCTGACTAACCAGACCTAGAGCCACTGCTATGTTAAAAGTCACTCAGAATACAGTGAAAACACCTACATACACTAGGGAACACTATGCGTTGGGGTCCACCTCCTCTGTGAGCCCCTAGTATATAATAGGGCAGGGGATTAAAACTACCTCTTAAAACGCGCCACAGGGCGTGTTTGCACACGTCGCCTCAGGCCCTGTCCCCTCCCTTCCCCACTGTGTAAACATGCCCTGTGGCCGTTTTAAGTTGGGAGATTAAGTCCTTTTGAATCCTGAGGGTCCCTAGGGTCCAACTAGCCCACTAGGTACCTCCAGTAAGCGCCACAGAGCTGCGTTGCAGAGAGGTGTAAAAAGTGGCACGGCCTGCACCACCTCTCTGCAACACAGCTCAGTGGCACTTACTGGAAGCACCTGGTGGGCTAGTTAGCCCCCAGGGGCCCTCAAGATTGAAGGGGAATTATTTCCTCAACTTAAAATGCGCCATAGGGCGTGTTTGCAGACGTCACCTCAGGCCCCGTCCCCTCCCTTCTCCACTGTGTAAACACGCCCTGTGGCTGTTTTTTAAGTTGGGAGATGAAGTCCCCTTGAATCCTGAGGGTCCCTAGGGGCAAAATAGCCCACTAGGTACGTCCAGTAAGCGCCATTGCAGAGAGGTGTAAAAAGGGGCACGGCCTGCACCACCTCTCTGCAATGCAGAGCAGTGGCGCTTACTGGAAGCACCTGGTGGGCTTGTTGGCCCCCAGGGTCCCTCAGGATTGAAAGGGAATTATTTCCCCAACTTGAAACGCGCCACAGGGTGTGTTTGCACACGTCACCTCAGGCCCCGTCCCCTCCCTTCACCACTGTGTAAACGCGCCCTGTGGCCGTTCTAAGTTGAGAGATTAAGTCCCCTTGAATCCTAAGGGTCCCTAGGGTCAAACTAGCCCACTAGGTACCTCCAGTAAGCGCCACAGAGCTGCGTTGCATAGAGGTGTAAAAAGGGGCGTGGCCTCAGAACACCTGTCTGCAACGCAGCTCCCTGGCGCATACTGGAGATACCTGTTGGGCTAGTTGGCCCTCAGGGACCCTCAGTATTGAAGGGGAATTAATTCCCCAACTTACAACTGGCCAGGGTGCGCGTTTGCAGAGTGCTGCAAGGAGGGGGCGTGGCCTCCGGCGCGATGCCGGTCTTTTATTTATTTTATTTTTTTAAGAAGGAGGGCTGTGTGGCCCCCCTTCTTTTTCTAATTTATTGGCCCTGGGGACCCCATCCCCCAGGGCCTGCACCCTAATTTTTGTTGTTGAAAAAAATAAATTTGGCCCTCCCAAGGCCTTAATCGGCCCCGGGGACCCCAACCCCAGGGTCATGACCTTTTCTTTTTTTTTATTCTTTAGGAGGGGGCTGCGTTGCCCCCCTCCTCAGGCCACTTATGGCCCGGGGACCCCATCCCCCGGGGCTGGCCTTTGTTTTTTATTATTTTAAGAAAATATATATTTATAGAAACACCTAGGACATGCTGGACAAACCGTATGTACCTATCACCATGACGATTTGCGTGATATTCATAAAAAGGCGACTATGCATACAATGAATCCACGTGGAATGTATTTACACCGCTAGTGAAGCTCTGACGTGTCTGACGCCCTACCGTGCCTAATCCCGGCACCCCCGCCTGTGGGTACTCTCCAAGTAGACACCCTTGTTGTTTATTTATACAAACATGGGTAGCTATTGACGGGTACATTTAATACACACGCACACCAAGCCATTCAAAGAGGATTCGACAAAAAGTCAACCAAACTATGCAACAAACCCCCCTCACGGTTAATAAAACACACATCCACCGCTGGATGTGTAATACATTTTATTTTACTCTCTGGAAAGGAGACAAACCTCACTTGAGAGTCACAGCATGCTCCTGGCTGAGCCCAATGCTGTGTTACACCCACCAGTGCCCGCCGAGTGCCACACACCTCTGTGTTGTATTCCACCAGCTAGTGCGTATGCTATGACACTCTCTAGCCCATGTGCACTGTAACACCACCCCGTGAATATGTCATGCCACACTTGCCTTCGCACAGGTTATATTGCCCCATCTAACGTGCCTTCCTCGATGCCTATGTTATAACGCACAGTGCTATGCCATACATATTACAATCTGGGATCCATATCTTTGTCACAGTGCATATGCAACGTTACACTCCCCAGCACATATTTTATATTACAACTTTAGAGACTAGTTAGGTTACACCACACTGCCCTGTGCATATTACACTCCAAGGCGCATATCGCATAGCACGCGCTAGAGGCTGTGCTATCTCGCGCTCTTCAATGAATCTGTCATTGCGCACAATGTATTGCATATTATATTTCATGCCCCGGTTCATCTTATATCACACTTTTTGGTGCATAGTTTATACCATATACTATATCTAGTTTTCATTTTCAATCGTGCTCTCAGGACTATGTTCTATATAACACTGCGTCCACCTACCCTTTTCACGGGCATTACATTTTGCGATGGGGGGTGGAGGGTCAGGGGGTGTTTCTGCCAAGTGAGCCCGGAGTCACAGTCACAAACTTCCTCTTCTTCCTGAATAAAAGTGAGATTATGCTGCATACTTGTTCATATTTTAAGTACTTCACACAGACACACATTTTAAAAACAATAAAATTCCTAATACCCACCTTCTCTGAACAGTTAGCTTGCTGCCCCATCCACCTCCTCCCTATCCTGTATTGTCTGAATCCATGGACTAGCCTCCTCCCTCCTGCCATGCATGGTCTGATGTGCTGCCACTGCCCTCCATTTTGCATGATGTACCAGTCCACTCCTCCTGCCCTCCATTGCCCAATTCTATGGCCCATCATTGACATTCTGCTTTGCCTCTGTGCTTAGCTTGCGGCCCCTATTCTCCTTCCCCCTGCCCTCCGATGTCTTTGTGCATGCCCCTGCTCCATCCTTTTTGTCCACCATGTTCCATGGACCTGTCGCTCCTATCTACTCTGAGTGTTCTGTTGAACTGCCACTCCCCTCCCATCTGCCTAGCATTGTCAGATGACTGTAACCTGTCCCTTCCACCTCCACCCTGCCTGTCCACATGCCATGCCCCCATCCCCTTCCTCCTGTCCTCCATGGTCCCTTTTACTGCCACACCCTTCTGCCCTCCCTGATCTGTTGTGCTGCAACTGCTCCTCCTGCCTGCCCCGCGCGGTCTGTTGTGAGGCCTCTTCCACTGAACTCTCTTGTCTGTGCCCAGGTCCTGACCCTCCCTTCTATCCTCCATGGTCCTTTGTGCATGCCCCTGCACCCTCCTTCTTGCCCATCATAGCCATTGTGCTGCCACTAACCCTCTCGCTTGCCATGCATGGTCTTCTGTGCTGCCATGGCCCCTCCCACCTTCCCTGTGTGGTCAGCTAGCTGCCCCTGACCCCCTCCCACCTTCCCTCCATGGTCTGTGTGTATGCCACCATAGTCTCACTGTTGCTCTCCATGGTGTGTCTTGTTTCTAGTGCCCATCCTGCCTGACCTCCATGGTCATCTTGCTGATCCTGCCCTCTCCCACTTTGCCCCCAGCCCTCTGTTTCCATGTGCAGACCCCTAATCCCTCCCTCCTGGCTTGTATGTTCCATTGTAATGCCCCTGATCCGTCCCACCTGCCCTTTATGGTCTGTTATGCTGCAGCTTTTTCTCCTGTCCGTCCATTATGGTCAGCTAGCTACCATTGACTCTTTCCCCTCTGTTCTCTCTTGTCCATGTGTATGGTCCTGCCCCCTCCCTATTGCTTTCTATGGATTGCTGTGCTGCACTCCAGTCCTGCATGCCCTGTGTGGTGTATTGTGCTGCTGCAAACCCTGGTGCCTGCCCTGTAGGGTCAGTTTGGTGCACCTCTCCATGTCCCTCCTGTCCTCTGTTATCCGAGTCCATGTCCCTACCCCAATTCCTCCTGCTTACCATGATCCAATGTACCATACTTGTGAACATTTTGAACTTGGTAAGAGGGAGATTTTGAAAAAAAAACTGGGGTATTGATTTTCCCCTTTGAGTTACATTGGAAAAGAGGAGATTGTAGACAGGAGACAGGTCAAATAAAGCCCATTTGAGCTTAAAAACATTGGACGTTTCCTGGCTGAAACGGGTCTATTGGCATGTATGGTTGTACTACCACTGCCTCTTCCTTCTGCCCACAGTGGTCTATTATATTGCCACAGCCTCTCTTGCCAGTCCTGTATTGTTGGTTTGTTGCCCCTGCCCCCCTTTCCACTGCCCTCCATAGTCTGTTGTGCTGCCACTGCCCTTCCTGCCTGCCCAGTGTGGTCAAATTGTTGCCTCTGCACTCTCCTACCTGCCTTCAATTATCAGAGTCCATGCCCCTGGCCTCTGCCTCTCAACAGTATCCCAATGAACAACTAGATTGCTAACATTCTATATTTATTACAAAAGTGTGGAACGCCTGACGTCATCTTGATGTAATCAAAACTGTAATACCTAGAGCATTTCCTTTAGAAATTACATATATGAGAGGGTCTTATTTGCATCAAAATGATGGTTAGTGCTCTAAAAAACTAAAATGAGGACATATTTTCTGAGTTTCCAAATAGCGACAAGGAACTTTTAAATTATTTGTAATCTTTATGTTTTTTTATCCAGTTGACCACTTGATTAAATGTTGCACCTAGGGTATGGTACCATCAACAAATGATTTATAATGTAACTAAAGTCTTAAAACCTTCTATTAACTGCAATGCTTTTTAATGAGGTGCTATCATGTATATTGGTCCCAAGATGGCTGCCAACACTTCTTGGATGAAGTACTGACAGCCAATCAGATCTCACGATGAGATGTGTGGTTAGGCTCCGCCCAGATATATCTATCTTTTTAACTCTAATTTTCTCAGGAACTACTGAACGGATTTACACCATTTAAGCAAAAGGCACGAGTCTGAATTGAGGACTACCTCTTTGCCAAATTTGGTGCAATTCCGTTCAGCAGTTCGGGCTGTAGCTGCGGCAACAGGTCCTATGGGAAAATGCATGGGGAAAATGTGTTTTGGGACACCCCTTTTTTCTCGGCCCCCGCTTGACAAATCACCGTGAAATTTTCAGGATAGGAGCAGACCAGAGCTGGCCAAAAGTTTGGTAAATTTCGCGAATATTCGCCAATCGGCGCCAACGTTATTCCAAATAGAATGTTGCGGATTTCCTATAGAACAGAGGTCCTAACTATGAATACCTACTGGCGACTGCCAGTAGGTAATATATATATATATATATATATATATATAATCTCCTGGCGGTCGCCAGTAGATAGTTATAGTTAGGACCGTGTTTCCATAGGAAATCTCAAAATTCTATTTTGAATAACTTTGGCGCCGGTTGACGAATATTCGCAAAATTTTCAAAACTAATGGGGCGCTCCGCTCAGCTCCTACCCTAAAAGTCTTGGGGGGATTCGTCAAGCGGGGGCCGAGAAAAAAGGGGGTCCCAAAACGCGTTTTCCCCATGCATTTTCCCATAGGACCTTTAGTCGAAGGTACAGCCCGAACGGCTGAACAGAATTACTTGAAATTTGGCAGAGAGGTAGTCCTCAGGTCAGGGATGTGCCTTTTGCATATATGGAGTCAATCTGTTCAGTAGTTCCTGAGAAAATTGCAGTAAAAAGCACATACATATCTATAGCCGCGCACCGTGCGCGCACCGTGCGCGCACCCTAACGTGCGCGAGCGTAATTCTGATTGGTTGTTACATGTCAGTCAACGTTCGAATCGGTCGAAATCAGGAAGTGTCGGCCGCCATTTTGTTTGTTTTCAGTGCGAGAATGGAAAAGGAAGGTGGCGAACGGGAAAAGGGCGAAGGGTAGAGAGTTCCTGACCCCCTAGCCTTTGTCGGGGGGTCCCTGAAGGACCCCGAAGGCAGAAAAAAACATTTACATTTTTTTTTTTAATCGCGTGGGTTCGCGCACCGTGCGCGCACGGTAAAAAACCATAAAAAAAAAAAATATATATATTTAATACGTAGTTTATTGAAAAATAAATATATATAAAAAATAATAATACATACATAACTTAGCATTTAAAAAAACATACACATTCACTGAAAAAACCATAGGTTTCACACACGTTATAGTTAGGAATTAGCATTTGAAAAACCTTGCAAATTCACTTAAAAAACCTAGGTTTCACACATGTTATAGTTAGGTGGATATTTCACTCGTAAAAAACCAATGAAATTCCCCCGTTATAGTTACTTCAGATAATTATAACTCGCGCGACCGCCACTCTATCACAAGGATGATGTCATCAGTGATGTCAAGAGTGATGCCACTGACTATGTCATGAGTGATGTAATATGTGACGTCATGAGCAGAGGATTGCGGGCGCGCGAGTTATAGCTATCTGAAGTGACTATAACAGGGGAATTTCATTGTTTTTTTACGAGTGAAATATCCACCTAACTATAACATGTGTGAAACCTATGGTTTTTTAAGTGAATATATATATATATATATATATATATATATATATAATTTGTTTTTTTAACAAAAGATGCAGCACTCTTGAGTCGGATTTGCTTAATTTATTTACAAATTACACTCCACCAACGCGTTTCAACCTGACTCGGCTTTTTTCACGGTTAGTGAGTCTTTCCTCAGTTGCACTTATATACTGCCCAGCTCTGCCTTAAAGTAGCATTATGGGAGTTGTAGTGTATTTTCAACATAATCAAAAAACTTTATACATATGTACATGAAAGACATTGCGCATTATGTCAGAAATTTACAATTATTGTTTGTAATCACTTGATTTCAAATTTTCTAGGTTTCTCGCTTTGCAAGTATGTTTAAGCCTGTTCTTTCAGATTACGTCAGCTTAGTGCATTTCAACCGTTCTCCTCTTGTGGACACACGGTTACTAGGTATAGTACCTAAATCATTACTGTAGATGCAATTTGGATGTTCTAGCCTGCATAACACGGTATTTTCATTGCATAAGTGCTTTTCATTACTCCAAGCTACAAAGGTGTTCGTATATCTTTATCTAGTGTATCAGGTATAGTACCCTATTTTTATGCATCAAAGATTGTTCGGTCCATTACGGAAAAACAGTTGACAATTACATATAAGCAGTCTTATTAATCTAGATGCACAAAAAGTTTTTCATCGTTGTTAATGCCTCTAGGGCACTTGGTCCTGAGTCTTATAATGAAGCGGGACTTCATTTGGCGTAACATTTTTACTCTGTCTCCACCCCATTCTCCTTGAGATATCATTTTGATTCCATAATAGCTCTCCAATCACCAGTATGTTTGGTAAGAAATCAACAGCCCTGAAGAATCACAATTGTACCACGTTGTGACGAAACACGTGTCGGCTGGTTTGTTCATTCTGTATTAATCTGGATTGATATAAAATCCCCATTTATGATACTTCTGATGTCGACCTTCATATTTTCAGCAAGAAGAAATATTCAATTTTGGTTTTGACACTAAAACCGCTATACCTATACGTGTGCACATGACTTTGTTCTATATTTATTGTGTAGATTCTCACCTACACATTTGCAGGTGTTGTTTTGTTTGGGTTTGTTCCCCCTGACCTGTTAAGCACCGTTCACATTCATCCTCATCCCACACTCCTAGCGTACATGCCAGAGCGCCATTCCTTCCTGTCCTCAATTTAAACCCTTTACATATAGAATTTATGGTTAGCTAACTGCCTTGGCTATCTGGCCCATTAAACATAAAAAAGGTGGCATACTAAGGAACAGGGAGGTTAAGTAATTTGCCCGGAATCCCAAGGTGATGAGCGAAGGCCGGGATTCAAATTTATTTACGTATTTTGAAAGTTGGCAGCTCTAGCTGATAGGCCACCACTCTGAATTTTGGAGCTTTGAATCTCCTATATCGAGCATTGGTGCTGCTGCCTTGGCATATTGGGGTTATACCTTGTTGCAAATGAGTTCTGCCCATTTAGAACACCAGAATTCTTTGCTTTTTGACCACCAGTTTTTGGACCTTTGTTGTGGGTGAGTCCTACACACCCAAGTCACACTCACAGTAATTACATGATAATTGAACTGTGCATGTTTATCACCAGTTTTCACCTTTTAAAATAAGGTTACTGCAATGCATCTAGGGCAAGGGACACTGGGCTAGTTATAGATGAACATATGTGTACATGTGTGTGGGAATGTGGGAATGTGTGTGAGCTGCACATGTGTGAGTTTAAATATATCAGTCCCAATAATATATGTGTACATCATCTGGGTCATTGAAAATTGTCATATTTTCTGGTTCATCACAGAATCAGATTCCAGGCCTTTTGTCCCTCTGCTGGGACAAGTTAAGTTCTATGCTCCCCAGCAGAGGGAACAAAGGCCTTTCACACAAAAGGAGCACTTATCAGAGCTTGACTCAGTTGCTGAGAAGGAAGGGGTGGGGAAGAAACGTGGTATCTAAGTAGCGATCACCCTGCACCTAGGCTGGGTCAGCCCAGGTCTACTGAAAAAAGGAGGAAGCCCAGACATTTGGAGCCAAACACAGGAGGGAGTTCCCTATGAAGTTTTGATGGGTAGGTTAATGGCAGTGATCTTCTAGATGGAGAGCAGAGTCTCTCAGAGGAGCTCTGCACAGAGAAAACCTGGCAGCGCCATATTGGATTGTATCGTTCAGGAGGGTTCGGACAGAGGCGGCTGTATAATATGGTATCCAAAGATAGACCGGCCTTCTAGAACTTTCCACCGGCACTTAAAAACCCTGAACCAGGGAGAGACAGAGAGCAAGACCCTGGACCTGAGTGGCTACTGTGGCAACACAATGTACAGCTAGAAGTAGAAGCCACCTGATGCTCTGATGGGCAAAGGACCTTGCCTACAACTGACTCCCAGGTCTAGGATTTTGGCTCTCCAGAGCCAGTGACGCAGATCATCTTACACCCCCTGAGGATCTGTTGGGAAAGACTTGGGCCCAGATTTTTTTGTGTTTCACGGAACACAGTGCAGCAGCTAAAAAAGCTGAACTGCATTGCATGAAAGGGCGAGAATAGGTCAGCTGCCATGTGCCAGGCACACACCGTAGTGCCATAGTGCTAGGGTGCGTGCCTGAGTCTACCATAGGTTTGTACGAAATACTATGGCTAGACAAGTGAAAAACTTTTTCCTACTGTGTTTTTTTTTTAATATCTTTTTTTATTGGCATTTGTTATTTTCACAAACATACGTCACATTTTCCACATTACATTACATATGGTACACCTTTTCAGGGATTGGCGCTGGGTGAGGCAAATGGACACATATACATTGAAAAATTAAATAACATATCATGGGTTTGCCTTTACATCACTGTGCTTGTGTGCTGTATAGTGCAGCACACATGAAAATTTGTAAAAGAAAGGAGAAATGAAAACATTTCTCCTTGTAACGCCTTCTTTTCAGCGGTGTTAATTGTTGGTGCAAAACCATGGCTACTAATGTTAGAAGATAGGATTTAGGGTCAGAAAGCATTGGTGGTTGAATGGGAGCACCCATTTATCAACCATTCTAAGTCCCCTTGACTCAAAGTAATGCAAAGCAGTGTTTCGCTCTGCTTTGCGTTACTTTTGGGTACTTTCCAGTGCAAACTAAGTTTTGCACCAGAAAGTGAATTAGAGAAGAAAACATTTTGCGCATGCAAAAACGGGTCATACATCTGGCCCCCAGAATGTGTATTTATATACACTTTGCAAGAGTCAATAAAGGGGCTTTGCATCCCTGGATCGGAAGCATAGAATTAACTCTTCTACCCACAAAAGTCTCCCCAATGAGCCCACAGTCAGCAGGCCATCGAGAACATCGGTTTCAGATGAAGTCATAGGAAGTGAGGTTGCAGATATCGTTAATACAGCATCACTGTGAGAGTATACACACACTGCTCCGGTGTCTACAATACCCTTACTAGGGGACTGTAGGACTGATAGAACATTTATTTTCTGCCTACAACTACCCCCACTCGTTGAGAAACTGACATGTAGACTACCCTTTCCATCAACCACTCTCTTCTGCCCCACAGTAGGCATGTTCATTCCATCCATTTCCTGCCATCTGATAAAGGAAGTCATCACTTCATTCCGACTATATGCCCTGGATGTGCTGATAAAAACATATAATTTGTATGGATGCACAAGGAAACCAATGAGGCACGCCACCAATTATTTTTTTTTTTTTTAAACTCTGCCAATGAGATGAGGAAACCTCTCTTAATGAAAGGGCACATTCTTCCCTATCTGTATTTTTTGGTTGTATAAAGTATATGTACAAGGTCACGCTATGCATTCAATACATTTGCCATTAAATACATTTAGTAAGCTTGTTGAGCTTAAGGAGCATGTTTAAATTTCATTCTTGTTAAGTGCCCGTATAAGCAAAAGCAAAATTAAAAAGAATGAATATGTAACAAAGCATATCTGTGAATATACGTGCATCATATTTTTATCGCTATGAAAATGTGCGAGCTGTGCTTACTGATTTTGTTTGCCCCAATTTATTACTGCCATAATTCAATAAACAGAGACAACATAAGTCATGTCTTTAGTAGGCTAGGAAATGTAATGAAATCGAGGTTTCATAATTAATATGCTATGTCATCTGTGGAAACGACACTTTGAAAGCTCGAAGCCATGTGCAAAGAAGGTATTTATGTAAGGTCGTCACTATTCAGTGCAATGAAAAACAAGCTTCACACTTTTATTCTAACTAATGTGACTGTTTATTCCAGGTGCATGCTAAGTGCCCAATTTTATGTGCATATTTTATACGCATATCGTTTTATGCACGTTTTATGTGCCAAACTGCAAAGTTACTCATTGAAAGAAGTACTACTCAACTGGATAAGCGACTGCATTTCAAATGTGTTTATACATTTATGTTTCCTTTTATTTAGTGTGAACATATTTTGTTTGCCGAAGTCCCAGTCAGTTCAAGAAATGCACATATTGTTTTACAACTAATGTTGTGCACCCTTGTTTATATAAACAAACCACACAGTTACTAAATATCCTTGTAGGACAACATTTCAAAAAATGCTTTAATTCATCCATAGTTGGGAAAAACACATTTACATTAGTAAATGGTTCAATGGGTTCATGAAAAATTAACAGTCACAGTTTGCTTAATTACCTCAAGCTCTTAAGGAACTTCTCCTTGTAAATCCAAATATTTATTTCTCAAAAAAACAGAGAAAAGCACAGGTTTAGCCGAACACCCAATGTTTTTTTTTTTGGTGGGGGGTGGGCAGCTGACCTCGGGAGATGTCCCTTATTCTGGGATTATTGATTGTGTTGGAACAGTCCAGACGACTGTTAAGGTATTTTTGGGCTACCACTTGTATGGTAGCCCGGGAAAACTTGTCGGCGAACATGGGGATTCAGGTAAGGCGATCACGCGCACGCGAGAATGTATTATTTTACAGCGCGAGCAAGCAAATAATTTCCGGTAAAATGCGGATTGCGGAAATTTTGACATTTTCGCGCTCTACGCGGAACGCGAAAATGTCAAATGATCGCAATTTCTGTGAGCGTAACGGAATTTTAGCCCAGGCCTAATTATGTTTCAGATACCATGTGAGATTGACTGATTCTCTGTCATTGATTTGTGCCAAGCCTTCTTTTCTATACCATTCCATGAGGATAGCCAAGTCCTTTTCGGTTTCCATTTCAGCAGCCTTGTTTTGACATGGCACTGAGTCCAACAAGCGTATATGGGGAGCCCATAAATTTTAAATCAAATACTCAAAAATAATCTGGAGTCCATGGTGATGCCCTATCACTCAGTTCTAGTCCTGTACATTGAGGACCTTTTGGTGGTGTCAAATATGCAGGAGGCTTGGAAATGAGATGCAATTCCTCTGTTGAACCACTTAGCTGAGAATGGACATAAAGTGTACCTGACCAAATTGCAGGAGTGAGGAAGGTGTCACAAAAGAGAAACTCAGCGATTCTGAAAATGAATCCGCCAACAACTCGGAAAGAAGTCAGAATGTTTTTGGGAATGGTGGGCTACTGTCGAAAGAGGATTCCCAACTTTTACCTAATAGCCAAGTGTTATATCCTACTTATTTGTATAACATTGTAGTCCAGCCCTGCTGCCACTAGCTGCTTAGCCAGAGCGTGAGATGGTCATAGAATGTTGGTGTGCCTGTGATGCATGGAATGCCTGGGTGTCTGAGTGGATGAGTGTTGGCAGTTGAAGATGGGCTGAGCAGCTAGGGAGGCTGCTCCTGGTGGGGCTGGTACCACACTAGGCTGGCTGGAGTAGAGACAGATGTAACCTGAACTGGAGACTGAATAAAGATGGCTTAAGAATACATACCGGCTCCAGGTGTCTATCTACAAAGATCATAACATTTATTTTGGCGACGAGCGGACTTGAACCCTAGAGACTCTTGGTGAACCACTGAAACAAAGGAACTACAAAGAAAACAAGGAGAAACCAAGAGATCCTACAAGCTACTACATATATAAAGAAAGAATTCCCAGGAAAGCCAGCGCCAGCCCCACCAGTGTCCTTTCCAATGGACAGCCCACAGAGAAGTGTCATCAATAAAGACATTACAGCCTGGGAATACTACAAACATCTAAAGGACTACAGTGAGTTGGAGGAGTAGCTAAGCTACAGCCGCATCTGGTGTTCCAGCCACAACATTTGTCACTTACAACGTTTTCAGCTGAAAGGATTTCGTGAGTTGGAGGGGAAGTGTTCACTTCAACCAGTTGTTGGTGTTCCAGCCACATCGCTCCACAGAGTTTACAGTCTTATTAACAAAAAAAGGAAAAATCTTGGATTTATTGTAATTAAGATGTTTGATCAAACAGTGTGAAGTGGCTGCACATTTGGTGAAGTTTTGGTGCTTAATTGACATTCGCAGCGATCTATAGTGCCTCCAAGACAACTATGTCTTCATAATGCTACATGTGTGTTTTCCTGCCACATCACGGAATGGATGATCAGTAACCACAGCACTTCAAAGCAGTCTCCATGCTTTCTTCAGAGGTGTACATTTATCGGCACAAGGAACAAGTAGGATGGGCCCCTGCGGTATGTGTCTGCACAGAGGAACAGGGTACTGGTGTTTACGTTGTTTGATGGCAGGTAGGCTCTCTGCGAGTCTTGCAGAGACACACAGGATCCTCTGGGCACTGTGGGACACACAGGATTCTCTGAGCAATGTGCAAGTTTTGGGCAACCTAGCCGGCTGTTTTCTGTGCCCGCCCAGGAGATGTTGGTCACGTTTTGTCTTTTATTGTTTCAGTCCGCTGAGACATCTTGTCTGCGGGCGTCAGTAACTGCCGTGTGAAGTTCAAAATACTGGGCGCGAGTCTCATACAGCGCGCGCAAACTTACTTGGAGTTTCCTCGTGGGATCCTGCGTGATGCGTTCATATTCGAGGGATCTTCGATGACGGCTGTGCTTCACAGAGGACGCTTTGGAGCATCTGCGCGCCTGGAGCCACCCGGCGCAACGTCCAAAGCGTACCGCCATCTTAGGGTTGGTAGTGGCACATGGTATGTCAAGGCGATCTTCTTTCCTTGTGCCAACCACGTTGCTCAGAGCATGTCTCAATAAAGTTGAATGACAACAAGTACGAAGTCAATGCTGCGCTTGCGATTCCAGAACATTTTGAAGCATTGTCGTTTTGGGTTTTCTCCTGGAGAACCTCCGTTTCAAGTATGTTGGGGGTAGTGCTCTTTCAGCATGCTTATTGCTATGTCCAACATGTCGAGGTGAGCCATGGTGACTTTTCAGTTTTGTAAAGAGGGTGTTTGCGCTCCCAGGATCTTGTTGATTTGTTTGGTGCACAGATGTGTTCTCTAACGAAGAAGAGGATCTTTCATTATTTTCAAATTCTGGCAGTGCACTTTGTTTTGATGCTTGACACTGGACTGTGTTGAGCTGTCACTGGATTGTGTTGAGCTGTCACTGGACTGTGTTTTGAGCCCCTCTTACCAAATGTGTGAGTTTTGTTTTCACACCAGAACGTTTTTTTTCTAATTTTGTTCTACAAGTTTAGTGTAAAACGTATGACATAGGGTTGGCATTGCTTATCTTTGTAATCGTTTATGGAACTTGGGTGAAAGTGTGCAGTAACCTTCGTACCCTTTTACGCAAGGGTAGTCTCTGTTCAGGAAAATTCGGGTGAGGAGTCGCTCACTGGTGGTTGTATGGTGGCATCTTTGTTTGTTTTCGAGGGGCATGTTTAGATGTTTTGTCTATAGTGGGTATTCAAAAGCACTATAGTTCACATTTCTTGGAGTATCAGTTAATATGTGTGTCTTCTACAGCACATCTTTTGTCGTGATGCCACAGATTCTCGTTCTATGGGTGGTCATCACATTGTTCCCACACACGAGGGAAGGTTGTGGTTTACAGCCTTTTGTTTAGTCACGTTTGGTACTCCCATATGGGGTACGTAACCTCCACAAGGGGGTCAAGAGCTCTTTTCGTATTTAATTTAGGTTACTCCTACATGGGGGTATGTAACCTCTACAAGGGGTTTGGAGTACCTAGGTTAACCCTCACACTGGGTTGGGTTATGGTTTAGTCCATAAATAGTTTGTACCTAGGTTAACCCTCACACTGCGTTGGGTTATGGTTTAGTCCATAAATAGTTGCGCACAGTACTGATGTCCATCCCTTCACGGGATTTGTTATGGGTGACGATCCATATACATGTTTGTTTCCCTTTCTCTTGGGGTTGTAGTTGTAGGGTATGCTATCTTTAGAGCTACTTTGAGTTATACTTTTGGTCATTGGTTTTGTGGGGTCTTTTACCCTTTTTCGTTGTAGTGCATCACTTCACAGTGGTTGATGCAAAATGCTTCAAATGTATTTCTGGGAATGTTATGCTTGCTTCAAAATGTTTTTTAATTCTTTTTAGGGAGGGATGGGAGATATTGCTGTTCAAATGTATGTATCTTATCCGTTCTTTCTTGCTTTAATGGTTCTTGCTCCTGCGATGTTTGTTTTAAGTTTGCATCCGTGGGACTTGTACTATTATTCATTTTTTCTTCTTGATGCTCCTGCGATGTTTGTTTTATGTTTGCATCCGTGGGACTTGTACTATTATTTATTTTTCTTGTTGATAGTTCTTCCTTCATGTTTTATCATTTGCAAGTTTTGTTTTCGTTGAAGAAAAAGGGATAATGTTATATCCTACTTATTTGTATAACATTGTAGTCCAGCCCTGCTGCCACTAGCTGCTTAGCCAGAGCGTGAGATGGTCATAGAATGTTGGTGTGCCTGTGATGCATGGAATGCCTGGGTGTCTGAGTGGATGAGTGTTGGCAGTTGAAGATGGTCTGAGCAGCTAGGGAGGCTGCTCCTGGTGGGGCTGGTACCACACTAGGCTGGCTGGAGTAGAGACAGATGTAACCTGAACTGGAGACTGAATAAAGATGGCTTAAGAATACATACCGGCTTCAGGTGTCTATCTACAAAGATCATAACACCAAGCATTTACAGAGGCTGACACACAAGGACCTGTTAGATCCTGTACCATGGGATGAGATCTGCATGCATGCCTTCTCAGAGCTGAGAGAATATCTCTGCAATGCACAGGCACTGGGAACATCTGATTATAATAAATGTGTAGCTTTGTTTGTAGTGAGAGGGAGGGCTGCGCTCTCTCAGTGCTAACTCAGATGCACATGAATGCTTGCAGACCTGTTGCATATTTTTCTGCCACACTTGTGATATATTTTTTTTATTGCATACAGTTAATAAAAACCATTGCATAAAAAGACATACAAACGTTATAAAATCACAAATCTAGACCTTGTATTTCCTCCAATGTTTGCAACATGAGAGTAAAAAGGACTATCGTTAAAAATGCAACATTTATGCAGACAGCTGTAAAGTGCCTATGCAAATAGAAGATAAAGCAGATAAAGGTTTTTTTTAAAAGGCTTTTGCACTTAAAAAAGTGTGCGTTTGCAAATAATAAAGAATAGTGCAAAGTGTATAAAGGCCAGTCAATTCAGGAAGATACATCAAAAAGGATGAGGCTAATCCAGAGATATGGCAAATGTTGGCATGAGAACCCAATATATCTGGACTATCAACCTGGTACGCTTTTTTTATTTTTACCCTTCAAGAGGTGCACTGATTGAGGCTATCCTCCCGTATTTGCCTGACACTGGGGTCCCAGACACATTTTGAAACAGGAATCACAGGATCAAAGGACTCACTATGTATAAAAACTCAAAAAAAAATGCACAATTTGCCAGTATTACTGGATTTAAAAACATTTAAAATGGTAAAATGCTTATGTGAACAATCATGATTGAATATAAATATGACTAGATTGTAATTGTGGTAAATAAGAGGATACTATTTGTGTGGTATCTGGACAGTGCTGGTGCAACTGGTAAGTGCTGCATAGATCGCTGGATGAAAGTATCAGAGTCAGATCCTGATACTGGGTTTACCTGGGTATACTAAAAGACACAGCAAATCCTCAAGTCCCACTGTATTTAAAATGTCAGAGTGGGGGAGGAGCCTAGCGCGCAACCAAGATGGCCGCGTAGGTGCGAGGCTCCCGAGGACCTCCACGACCTCCTGAATTAATCCTGGCTACATCCTGTCCTTGTTGAGGGGACTGTACCGGTGAACCCGAGCTGAGGCGCCACCCGTTTTTCGCTTTCAAATCGGACCCCAGACACCGGTGGGAGCACCGATTGAAGGTTGCGGCCTTCTCCGCGCTGGCCCCCCGGATTGGAGTAGTGGGGCGATCCGGGGACAAAGCGAACAACAGCGGCGGGCAGGGCTGGGCGACTCGCGTATCCCGCGCTTTCACTTTCGCTTTTGCGCCCTCCTTGCCCTCAAGCGAGGTAGGGTTGCGGAGCGGGGTGCGGTGGTGTGGCCTTGTCCAGGTGCCCGGCTGACCCGCCGGCTGTGAGTCGTCCTGCGGTCCAGTGGTCGCCCTCCCCCCCCGGAACCCGTGAACTGGTTTATCGGCCCTTTCGAGGAGATTGGCACGACGGTGGGAGAGCAGGCATGTCCACCAAACAAGATGGCGACCGGGCGAAGGTGAAGACGACCCGCCGTGGCCCGGCGCATCAATCCAACAGTATGGACCGCTACACCCTCCAGAAGGGATCTCCGGAGGCATCGCGCACATCCCCGGCGGGCCCGACGGAGGCGTCTGCTCAGCCGGTGGATCTGACCCTCCGGGACGTCATGGGCGCCATCGCAGAGATGAAGGCCTCGGTGGACCAGCGCTTCGACACCCTAGCGCAAAAGATAGACTCGGTCCTTGTGGATGTGAGCCTTGTGAGGGCTGACTTGTCCAAAACTAACGACCGGGTCGATTCCCTGGCCCACACCACAACGAGCCTCACGACGGACGTAGTGGCCCTCCAAAAGGAGGTGCGCCGGCTTGGCCAGGCGAGCGCCCTGATGGACCGGCGACTGGAGGATTCCGAGGGTCGGGCCCGGAGGAATAACGTTCGCATTGTGGGGGTGCCGGAGGGACGAGAGGCGGAGGCGGCAGATCTTTTTGTGGAAGAATTGATCCTTACCCATCTCCAGCCCCGGGGGCTGAGTAAGCTTTTTGCGGTGGAACGTGCTCACCGGGTCCCTGGGGGCAGACCTAAGGCCGGTGCCCCGCCGCGGCCTCTCATCGCCCGGATTTTTAACTTTCGGGACAGAGACGCTATCCTGCAGACCTCCAGGCAACAGGGACCGGTCAAGCTTGATAACATGGATGTGCATTTCTACCCAGACTTTACTCCGGCGGTCCAAAAACAGAGACTGAGTTTTCTCGGAGTTAAACGTCGCCTACGGGACCTGAACCTTAAGTACTCAATGCTTTTTCCAGCTAAGCTAAGGGTGGAGGTGGATGGTCGCACGCACTTTTTTGACCGACCCGAGGCGGCTGGGGACTGGTTGGACACTCTGCCTGGAGATCGGGGCCGAGGGGGTGGGGGGGGTGCGGTTGGCGGGGAGGGCCCGCCGGATCAGAACTGAGGGGTGAATAATAGGCCTTGCTCTGGATAACATTCCTTTACCATTTACTGATCGTGTATGTTCCCCTCCTATGGAGGTCGTGCGGGGTCTGTTGGGGGCTTCCCTCCTCCTCTGGGGGACTAGTTAGTTTTTCATCTATGGGGCGACAGGCACACTGCACTTTGGGGGGGCTGTCTGGGCTCATGCAGGGGTGCAGGGAGGGGGGAGTTCTGTTGGGATGGGGGGGTGGGGGGGGTGTGTTGTTTGTTTGCACCGCAAGGCAAGCCCTTTACTGTATTGTTGCTCTCGAGATGCTCTGTGGGGGACGACTGATTGCTTCTACGTATGATGGGGGGTAGGGATTTGACTGTGTTGTCATGGAATGTTAACGGCCTGGGGGACAGGATTAAGCGTGGTGTGGTCCTGCAGTACCTGAAACGTATTTCACCAGATGTTATCTTCCTGCAGGAGACACACCTTATAGGTAACTCCTTTCATGCCATGAATCGGCGGGGCTATCGTTTGGTGGCCCACTCGGGCTTCACCTCGGGCTCGCGGGGGGTGGGTATCATGATCAAGAACTCGCTCCCGTTGGAGATTGATGAGGTGCGCCATGATGAGAGGGGACGCTACACTGTTCTGGTGGGTAGACTGGAGGGTAGAGTGTTTGTTTTTCTATCAGTGTACGTCCCGCCTGGGTTACAATCTACTACATTTGCGGACCTGGGGCGCCTCCTCCTAGACCTTCCGGGTGGCCTGCTGGTGGTTGGGGGGGACTTCAATGCGGTAGTTTCTGGGTCTATGGATCGTCATCCCCCTAGGGACCTCCCCCGGGCACAGGCTTGGCTGTCCGGCCTTTTAGATACATTGGGCCTGGTGGATTGCTGGCGACTAAAGCATCCCGCACAGCGGCAATACACCTTCCACTCGGGTGCCCATGGTAGCCTCTCGCGGCTTGATTACATCCTTGTCCCGGCGGCCTATGCTGGGAGGGTGGGAGAGGTGTGCCATCTGGCGCGGGGCATTTCAGATCACTCCCCATTACTGTTACATTTCGATGTCTTCCCGAGGGGGGAGGGCAGGGTGGCTCCAATCAATGCTTGGTACTTGCGCGACCCCACTATTCGTGCCGACTTGATCAAATCCTTACAGCGATACTTTGATGAGAATGTGGGGTCTGTCCCTTCTGCCATCTCCCTGTGGGAGGCTTTTAAGGTAGTTCTCAGAGGGGAGGCCCTCTCCCTTATCTCCCATGCCCGGAGGCGCGAGCGGGAGGAAGTAACCCGGGTGGAGGCCGAAATTGCGGAACTAGAGGGTGACCCGGGGAGCGGGGTAACGGACGCCAAGTTGCATGTTCTGCACCTCAAGCAGGCGGCCTATAGGGCCCTCGTCACGGAGGCGGCCAGGGGCCTCAGTAGAGAGCAACAGGGGCGATTGTATGATGTGGGTGATAAGGCTGGTAAATTGATTGCGTGGTTGGACAAGAGGGAGAGAGCGAGTCGTGTGGTTCCTTTGATCGAGGGGATGGATGGTGTGCGGGTCACCGAGCCGGAAGCCATTGTCTCCTGCTTCGCGGATTACTTCCGCGAGGTGTACTCCCCGGTTTCTCCCTGCTCGGAGGACGATTCCCATGCCCTGCTTCGGGACATCGCGCTGCCCTCCCTTACGGTGGAGGACAGGGATTTGCTGGACGCTCCTCCCACCTCGGACGAAATTGCCCTGGCTATTCGCTCGGTCGCATCCGGCAAGGCCATGGGCCCCAATGGTATCCCCATCGAGCTTTACAAGCTGCGACCGGATGTACTGGCGCCCCACCTGCGCGCGATGTTCCTGGCGGCCCATTCGCAGGGTTCCCTCCCGCCGGACCAGCGTCTGGCCACAATCGTGGTGATCCACAAGGAGGGGAGACCCCGTGAGCGGGTTACATCCTATAGGCCTATCTCGCTCTTGAACGCGGAGCCCAAAATCCTCGCCAAGGTGCTGGCCAACCGGCTGGTCGGCGTGGTGGGCGATTTGGTCCACCAGGACCAATCTGGCTTTATACCCCATCGTAACACGGCTCTTAATCTGCGACGCTTGCACGGGGTGCTCGCGCGTGTCCCGTTTGTGCGGGAGCCGGCCAACTTGGCGTCCTTAGACGCCACCATGGCGTTTGACACGCTTGAATGGCCATACATCTGGGCGATGCTGGCGAAATTTGGATTTGGACCGGGATTCATTAGCTGGGTCAAATTGTTGTATTCGGGCCCATTGGCGCAGGTGGTGGTGAATGGGCGAGTCTCGGCCCCATTCGCGCTGGGGCGGGGCACGCGTCAGGGTTGCCCCTTGTCGCCGCTCCTGTTTGCACTGGCCTTGGAGCCCTTGGCGGAGTGGCTGCGGTGGCACCCCTCTATCCGTGGTCTCCGCTGGACCCCCGAGCATGAGGACCGCGTGTCCCTCTACGCCGATGATATCCTTTTGTATCCCGCCTCCCCGCGTAACTCGCTGATTGTCCTGGTTGATGTTTTGCGCTCCTTCGGTCGTAACTCAGGCCTTGTCATCAACTGGGCGAAATCCTGCGTATATGTGCTTTCCGGGGAGGCTCCGGCCCTACCACGGGACTGCCCGATCCAGATTGCCTCCCAGGGGTTCCGGTACCTGGGTATATATATTACTCTAGACCCGGAGGCCCGCTACGAGCGGAACTTGCTACCCCCCCTCCAGCGCTTGAAGGAGGACGTTGCGCGTTGGCGGCGTCTTCCGCTTTCGCCGCTTGGCCGAGCGGCCTTGTTTAAGATGATGTCCTTGCCGCGCTTTCTGTACGCGCTCCAGAACACTATGGACTTGGTTCCGGCGCGTTACTTCCGTGAGGTGGAGGGCCTGCAGCGGCGCCTGTTCTGGGACGGGAGGCCGCGTATTGCTCTGGCTAAATTGACGCTCCCGTGGTACGATGGGGGGGTCGCCCTCCCAGACATTAAACGGTATTACTGGGCCTCCCAGCTAGCTGCAATTAATCATGGCCTTTACGGGCCCGCCCTGAACCCGGCATTTGAAATGGACAAGCTGCTCCTGCCCGGTGGCGATTACAATCGAGCGCTCTACTCTGGCGCGCCCGACTCCCGTCTGACGGGACCGACGCGTGTCATGGTGCGTGTCTGGCACGCGGCTAATGCAGCTATGGGGTGGAAGGACCGTTTGACCCGGGCGTCACCGCTATATGCGTCTGAGAAGTTGGGCTCCCTGTGGACATCGAAGGGCTTCGAGAAGTGGGACACGATCGGAATCAGCACAGTGGGAGATCTCTGGACGAGGGGGGGATTCAAAACTTTTGAGACGCTGCAGACGGAATTTCAGCTGCACGGCAGTGAGTACTTTCGGTACTTACAAGTCCGCCACGCGCTGGGCTCCGTCTTCCCTGATGTCGCGTCCATTCCGGAGTCTTCCCCCCTGGAGGACAGAGTGCTGGATGGCCATGTCCCAGACAGCACGATCTCCCTTATATATAAAAAACTGATCAACGACAGATCGTGCCTGCTGACTAGTCTCCGCGAGGCCTGGGTTGCCGACGGGCTGGAACTGGACGACGAGGACTGGATTTCCGCGGTGGCCTCTCCGAAGGAGGTGGCCATCCCGGCTCGCCTTCGCTTCGTCCAGCTTAAGATCCTCCACCGGGTTTACGTGACGGGGCCAAGGCTTCTACGTATGGGCTTTGCTGGTGACGGATTGTGTAAGCGTGGCTGTGGTGCCTTGGCAACTTTCATGCATATTCTGTGGGAGTGCCCAAAGGTGGAGCGATTCTGGCGTGGTGTGCATGAGGTCCTGCGTGTGGTGACGCGTGTCGCGCTGTTGCCTGAAGCGAGGAGATGCTTGCTGAATGTGTGGGAACCAAATGACTATTCGGTCCCGCAGACGCGGTGGGTGACTCTGGGATACATGGTAGCTAAGCGTGACATTGCTCAATTGTGCTCTTATAGAAGGAAATTGTTGAAAATTTGCAATGACAACAGTTCTATGCCATGTAAACTGTGACTGAAATTTATTGTGGTTAGAACTGATTAATCTGCGAGTTAACGATTTCCTGTGTCCGAATAGGATTATTTGTCCTGTGCTTTCTTTCCCAATTTTGTGTCGTATATGTAGATTTATTGTGATTTAATTTTATATGTTACTGCTCTTCAAAGGAAGTTTTATTCTTTGTTTTAAAATCTGGTAAACAGTTTACCTTTTTATGTATATGTATAACATCTTGACCTAATGTGATATTTCTTGATTAATTTGTAATAAATTTGCTTTTAGGTAATTGGTTTGCTTCGTTGATGCCATTTCTCATCCTGTTGGTGTGAAATCTGTATGTTTGAAAGACTGGTGATATTCTGAGTCCCAAGGGAGATCTTTCTTTTTGACCACGGTCTTATTAGGCACCCCTCTCTCTTGGCGTGGGGTCCCTCTCTCTTTGTTTTCGATCAATTGTGGGGATCCCAGAGGCCCCCGGCGGTGTTGGCCTGGAAAGAACATATGGATTGGTGTATGTTTCGTGAAAAGGTAGTGTATGTGGCGAGGGGTAAGCCTGGGGCGTGGGTGAAAATCTGGGGCCCCTGGAACGCCTATCGCGGGGGTATTTGTGAGCCGCCACTGCTACCGGCTGCCTCACCAGCTCCGTCCCCCTAGCCGACCCCCTCCCTCAGCCGTGGGCATGTGGTTCCCCAGTCCCTGATCTATTCCCGTTCCCCTCTTCAGAGTTTGGCTGCTGGTTGGGATCCCCCACTTAAGGAGCACGTGCCGTCACTTTGGATGGCGGGTTGCCTTGCGGGTGTGGTTTTTTGTGTTGTTCTGTTTTGAAAAAAGGAAACCGTATTGTGGGCTTGGAGTTATGTGGCCTGCGCTATTGATATCTCCTGATTTACCAATCTGCACCGCCAAGAGACTCTTACTGTAGGTATGTCATATGCTTCTGCCACTCTAGCGGCCGGCCGGATGGCTGTAGGCCCATACTTGTAACCTTTTTAAAATGTAATAAACGGTTTCAAAAAAAAAAAAAAAAAAAAATGTCAGAGTGAGTGCAAGAATCATTAAATGAGATAAGCAACAGTTTGATTAAAAAAAGCGTTTGTTCAAAGGGTTTTGGTGTGGTAGCTGGACATGGTTATCTTGTCGTTGGTGCCATCTTTTCACTAACTTGAGGAAGAATCGATGATCGTGCGATCAATGGGCTGGTGCTTGCCAATGGGGTTCCTAGGTGATATAGTTTGTTTTTGGCTAAAGAGATTAACGTTGTTACCTGGATGTTAAAATGAATGTTTTCTGGGTAAAGCTAAGCAATGTTGGCTTGTTTGTATGTACGAACTCCCAGAGTATTCATTTCTTGCTTTAGCCTAAGTTTTCCTCTGGCCCGCAGTATGGGACCAAGACACACAACATGTTTCAGGGATTCCTTGCACTGTGCGCAGCCCCTGCAGAGTGTGCCTTCCTTAGGTCGGTTACAACTGACAAGTTGTTTCAAGAAGGACCACTCACCCAGCCTCAGAGCCATTATTCTTGTCATCAGATGATTGGAGTAAGTGCAGGCAAGTTATGTGGCGGGAGGTGCTAGTTGGTGGGTGTTAATGACCAACAAGGAGTGCTTGCGTCTGGTGAGGGCATCCCTATCAGAGAGGTGTCTTGTTTAGTGCCCAAATTAACAGCTTTAAGGCTTAGGTCGCTGTCCCAGAGATCTTTCACATGTAGAAGCAGCTGACATTCCTTAAGAAACTGATGGCATGTTTGACTAGGCTGCTAATTTTTATTTCAGCTCATAGCAGTACTTCTAGGTGGGCTTGCACCAGCACTTACAGCCTGCTGATCGAGTAGGCCTAGATCCAACCTAATCTGGACGGCAGACAAGAGTCTTGGCAGGTGGAGAACTATTTTGTATATTCTAGTGATATGTTTATTGAGTGATCTTATGTGTTTTCCTAATTTTATTTTGCTGCCATAAGACAGCGTGGGTGAAATTTTAGCTCTCATGAATTCCAGTAACGGGGATAGGGTTGGACCCAGAAGAGTACCCAAAGGTACTTATATAATTGTTCCACTGTAACCCTGTTGTTGTTATAAAACCAGACCCGTCTGTGGTGTTTTTTCATTCCTACCTTGGTTTTGTCTAAGGTTACCTCCAGGGTTTTGGCTTTTGTATAGGCAAATAGTAGATTCAGCAGATGTTGTAACCCAAAATGCGTAAAACTGAACATGGCAAGGTTATCAGCATGCAGTAAGTTGCTGATCTTTTGACCACCTAACTTGGGGGGGGTGACTGTTAACAAAGTCAAGAATTTGCAACTGGTCAATGATGAATAAGTTAATAGCAGGAAGGCCATCAAGCAACCCTGCTTTACTTCTCGCTTTGTGGGTATTTTCCTTGATATGCAGGCTCCATCACCTAGCTTGATGCAAAATCCACGTGTTGGAGTGCAGCTGGATTATTGCATCCAAAGGCCTTATTAAGATGTTGGTCGGAAAGCATTCCGACCGACTCCTTGTCGGAATTGTTTCCGACCGACTCATGTTCGAATACGAGGTTTTCAAACACCGTTGACTTCAATGGGAGCCTGTGTTCTGACCGACAACACAGCCTCCCATTGAAAAAAGGGGGGTTTGCAGAAAACCTTGCATCCTGTGGCGGGCACCCCATGGATACGCTGTTCATAGACCTGTACGATTCGGCTCCGACCCACCAGAGTCTCTGAATGCTGGTGGGATCCGAGTCGAAAAGACCGAGCGGTTACGTTTCCATCGTAATCGGCCATTCGGAAATGTTTCTGAGTCGGTCGGAAACTTAGGTTCCAACAAGGGTTAGGAAAATCCGAATGCCGTTCGGAGCCTTACCGACCAACTTCGTAATTGGGCCCTAAGAGTTTTAGTGGAACTCCCCAGGTCTTCAATTGATCTCACACTTGATACCATAGAAACTGCTTTTCCTGGCTCTCTGAAACCTGTGGCCTCAGCTGGTGTCAGCATTGAGCAGTGAGAAAGCATTGTTATGGGTGATCTGTTGACAGTTTTTGTCCCCATTCTGAAGAGGTCCTGTTAACTCATACCAAAACATAGTGTTTGATCAATAGTCCTCTTATCAATTATAAACAGGTAATTCTTGGTGCTGATAATGTCACATTGAAGAGATGTACTGTACTAAATACTGCTCCCCTTTTGGCCATACCTGGAAATAAATCTGTTGACGGCAAAATTGAGCATGACTGTCTTGGTGTTACAGAACTATGCACCAAGCAGAGACCGTGTATGCCACTACCTGCATCAAATTATGTGATGCTTGTTGATGGCTCCTGCTTACGAGACCATGGTGGAAACCTGAAAGCTGCCAATTCAGTCTGTAAGTTTGTGTTAAAAATGTATTTCACAGGTTACCTAAGAAATGCTATAGAACATGTTACATGGGGATAGTCTTTCTAAAGACAACTTGACGATCCAACAGGGGAACAACATTTGGGGACAAAAAGAGGTGCTCATCCTAGTGAAATTGTAAGAGACATCTTTGGTGCTCTGATACCATCTATATGAGTGAAATTTAACTCACTCAAGATTATAAAGATTTATACTGTAGTTGATAAGTCATCCACTAATACAGCTGGAGGATTTTTTTTTATAGATACTGCAATGGTTGCCTTAAGATCCACGTTTTGCAGAATCTAGACGTCCTTCGAGAATGTTGCACTTTGATTCCAGATGAAATTAAGGACTTGCAGAAATGCATAAAAAACATTACTGACTTATAGAAAGACTTATAGAAAGATTTGAAAGGATTCGAAGCAACAGGTGCTTGGGAAGCAATAGTGAATGGATTTTCTGCTATAGGCAGGAGGTTTGGAAGCTTTGGCAGTGGAATTGTTGAAAGCATTTTGAAACCCTTAGTGATAATCACTCTTTGTGCATTATTTTTGGTTGTAATCTATAAGAGATACAAATGTGCAAAGTGAAAAAGGGAGTGAAAAGAAAAAGAGAACTAGAAGATAGACAGAGCAAATATTATGATGACATAACATTTATGGAGGATTCCAGAAGAAAGATGATGAAAATAACCAGATTGTGGTTTGCCTGTCTTATAAACAGTGATGTAATGGCTTTGTTCGCCATCAGAGGGGGGTTTGGTGCAGCACAATTTTGCCCACCTGTTACACATCACAAGTATCTTACAAGTTTACAACATATATGTGACATGAATGTGCCTTTATCACAAGTTTCTGGTGTGGTCTAATGGTATTAAACTAAAGTGTTACACTTGATATTATTTTAATGTGCAGTCACTATAATATTAGTGAACTTACTTATATTGTGTGCCTTAATCATGCCACTTGATATATTCTCTAAAGTCTTGATGAATAAACAATCCTTACTTAATAGACATGTACTCATTGTAGAGACAAATTTGATTCATATAATGTGTGCCTTAATTCATTAAATGACATTAATTGTTTTGGTGACTGAATAGAAACCATCCTCATATATGTAGAATGTGATTTCTGTAGAAACTGCTAACTTTATGTAATGTGTATATTAATGTTTAACAGGTATTGCATTCAAGGTGGTCCTTAGAAATACTTACAAAGATCATTTAGATTAATTTATGTTTTTAACTTGCACATGCATATTAAATTTAAACCATTGAGTTAACACTTTAAGTTGTCGTTAGAAGGCCTGTTTAAAATGCTGCATAAAATAGTGTTTATCTATTTTCTGCTAACATGACGTTTCCTTGCAGGCATTCACACGCATTGTCAGGTGAAGAATAAATACATTACAGTACTAGTGATAGAGAGAGAGAGCCTGAGAAGAAGACTTTAATCAAAGAGAATGGAGAACCAAAGCGTTAACTGAAAGGTCGATTCATCAATGTTACAACCTGGCCTGTGTGTGAGTAGACAATGTTTTTCCCATGTTCAGTGTGAGATACTTTGCAAATGTTGCAGTCTACAACGTGAGAAGTGGAGAAAGACAATGGCCCCTTAATGATGTGTGCGAAGAGGTGTCACACAGTACACTCTTATGTGTTATAACTTAGTTTTTACACCGTTGCAGAGCATGTCTCTTCAGAACATTTCCAGACCCATAGAGCACTTGTCCTTTGGATTTTGAGGGGATTAGACCTATATACTACCTTTGATTCTTTGCTGAGTGTGGATTAGCTAATAGTTATTTCCCTGAACCAAGAAGACTCTTGACCGAGCTTCTGCAATTCTGACACCTTCCTGCCCAATTGTGCGCTTCGTTCTATTTTCCTTTTATGGAATTTCTTGTTTTTTTAGATCAATTAGAGCTCTAGGAAACGCCCTGTGAGCTTGGACTCCTCTTTAGGGTGCTTTAGATTTAACCATGTGCAGATGAGAAACCCTGAGACTCTTCTCTGAGCATCACATTTTATTAATAATCTTTTGTATTGATGTTACTGAACTTCGTGTTTGCTTAATATTAGTCTGCCACAATTTCTTCTGGCGGGTGGGCTTCGTCGTTGTTATTCTGCATCTTTATTGCATGGGGATAGGAGTTGTGTATCTTAACATTTTAACTTGATTCTAAATTTGTAATAAACATTCTTAGCCATAGTTACTGATTCCTGGTCCTTATTGTGTAGCAAAATGGGTTACAATGTTGATTGAAATTGATTGATGTAATGTTAACTCCCATCACCTCTCAGGTGAAAAATAAATGGTCCATCGGAAGACCAATGGTGAGAAAACAGGTCCAGAAAACGCTGAATCAATTCTCCGCAAGCCTAATAACATTATGTGTGAGACCAGTGTTATCAATAGAGATCAAACTTTCTGGAATATCCAGTGAGCCCAGAAGAGCCCAATAGAGGTCTTTCATGGGATTGGCCTAAAATGTTTATCTCTTAGTCCAGCAGCGATTTGTCATTTGGCCTTGATTGGTGCAGTCTTTCCAACTTCCATGTGGGAAACAAGTTACAAGATAGAACGAATGCCGGACATCCACATGACCTCTACAGTGCTTGAAATAATGTTTAAAGGCTTCCTAGATGTTGGTTTCAGCTGTTGCTAAATGTTAATTGTATTTATTCATCATGGCATCGGCAAAGCATTTGGTACCGTGGTAACACACTACAAAACAGATCCTAGAGGAACACTATATTAAAGGCTAAAAGAACAGCTATTTTTTAAAATGAGACACAAATGATGCCCAACTCAGAGAGCACCTTGTTTACCAATGACTGAAAGGAGGAATAGGCATGTTTTTCCATACCTAAGGATATTGAAGTAAATTGGTAGAAGACCCCTGGGGTGTAGACTTTGATCATCTTAATGGCACCAGCTAGTTTCCCATGGTCAAATAAAACTTAATAAGACACTTCAGAGTGCTCAACTTGTCCATGAACTTGAAAGTGTGATCTATGTGCTGGACATCAGGCCTTGTCACAGTGTTGAGAGTACATGCAAATACATATGTTCTTTAACTCAACTTAATATCAAGTTAGTTGTCAGACAGGAGGAGAAAACACCTTCAATGAGGCATCCTTTTCAAATCCATGGGGCAAGACCACTTTCCACATCAGTGCCTGTCAATTGCCACCACAATCGTTACTGTTGATGCTCTTAGAAAAAGGCTTTTCAGTAAAGCTATATGAGTAACGCTATGTGTTCTCATGGTGGCTTCAATATCCAAAAAGAATTCTAAAAAGTGTCTCAATGAAAACCAGTCAAAATGTATTGTTATACTGCCTAGTGCCCCTACACAATTTATGTGATAATGTGCTACTCATGCAGTTCCACCATATTAGGAGGAACCATATCTTGAGTTAAGATTTCTTAAAAAATTAAGGACATCTCTTGACATGATGCACAGAGTAATGTTTTTCAGGAAATTGCTCCAGGTTACTAGAAAAAGTGCACACGATAGTTTCAGCGAGTAACTAAATAAACCTAGGAAAAAGGCAAATACTAGCCTTAGGCCAGATCTATCATCATTTGTTACAACGAAACAAGACAACTTGCTGCTCTGCATCAAATTGGGAGAGCAGGAATGTGCCATAATTACTAACATAAGGTGCATTCCTGCTCTCTCCCTGCGCTGGTGCACTTGTGGATGCCAAGTGCCAATGCAGGCACCCTAGCACTATGGTGCAAGGGGGCCTGCATTACAGACAGAATTCTTTTTGTGCAGGAATAGACATCTTCCTGCAGACAAACAATCCTCAGAGACATTTTCCTATTTCTATGAGAGAAAAACATATTTCTCCTTGTTCCATCTCTGTTGGAAAGGCGTAGCATTATGAAGCATTCCCAGGTTTCCTAGTCTTAGTAAATCTGGGACTGCACCAAAACCCAGGGGTGGGTGCATGGGAATATCAACGCTACACCCATAGAACACCTTCCCAATACAGAGGAACACAATGCAATGACTTGCACTGCATTGCGTTACTCCAGACTTACTAAGCCACGCAGAGCAAGAACAAGGTGGCTCTGTGTGGCTTAGTAAATCTGACTGAAGGACTTGTGTTGCCTTGTGTCACCTTGCGTGTCCCAAGGGCAACACAAGCCCTTTATAAATCTGAGCCCTAGTTTGAGTGGCTATTTTCTGCCCATTCACCAACGAAGTAAAAAATCAGACAACACTATTCCTTAAAATAATTGACTGACTATTGAGAAGACATTTATTCACCATCAAAGAAAAAAATAACGAAATCTGAAGGATCACATTCTTCAGACAAATACTAGAACATCCCACCACCATAACAAAAATGAGGAAGTCACGATTGATAGTGAGTGGGTCTACATTGGTGGAAAAGCGTTCTGTCTGGAACCAGACCATCACAACGGAACTGCATGAACATAACTCACAAAACATTTACAAAATCCAGCATGAAAAAAACATTATGTGGAATTCTATATCCTTGTGACTATCTGTACATAGAGAAAACCACACAAGAGATGAGGGACAACCCCTTGGTTTCAGAGAAACCTAGTAATGGTGAATGCTAGATTTACAAGTGTTTTGTTCCTTAAAGCACATATCATATTGTGGTAATGTGCATCCACCTCTCTTTCTGATGACATCTTTTATTGTGGTTCTAGAATGTTTACCAGCCTGTGCTGGTAATGGAATGTATGTATTCAAACGGTCCCAGAGGCAGACACGGCTGGGTGGCTGGGCTGTTCTTCTTTCATTATACTTAATAAATGTATTATTTTAATCTCTTCAACTGCCTCCTCATTTTGAAGAAGATTTACTTTTTAACACTGGCGACGACTAGGATTAAAGAACAGCTCAACTCCTTCATCTGCCAGATTTCTAAGACTTTTTCTACACTGTGTTCATTTCTTCTCCCATGTCTCTTCCTGGCTGCCTCAACTTATTCATACCTTGGAGTACCCGCAGCACTTCCTTAACCCTGGAGAAGACTGAAGGAAGATTTTTCATAGAATGTCCTGCTTTTTATCTACGTTACTGCAGCCTAAGGAAAACTACCTGGTTGGGTGAGCAACAGCCTTAACAACTCCACATCATTTGGGTGAGCTAACTTTTGACTTTCATATGCTGGTATTTCCTTTGCGCCCAATTTACTTTCTCACTGTTATAACATTAATGCGCTCGGGCTCTTACCCGCTTTCCACGGCCTGCACGTGCTATTGAATCCCACGATGACGTTATCCAAGGGAAACCTTCTGCGTTTCACCTCATTGTCGTCTCCGGATTCTTGCCCGTCTTCTGGCTTACATCCCCTCTCCTCTGCGCATGCTTTATTAGGTGGCGTCTGCAAGCACAGCTTTGTTTGGCTTGGTTACAAGCGCTGATGTCATGCCTCCTTCACAATAGGATTCCTACCGTCTTGTATTTCAAAGGCTCCTCGCTGACATGCACAGCTTTCTTACTGCGTGTCAGCGTGCACTGTTTTCTTACTGTGTGTCAGCACTGTTGTCATGACTCTATCACAATAGGAGTTCTACCGTCTTGTATCTCCAAGGCTCCTCGCTGACACGCACAGCTTTCTTACTGCATGTCGCATAACACCGTGAAAGTTGGTTATCACGGTTTCGCTGACACGCAGAGCAGCTCTGGGTACCACTCAAATTTCGCGCTTACACACACAGCTTTGCATTTTGTAGGAATCTCCTGTGTGTCGTTTTTACCTTTAAGCTAAGTTTGCTTATTGATTTAACTGACACACATACAGCCAGTCTCAGCTGTCAAGTTATGCTACACTTATTTACCTGACACACGGTCTTTCTGTTATTTTTCTACAAATATCGTGGAAGCTCATTATCATGGTTTCGCTGTTACACACAGCAGTTCTGTGTGTCATTTAAATTCCTGTGTCATTTAAATCCCTCACTGACACATTCAGTTTATTCTTGATTACGGCTTTACACAATACTTTGTGACTACAACATTTCGCTGACACACACAGCTGTAAATCAGTGTGTCAAGGTTTTGTTGGAGTGGTTTTTATCACAACTTTGCTGACACACTCAATTTTTTCGGTGTCAGTTGTTAATTACATTTGTGTTTATTATATTTAATCGTTATGTATTAGGCTTCTTTTTATCTCTTAACCCTTTCTTTTACAGGCGCAGATTTAGTTCAGTCCTTGCTTGGGTCCTAGTTTTCACCTTGCACTCATTATGCAAAATGTTACTGCTCCTCCTTTTTTCCTTCAATCTCCTGGAGATCCACCCATTAAATGGTCAGAGTGGGAAAAAGTTTTTGAAAGGTATGCTCGTGTTTGTGGCACTTCGCTCAGTGCAGAGAGGAGAACAGCTTTGCTTCTACACTGTCTTGGATCTGAAGGTCAAGACGTCTTTGATCATCTCCCAGATGACAGTGCAGTAGATCTTAATGAATACGAAATTTGTATGCATAAGCTTGATGTACATTATCTTCCCAAGGTTAGTACCATTCTTGAACGCTACCACTTTGGCAAAAGGTTGCAAAAGGAAGAAGAATCTATTGAAAACTATGTCACAGATTTGAGACGCCTGGCCTCTTCCTGTAAATTTGGTACATTAATCGATGAAAGGATCAGAGACCAGTCTATGTTAGGGTGTAAAATAGAAAAAGTACGTGAAGAACTATGGTTTCAAGATGAACCCAGCTTGGATGAAGTTTTATTGGTGGGGAAACGGATTTAACACTCCTTGAAGTGTGTGGAGGTTATCAAAAAGGACCTCAACAAAGATGTATCTACTGTAAATTCACACATAAAGGACAACCTCACTTTCAAAACTGCTGATTCAAATCTGAAAGCCACTACACGCAAAAAGGAAGTCACTAAGGCTCAAGGTTGGAAAGAAAGAAAATGTTATAGGTGTGATAGACTGGGTAATCTAGAAAATGGCAAGTTTTGTCCAGCTCTTAAATCTATCTGTCCTTTTTGTAAAAAGAAGGGTCATTTTGCTGCAGTGTGTAGATTGAAAGGTCTTAAACAAAGAGTGAGTGAAATTGAATGTGATGTGGATGAAGTCTCCCCTGACTTTCCTTGTGGCCAAATTATTTTGCAGGTTGATGGTGATGGTCCTGTAGACTTTATTCTTGTTGAAGATGAAAAAACGAAGGTTTTGGTTTATTCGAGTGCTAAGATCACTATTGTGTTCAACGCTTTCTTTGAAAACAAATTACATAATAAGGTCAAACTATTTAGACCTGACATCAAATCCTACGCCTATGGGGGAGATCCCATTGAATTAAGGGGGTATTTAGCTGGGCTACTAGAATACGAGGGTCGTTTCACTTTTGGCAAAAGGTATGTTTCTAAGAAAGGCGACAGTTTTTTGAGTTGGTGGCATCAAAGAGATCTAGGAGTTATGTTTGATCCCAATAGTGATCCCCCTATTATTCTTAAGAATATTCAATCTGTCAAACTTGTGGGTCATGAAGTTTCGCTACAAGAAAAATTGAAAGAAGAGTTTCCTCACATTTATGGTAGAAAGCTAGGTTGTTTAAAAGGTTACTGTCACAAAATCAAACTTGTATCAGGTTCTGTTCCAGTCTCCTGTAAAGTTCGCAATGTTCCTTTTTCAGTTAAGGAGGAGATGCTCAATGGATTGGGGAAGCACAAATCGCAAGGTTTTATAGAGGAAGTTGAAGCAATTTCATGGTTGGCACCAGTTGTTACTGCAAGGAAGGGTGATGGCTCACTGAGATTGTGTGTGGATCTCAGACAACTTAACAACTGTGTGGTGGTAGATAAATATCCCCTACCCAATATATCTGAGCTTTTGACGATGGTGGGTGGTGCTAAGATGTTCGGCACCATAGATTTGAAATCAGCCTATCATCAAATCTTACTAGACGAGTCATCTAAGGATCTCAAGGCTTTTGTCACGCCATTTGCCACTTTTAGGTTTGTTAGAAAACCTTTTGGTCTGGTGTCGGCAGCCTCGGTTTTTCAGCGACCAATGGAGAAAGTGCTGCATGGTCTGTCTGGTGTTTGCGTATATCAAGATGATATATTAGTCTATGGGTGTGATGGATTTGAGCATGATTCTAGAGTCAGGAATGTTCTAGACAGACTAAATTCTCACAATCACACCATCAAGTTAGAAAAATCCAAGGTTGGTCTCAACAAAATAGATGATTTAGGACACTCCATAACTTGTGATGGTGTGGTACCCAAATCTGAGCTGGTTGATATCATCAAGAACTTAACCTCACTGGCTTCTAAGGAAGAACTTTTACATTTTTTAGGCATGGTGGAGTATTATAACAAGTTTTTAAAGACTTTGCTGAAGTCACTTACAACATGAGGAATTTGTTAAAAAAGGAGATAAGTTTGAATGCTGAGTGTAAAAGTGAGTTCTGCCAAATTAAAAACAAGCTTTCTCAGGCACTAAAATTACATAATTTTGATCCTAGCAAGCCCTCTATCATTGCCACTGATGCTAGTCTAAAAGGACTGGGTGGTGTCTTGTACCACGGGGGTTTTGGACCAGAGAACACCATAATGTTTATTTCCAGGAATTTGAGGGGGAAATCCGTCATCAAGAGGGAGGCTCTTGCTGTTCATTGGGCAATTAAAAACATGAAGACGTTTTTGTGGAGCACCACCTTTTTGATCAAGACAGATCACAAACCCCTATATGAGGTTTTTTCCAGTAATTGTATTGATTTTAGCTCACCTAGGATTTCCAAATGGGTTGTAAGCCTACAAGCTTATAACTTTTGTGTGAAACATATTCCTAGATTCTGAAAATGTGGTGGCTGATACACTTTTCTAGATTAGCTCTCATCACCAATAGTGATCCTCATTTGATTACTGAACAGAATGATTTTTCTCTCAACAGATCATCTGATTTTGTTTGTGAAATTGTGTATGAAACTATCTCACATGAACGATATCATGAAGCTTGTCAGCAGGATGAGGTCCTTCAGAATGTTATGAATCTAATTTGCTCTGGTTGGTCTAAAAAGATCAAGGTGGAGCATCTTGTAATGAGTATTGGTGTGTGAAGGATCAACTTTCCTCTACTTATTATTGAGAGGTCACAGACTTGTACCTCCAGTCATTTTACGTGGAGAAGTAATGGAGCTGGCTCATAAGTCTCATTTAGGCATTTCCAAAACCAAGGAGAGGTTACAATCTAATTATTGGTGACCTGGTATGGACCTAAAGATTGAACGTCTTATGAGTAATTGTGTTCAATGTTCTCTCAGTGAGAAAAGTATGAAGACAAGAGCACAACAAATGGTAACTCGCACACACCCAAGTGGTCCATGGAAAGACATTGCCTTGGACATTCTGGGTCCTCTTCAGGGTGATGGCCGCAAAACATATGTCATTGTTGTCATGGATCTTTACTGCAGGTGGCCAGAGCTTTGTTTCTCTAGCGTTGTAGACACCAGAATTGTTATAAATTTTCTTAAGGATTTATTTATCAGGGAAGGGTTACCTGAGTCTCTGCTTACTGACAATGGAGTACAGCATGTCTCAAAAGAAATGGAGGAATTTCTTTTGGGGTGTGGTGTTACACATAAGAAATGTGCTCTTTACCATCCTGAGTCTAATGGAACTGTTGAAAGGTTTAATTGCGTCCTGAAGGAGACAATCTCTTTAGAAAAGAATAATTGTTTCAACTGGAAAGAGGAGGTATTTAAAAGGGTTGGAGTTTACAGATTTACTCCTCACACAACCACAGGTAAAAACTCCTTTTCTTTAATTTCGTGGAAGGGAACCAGATACCTTCTTAGAACCTCCACGGGTGAATAAATTCCTTTCCAGCAAACGTTTTGACATTGGTAGGATTGAAAAATAAGAGAAGATGAGAAGTGCTTAAAAAGTAAAATGCAATATCATTTAAGGCATGCTGTCAAAAACACCTAAGTTGCTGTGGGTCATTTTGTTGTAATTAAAACACCTGGTTGGTGTGCGGCTGGTTTCAAATTTACTAAACCCTTGAAGGTCATTAAATTGTTTCATAATGCTGTCAAAACTTCTGATCACAGGGTGTGGAATCTTGGCAGAGTTGTTGTGTGCAAGGGAAGGAGGTTAGGCTGTGACAATGATTCTGACGTTGATGGTGGTGAGTCTGGAAATAAACCGGATGTGGTTTTGAGGAAGAGGTCAGAAAGATCAACTCGTCCTCCTTCATATTTAAAATATTATGTGTAGTAATCTACTCTGTTTTCTTGCATACTCTGTACATTTACAAACTCTGTTTTCTTGCTTAACTTGTACATTGTATTTATACAACTTAGTAACTTATCCTCTTGTTTGGTTTTCTATTAGTAAGGTAGATGTGTGGTAATGTGCATCCACCTCTCTTTCTGATTACATCTTTTATTGTGGATCTAGAATGTTTACCAGCCTGTGCTGGTAATGGAATGTATGTATTCAAACGGTCCTAGAGGCAGATCTGGCTAGGTGGCTGGGCTGTTCTTCCTTCATTATACTTAATAAATATATTCTTTTAATCTCTTCAACTGACTCCTCATTTTGAAGAAGATTTGCTTTTTAACACATATTTAATACAATCATATTTTTCAATGATAGTGAATAAACGATGAGAAGGTGCTCACAGATGTAAAAGTTGGAGGCACATAATTTCCTACATAATGAAGATGACAGGGGTCCTGTCTTCTATTTTCTCCCAGATGTGCATATAAATACATAATATCACCCCGAAGACCCATCATCTCGGTTTCCAGATCCTTACTCAACTCCTTGTCCAAATATGTAGATGTCTTTTTGAAGTCATTCAAACCACACACAAAAGGTGATGGGTCCTATTGACAGCATAAATAAAATGTAGAGCTCAACATTCAGCACAAGCCATGAATAATTGGTCCCTCTTGATGCTTCGTGTCGAAGCAATTAACACTAATATTCCACAAGAAGTCTTTTCGGAGATACATACACCATTGGGTTTACACCATCTTTATTAAAAAATTGGCCACTTTTATCTACTTTTATTCCAGGGTGAATGTTGTAAACAAATCAAAAGGAGAGTCATTTGCTATTCCTTTCTATCAGAAAGGGTAAAATTATACTTGTTCGAATTGAAGATCAAATGGATCTACCACAATAATCCATGTTCCACCAATATATTAGTGGAGATGCAGATATATAATGACATTGTGTATTTTGGGGAGGGTCCATCAGAAGATGTAAACAGTTTCCATATGTGGCAGATCAGTTCAATTGAACATGGATATCAATTTTAAGTCTTGCTGATATTCATTGTAATTTTCATGATCTAAGGATTACTAGTCACAAAGGAATGTTGATTATCAAGTAATACTCCAAGGCAACCTGTGACAGGACAGTATTGCACTACACAAGTAAACCACTTTACAGCTTACATGATAAAATGCCATTTTGGAAGTTTCTCTTCATGAGAAGTCGCTGCACCTTAAAGGAAGAAAACATAAGGAAACAGAATGTCCTGTGAATTTGTTCAAACACGCAAGAAAGCTGGCATCATATATTGCCAGTCAGATTCTAGATCCTTTGGTTTGGTTGACCACTCACCGAGCAAATATGAAACATCTGTCTCTAAGAATACGTACATGCTTAAATGTTGACAGGAAGGACCTTCTTTTCTCCATCAAAAGAAACAAAAATCTGAAAGATTTATTAACAAAAGTTTAAACTCTAAAGATACAACAACACCTCTTCACCGTCACAAAGCTTTGGAATTTACAACTGATAATGAGTCACCTTCGGGCCAGAAAGTGTTTTGTCTATGACAAAATAATAGAAAGAAAAGGGCATTTATATAATGGCGTACAAATGTCATAGAAAACATTTTACAAATTTCGGCACAAAGAACTTAGGGCCAGATTAAACAGCAATTTGCGCCAGTGGAAAAACACCAAAAGTGATGCAAACTTTCACTAAGTGTTGATTTATCATTTACTTTTCTGCTAGACTTGTTTGCTCTCTGGAAATTTGCCTAAAAGTATTGCGCTATGTTTCGTCATGGAGGTGTGTATGGGTATTCCCAAGCTACCACCCATGGTTATTCATGCAGAGCCCTTTCTTCTAACATTTGCAGACAAGGCATTGCACCAAAACCATTCCTTGAGTTAGGCACAACGAAGCATTATCAATTAATTTCAACTTTGCATTTGTATCATGTCGTACAGCACACAAGCAAAGTGGGAAAAGTTCAAATGTATGTCCAGGTATAAGATTTTATACTGGATGAGTTTTCTTCCAGTACAAAAACCAGACTAGACTCACTCACACACATTTGCACTAGGGTGCAAAGATTTGTGTGTGGTGTTAGGCAATCAGAAAGTGCATTAGTGCTTAGGAAGAGAGCAGCAGTGCCATAGCTTATTAGATATGGCGCTGTCCTGTTCTCTTCCTCTGTCTCAGTAGCATCACAAAATTAGGCTGTTACATTACGTTGCATGAGATATTAGTAAATTTGGCCCCAAGTGCTCAAGTGCCTAGAATTCTATGCCTTTGTGGCTTCCTCAATGAAAGGAAAAAACACATAAGAGACAAGAATGTGATGCAACACAAATCTAAAATCTACTGCAAGACAACCACAGGTCCCATTGTAAATTACCACATGGGGAAAATCCATGCTGAAAGGTCAGTGGTTGTGTAGCACCCTGAAGTTTCTGAATTGTGATCAAAATTATATTATTGATGCTTTGGTAGGGTGCAGGTAGGTATCTCCCTCTGACCTAAGGGCGAATTTGTAAAAATTCCAATTGCGTTGTTTAGACCGTAAACAACGTCCTCACTTTACACTTCAAAGGGTTGGATAACCCTTTAACGTATTTTTTCAAATCTTTCAAAAAAACTTTACAATCTTTCTTTAGACATCTTCTTTTTATTGAATTGATATCACAGTGTTACGTCACACTTCTAAATTAATCTTCCATAGCTCCTCTTACATACAGAACATATATCGATTGTACATAACGTTAATGGACTGTCTTCCTCAAATTGAATGTTGTTGATTTTGTTGCACAAGATTACGCATAGTGTGTCGACTAATCACTAAGCAGACAGTTACCCTGATTCCTTTTGTTTTATTCACGCAGACATTTAGGACTGTGGATAAAAGTTTCATGTTAAATCAAACTCATCACCCGAGTACACCATCTGTGTTACGTTGGTATGTTTTTTTGCACTATTTCGCATTTCGAATTCTGGGGTATTCACCACCACACATTTTGTGATTTAGTATGGTTATTAGTATGCAATGATTTGGACAAACATTTTAATTGACAGGTTTTCACATCAACACAGCATGAATTTCTAGACCTCATAGATAATGAACGCGACACGCATCTCAACCTCAGGAGAGAATTACCGAGTATTCTCAATTTTACTTTTTTCTTCCAAGTTCACATTTTTCACTGAGCACTCAACTGCTCTGGTAATGGTCACAAACTAGCAATCCTTTTTAACCAAAATGGAGGGCTGATGCCACTTGAATCACTGAACTACCATCTTTGCTATTGATACCGGATGAAGCCCTGAAGAAGGGCTTTGTCCCGAAATGCATTGGTAATGTATTTTAAATGAATTAAGAATGTTTCCATGACAAGTGATATATGGAGAAACTCCCTCTTGAAGAGGAGCTATATAAGATTAATTTACAAGTGTGAAAGATTTGAAAAAATACGTTAAAGGGTTATCCAACCCTTCGGAGTGCATAGTGGGGACGTTGTTTATGGTCTAAACAACGCAATTGGAATTTTTGAAAATACATGCTGCCCACCTTCATGGACATTTTCTGATCTGTGACTTGGTAAAAACAAGCATTGTCCAAAGCAATATATCGTGCTTATTTCAGGAACATTTGTTGCTGTGTGATATGTCTCAATATAATAACAGAAAACTCACAGATGCAACACAAACACTGGTCATAAGTCATGCTGTTTGAAGCATGGGATTTAAGCTCAGGTTTTACACCACACCCTCAATCACACAGGACACACCTCTTGGAAAGAATTCCTAGTTACACTTCTTTTGCCTTGCCTCTTCTAGAGAACCTCCACCTTTTTCATTCAACTTAAATCCCTGTATAGCACTTTATGATCAAGGGAGGCTCTCTGCGCTTAAACTGAAAGCCTGGAAATCACCAACATATTTCTATTATCTTTAAGAAGTACAAAGTTCCTCCAGTGCCCCCGAAGCATAGCTATTCGTGGGTGCAATGCACCTGCATATACAGTGCTAAATGATCCCTGAGATAGCTTTACCCATTAGCTCAGGCACAATCAGGGACAGTGCTATAGTGAACACAAATATAAAGGACACACACAGACAGAAGTTGGAGTAATCACTCTGGGAACGGGGCCAAATAATAGGTGTCAGTACAAACAGAGGCGGCTCCTCCACTATGGCGGAGTAGCATCACCCCACTGCTGCTACCCAGCAGAGGCAACCGTGGAAAAGAAAATGATAAAAAATAGGTTTATTATCATTATCTTTTTTACTGTGGCCTCTGCAGGGAAGCTAAGTGGGGACGGGCCATCCTCCTGAGCTTCAGGAGGTGCTGTTGTGGGCACTACTAAGTCTAAATGATGGTTTGGTAGGCCGTTTTAGGCCAGCCAAACCATCATGTGCACTTAGCATTTCTCCACCCGGCTGTGTTGTACAGCCGGGTGGAAAAAAGCCACAGGCTCCCAGGTGCTGTCTGAGTGGCAAACCAGGCCACTCAGACCAATCTCAGTGCTGCTCTCATGCTGGGAATATCATTCACAGCATGAGAGCAGCTCTCTGATTGGCATCTGGGAGCCTGCGCAGTGTGTGCCAGTCGAGGATCGGTAGAGAAGGTAATTGGAGCAGATGCAGCATCAAGTAAGTCATAATTTTCTTTTTCTATATTTTATTTTTTATGTATTTATCTCCTCCCCCCCCTTGCCGTCCTAGCGAGTCGCATCGGGAGCAATCGCCATTGAGTACAAAGCCTATCTGAAAAGAGGGTGAGAAAATTACAAGAGGCTATGCAAAAACAATGTGGAAGATTGTTTGTTGCAGCGCAGTGTAGAATTCCCAGAAAACCTGCACCTGCAGTATTTTAGAAAGATAGAACTCACTTAGTTGGAGAGCAGTCACCAGAGAGGACAGTCATGCAGAGACCAGCATAATTCTCTCTTGCTCCTTTTCTTAATCTGTCTAGCCGTCCCTTTTAGTCTTCACTACTGTTCAGCACCAATGAACTCCTTTCTGCTCTTCTCTTTTTCTTGGTCTCTTGCCCATCCCGTCTTTCTCATAGTACCGGCCTCTGAGCTCCTTTTGTCTAATGCCTGGGCACTACTCTTGACATATTACGTCTACATTCATATTGTTTTCCCCAGGTTCCTCTCTTTTTAGTTTAGGGTTCTCCAAACTCTTTCCCCCGCCCACTTGTATTCCCCTCTCTGCTGTGCTTTATTCAATTTCTGTGGCATTTTCCTTATTTCCTCTCTTGTGTGTACTAGCTCCTTCTGTGTCCTATTCTATACTGTCTCACATCAACGGTATGGACTTATTTAACCCCTGTCAGTGATACAGTCTTGTTAGTGGAACAGTTTCACAATGGGCCTTATTTATGAGAGTCCTACGTCACTTTTGCACCACGTGAAGTGGTACATGTATGACGCGGGGCTCTCAATCCAATTTATAAAGCTACGCAAAGCCACCATGCGTGGTCATGGGTGGCCTCATAAATCATGAGTAATGCAAGGCAGTTTTAGTGACAGCAATGTTGTCTTTTTAATCTGTTTTAAATATTATGTGATATTGGATATCTAAAATTCTTTTTAATGTTCTGGATTTTATAATTCATGTGTATGATATTCTGTAATGATTTGTTATCGTTTGCACTAGCACTTTAGAAAAATTATTTTTAGAAGACGGATTTGATGTTCTCAATATTATAGATCCTTCATTGCTGATGAAAAAATAAAATATTAATATGTACTTTTTGAAGTTACCACCTGCTTTTTACATTGAAAAGACTGTGATTTATAATTTTTGAATGTTCATTAATTGTTTACCATTCTTTGAGATCCCTCATTTAATTTAATTTACATGTCAATACTTATTGGATAGCCACCACATTACTGCCTGCACAAACTAGTCATTTAAATCAACTTATATTTTTGGCGTGAAGGGATATTTTCTTGTGTTTGGTATCAAACACATTATTTTAATAAATCCATACTGATTCTAGTATTGGATTTATTATGACTGGCACCCAGAAGCCACCTTCGAGGTGCCCCTTAAAACCTTCTAGTCCTCTAGTTTGCTGGCTGACTGGTATTATCCAGCCTGCCACTACAAACAAGTTTCTGACCCCCTGCAGGTCAGTACCCATGCTCTCTGAGCCCAAAAACAATGCATGCTCTGGAGGAAGGTGTTCACACCTCCCTCAGCAAGATGTCTAGTGATTTAGCATATCAAGGCCAGGGACTTTAAAGTCCCTGTCGCCTTTGATATGCACCCTTGGTTTCCCCAAGGCCTGCTTCTGTCTTGACAATTGCAAAGACCCGACCCTTCCTGCAGCTGTGCATCCTCTAAAAGCTTCAGAGGGCTATCAGCACTTCCCCAACCCACCAGCAAATCCATTGAAGTAGTGGAAACATTTCCTTCTATCCTGCAGGCACAGACCACAATTTTTGGTTTGCCGATCTGCTGACCACCCGGTTCACTGATGTAGCAGCCACCCAGGAGGAGGTCTCCATGCTCCAAGATGTCAGATCCATCTTTCCATCAAACTTTGAGATGCACGGACCCCCAGGAGCCACCCTTCACCAATACCCGGGGTACCAGACCTCTTGCAGGAACCAAGGCTTGTTCAGTGTCCTACCCAGACACCAACACTGCCAAGACTGACCTACCAATGTGAGAAATCAGCATTAGAGGGATCATCATTGAGAGTGACCCTGCTGATCTGTTCTGTCCCCATCTCCAGGTCAAACCCCCAAAGTGAAATCCTCCAATGCATTCGATCAGCCAGATAAAACACCTCTGCACCCAAGCCCCCAGCCTGAGTTTGAGCCTACTAATGGTGCACTCTTGCTCCACAGACCCTCAAGAACTGAGCCCCTCTTTGGGTTCCGACATACTTGTCTCCAAGTCCCAACTTGCAGCCGTTTCTCTCACACATTTCCTCATAGACTTCAACAGTAGCATTCAAGGCTGCCCTTGTGACCAACACCTCTGCACCCGGACGCACCAGGACAGGTACCCCAAAACTGTTGATGGTTCAGAGGACCTTGGCCCCTGCTTACCTCAATTCCAGAGAAACTACCCTGTAACTCGATTGTAATCACCCCTAGGCCGTCTATGTTTCTCCCATAGGATAACATTACCACGTTTGAGGCTAATGCCTCAAATCTGACTGCTATGTTTTCTGAAAATCGCTAAACTGCAATGTACTTAACAAAATTCATAGATCCTGGTGTCCTATTTAAAAATCTGTGCTATTTTTCTAAATTGGTTTTGGATTCCCTTATTAAGTGTGTGTCTCATTTATTCACTGTGTGTGCAACAAATGCCTAACACTCCCCTCTGATGAGCCTAAGGCTGCTCAACCACACTACCATAAATAGAGAACCTTTGGATTGCTAGAACAAGCCACTGTACACTAATAACAGATACCTGGACCCTCTGTACAGTGCACCTCATTTTGGTACACAATATAGAGATCCAGCTTCCTACAGGGCCCCTATCCTGTCCCCTTGTGTTCTAGTTTCAAACCACTTTCAGTACATGCTGGCTGTGTCCCGAAATCCTGTCATGACAGCCACAACATTTGTATCCAAACTGCGGCCAGCCAATCGAATTGCTTTGTACTACAGGTACTGAAATGGCAGATAGGAGAAACATCTCCCTTGGTTTTTCAAGAGTACCATTCTTTTTTACTTTTTATGCTGTGGGACTCCCTCTGGTCCAACTGTTCAGATATTCCTAACTTTTTAACTCTTCAAGCCTAGCCTGAAAACTCTTTAAATGTAACTTTTTTGAAAACGGCTGAAATGATTTGCACCAAATCATAAAAAGCCTGCTTTCTCAGTAAAGTTCAAACTTTTACCAGGGGAATTATGATAGGAACCAATGTGCATGTGTGTGATTCCAATATTCACACCAGTCAACTTTAATGGTAAGTCAGTGCAAGAGGGAATAAGGCAGGGTTGCTCTCTGTCCATACTTCTGTTCTAATTGGCAATATATTTGCTGGACATAAAAGACCAAAAAGGGTACCACTATGTAGGTTCATGATTGTTTTTCGCTATATTCCAACAACATACTGCTTTAGCTCTGTGATGTGTCTACTGAACTTGTTCCCTCTCTAATAAAATAGACTTATGTTTTGGAGTACATAAATCCTGTTTAATCCCAGTACACTCTCCAACAATTGGAAACCACATTTGACTCCATTCAAATGGGAGAGACAAAATTTAAAGATGATGTGCAGGGTGGGCCGCATCTGATGTTGATCGACAGCTCGTTCCAGGTCTTGGCCATGATGTAGGAGAAGGTTCTTCCTCGCCTTCTTGCTCTGCAGATGCGAGGGGTTGGCAAAGGTGAGGTAGGCAGAGCGGAGGTTCCACTTGGGTAAGTGGAAGGAGATTCTGTCATTGAGGTATTAGGGTCCGGTGTTCTGGAGACATTTGTAGGTGTGGGTGAGTATCTTGAAAGTTAATCTTTTCTCGACGGGGAGCCAGTTGAGGTTGTGCAGGAGCTGTGTAATGTGTTCATGTCGGGGGATGCCGAGGACGATTCTGGCTGCAGTGTTCTGTTTGGTATGGAGTTTGTGGAGCAGAGACTTGTTGATCCCGGCATAGAGGGCGTTTCTGTTGTCCAGTCTGCTGGTTATAAGTGTGTAGGTGATGGTCTTCTTTGATTCAGGGGATCCATTTGAAGGTCTTTTGGAGGATGCAGAGGGTGTTGAAGCAGGTGGAGGCGACAGCGTTGACCTGTTGGGTCATGGAGAGAGAGAGGTTGAGTACAATGTCGAGGTTTCAGGCATGGTCCGTGGGGGTGAGGGGGCTGCCGAGGGCAGTGGGCCACCAGTAGTTGTCCCATGCAGAGGGGGAGGGTCCAAGGACTTTAGGCAGCTTCTGCTCCTCCAGGTTGCGACGTGTTTCATTCCTTCCTTTTAAAAAAAAATATTTTTATTTGGAGATAGTTCATAGATCCTCAATACAATACCATTAAAAGGAAGAAATACATTGGTATCACGAATGACATATCCACATGATTAGAGCCAATATTAAAACCCGACACAGTGAAAACAATGAGATTTGTAAAGTGCTGTAATTCACATAAATAATCGTAAAATCTGATTTAACAATATTCTAAAAGTATATCCATTCTGGCAGCGTAGCAATTCCAAACTACATTTTAACTTAAGTTCTCCCATAAGGCATCCTTATAGGAGCTCACTCTTAAAGCATACTTTCTTTTGTGCTTCTTAATCCTACTTAATTTACTAAGTAGCTCTGAGAAAGTTGGAATATCCACCAACCTCTACCTTTGAAGGATCAGCAACCGAGCAGCCAGGACCAAAATCTATATCTGGGTTTTTTGGTACGGCAGTTACTGTTAATCTTGTGGAATATCCTAAAGCCATTGTCTGGATATCCTGGAAGTTGAGTGCTGATGGGGTCCTTGGTGAGGGAGAGGATGAGCTGGGTATCTTTGGCGTTATATACTATGCTGAACCCTTGCTGTCTGACAATGGCAGCGAGGAGGGCCATGTCGATGCTGAAGAGAGTCGGGCTGAGCGACGATCCTTGGGGTACTCTGCCGTTGATTTCTGTGGGTTTGGAGAGGAAGGGTGGAAGTCTGATTCTTTGGGTTCTGCCAGTGAGGAAGGAGCGGAGCCAGTCAAGGGCGGTTCCCTGTATGCCAGCTTTGTGGAGTCTGTCGGTGAGTGTGCGGTGAGAGACAGTGTCGAAGGCTGCAGACAGGTCGAGTGGGATAGGGGCTGCTGTGTGTCCTTGGTTGAGGAGGGTGCAGGTGTCACCTGTGGTGGCGAGTAGAGTGGTCTCAGTGCTGTGGTTTCTGTGTGATCCTGATTGGGAGCGGTTGAGGATGGAGTTTTCTTCGATGAATTTAGATATTTGGATGTTGACGATCTTTTCTGTGACTTTTGCCGCGAAGGGGATTAGGGAGATGGGTCGGCAGTTCTTGAGATCCGTGGGATCTGCTGAGGGCTTCTTGAGTACGGGTCTGAATTCTGAGCTTTTCAAGTCGTCGGGAAAGGTGCCGGTTTCGAAGCTGACGTTGATAGTGCGTCGTACTTCTGGGGCGATGGCGGAAAATGTGCAGGGAGCTGGGGTCAGTGGGGGCTCCTGAGTGGATGCTTTTCATGGTCGATGTGGTGTCTTCGGTGGTGACTGGGGTCCAGGAGGAGATGGTGGGCTGGCTGGTGTTGCTGGATGATGGGGTGGTTTCGGGGTCAGGTGTCTGGTCATTGAATTTGTCGTAGAGGTCCTTGATCTTCAGGTGGAAGTAGGAGCCGAGCTTGTTGCGGAGGTCCTGGGAGGGAGTGATGTTCGTGGTTTCACTGGGGGGTTTGGGGAATTCCTGCATGATGCTGAAGAGTTCCTTGGAGTTGCTGGAGTTGGCAAGGATTTTGTTCTGGATGAAGGTCCTTTTGGTGGATCTGATGCGTTGGTGGTAGTCTGTCATGGCGTTCTTGTAGGTGGTGCGTTCCTCCGAGGATTTGCTGTTTATCCAGTTCTTCTCAAGAGGTCTGCAGGTGCGATGGATTTTTGGAGGTCAGCTGTGAACCAGGTGGCCTTCCTGGGGCGCTGTCTGTTAGGGTAACGTAGGAGTGTGAGCTCTTCTGTGCAGTTCGAGCTCCATCTGTGGAGTTCTTTGGCTGCAATGTTGGCGTCGGTAATTGTTGGCGGGGGCATTGTGGTTGAGGTTGGAGTTGAGCTGCTCCTCTGTGATCTTGCTCCAACTGACATCAGCCCATGCACTATCTTTGCTACTGTAGTACCACACCCTGTTTAAGGAGGTGGCTGACATCACCATCTCGTTCTAGTTGGCAATGAATTCCCTTGATGTAATGCCCCAAAAAGAGGGCCACTACAGGCAAGGATATAAAAAACACCTTTTCTCTGTCTTCTGACAGCATAATCCTTTAGCTCTGTGACTTCTCAGAAGAATTTGGCTCCACTCTATTGAAATTAGAACAATTCAGAAATGTGTCAGGCTTATGTATTGGAGTTCATGGATCCTGTTTATTTCCCATATGCTGTCCAACAATTGGCTCCACTCAAATGGGAGAAGACAACATTTAAATATATGGGTACAACGATTTATCATATGTCCAAGGATTTTGATGGAAATGTTGTCAGAAAACTTAGCGTTTATCTGAGTCGTTTTAGAAGAAGCTTCTTCGATAGACATTAGGAGAGTTGCTGTTTCAAATATGGTGATACTACCGCTTCCTATACTATATCACAAAAATACCTGCAAGACTACTCAGGTTTGTGTTTAAGACTCCAAGGGCAGTATCACAGAAAGTGCCTAGGGGGAGCGCAATGGGCAAGTACCCCACTTGTGGGGAACCTTCTGTAATACTGATAGCACTGGTGCACATGTAATGCAAGTGCTATAATGAGAGGCCATTCCTTTATTTACATGGGGGCGTGGCCCCATGGAGATGTGGGAATACCTCTGCCTCTGCGCCTGGGCTGTACTATGGATTCCGGCGCAAACGCAAACATGCTTTAGGAGGCACACTGAATGTACTCCACGAGGAGGTGGCACACTTTCAATGTGTAACTAAAGGCAGCCCTCAGGAGGGGAGAAAGGGAGTCCCATACAACCCTCAGACTCACTGCACCCCCCTGTAAGGTGAGCTCTTATTTCTCTTGAAAGTGCAGGCAGCCTGCTGTCTGCATTCTGAAACACAGAGCCAAGTTTGAAGAAGCCACTCCATATTTCACTTGAATGCGCTACCCCCACTGTAGCAAGAGTTTGTGGCTGCCATGAGTGCAGCGCCTTTACCCTAATAGGGTGCACTTTCCCTGTTTGCTCCTGGCGCATCTCTTTTAAGGTGCAAAGTGGAACAAACATGAAAAGTGCACCCTTATCGTAATACGTGCCTGAATTCACTAAAGGTCTGTCCAATATGGGGTGGAGTTAGGCACAGGGTAACCTTGTCCATGCTTCAGATGCTGTTTGTGGAGGGCTTTCAGAGAGCACCAGTCCATGAAAAGTACACGTTCAAGCACCTGGATAGCTTACAACTCCACAAATGGCACTTCCGGCGTGCTGTTTGTATGTGACTACACACCGTTGAGGCACATCAGATTCATAGATACAGTCAGATACTGCTGCAATAAAGTGACATCAGCCGATGAACTGGGTTTTCTACTGTAATGATACTCTGGTTAAGGCAGTGGTGGTGATTAACATCACAAAGTGGTTTGGAGTAGGATTAATAAAGACTAACGTTTTTTTTTAAATCTGGAAGCTCCTGACGTTTCAGGATGTATCCTATTCCTAAAGGGCCATTCCTGATATACCGTGCAATGGGCAATTGTTAAGATGCACGTGCAATTGTGATTTAATGGACCTTTCAGTTTATCTACTCCTAAATATGCTTCACAGAAACAGTGGCACAAAAAGGCAATTATTCTTATCAATAGGGCTATTCTAGAAAGTTATCTCTGTATCTGTTGAGAAAGAGATGGAAAGAAGATCCTAAGATGAAACTAACTAATGTGGAATGTACCAAAGCGGTAGGGATTTCCTATTGGGATTTCCAGAAATCGGAGGTTCAAACTAACAAAACATAATGTTCTCCATCAGACATACCTGCCTATTTGACTGTAACTAGGTGTACGCTATAGGTGTACCTAAAGCAAAGCAGTTTTTATGCACATATTATGGTCTTAGCCTATAGTACAGGATGTCTGGAATAAAGTTTTTGCTTATGTAGATGCTCTCAAGAAATGGATTGGCATATGTACAATGAACTGACAGAGAACAGTTAGCTCCTAAATTACTAATGCTGCGTTCTGTCAGTTAAAAAACGAAGGGATGTGCCGTATTTACAATGATATGGTGCACCCCTGCCTTTCCTCTAGCTGCGGTGCTGAATTAAGCTGCCTAGTGACAACGCATGCAGCCTTGCACCATAGTGCAAGGGTGCCGGAGTTGGGAGGAATGATTGTTTATGCGCAAGAAGGTGTGCATGCCTGAACATAAACAATCCAGAATGGCGATTTGTAATTTTTATGATAGATGTTGCAAATCGGCATTTTTTATGATGGTTTATTTGCATGAAGGCACACCTTCCTGCACATGAGCAATCATTCATGGCGATTTTCTGCTTCTATGTATGCTGAACAATGCAGCACAAATAGAAACAGCAATAATGGGGAGAAATTAGACATTTCTCCTTGTTTCGCCATGTTAAGACCAGGGTTTTTTTGGTAGTACTTTTGGCCCTGCCCAATATTCACACTACGCTTGTAAATAGGGGGCAGTGTCAACATCAGTGGGTGTTGCGGCGGAACGCACACCGCAACACCCATTGTCTGCCCCTTTCACGCTAAGTGTAGCATGAAGGAGGGCGCTATTTACAAGGCGACGTTAAGCTATCTTGAGTGGCTTAACACCACCTTATAAATAAGACAATAGACTTAATGACACCAGATGTCTTAAAAAGTGACGTTCTGGTGACGTTAAGTCCTCTACATATGCTCTGAAGTTCTGTGTTAGACCCTGAGATGTGTTATCTTGGTTTAAGGGCCAGATCTAAAAAGCTGAAGATGGTTCGTGTTTTTACTGAACTGGCCTTCTTGGTAGCTAAAAGATGCATTTCTATGCAAACGAAATCCCCTAACGCTGGAACAATATGTTAAGGAAAATCTGTTTTTTTTAAATCGGTTGATGTTGAGACTTGAGAGTGACTCTGCCCACATCCAACAGACTAAGGGGCATATTAGCAAGGGCTGGCGATATAATTATCGCCACTTTAGCATCCGTTTTTGGGGATAATTATATCGCAATATCATCAAGGACACGCTAGACGGAGAGGCTATGGCAGACCCCGCCTGCACATAGCCTCAGGTGATCACTTCTCCGCCCCGCCACGTACTTGGAAACTCCGACCGTTGACCGAGATGTGAGGTTCTCGGTTCTGCAGGCGCTTGAGAGAACGGAGAGGCGGAGAGGCAGAGATATCGGCGGTTGCTGCTGATTTCTACTTTGCCGGTCTTGGTGAACTGCTTCTTTGGCTTGTGGCTGTGGCTGGAAGATGGAAAGACGGAAAACGAGGTAAAAAGCGAAAGGAGAAAGCAGGAGAAAGCAGACCCAGCTGCTGATAGCTGATAGCTGCTGATAGCAACGTGAAGGAAAATGTTACAGTCAGTGAAAACTCGGCGATGGAGTGAAATGGAGTGAAATGCAACGGATTCGCTTTTGCTAGGATAACAGAGGGCTGCAAGGAGGAGGCGAGTGCACTGCTCGCAACCCATTTGTATTTGGCCGCTGCTTTTGTATGGCTTTACTTACTTGGCCGCTGGAATGGTTGCTGAGAGAGCTGAGTGACCCGGCAGCGCCGGGGGGCGGACTGCTCTCCTCTGAACTCCCCCTGTTTTGACCCAGTAATCTTCCCTATGAGGTTTTACCAAAGGGGAAATAAAGGCCTGGAGAGGGTTAAAGCAGGTTAAAGAGCCTGCTGCTACATGACACCAGTTGCTTTTTGGGAAAAGGGAGATCTTCTGGTGCGATGACAGGCTGAATAAAGCTGAATAAAGCTGAGTCCTATGGCGTTGAGTCGACTGGGAGCTGAACTTTCCCTGGAAAATTCTTTGAACAACGGATAGTGCTGGACGATAAGCAGATCCTCTACAGAATGATCCGAAGAATAGAGGTGAGGTGAGGGGGCTGCAGTTGAGGGGGACTAGGAGGACTAAGAGGATTCGGCCTGGTAAGAAACGGCTTTAGCTCGATTATAAAAACTCTGGATTTTTCAATATTTAAAATCTGGGTCATCTCCAGGGGTTTTCATCTGCCTCTGCTTCCGAGAGAGAAACTGTTGTATCCTTTTTTTTTTTTTGTGGAAAATTACAGTTTGAATGTGAGCCTTTATCCGGACTACATGGAGGTGAAAAGGGCCGGACTTTGTAGAGGGTTTAGAGGTGCATTCTGGGTATTGGAGTCCAGCTGAGATTGGGTCAGCTGTATGACGATAAGTTGTATAAGGAATCTCCAAGGCGTTGAGAGGAAAGCCCTCAGACATAACCTTGTCGGCTTTTTGGGTAAAAGACTCAAAAGCTCGAAGGCGCTTCTGGGTTCAAGATTCGATATCGGTGCAGACCTCTCAGTGAAAAAGAGTGAAAAAGAGTGTGCCGGGAATAGAGAAATCCAGTCAGAAAAGATAGCCCTGCTCTTGAAGACGGACTTTTAGGTCATCATAAAGTCTGTGGGCTGAGCTTTCAGAGATGGGGAAGTTATTGAATACCCGCCTGGCGAAAGCAAAGACTAATCGACTTCTTGCTAGAGAAGCAAGAGAGGCTTAATTGGGGTAGAAGGTGCCTCGCCCTCTCCACCTTCTCATTTCACAGACTCTACGGCTGAGACCTCGGAGGGAGAAATAGAGGAAGAGAGCTCAGCAGTTGATAGGCCACAACTAGCCTTGTCAGACCAGAGTGCTATTAAAAATTCAGATACTACAAATACTGTAGCCTCATCGATAAATCCGCAAGTAGAAAGCGAAGGCAGTATGCAGAAAAAATCCAGAGATAAAAGTGACAAAAGGGCGACCAAGCAATTTCCACTCTTTCAGAAAAAACTCATCAAGGATATAGACAGTCCTCAATCCCCTCAATCGCCTCATAAGCCCATGATTTCTCTAGATCCTGCTCTCGCTTTATTATCAACCGAGCTAATTAACTCTGCTCTATCTAATGTTCTAGACGGGGGTCCGAACCTTACAGCTATTACTCAGAGTCAAGATCTTAGCGGTGATCCCCAGGAGTTAAGGAAGGGATTAAGCTCGGAGCAGAGACTCGATAAGCAGCTTAGCGCTACCAAGGAAGCAGGGTCAGCTATATCAACTATGGCCCAACTACACCAGGAGGAAGGAGTTCAGGAAGGGGGGTCAAGATCTTCCCCACCTTCCCCAGGGGCCACAACTGTAATGCCATCCACTCCGGACCCTAATCGATCCTCAGATTTGACTGGAGATTTTCAGATCAATGTTAAGGACATGCTAAATTTGATTCTAGAAGAAATCCGAGATATAAAAAAAACTCAGAAAGTGGAACTTGACTCCTTGAATCAACGTCTGGAGAAAATGGAAAATATTATGGGTAACCTCCCTGTTAAGCTCCAGGAGGCAGAGGAGAGAATCTCCGTATTGGAGGACCAGCTATTTAAAATGACAAAAGAGGTTAAAGTAGGAGCCAAAAGTAAACAGGCGCTGGAATCCAAACTGGAGGAGTTGGAAAACCATTCACGTAAATCTAACCTTCGCCTAGTTGGCGTACCTGAAGGAATAGAAGGGTCGCAAACTTTAAGGTGGGTCAACACCTTTATTAAAGAAAAAGTTATTCCAGACTTCCAGGGTGACCTTACAATTATGAGAGCCCATCGCGTCCCAGCTCATCCTTTCCCTAACTCAACCCTTCCACGCACGATCCTGATCAACTTCGCAGATTGTCGAATAAAGGAAGCAGTTCTTACAAAAGCTATTCAGCAGAGACAGTTCCCTATTAATGAGACTATTAAATGTAGAATCTTTTCAGACATGTCTGCCGCTGCTGCCCGCCGCAGGAAGGAATTTGTAAAAATGTTGCAGTTATTTAAGGCAAAGGGGGCACAAGCATCAATTGCACAACAATGCAAATTGCTTGTATTAGTGAAGGGAAAGTTTTTTTTGTTTACGGATGTTGACGAGGCACAGGGTTTTCTGGAGAAGATAACGAAGGATTAGAATAGTGTTAGGTTGATATAGCAAATGTTTTATAGTCGCTCCTTTTTTGCAGAATTTATGGAAACAGGGGTAAATTCGATATTAGCTCGCCATGTTAGGAGAAAATTAAAAACTTATTTCTCCCCTCTTCTTTTTTTTTTTCCTTCCTGTTTCTCCTTTTATTCTTTACTCTTCTGGTTTAGGGCGATTAGCTTAGAGGGCTTCATGATAATTGTAAGGTTGGTTAGAAAAATTAAATTCTGGAGGGCAAAAAAAAAAAAAAAAAAGCAACACGCATCATAGTATTGAGGGGCGGGTAAGGGGTAGATTCACCGGGTGTAATAACATAACACCCAAATTGAGTAGGGGTTGGGGAAAGTGGAAGGAGCGGTGGAGGGGGGATAGTCTACTTTTCTGGGGGTGGGATAGGGCACTTAAAAATAGGAAAAATGCAACCGGTAGTTTCAATAATTGGTTGATTATTTTTGTATGCTTCATTTGCTTTTTATTTTTTCTCGGAATATTACATTGATTGGTTTTTTAGATCTTTTCCTTTTTTTTTTTTTTTAAATGGCTAATAGGCTAAAAATAATTTCGTTTAATGTTAACGGCCTGAATAATCGAAAAAAAATGCGGGCTATTGAAGCATGGCTAAAAACAGAAAATCCTGAAATTATTCTGTTACAAGAAACTCATATCTCGACTATAAACATTTTGGGATTTTTGATGTTTAAAACCTGGGCCAGCTACAGGGGTTTTTCATCTGCCTCTGCATCCCATAGAGGGACTGCTATATTTATAAAAAAAGGCTTCCAAGTAGAGTGTATTAATTCAGGCAAGGATCCATTTGGGAGGTGGTGTTGGGTGACATGCTCTTTTAGATCCAAACCATGCCCTCTGACCTTTGTAAGCTACTATGCACCTGTTGAAGATGACGCCAAAACATATGACGATCTTTTTCTCTCTCTAAATCATGTTGTTGGAGATTTGATCGTGGGCGGGGATTTTAATATTTTGATGAGTCCACATCTGGATTCCACGGTCCAAGGGAAAAAGCAGACAAAGCCTAGATCTCTTAAAACATTGATAGATCATTCGGATATGCTAAATTTACAAGATCCTTGGCGAGCAGCATATCCGACTTTAAAGAAATTTACATGTGGATCAGGACGGTTTGGATCTGCCTCACGCATTGATTTTTTTTTAATCTCTCGGAATTTAGATTTTTTTCAACAAAATTTCTTTTTCAATGGATTTTCGGACCATGCAATGCTATCTCTGGAAATTCATGTGGGCTCTGGTTTAAAAACACCTAAACGCTGGTTATTTAATAAGTTGCATCTGAATGACGCTGAGTGGGTAAAGTTTATGGACACTGAGATTAGACAATTTTTAATTCAGAACATTCATTCTGCAGAACCCAATATAGTTTGGGACACACTTAAAGCCTTCATTCGGGGGTTAGTAGTAAGTAAAGAGGCAGTCGCCGCCAAAAATGCCAAGGTGAAGAAATTAAAAATTGAAGATAAGATCCATATTTGTAATGCGGCCTTTTTAAAGAATCCCTCTTCCACCACCAAAGTTCAGCTTGAACAAGCCAAACGTGAGCTTTGCACTGTATATAGCACTCAAAGCGAGATCTTTTTCCAACAGTCTCAGCAGAAAATCTATGAGGAAAGCAACTTTACTGGTAGGCTCTTGGCGTGGCAGGCCAAGGAACAAGCAGCCACGAATCAAATCAAAGCTTTGAATTCCCCATGTCTAGCAGGCTTTACGGAGGATCCAGGTGAGATTAATCGTATTATGCTTGCTCATTATCAGACCATCTATGGCCAACTTCAGTCAGTCGATGATCTGTTGTTGAAAAAGTTCCTGCTTGAAAATCCACCACCCATGTTGATGGAAACAGATAAAAATCTTATGGCCCACTTGTTTTCATTAATAGAGTTGGAAGAGGTGATAAAGAGCTTACCTAATGCTAAAGCATGTGGCCCAGATGGCTTACCCGCCGAATTTTATAAAACTTTTTTTAAGGCGTTTGGTGAATTCTTCCTCTTCTTGATAAATTCTATGCTAGATGGGGGGGGGGTATTCCAGAATCTTTTAAACAGGGAAATATTGTTAGCTTTCCGAAGAAGGGCAAAAATAAAAGGGATCCCAACTCTTATCGCCTAATTACATTGTTGAACTCGGACTATAAGATTGTTACAAAACTTTTATCTCTCCGGTTCAATAAATATGCGGCAAAATTGATACATGTCGACCAAAATGGATTTTTACCGGGCAGACAGTTAGCTACCAACACCCATTTTCTTGCAGAAGCCTTGGATTATTTTGAAATTCAGAACATCCCCGCGTTAGTTTTATTGCTCGATGCGGAAAAAGCTTTTGATTTGGTTGTTTGGAAGACGTTGTTTTGTATTTTGAATTCTTTTAATATTCCAACGTCTTTTATACTCTTAATTCAGAATTTGTATAAGAATGCAGTGGCAAATGTAATTATTAATTCGACCGTGGCAGGGTCCATTAATTTTAAGCGTGGCACAAGGCAAGGATGCCCTTTATCACCAGTTCTATTCGCCTTTTTCATCGAACCCTTGGCAATCGCAATACGAAACTCCCCAGATATCCTTCCTCCAATTCCGACTATGCCGTCGTTAAAACTTTATGCAGACGATATTATGTTGTTAATTAAGCCTACTATAGAAGTACAAATCAAAGTCTTCCAACTATTCGAGGACTTTGAAGCATTAGGAGGGTATCGAATAAATAGAGCCAAAACGGAAGTTATACAATGTGGGAGAGCTGCTTTTGATTTACATCTTGACATCCAAGGCTCAGTAAATCTTAATCCAAAACGATATCTGGGGATTTTCTATTCAGCGTCGTTTGAAGATTTATTTAAACTTAATTATACGCCACTTTTAAGAAAAGTTCAAGGGTTATTGATTTGTTGGAATATGCTTCCTTTATCCATCTTAGGTCGTGTGGCTCTTATCAAAATGTCTATTTTACCATTGTTTAATTTTCTGTTTTCTTCAATACCATGCACTTTATCAAGCTCGTTTTTCTCTCAGGTTGAGTCCATGTTTACAACTTTTGTATGGGCAAAAAAAAAACCCTCGTTTAGCACTTGGCACTTTATATGAAGATTTAGATCAGGGAGGGCTCGCACTTCCGAATCTGAAATATTACTATGATGCTTATTTTGCACAGTATTTATCTAGGTTCAAGCCTTTACCACATGCACATTTTTATTGCAATTTCTTTTTTAATCTAATTTGTACTGAAACTCAGATTAACTCTCCCATGTTATTGTTTAGGTACCCAAAGTTGGTACGATATAAATGCCTCCAATGTATTTTTAAAAGACGTCAGGCCTTCTTTAAAAAATATTCTATCCCCACAATTAATTCAGACACCTTAATAGAAGAAATCCTTCCCTTAAAAGGAATTAAACAATCCACCCACCTGACAGCAAAATGGGCGGAAGTCGGGTACCGTAAAATATCAGACTTCTTAAGGGGCGGTAACTGGATGACGGTAGCAGAAATATCTCCAGGGATCGCTAAGGATTTTATTTTGGTTAACTCTTATGGCTGTCTATATAAATATCTAGTAGAAGTAAACCCCACCTCTTTTATGATCCAAAATCAACTTGTAGAGGATTTGTTAGTTAAAGCAGTCAATAAGAATCCAGGTGCTTGGAAAACTTTCCTGGCTTCTTTCAAACAATTGGATCTTGAGTCAAAAGCAATTAAGAAATGGGCTGATCATGAAAATTGTGTAGTATCTCCTCAGATTTGGTCTACAATTAATAAGTTAAATTTCTGCACTCTCAGAGGGGCTAATTGGCGTAGGATGCTGTTTTTTAGTAAATGGTTATTATATCGAACCCCCGCTGTTTTAGCTAGGATGTTCACTAACCAGTCCTCTCAATGTTTTCGCTGCATGAATTATGCACACGCTAATTGGTCACATATTATGTTGAGTTGCCCAAATATCAAAATTTATTGGACTGAGATATTTTTTTCATTAGAACAAGAGTGCAATATAAAGCTTGAGGTTAACAGTAGGCTAATATTACTTGGTTATGAACCAGATCCTCTCTTCTCGGAATCCATGATTAGATTGCTCTACATAGCAATTGCGATCGCAAGGTCGCTTCTGCTGCAAAATTGGCGTTCGGATTCCATACCCTCAGCTATAAAATGGGTTCAGAAGATGAGGAGGGTCAAGAAGAGCGAATATACCTATGCCGCACGCATTGGAGGCCTTAAGAAGTTTGAGAAAATATGGGGTAATAAGTTTGATTTTTGATTATTAGCCTTGGGAGATATTTGAAATTGCTATTAAGACGTGATTGAGTCAGGGGTTCCTGTGTCCGGCTGGACACCTCCTGAAGCGCTATCCTGCTGCCCACGCCAGCGCCGCCTACCTCGTGTGCTGAAATCCCCCGCCGCCGCCATCTCCATCAGCGGCCGCAGTGAGGGGACAGGGGCGGACTACACTTCCCGGCATCCTGTGTACCACCGGACCCGCTGACGCTGTGTTCGCGCCACTCGGCGTTTAAAAGAGCGCCGTTGCCTCGACGGAGCGGGTTCCTGTGTCCGGCTGGACACCTCCTGAAGCGCTATCCTGCTGCCCACGCCAGCGCCGCCTACCTCGTGTGCTGAAATCCCCCGCCGCCGCCATCTCCATCAGCGGCCGCAGTGAGGGGACAGGGGCGGACTACACTTCCCGGCATCCTGTGTACCACCGGACCCGCTGACGCTGTGTTCGCGTCACTCGGCGTTTAAAAGAGCGCCGTTGCCTCGACGGAGCGGGTTCCTGTGTCCGGCTGGACACCTCCTGAAGCGCTATCCTGCTGCCCACGCCAGCGCCGCCTACCTCGTGTGCTGAAATCCCCCGCCGCCGCTATCTCCATCAGCGGCCGCAGTGAGGGGACAGGGGCGGACTACACTTCCCGGCATCCTGTGTACCACCGGACCCGCTGACGCTGTGTTCGCGTCACTCGGCGTTTAAAAGAGCGCCGTTGCCTCGACGGAGCGGGTTCCTGTGTCCGGCTGGACACCTCCTGAAGCGCTATCCTGCTGCCCACGCCAGCGCCGCCTACCTCGTGTGCTGAAATCCCCCGCCGCCGCCATCTCCATCAGCGGCCGCAGTGAGGGGACAGGGGCGGACTACACTTCCCGGCATCCTGTGTACCACCGGACCCGCTGACGCTGTGTTCGCGCCACTCGGCGTTTAAAAGAGCGCCGTTGCCTCCGCGTCGCGGGACGCGCGCGGGCGGCGCCGGGCTGAGCCCGGGCAGAGGGCGGGCCGTCTGTGGCCGTCCGGGGCCGGAGGAGGCCGGGCCGGGCTATCCCTCTGACCAGGTCCTCCTGGGGTCCCGCACGTGAGTAATGCACTGAGTGATCTTAGTGTATATAAGAACAAATATTAATCCACTTTCCTGCACCTGTCTCAGCGGACTTACTATTATTTCCGGGACCCTTTGCTCGTATTAGAAATGTGGAAGCTCTGCATGCCAGCATTTTGATTTAGATTGTGTGACAAAGTGACAGTGGGGGTTCACAGTTCAGACTAGGATAGTGGCATAAGCAGTAACTTGCAAATAGGGGAAGCATGGCAGGCAAAACACTGACACGCTCGGTGAGAGCGAAGCGTAACACTGCCGAGGCCCCATTGACACACAAAGAGGATGTTAGCTCTGCATTTCCTGTTATCATGCAACCCACTGCCATTGACCGCATGTTAAAAAGAGCGTTAGGGGTGGTATCGAGTGAAATTGAGCGTACCGAGCGGCGCTTGTCTTTAACACCTGACCTTGACCCCATCTTAACTACACAAGACCAAGAGCAGGAAGTCATGTTAATCTCACCCCCTAACTCCCCCGGATCTAGCGAGAAGGACATTTCATGTGCCCAAGTGATCCCCAATAGCAATAAGGTGGAACGAGGCCCCATTAAACGTGGCACTATAAACAAAAAGAAGACAAGCGCACTAAGAAAGCGCAAGAATACAAGTCGCATTCCCATGCTTAATAACTCACCTAGAAAGAATGTAACCGGGGCTGACCGGGCCACACAAACGCCTTCTCAGGGAGAGCCCCCAACCTGGATCAATAAGATTATGTCGGACCTACAGGCCCAGTTAGAAACATTGGTAATTAACCAGTTGAAGCAGGTGACTAGTAGGCTGGACAAAATCCTAAGCGAACTAAAGAACAGAGTGATTAAAGATAGCAGATTAGGTCCTCAAAGTAATCCCACTAGCACCTTAGAGCCTAACCCAGTAACTCAAATACCGAATAATTGTCGGGATAGTAGGAATGTACTGGTAACAACTGCACAAATTCACAATACACCTGTTCCCCATGAAAACGCACCCAGTACAGTCATCCGCGGGGTGAGTGAACTGTGCTCTAATAATAGAGCAGGTAAACAGAAGCCGGATACTCATTGTCAACCCTCTGAGGGTCCCATAAGTGACATAAGAGCCCATGAAGATAGGCCCACGTCAATAGACAAGAGGCTCCCCACCATAAATCTCCCCCCGGAGGCGTGCCCGTTGGTTGTTGTCTTTGTTGGGGTTCCTGAACTAAATGAGGCACAGAAAGAATCCCACCAGGAGCTAAAAAATAAACTCACCTTTTGGCTTAATCAAAACAGACCAATATCCAATAACCAGGATGGGGAAATCCTCCTGGTCAGACGAGTGAATTGGATAGGGAATAGGCCAAAAAACATTGAGGGAAACTGTATTATCGCCAATTTCAGGGATAGGAGGGTGGTCGAGCACATCTTGAGCTACGGTCCATCTGGACGTATGACAGCCATAAGGCCACTTCCTCTGAATTACTTTTATGCAAATCACCAGGTACTAAACAAGGAACAATACAAGGTAGGGAGAGGTGCGACGGGCTGGAACTCTGGTTTAAATGAAGGCTTAATTCCCCCGCGACAAACGATAGGTTCCTGGGAAGGAAGGCACTCACGCTGGGCAAACAGGTTTGCCCCACTAAGGTCACTAGAGGAGATTGACTGACTACCTAACCACCATTTATGCCCAGAACAGGTTGATAGAGTACAGAACACACCTGATCAGGTACTCCTGATAGAAGGAAATTCTCCCCGACATGGCCGGACTAATCAAACGGGGCAGACATCACCAGGCGGAGGCGGGTGTAGTATCTTATCACACACTGAAAGGGTCCCAGACCCTCCGGTGGGGGGCCGTGTACACATACCTACTGGGACAGGTACCGCAGACATGGTATTAAGACACCAGGAAAATGACAGGCACACACATCCCCATAGAAAGAGTGGGGGTGGGGGTAGTTCCACTCTAGAAAGGGAAGAGGCAGGGCCCGCCATTGCAGAGAAAGAGGGCCTGAAAATTATTTCATGGAACATAGCAGGGATTGCAGGGAAATTCCATAACAAGGAATGGCGACTGTATATGGCCCAGTTCCAGATCATCTGTCTACAAGAGACCTGGGCTCTGGATAACACCTATCTTCATATGGAGGGTTATAAATGTTTTTTTACGCCGGCCCAAAACACTGCTTCAGGGAGGGCCAAGGGTGGTCTGATCATATATATCGATCTAAATATAAAAGGCAAATGGTCCAAGGTGGACTGGTTCGCTTGGAACATTCAGGCCCTGAGATTTAGTAATAAAAGGTGGGGCTTGTTCTGTTTAACGTGTATAACGCCACCCTCTCGGAAAACGATTTCATCACCATGAGGGAACTGGACGCTAGACTGAAACTTGAACTTGCCCCCATCCACGGGGTCGTGGCACCCCGGTTACTTGTTATGGGGGACCTGAATTGTCATTTATGCCCTGGGATGTTCCCGATCAACAGCAACTGGTCTAAATGCCCCGTAGAAAAAGGTCCCCACTTCAGTCATTCCTTAAGGGGTACTGAATGGGGTAAGCTGATTCACTCCTATGACCTGGAGCACACAGTGGATAGTATGCCCCTGGGCCCGGATGGAAGACTTCCCCCCACTTTCAAAGGGAGAGGGTGCTCGTCTTATATAGACTACTTGTTAGTCTCAAGGGGTCTAAAAAATCAAATTATAAAAGTAGAAATAGAGTGGTGCCCGTTTAGTGACCATAACCCTCTTGTTATGGAGCTCTTGCATCCGGGTAAGCAAAAGACCAAGTCCAGGGTTGGTATTGCAGAAACTGTAACGGCCCAGGGAAGAAGATTAAAGTGGGCAAAAATAGATGGGGCTAGATTTTACAAATCCCTGATGGAGGAAGGTAAGCCTCTTATTGATGAGTCCCTAGATCCCTTGGTGACAGAGGCTCGCCTTATAAAAGTGTTTGGACAAATAACGAATCTGGTCAATAAGTTATTGACGGTTAAGGCTCCCACGAAAACTCATTCTAATGACCCAAAATGGTTTGATAGGGGTTGCACACTTGCACTAAAAACTTTAAAAAAGGCCCTCAGTTGCACACCGAGGAATCAAGCTGAAGTCAAAACTTGCAGATCCACATACAGGAAGGAGTTAAAAAGACGGAAAGTCACTCTACAGGGGGAAGCATGGGCGGCCCTGAGGGAGGCCTCCGAAAATAGGAACATCACTGAATTTTGGAGATTAGTAAACTCCCCTTGTTTTTTAGATAATAATGCCCCGGAGGTCGCATCGAATATCCTTCCAGAACAGTGGACAGCTCACTTCGTGGGTCTGTATAACCACGGGGAGGTGGGTCCCCCAAAAGTGAGGGAGATACACCCAGCGTGCAACCAGGTAGTATTTTCCCTGCAAGAGATCAGAATGGGTATCGAGGGACTCACCAAAAACAAAGCCCCAGGACCAGACGGGATCCCCCCAGACCTGTTTCTGAGCCAAGTGGACCTCTGGGCGCCCATTGTTACCCGAGTAATAAATGCAACTATAATGGCCGGTTTACCACGGTCTTGGTCTACGGCCATTATAGTACCAATTTTTTAAAAGGGCAGCAAAGATGACCCCCAATGCTACCGGCCCATTTCCCTGATAGATGTTACTGACAAAATCTTGGGAGGAGCGATACTGAACCGATTGACCGAGTGGGCAGAGGATAAAAATATTATCTCAGACGCCCAGTATGGCTTTCGGACCGGCAGATCTACCAGCGACCAATGCCTGAACCTATACATGCTGATAGCAAAATACACTAAAGCCAGCAACGAAACTATGTATTTGGGGTTCATGGACTTGGCCGCCGCGTTCGACCACGTCAATAGGAATAAGTTATGGGGAATGATGACCCAACTCGGCATCGACCCTGGGTTAATCCACATATTGAGGGAATTGCACAGAGAAACCTCTGCACGGGTTCGCTATAACAAAGATGGGGGGTTGACAGAATCTTTTAACTGCACAAGTGGGGTGAGGCAGGGATGTATTTTAGCTCCTTTTTTGTTTTCTTTGTATATTAACAGCCTGGAACAATCCCTTATTAACCTAAACGCAGATTGTCCAAGGATAGGTTCACGTTACATCCCAGTGTTATTATACGCAGATGATGCGGTGCTTCTGGCACGAACCCAGAAAAGCTTGCAGATCCTCATAGACGGGTTCGTCAAATTCATGGAGGCAATAGACTTGTCTGTCAATTTAAAGAAATCATATGTAATGACAGCAGGCAACAAGCCGAGGTCTGACTTTACCTACAGAATCGGTTCCCATATTCTGGAAAGGGTGCCAACATTTTCTTACTTAGGGGTGCTTTTTGATGAGTCCTTAAAATTCACGCCCCTCGTACAAGAAAGATCTGGGAAATTGGTGGCATCCTTTGGTGCAATTTCTGGTTATGGGAGAAAAGTCGGTCGCTGGGCCCCAGAACAAACCATGAACTTGTATGACTCTATGTGCCGCCCAAAAACCACGTACGGCTCAGAAGTATGGGGATTTGCAAACATGGATGGCCTGCAAATCGAAGAAAATAAGATATTTCGGTCAATACTGAAAGTCCCCAATAGCACATCAGCGTTCATTGTCCACAAAGAACTTGGAAGACCCTATCTAGAGGACTTGATTAATCTCCGACCAATTCTAGCCTGGATTAGAATTTGGTCAAACCCTGATGCGGCACTAAGTAGGTTGATCATACAAGACTGCTTGGGTAGAGACAAACACCTGAAAATCCCATGGTTTCATTATGTAAAGACCACTCTAGAAAGCTTGGGCCACCATGAATTGTACTCAAACCCCTTTCTGATCAATACTCAGGACAAGTTTAAATTAAAGAGAATTTTTTTGGATTCAAAAGCATCAGCCAGGAGTACTCTAGCAGGAAGCAAACCCACCGTGAGCACATATAGAAGGCTTGAAACCTCCGCTGGGATGGAACCGTACCTTTGTGTTCTTTTTAATGCTCAAGAGAGGTTTTTAATGACTCGTTTTAGGCTCAATCTTTTACCGTATTTATTAGCTGAGCCAGCAGGTTTTAGCAAATCAATTGAGCAGAAGGGTGCCTGCGGCTGCGACAATAAGTCTCCGCAGGACACCCTTCACTTTGTACTTTTATGTCCCCTTTATACCATCCCTAGACGTAGATTTTTAAAAGACATCCTGAAAAAAGCAAGATATACCCGAGCCACGGAGGCACTGACCTTTTTACAAAGGGCGAGTGATCCTCTAACATTATGTGCAGTGATTAGTTTTTTAAAATTCGCATTCAGACTTAGGGTTTCTAGAGGGCAGTATTAATCATGCAATCTTTAGTCTTGCAAAAGTGTTACACCCAGGGAGTGATCCATGTGGATTGTTTAAGAAGTTTAAGAACAATGAAGTACTTGTTTGTATATAGAATCATTCAATGTTCTGCACACTGATTTAATATTGTCTTAATTGTATATATCTGTATTCTTTTATGATGATTTTTAACCATCGAATAAAGAACAATTGAATTGAAATTGAATTGAGTCAGGGGAGGCTTGAGCTTTTTTATGAATTTTACTAAAGTTGCCTTTAAGATAATTCTTTGTCTTAGATTGTTAAACAGGCTGAAAATTTGTAATATTCTGCGATCTATTAATCAATTATTTGTGTTGTAATATAATATCATGTTTTTAATCTGGTTGCAATAAAAAAAAAAAAAAGGACACGCTAGCGCGTGTTTCCTTGATGTAGAGCCCGTTTTTTCACAGCCTCGCCTCGCATCGCTAATGAGATGCAAAAGAGGCATGGTTGTGAAAACAACACATGTTAATATCGTGAAGGCAGCTTCGCGATATTAACAAGGAGGTGCAGCGATAAAAAAAATCGCGCTACCTCAGGCTTAACTCAGGAATTTAACACCTGTTAAATTCCTGACTAAGGCATACTTTTAATGGGATATGGATTATGCTGATAGGACCACAGGGTCCTATCAGCAATGTTATCGCTGTTTTCAATGGAACATCGCTGGAAAACCAGCGATGTTCCATTGAAAACACCGCTATCGCTGAAATATTATTGCCATAGCGCTATGCGTTGTAAATATAGCGTGATCATGGCGATAATATTCAGCGATAGCTGGCGATAATTTTTCTATCGCTATGAATGGCCAGCGATAATTATCGCTGGCTGTTGATAATATCCCCCACGGAGAGTCAAGGTCTACATGCTGAAAATAGGAACGCTATTCTGCTTGCTTTATATTTAAAGGATGATGATAGACCCCCTGAACAGACTTAATTTAGAACACATTAACACAAAAACCGAAAGATTCGAAGCGAGTTAGTTCGCTTCATTTGCTCACTATGTATAACATATGTTAATGTATTCATATACTGTCATAAATCTGTCACAATAATTATGACTCTAGGGGGAGCCACTACCCATGACTGTAAGACCTAAATGGAAGAAAAGAGGTAGTGTGTAAAAATGCTCTACAGAATGTTGCATGCTATATGTACCTGCAAAGTTCTATCGTCACAAATGTAATGACTGTTGAACAGAGGTACTCGATATCACTTGATGACGCGTGCAACTTAAATGTTCATGCTTCAGTTTCTTCAGAAGTCGCCTCTCCACTGCCTTATGCAACAGATTTTATATAGGATTTTGCAACATTTTTCTACATTAAAAATCAATGAACAGATTTTAAAAAATCATGGCTCACATCCCTCAACCATGGTAATAAACAGCATATTACTTTCTCCACCTCTGCATATATGTAAGGTTTAAGCCATTGATTTTTAAAAATAGTTTTTTAATGTTATAAAATAAATGTAATTAACCTAAACTAGAAGGAAAAAGGTTATATTCATGCCTTGAAGCAAAATCACATTGAAGAGGCCTCATGACTACTAGCGGAATTGTATCTTTATATGAAGTGTTAGTGACATGCAATCCGTGAAAGAGGAAACAGGCTTTATTTTGTCAATTTCTCTGTTCAATGGTGTTAACATGGTGGAATACTGCCTTTTCACTGTAGTAATAAATCTGTGGATGTGGCTTTAGCAGTACAGTTGCTATAAATAACGTGGTATGGGTTAAATTTAGTTTCACTGAAAGCTTAAACATGGAGTGACCTTCATAGTCTGTCGCCTGTTTTTCTAACTTCTGAATCCAAAGCATGCTTAGGATAGAGCATTAGCAAATCCTATTATTCCAAAATCATTTTCAGTGCTGCAGTCTGAAATTTTAATTACCATTTTAGTTGTTGGAGATCATTTAGTGCGGTACATCTTGATCAGAATGCAAAACCTAATTAAATTGACAACTTACCGGGCTCCCTATTAATGAAAATAGCTCTTATATTAAAATCAAGCCTATTTTCAATACGCAGGCTTACATTGTATTCCATTGAGACGCTTCTGAAATAAGTACCTTTAATTTGTTTTCGGGTGGAAAAAAACATTCCTTTCTGCAGAAAATGAATATATATCTATTACAAAAGTTCATCAACTAGACTACAGAAAAACTAATTATTATATTTGAAAGTCCCTTTCCATGGTCTATGTTCATAGTAAAACAGAAGAGGTTCACCTACATAAAGTTTATAGTTATTCATTCGTTATTTGATTTTTAGGTGGAATGCATTAAATGCCAATCGATCCAAGGGGGCAGCAGAGCGCATTAATAGTACCAAGGTTATATTCTAGCGAGGAAACAGAGACGCAAGCAGATGTTTACAAACTGAAAGCAGAACAGATTGCAAGTGAGTGGCACTTACATTTTCTTCAGGTACACTGAGGTAAAGGTTTATTCATCAAATTCTTCAGGGGTACAGGAGGATGAGATAGTTGACATGGAAAAATTGAATTAGAGAATGTCATCAGGTCAATCCAAACTGTTATTCTAGTAATTAAATAAACAGGGGGTAATATGTATTCCTCAATACCACCAGAACATTTGCTCCATCGGTGCTATCTTAGCATACACAAAGATGTATTGGCTTTGCTAATGCCCATCTGATCCTTTCCATGACCAGAAAGAAGGAAATGGCCTCACGGAAGCCTGTGGGAGATCGAAATAATCTATTCAAAGTGGAACTCTGGATATGCTGATAAATATTCATCGCCCTGATCATGAGGGGGACAGGAGAATGTTTTTGCTGTAGTGATGGTACCACCACTTGGGTCAAATTTCAGGTTTCCGGATACGTTGTAAAAAGGTCCTGAATCTTCTGGTCAAACTGCTACCGATAAAGTGATCAGGCACAAAACACCTGCTTGTTAATTTTTTACTAAATAATCTATGTATTCGCTGAACTCAAATGTTTGTTAATAACAGAGCCTTTGGCCTTCCAAAGTGTTAATATGCTTCACTGCTCTTTATGCAATATTTATAGGCAAAATGTTTTTAAGTAGTGAAAGTAGTGAGAATTGAACCGAATGAACTAGATGAGAGATGAAACCCCACATTTCTAACTCATGAAGCTCCAATGTGGCTTGGGGGACAACTTTTAACAGTTACGAAGCATTGTTAATAAGATTCTTCTCAGATGCTTGGTTTCATTCTATGGCCTCTAATAAATTTAAACAAATCAATCATTATATTGCATAAGTCTCCTTGCTCCACTGGACTAAAATTCAGTCCTTTCTTTAATAAAGATGTCATATCATTTGTGAGGGTTTTTGATGATAAATTTACAACCCACACCTCTTTGTCCTGTGTTCCTATTGCCTCTTCCTGTCCCCTAATCTCAGGTTCATTCTGTGATCCTCTCTTACCTGCTGTATTTCCTCTACGGGTTTTCTTGTATTTTCTCCCTGCCTGGGAAGTGCTTTGTTGCCTTTCTTGATCATACGTATTTCCTGTAAAAAAGAATTTCCAGCCATGTTATCCACTGAGACACTAGCAGCATTCTCTAACTCACTATCGCTGGTTATATCGCCAATCCACCAGGGTTATTACTTAGACGTGCGGAAGAGATAACTACACAGTAGCCGGGACGGAAGTAGAACCGCCAAGAAGATGAGCGATCTACTCACCTGACCGTTTTCTCTTTCTCTTTAATAAAATAACTCCCAAGGTCTACTGTATTGACACAAGAATTATCGTTTTATATTTCCTTTTGATAGAACGTACAAGATTCGTTTATTTTGTGGACAGGTAGAACATGGTCTCTTGGCTAAATTTACGTCACCCATGATATGCTATGGGATAAATATAAACATGGATGGTCACCTAGATTGAGGCATAAGGGTGTCATAATACTAATGGATGTGCACCTTTTGGTTTTCCCACACTGATGGATGAGATGTTAAATAACAATCTGATATGTGAATATTAATGTAATTTAGATATTCAAATTATATGCGCGTAATAGAATACAAAAGTGCATGTAACCTCTATCCCATCACCGCAATTACACTAAGAGGTGATAGACATCAATAAGTAATGTATGATACCAATTCAGCGGGTAATAGGGCGGTTTGTTTCATGAGTGGGAAGTCAGAATATGTTCACTATTGGTTGATTAGTGTACACATTGTACCTCAAGCATTTGAGAGTATTATGGGAGTGACTGATTCCTTGTATTTGATTGTTCCTTTATAGCCCTGAAGAAGTCAAGTGGGATCATTCCCCACTACGAAACACGCGTTGGCTGGGCAAAATCTAAAAATTAAAGGAACAATATAAAACCACGATTGTATTCATTTGAAAAGCTCAAGATATTTTGATTGTGAACATTATGTACTGATCTATTCCTATGCAGACAGCCCCGAATGGGTCAAGTTTATGCAAATTAGAAGGGTGTTGCCCATTCCCCTTCAGTCCAGGGCCCCAAAAATCCTAGAACCGGCCCTGGATGCCAGGACACATTCTTCACTAAATTAGGGCCTCAAATGCTGGTTTTGCATTTCATGTAATTTTCTAAATTTTCACATCATTATTCAAGTGCAAATTATGCAAATTTTACACCCATATTAACCCTTTGGTGGAGATGTATGTATTTCCAAAGTACTTATTCATGTACAATAAATTGCAACTGACAAATCTATGGCTCAGGATCTCCACTTCTGCTTTTCCTATTTTTTTTGTATGTAAAACCCCTCCAAGGTGGTAGAGCTCTCTGTACATGTGAGTATAGGACTTAGTAGTAAATGAGGAAATCACCAAGGGGTGTGGTAGGAAAATGGGGAATACTTATAAAATGTGTGGGGTTATGAGACATTTAAAAAAGTGTATAGATGGGAACATGCTAATTAAAAACACACAACCACATAAAAGTAAGACAATTGCTGTTTAGGAAAATACACTTCAAATTCTACCACATTCCACATAGTGACAACAGTGGTATACATTTGTTCCAGTCCATCGTTGAAGTAAATGAAGCACCACACATGGCCAACTACAGGTAGTGCAATAACACACTCCAATGAGAAAAAAATGTTTACGTTAAAAACATATGTATAATAAAAGATACATTGTTCTATTTTTATTTAACAAAACAAATAGATTTAAAATAAATTAAATTACATTTCTAATTAATTTGACAAGTCAAAAAAATATTAAAATGAATGAAGCATTCATTATAACCACATCTGTAACAAATTAAATAAAAAGAAAAATGTTAGTGAGGGAGGAAGAATTTAATTTTACAATAATGTTTAAAAATAAGATATCAAAAATAAATTAATACATTTAAGCAAAATTTGGAATTTAATACAATGTTAATTTTAGGAGGTAGATTTTTGTATATTTTCTTGAACTATTTCTAGGTAAGTAGTATTTGTTAAAATCCCATTGCAAATTGTAATTTTACATGAAATAATTGTATACATTTTTATCTGAAAGTAGTTTATTACATGTTCCCTACATCTTGCTAAATTGAGATCTGCACCTTGGTGGCAGACAGCCCCACAAATGAGGGAAAAGCTATTACTTTTTAAATTTTCATTTGTAAATTATGTCACAGGAGTCTCCACCACTCATCTGATGTGGTAGAGACATTTAATGCTGCATCTAGGTATAAAACTGAACTCGGAAATGGTGAATAGCAAAAAAAATGAAGATTTACACCTAGATGTAGGAGTAGATCGACACATGAATGAATCTACACATGCACACTTACTTTCGTGAATTTGACCCAATGTTTTTATATATCCAGCTATACGTGTTTGCTTGGAATATGAAAAGAACTCAATAAAGAGGCCATAAATCAATATGATCAGCCAATTATGAGTTAAAACACTACCCTAAAAAGGGAAGGAGAAATGTCTTCAGTTAGAAGCCAAAAGGCCACACAAAGCCCTGTCCTTAAAGCCATGTCCTTGTGATAATTTGTCTGAACAGGACACTTTACATTTTATCATTTTTTGCAACTTTTAGGACCCTCTGCATAAAATGTTCATACTTTCACTGCTCATAACTGCCCAATGTGGCCAAGTAAGGCCTGCATTAGTATATTTGCAAATGCTTTTCTCCCCGATGGTTTGCTTTGGAGTCGCAAGTTTTTTGACAGGGGCCTTAAGACTTAGGAAGAGGTTGCCTATACAGTAGCTAGACTGTATCTGTCTAAATGCGCCCAGGGAATTATATGTGCCATCCTGTGCCTCTCATGCTATGTAATCATGCAGCCCGTCTATCAAGCTAATGTCTCACCACTTTTTCACTTTATCTGTTGTACCTTACCTTCACCATGACACTCATCGTCTGTTTTCAGTAATGAGTTTTTATCTTTACTTGTTTGTACATTTAGTTCTATTTATAGTCACATGTGCAATTTGGACTTTTTAATGTAAATATGGAACCTCTCTAAGCTAGTGTATTCTTTGTAAATGTTTTAATTGTCTGCTTTTATGGCTTTTAGTGGCTGAATAAAGTACTTTTAAACCTGAACTTTAGTTAGAGAGCATGTATAACAGGTTCTTTGTGCTCCAGAAAAATGAAACATTTGTCTGCTGGTGGTACCAAGATTTTGATGCCAAAATATCTACTACAAAAATATCAAATTTCTATGCTTAAATTTAAATAACTAAAATAACGTTTACCAAAATATCCATTGTAAAGAATATAGAAAGTATAGCAATCGCAATACCATCTATCATTATAGGATCATATATTCAAAATAACATGAACATTTACAAAGATTTTAGGACAAAATTATGGTGTTGCAAAACATAATTAAATTTTTTGTTAAACATAATATATTTTGAATTAAAAAATCATTAATGTCATAATAAATATTAAGTTCTTAAACATGAACACATCACTTCGCATACCTGCGTCTTCACCTCGATTGTTGCATAACTGTTCCATAAAACCTGAGTGGACCTGAAGAGGGGGGGCGTGGAGTTGTTGGGCCATCCTCCCTGTTATTTGCTGCTGCTGGGCTTTAAAGCTCTCTCTGACTCCTGCAGTGCGGGGTGCCTCTTTTGCAACATTAGAAAACATTGCATTGTTGCAGAACTTGGGACTACTTGCCCCATAAAGCCGTAGTGTACCCGGAGAGATGGAGTGGAGGTGGTGGACCTCTCCTCTGTGTTGTTCTCTGCTGTAGCAGTTAAAAGTGCTCTCTAACTCCTGCAGCATGGTACACCTCTTCACATCAGATTATTGCAAAACTGGGGACTACCTTTCCCATAACACTTCAGTGCACCTGGAGAGAGAGGGTGGATGTGGTGGGCCCCTCCTCCCTGTTGTTCTTTCTATTTTACGTAAAAGCGCTCTCTGGTTTCCACTAAGCATGATGCATCTTCACATTCCACTGTTGCAGTGCTGGAGAATGCCTCTCTCATAAAACCAGAGAACACCTGCAGAGAGGGGGTAGTGGTAGTGGGCTTCTACTCCTGCTGTTTGCTGCTGCTGCTGAACTCTGGGGCATGAGATAAGGTGCATGTGAGGGGGTTAAGGGGCAGTGGAAAGGGAAAGGATTGCAGATTGGTTTGGGTACCAAGGGCCTCATGTAGGTAAATAAATTTTACCGGTTCTTAAATACCGAGCCGTACCGAATCGGTAAATTAGAATCGGTAAGTTATATGTAGGTAAAAAATCGGTAACAGTTACCGATTCGGTAACATTCGGTAAATACGAATCGGAATTCACCGATTCGGTAAATACCGAGGTGATAATTACCGAATCGGAAAATACCGAGGTGGTATCTACCGAATCGGAAAATACCGAGGTGGTATCTACCGAATCGGAAAACACCGAATCGGTATGTACGGATTCGGTAAATAACATCACATGACTTGACGAAACAGCTAATCCTGTGCAACGACAGCCCACCCAACCAGGAACTGCCCACACCCAGGCAGGTGTACACAATTAGCCGAAGTGGCCACACCCAGGCAGGTGTACATAATTAGCCGACCCTGGAGAGGCTTGGAGTGCAGAGGAGAGGCAGGGAGCAGTTGCATGTGCGAGCGGGAAACGAACAGCATGTCCAGCCAGAGAACACAGAAAGACGGAGGGGAAAGGAGGAGGAAGCTCAAATTCAGCCCCAAGGAACTCCAGGTGCTGGTGGAGGAGGTGGTGAAGCAGCACCAGAAGCTGTTTGGGAGGCAATCCCTGCAAGTGCCTGAGGCCGAAAAGCGCAACATATGGCTGGCCATCCAGGCGCAGGTCAATGCTGTGGGAGTGACCCACAGGGACATTGAGGTCCTCAAAAAGCGCTGGTATGACCTGAGGATTGTGACCAAGAGGAAGATGGGCGACATCCAGAAGGAGGCCAGCCAGACCGGAGGTGGAACCAACAGGGCACCTGCCCTCACCGAACTGGAGGAGCTGGTGGCGGCCACAATCGAGCAAGAGAGCGTCGTGGGTCTTGGGGACGCCGACAGCTCTGCCAGAGCCGCAACACAGCAAGGTAAGACGAAAGCACAGCAATGTAGCCTCCCCTACCCCTATCCCACATCCCCCATTGTGAAACGAGAATCACACTGCAGTCCACACGTGTCAGTGCAGACAGGCAATGCATTCCGGGAGATGTAGTCAGGGCAACACTAACCATGACGTAAATGTCACAGGGCAACAAGGCATGTCACGCACTCGAGGCACAAGGAGACAGAGGACAGATTGGAATGTGAAATGATTTATTGTGACGCTTGCAATGCAGCCCTTCGGGGACACTGAGCCAATGTTGTTTTTCTGTCCACAGATGTGACATCATGCAGTACAGGGCATGCTGCAGGGGAGACGGCACACCGGCCACAAAAATCACCTCTAGCCAGCACGAGTTCAGACCAGGGAGCAGGCCCACTGGCAGCCGCACCACCAACACAGCCAGCCTCACCGCACACAGAGCCAGCATCACCTCACCGAGAGCCAGCATCACCACAACCACAGCCAGCATCACCACTCATGTTCGAATCACCGGCCACATCTCCGCTTGCAGGTGTGAGAATGAGGAGGCGTCCAGCAGCCAGGCTATGAGCCTTCGACACCTCGTCAGACGACAGCATGGGCCCAGAAGACCGCACCGGGCCCGAGGAAGGGAGCCATCCCACTGTGCCCCACACCTCACAGGCAGCACAGACGGGAGCAAGAGGGCGCCGCAGGTCGCGTGTCCAGAGTCCACCAGCACCCACTGACGGCCATGGTGTCTTCTTGGGGCTCGAGGGCCAAATGTTGAAGCAACAGCGCCTGCAATCAAAGGCAGTTATGTCAGTCCAGAGGCACATGCGGGTGATGAAGACAAGCTTAGTCAACATGGACACAAACATTGGCGGCATGGCTGCGGGCATTCGGGACATGTCCCAGTCAATCCAGCAGTTGTGCAGCAAATTAGATGCTGACATCGAAGCACGGCGCCGGGAACGCCAGAGAAGGGACACTACCAGCAGGGCACTCAACCGTCTGGCAACTGCGACTTCCCTACTTTGCCGGCGCTCTGTGACGATGCAGGAGGGCCTAACACAGTGCTGCAGCGACCTGTCTCGGGGGATGGTGCAGGTGACAAGTGCACTAGGGGTGCTATTGACTAGTCAGGCGTCGACAACTGCTGCAGGGGATGCTGCGGAGAGCATCGACACCAGCAGCAGCATCACACCCCCCGTCCCCGAAGCACGCAGGAGCAGCAGGCGGCTTGGGGTTGGCTCTAGTGAGGATGCACAGGCCGTGCAATCCACCACTGCAGCGCGTATGCGCAAACATTGATGTGGCCCTGCTTAGCCACTTCCCATTGGGTGACGTAACCCTGGACATACTCCTTGTATAGATGGTATATTGCCAGATTGGCCTGTTCATGTGTTCATGGCGTGGTGCCACATTAAACTACGTCATGACTTCTCACAACTCGCTGTGTCCCCTCACTTACTCAGAAATAGTTGCATGTGATCTCTGCCCGTCTCTCTCTCCCATCGATTGCAGTTGGCACTCTAGCTGCGCTGCCCTCTGGCTGGCCTGACTCATCCTCGTTGTCCTCAAAATATGTTAGTTCCACATCTGTACCTTTTTTCGTGGCAAGGTTGTGCAGCATTGCACAAGTGGCAATAATCTTGCAGCAGGTGATGGGTTTGTACTGGCGTGCGCCTCCGCTCTTGTGGAGGCAGCGGAACCTGCTCTTCAGTAGTCCAAACGTGCGCTCCACCACATTGCGTGTTGTTTTGTGGGCCACGTTGTATCGTCTCTCACTCTGGGTTGCTGGGTGTAGGTAGGGAGTGAGGATGAATGAACGGCATGCATATGCACTGTCGCCTGGATGAGTAAAAGGGAACCATCAGTTACATGCCTCTATACACTCTGATTTGCAGGTTTCAAGGGGCGTCACTGTTACTTACCCAGCAGGTATCCCTCTCCGAATTCGCCGGCACTCAGTCGTGTGTAGATCCCACTATTCTGGAAGATGTAAGAGTCGTGGGTGCTCCCAGGAAACTTGGCAACAATATCTGTGATGATGTTCCCTGCATCACAGATCACCTGCACATTGATGGAGTGGGTGGACTTCCTGTTCCTGTAGATGTGCTCTGTATCAGCTGGTGGACAGATTGGGATGTGTGTACCATCAATACAGCCGATGACATGGGGAACTGTGCCATGTGATAAAAGTCTGTTTTTGTTTTCTGCAGTGCAGCCTGTGTGTTTGGGAAGCTTATGTAGTGGTGCATTCTCTGCATCATGGCATCCAGGAACTTCCTGAAGAAACGGGACAGGCAACTCTGGGATACACCACCCACCGCAGCTATCACCACCTGATAACTGCCGGATGCCAACAGATGTAGGCTGCAGAGCACCTGCACATGTGGGGGTATGGCGTGCGCCCTTCTTATTGGCTGGTCCAGGAGTGGGTGTAGGTCCCTGATTAAGTCCATGATGGTTTCGGGGTGTAGCCTGTACCTCTCATGTATCTCTGCATCAGTCAGCTGTAATAGTGTGATGCGCTGTCTGTAGATTTGTTCCTCCCGTCGCCACACCCTCAGTCCTGCTGCCTGTAGACGTAGGCGCCTTGCAATGACGTACATGGCGGCCATGTTGTCCACGCTGTTGCATTTTGGGATTGCTTATGTGCATTGTTGATGGTTACCACCTGCTTTCAATCCGTGTTAATTACCGACTCTTATTTACCGATTTTCCTGGATTTCTTAATTACCGACTGCTCCTACATGTCATTTTAAATTTTTACCACTTCATATTTACCACTTCATATTTACCGATTCGTTAATTATGTATTCGGTAAATATGAATCGGTATTTTAGAATTCGGTAACTATGAATCGGTATTTACCGCCTCATATTTACCGAAAAGTGGTTTTTGGACTCCTACATCTCACTTGTCTGAATACCGGTCGGTAACGGCATATTTACCGAAAATCGGCCGTTACCGACCGGTATTTCGCTACCTACATGAGGCCCTAAGTGAGGGAAAACACAGTAGTTTGTAAACTTACCAACATTTCTGAAGGCTTTCAAAACAAAGAAAGGGAGAGTGGTTGTGTGTTTTTGTCTGTGTGTATGTGAAAAGTCCTGGTGAAATAAGACAGATACGTGACTGAAAGCCCCTGTACACAACTATTTACCAACAAATCTATATATCAGAGGGGTGTCATACCCCAAACAACCCCCTGAAAGTACGCCCCTGAAAGTACTCTTCGACTCCTGCAACACCGGATGCCTCTTCATACTGGATTGTTGCGGAACTGGGGGCTATCTGCCCCATAAAACCTTTTTGCACCCGGAGAATGGGTTGGAGGTGGTGGTCCCCTCCTCTTGTTGTTTGCTGCTGAGCTTGAAAGCACTTTCTGACTCCTGCAGCGTACCCGTCTGCATCCGTCAGAGCCTGGAGTAGGCTGAGCTGGCTAACCATTTTGGTTGCCGGATTTCATTTTTTCCCCCAGTTCAATGCACATAGCGATTTATTACTATTGGAAAGAGAGGAGCCATGTATTTAACCAGTCCTGTTAAGCACCCAGCTACATCCTATATTACTACCTTTCTGATTAGTGCTATGGTTGCCATCAATTCAGAAATAGAGATTGAGTGTGTTGACGAGAGGCTGGGGGCAAGGCAAAATTCACTTTTTCAAATACTGTTGACTTACACTGTTTCGACTTCGGATAGCCCTGTTGCTGAGTGTTTTATTCACCAATTGATAATGTGAGTAAATCTGATACATTTCACAATGCCAATTCAAATCCATGTGTTTCTCAGGCCTTGCCCTCTATTGAAGTGAATAGTGCTCAACAACTCTCAAATGAGTTACTGGGACCTCCTCCTGTCAAAAATAAAAAGGACACTGCGCATTATCACTCAACGAGGCAAAAGTGCTCAACATATTCACCTAAGTGCAAGACTATACCGATGTGTTATGACTCTGATGTTGCTTCACATTTTGAACTTATACTATGCAATGGTTTGGAAAATCTTGTTGTGGTCTTAGAAATGCAAAAAGAACTATTGATGGACAGAATGCAGAACAATGTCATACATTCACCCCAGTACAGAGATCTGGGCCTAAAGCCATAGTTTTTTTGCTCACCATGCCATTCCAGTTTGGACCCAGCCATATGGAAATCAGTCTTGACCCTGTGCCCATGGGTCCTCCCTGGACTGGAAACAAGCATCCTAGGACCGGTTTCGGGGGTTCACCCCTCTTCAGCCAGGATAGCTTGATTCCAGTGGCATGGAGAGCACGGGATTCACGTCTGAGCATACCCGTCCCACTCGGGGTGACAAATGCAAAAAGAACTATTGATGGACAGAATGCAGAACAATGTCATACATTCACCCCAGTACAGAGATCTGGGCCTAAATACATAGTTTTTTTGCTCACCATGCCATTCCCGTTTGGACCCAGCCATATGCAAATCAGTCTTGACCCTGTGCCCAATGGGAACAGCCCAGCCCGAACTGCCAGGCCAGGTCCTCCCTGGACTGGAAACAAGCATGGGCCCTTAAATCCTAATTGATCCAGGTCGTACTATGCTTAAAAGTATCAAATTATCACTTTCTGAAATTGCCAAAAAGTTGATATATGATCAGAGTAGAGGGGGAACCATTATTTGTGGGGAACAGGCATATGGGAGGTGCATCTCCTATGCTGTGATGGGACCAGAGGGACGGGCGTGTAACACTCACTGCTGTGTCTCCAACTGTTCGGAGACTGAACAGCAATCATTGCACTTGCAATGATGCTCCACTAGATTCATCTTCTTCTGTGACCCAAGTGACACTCCCAATGCTTAAAACTGGTCCTTGTTCCAGCCCTGATCGAATGCATAGTTAGGCGTGACCTAGTGGCAACTGAGATTCACTCCTACTCCACCAGAAGCAATGCCGCTGGTAATTATTCTCAGAAATGTTCAGGTTTTATGCCCAAAATGAAAGGAAGATTGCTATCAATGGAAAAAATTAAGTAAACCACTGGATGGGGAATGCCTGGGGAATTATTGAAATCTTTATGATAAAATCTTAGCTGTGTGGAGAGGCCTATGGGTTGGGAATGATCTGAAAACAGTGGAAGGCAACTTTTAAGACCACTTGATTTGTAGGCTATCTACTCTCTACACACAGATGTCCTGCAAAACATCAGGGCCTACCCCTTTGGGTTTTTTACAAGCCACAAATTGTACATCTTCTTGCAATACCCAAAAAAACAACAGAGTCAGGGATCCATTTAATGTCCACATCTATAACAGATTTACAGCCATTAGCACACTGGAGCAGGTCGACTGATGCCACACAGGGGGCTAATATTGTGTCTCGGGTGCCTTCAAAAATCTGTAATCTTGACTCCACCTGTGTTAGATTAACACAATCAACTGATGCACCAAGACAGAAATCAGGCTTAATTTATATGTATACTGATGCCTTTTTTCCATCTATAGTCCCCAGTGGTATATTTTGCCAAATACCTGATTTGACAGCTTCAGACATCAGCACTCAGGCACATTCTTCTCCCATTGAGAATTTAGGTATAGCATATCCTGACTTGGCAACTCTAAATACTCATAGGCAGATTTACAAGCCCCTTGCGCCAGCAGTGCATCACTTTTTGTGACTCACTGGCATCGCATTTCTCTGCCACATATTTACAAGGATAGGAAATGCCACCCTGCGTGGCTTTTCCTGTCCTTGTAAATATGGTTGATGTCCCACGGGGGGATGGCCGTGCATAAACTATATTATCAACTAAGGGGACTGTTGGGCTTTTATGAGAGGTCCAGCATACGTGCCCTTGCAGTTATCCAAAAATTAAGAGTATGCAGTTCCTCAGGGTAAGAGAGAGAGAGAGTGTGTATGTGTTAAGGAAACCGTGTATAAGAGAAGAGGAGTTCCTCTTGTCGGAACTAGGGTCCTCCCACACCAAGCAAGCTAGGTGTCATCCTTCATCATATGGACCTGCTCCTCATTGGGTCGGCGCGGCAATACCCGACGGGCCCCATAAAGGGGCTCTCTAGCAGAGATCTTTTGTTCCTGGCCGTATGGTGCAGTGCGTGTGAGGGGTCTAGTGGTGTAGATGTACGTGAGTGTAAGTGATTAAAACAAGTTGGATAGTCCAAAATAAGACTTTCTTGGGAATGGCTATCCACTTGGTTAAATACAAAATTAGAGTGGCAGCTTGCTGACGTGAGGGTTCAGCTTAGCTATGCTCGTCTAAGGTGGTCAACATGTTTCATGCCTCGCGGTCCTAGTGATCCTTGGCAATTCTTCAGGACCTATTGAAAATGTGACTATCTACACAATGTGGTTGGTACAATTGCTACCTACCATGTATACTGCTATGGGGAACGGTCTCTCCATGTTTCAATGGTAACCTAAGAGAAGAGTAAGGCAACCACGACATGGGTCAGCGTAGAGAACAAAGTACTCTCTTACAAATTTCTAACAAACCAAATCTCTCTGCTTACAAAAGTGTGTAGTTAAAACATGCTAACTGCATCAGAGGTAACGAATGTAAGTCTCCGTGCAGAATTAGTGGCATGTAATCAGAAATAAAGTATAGGACTGGCTATACGTGAAAGTGAAATTAAAATTAGGATTAAAAACAGAAGACTGGATGTACAGATGTACTAACATTAAAAAAGAGACTAGTATCAAAAACACAGAGGTGCAAACGGGGCACTCACCTAATAAAGTGTAAACCCCTGCTTCTGTTTGTGTTTGCTGCGCTACCGGGACACCAAGATTCTGGTGTCCTAATGGTGGAAAAATAATATAATGCAAAGGAGATCAAAAACCAGGGTGGCAAACCCAACATGTGGTCAAAGGCAGGTAAAGGGAAGCCGCCCTCAATTCTGTCATGCCGTGTGTTAAGGGGAAGCATGTGCATTGTGTCACAGATACTTAATCAAGCACCGAGAGGACCCCATCTGCTAATGAGGGTCAAATGAAGGCGCATCGGTGGTGCACCTCCCACAATGACAGACCATCATGTCATCAATCAGATGTTATAAAGCCAATCTCAAGCGCCCATGCACAACCACAACTATTCCAATACTTATGGTAATGTTGGGAAGTCAGCCGGCACTTAACTCATGCATTCGGGAGACAACAGCTTTCACGTGTAGGGGGGGTTTATTTTGTTGTCTGTCACAGATACATGGTCGAGCACCTAGAAGACCCGTCATCCGTAGAGGGTCAAGTGTGGCGTGCGAATGGTGCGACTCGCACCCAGCCTATACATCCATTGCCAATAAAAATTCATGTAGCCATCGCTAGAGTGCACGACCCGCTACGCATATTCAACCGCTCATGGGCATAGTCACAGAGTCAGTCGGTAATCAACCAAAGCGCCCGGGTGTCACGGGTGCTCACACAACCCTCCGTAAGCGTCCACTGCATGGAGAAAGAGACACACATTCATTTTTGTCATACTCACGTGTTAGGTAATACCGGGGTGGGCCGTTAACCTACCCAAGCACCGCTCGAACCGGGGAGGACAGCAACGCTGAGGAACCATGCTGAAATACTAGCCGGTGTGGGCGGGGTCGGGCCGATTTCCGGGTAGAGTGGTATGCGTCAGTGCAAGATGGGTGAATCAGAAGCCCATAGATGGACCGTCGAAGATGGCGGCCATTATGTAGTGTAGCTATTACAACAGTGTTTCGGTCAAGAACCGATCATCAGTAACGATGTTCATAGAATCACGGAAACGGGTGTATAGATCAAGGTATGCAAGATGTTATCTTGAGCGGTTAACCAAAAATTAGATAGATTTTTGGCGTATTGGCGGTCCGTTGGTAAACGGCAGCCATCTTGTAGTGTTCATGGAACCAATAGTAGACCAGACTTGTTACAGGTGGGCCACTGTTTATGATATGTTCTGTGCAGAAAGCCCTGACTAGGGAATGTGACACTGTGATGTCTAATGTGGCAAGCAAAAGCACTCCTCTTTTGATTTAAAAAATTTAGGTAGTCTACAGTCCTACTGAGCAGTGAGGCACAGGAGCACTTTCAATTAGCTCAGCAAGAAGGGAAAGAAACGAGGGAAAAGAACATTCATTGTAGATGTATAGCAAAAACGGTAGGTCCACGAGATATGGACTATCTGTCAATGAGTGCCACCCATGGAATTTGGTCATTCAGGCCTTGCTGATCTGCCCTCAGACGATTTACCCATCTCTGTTCTATCTTGAAAATGCTTTCTGCTTGATCCTGGGATGAGTCTCAAGCACTAGCCATCTTTAGGAGTCCGGTGTGTGATTGTTCCCCTTGCAGTGAGTGTAAAGTTTAGTGGTGACCCTTTGGCATCTTACATTACTATTATGTTCTGTTATGCGTGTCTTGACTGATCTAAGGGTCACCCCACATATCTCTTATCACACGGGCAGGTGATTAGGTAGATACAATGTGTTGTGTTACAATTAGTGTGCCTCAAGATCCTCCAAGTGAAGGTGTCTGAAAAACTCACTTCTTTGGTCACTTCTGTTTGGTGGCACACTGCATATGTGCCACATGGGTAGTGGCCTATCACCGGGGGGAGATCCCATAATGTTCTTTTCTCCTTGTGGTGGATGTTCCTAGGTCTAGTGTTGATGAGGATATCCTTCAGGTTTTGTGTTCACTTAAAGGCAAAGCGTGGAGGGGGAATAGTGAGATCACCAGTGTTTAAGATTCCCCAATGTTTTTTTATTATGCCTTTTATGCGTGTAGAATTAGGAGTGAAGGATGTGACACAAGTCAGGGTTTCTGATTGTTCCCTATTGTTAGGTAGTAGAAGGACCCCTCGTGGGTTGTTACGTGCTCTCTTGAGTGAGTTTCTATGGCTATATTATCAACTAAGGGGACTGTCGGGCTTTTATGAGAGGTCCAGCATACGTTCCCTTGCAGTTATCCAAAAATGAAGAGTAAATATGGCCCTTTTACACACAGCACTTTGCGTGAAAGGGTCGTTCCACGGGTGTTGTTGTTGGTGTCCTACATTCTACAGCACTCATTGAAATAGGAAAATGCCTGTAGTGATTGTTTTTGTGCAGGAAGGTGCCCCTTCCTGCACAAAAACAATCTCCTCATGGCGCAGGCATCCTTGCACCATGGTGCAAGGTTGCCTGCACCGGCGCATGGCAGCTGTTTGTGCGCCAGCGCAGGGCAGAGCACAGGAATGCAACATATCATTGTAAATATGTCACATTCCTTTGCTCTGAAAGTGCAGCAGCGTGGCGCAGCCAAAGGGCTTGTGGTGGCGAGCTGCAGCACTTTCTTGTAGATCTGCCCCTCAGCTCATAAGTGTCGCCTTGTGAAATGTGCTGGCTTGCCAAATAAGATGTTTAATCCTGGCTGGGTCATCCATGTAACACATTTTTTAATTATATGTTTACTGTAAACATGGGCTCTCACTACTATACATTTGGATAGTTATATGTCTTAAGGAACACTGGAAGTTATTTTGAGACTCAGCCATCCTAAGGGTGCTTTACTCACATTGATTAGTGTTTCCTTACATTTCAAGGTTCTAAAATGTTTTGACGTCTTTCAGATTGTATTGCTTAATCTATTCGGAATATTTTCTATCATAACAATATTAAATGACACCACTTGAACATTGGGAATTCTCTAGAGTCAGCACTGGATAGTGCCATTCTGGCCTTAAAAGGCATTTGTTTTTAACTATTTGGGTGGGTGATTTTAACACGAGAACATGTTCTCTTACACTCTTGTATTCATCGAATCCCGACAAAAGAGATTTCCAGCATTTTTAGCACAATTCATGTGATGAGGTTTTTAATCATATTATGATGAAGTTCAATCTGATTTTTTTACTTGATTTGGTGTCATTATCCCATGCTGCACAAGTGACCTTCACTGGGAAGTGGAAGTGCAGCATAATAGACTACATCATTTCCTCAAAAGACGAGGGCCCATGTTTTCAAAATGTTTAATTGTGCCTAAAGGCATGAGTGACCAAAATGAATGTATTTATTTATTTATATAATTTGTAACGTGCATGATTCACCCCCAGGAGGGGTATCTCGGTATACACTGATACTTTGTTTAGCACTGAGTGGTGTGCCCCCCTGAACGAACCAACCATATTACTCCTTGAAGCCCCCAAGAACAAAGCATATTAGCAAAATGGGGAACAACGGAACTTCAGCAGTTTTTGTCTGCATTGCTGAATTGGAATCTGGGAGACTTTTTAATCTGTTTGGGGGAAGATGGTAATCCGGTTAAGCTCTTGATGCCTTAAAGTTTTCTCTGTCAGATCATTAGGAACATTATGGCAGTCTCCTTCCGGTCCAGGAACCACAAAAAGGAGAAATGGTTTGATGGAGTCTTGCTTGTTAGCTTGTTGGTGACTTATTGCGGCCCTCAAGAATACTCCACATGTCCCAAAGGAAATCAGACTATGTAGGCCTCAATATAAAGATGTGATTTCCATGAGAAAAAACTGCATCAGACAGGATGCTTGAGAGAAAACAAGAGACGGCAGTAGCAGGAATGATGACTCCCTATTTTGGAAGCCAGTGAATTCATCCAACTTTAGGGATGGTCACAATGCGATTACCGATGACTCTAATCCTGTTAAGGAATGGGCAACTCACTTTTGCAATGTCATAGAAAGAGACATCATCCTGATATCTGCTATGGGTACAAGGAAAACCAAGGCAAATTGACATTGGATCTAGCACAAGTTACCAGAGCCATTGTATGCAGCCCACAGAACAGGGCGCCAACTTGTGACAGAGCCTCTATGAATATTTTTGGAGAAAAAGTTGATATTTGGGTCTCTTTTTTAGTTAATGCTCTCATGAACGCAGCTCAAAGAGGGCCTCCAAAATCTTGGTTGAATGTGATCATTGTCCCTATTTAGAAAAGAAGGGGACATGTCTGACCCTAGATGGTGTCACCCAATTTCCCTGATCTACTCCACAGCTAAGGTTTTGGGTAGAGCCCCTTTAGATGATCGACAAAGACAACTCTATCCTGTCTGAAGCTTAATATGGGTTCTGTGAGGCTCTTGTTAACCATTAACCAGTACGTGAATCTTTATCTAATAATCAATAAATACATAAGAGCAAAAAAAGCTTTGCCCATGTCGCCGTCATGCACTTATCCTCTACTTTGAATTTGTGACCCGCTCTAGACTATTGCAGCTGATTACATTATTGAGCGTAGAAGAACCTCTAGCGGATCTCCTTAGACAACTTTACAATAATGTTACAGCATCTTTAGATTCAGCCCAGAGGCAAGTACTCCAGCCCAGTTAGGATTGGGAGAGGGGTCAGGCAATGGTGTCATGACCCCTTTCCTTTTAATCCTTTATATCAATGTTCTGGAGCACACACTGACAAACTTAGGGGCTGATACTCTAAAGGTGGGAAACAGACCAACCCCTGTATTACTTTATGCTGACAACTGTGTTTTAATAGCAATAACTATATAGAAGCTTCTGGATTCTTTTGCAATGTTTATGGACAGTCTGGATCGAAACACCAAACTCTGCAAATCATTCACCATTGGCCATGGTCCCAAACATTGAATGACTAAAATGCATTTGATAAAGGGGTTTAGCATTTTGTGTGTTGCAACCTTTACATATTTGGGGGTCCCATTAAATACAAAGTGTAATGGGAAGCACCTTCCGAAGAGAAGAAGGTCTTAAATTGAACGATCCCCAGCAGCAATATCCCACTTCTTAGCCAAGTTAGGGTTTAAACCCTCAGACAACAAGATTAACATCCACAAAGCTAGATCTGTTTTGGTGGCTTAATATGGTGCCAGTCACTCAGCGGTATCCTATGCAACCAACATACATACATCCTAAAAATCCTTTGTAAGGAGATGGTTTGGTGTCCACACCAGATTCTTGACATATATGCTCCACCTAGGACTGGACCTGCCATTTCTAGAGGATTTTGTTAATGTAGTCCATTAATGCTTTGGATATCAATCTACTCAGCAGGGAAATTAATTTTAACTTTCTTTTGATTTCAGACTGCCTGAGGCACGACAACGCTTTTTCAATCACGTGGCTGTGATGCATTAAAGAGCAAGGTAGGCCATATTCCTTCAGCAATCCAAAGTGCACCACCACATCCATGAAGGATCCCATAAAAAAGCATTTTTAAGTATGTTTAATGTTGAGTGTGAATGCATTGAATTGATTCAGGGGTCGGTGGCAAGATACTGTTTCCTATCAACCAACAATGCTATGCAGACCTATTTGGGCATCATTCAGAACACCAGAAACACATTGTCTTTAATTCGCTTTTGATTTTATGCAGCTCATTATCAATTCTTCTAACCTGGATGTAGGGCAGTGGAACTTGATTTGTGTCCCTGTGACTCGGAATAAATTGAATCTATGTTACATTTAATTCTCTTTTGTAAGTTATATGATAAACTGAGGACGCTGTTCTTACTACCTCTACTGCAGGTTCTTAGTATAAGACAATGTAAGGCAGCGTTACTTCATATCCAACTGATTCAACCAGAATTTGTGTGCTCAATGGCTTATACATTTTTTATGGGCTCCTGTAATAATGAGAACAATGGTTGGTAAATGAGCCACTAGCAGATGTTCTGATACTATGTATTGGGGACTTTTTAAACTTGAATGTCTTAAATGTATGTATACATTTGCATTTTATTTATGTATTTGTCTTCTATGGCTTTTGCTGAATAAAATATTTTCTGATCTGATCTACACATACTTGCAAATACATTCCTAAACAAGCACAAAAAATCAACTACAGTAATAATTTTAAAAATAAAGTAAATGTAAAATATACATTATATCTATTAACAACTACAAATACAATGTATATATTAAAAGAAGTATTATTTGTATTTAACACAATTATTTTATCATAATATAAAACAATATTACACACTTCTAAAAATGTCAAACATAATTAGCAAAACTGTATAAATGGGAAAGCATAACTTGACATTTGCATAATTAAACACATTTAGTAAAAAAGGTCATTTACACAGCTGAATAATGTGTACACATTAATCATGCAATTTGTAGTAGGTGACCACATTTAGTCATCATGAGCAGCACCTGAATTAACATGTTTGTATAATTTGTTAGCATAATATTAACTGCATTTTGAATGTCAGCTTTTAGATGTTGAAGGCTAAGAGGCCTGTTCATCTCTTTTGCTGTTGTTTTGCATGTCATTTTCTTTCCACTACAAATGCTGTTTTTTTCCAGAAGCCTTTTACTAGCTACCGCTATATCCAAAGAGGTAACCCAAATAACCCAACAGCATCTGGGTAAATGAACAATATTATAAACAAACAAGACTTTGGGACAAATATATATGATATAGTAGAATGAAGGAAAACTTGAATTATTCCTCCCCTCGAGTTTTACTCTCTTGACTGATTCAATATCAATTCAAATCATGGACAACGGGCAGTTCCAACAAGAGTCTTGAAAAATATTTTTTTTAAATAAAAACCTTTTTATACGTATCTTTTTTTGTGTATGCATATATACAATCAAATATTCTTATATACAATACATCTTCTTTTCTTCAACAAAAACACAATACTTAAACCTAATCTAAATATTTCTACTATTCTCTATTACCCTATAAACAAGCCAGGATGCTTTCAAATTTTTATAAAAAAGAGCATTCCTTTCAACAAAAGATCACCCTATAAGAAAGTACTGGGAGTTATATTACTTCACCACTAACTTTTTGTACTTTCAAACTTTTAGCACAACACTTTAAATTCTCAAGGGCGTCCTCCAATCCTAAAGTCGACGCTTTTCAGCCCCATTGGTTTCGGGCCTCATCAGGACTAGGGTGTATAAGGATAACTTTCCAACACAATCCCCTGAAAAAATAATAAATATATTTGTTTATCTACAAATATATACACATGTATTGTTACATCTATTTACATATATACACATACGTATATATACACACAGGAACATATGTACACATAAGTCATAGCTGTAATGTATTTCTTTATCTTGAGGTGGCAGTCCATATAATTCAATCACTGAATGTGCACGCTAAACAACCTTATACAAGCCATAAAGAAATATATCACCCGTGATTCTATTGACCAAATGATGTGACTGATTAATAAATTCAAGGAATGCTTATAAAGGAAATCAAATAGAGCCACGGAATCTCAGAACACATCGTGCTACACGTATATCTAAATGTCCAACTAACTAATCCACGTCTTTTAAATAAAAGTCAATTGAGGAGAAGGAAGAAGTAGAGACAAATAAAACGACATTTACCACTACGACGTAGTTTATGGCAACTTCTGTGTAATTCAACATCCAGGTGCCATACTTCGATGGCGCTGTAATAAAAAAAGAGAGCCACACATCATGGGACCGACCGGGTTACTGACCAAACTCTACAGCCGAAATCCCTATGTATACAGTGCTTTCAACAAATTAGACGACTTCCTGGTTTGGCCTATCAAATATTGCCAGATTACCCATTTTTCTCTAGATATCAGATCCCTCATCGGGCTGCATAAATTACTGATCCGGCTTATTATACAGACATACAGGAACTGAAACCCCAAATCTTCTTACCGGTACTCCATGGGCAGCCGATTCCCCGTGATGTCAATTTATTTAATGGAGACTCCTAAAACTTCAGAGTTTGTTTCTCAAACTGTGCGGGAACAAACAAAATAAGTATGTCAAAAGCCGTCCCCCTCCTTTCATGGAGAACTCTCTTGCCGAATTGCCGAAGGAAACCGAAGCGAATTCTTACCTCCATTTTGCCGCCATATGGGCCGTCTCATTATCTCTCGCCAAATGATTCCGAGTCTGTGATAGATATCACATGACCCGGAAGCGCGATCTCTCTTAAAGGAGTTGCGCATAGACATAAAGACAGCATTTGAAGTCTGTGTTGAAAAAAGACTTGCGCATACTAGTTACCCCACAGTGTAGCAAAATCCTGCAGTTTTATTTCAAAAGGAATTACGTGTGGACGTCACAGAAAAATGCGAGGTCTGTTGTGGAAGACATACTTGCGCATATTAAATACCCCGCAGTGTAGCAGACAAACCTACAGTTTAGAGGATTTATTAAATACTCTTCCACCTCCGCCTTATGCTCCGCAGCATGTATATCCTGTTGCTCCCCCGATTCTAGTACAGGCCCCTTCAGCTTCCGCCCCTGTTGATTCCTTTTCCCTTGCCTCTCCGGGAATGTCCTCTGTTTTATCTCCTTCAGTGTCTGAGACGGCTACTTCATTGCCTGTTACACTGCCGTCTTCCGTTATGGCCACAGCTGTTTTGTCTCCCCCCACCCCCGTGTGGACCTCCCTTTCAGCGAGCACGACGCCATCTCCAGCTGTTTCGACTCCATTTCGTGCTCTGGGGGATCTCGACGCACAGAAGTTGTTTACCCGTCCGGCTGTAGGACCGACTGAGAAACAGATGATTGCGGATCAGTCATCCTCGTGGATGCGACAGCCTATTTACACTATAACTGACATATGGAACACGCTTTGAGACTACGAGCCTGTTATGCAGCAACATGCCTTAAAACACATGGCTGTACGTATCATTACTCTCTGGTAACAGTGTTTTCCAGGAGGGATGGCCCCTCAAGTGATGTATGACATTCGGGACAGGGCTCATAAGTCTGAACTCAACCCAGATGAAGTGTATAGAAATGTGGAGGTTTTATTAAATTATCGCGCACGGATGCATCAAAAGTGTCCCTCGTGGGACTCTCAGCATCCTATGCGAGAAGTTCACCCTATCTTTCACCCTGAAATACCGGAACTAAAGGATGACCATGGCGTGGTGACTAGAACTCATTTAGAGGCCCGAGTGCAGGAGCAATGGGTTTATACCCCCTGGAAGAGGAGTAAAGTTCTCTTGCTAAAATCACAATTACCCGACCCCCGTAAGAATCCCACGGCTTATTATAAAGAACTCTCAGAGGCGGCCTCCTCGGCCGTTATGACCTTAGCTGACATAGAGCTTTTTTTTGCATTATTAGTTCCCGTTGACGTATGGCGTCAGGTGCATGATCAGGTCCATGCTCAAGAATTCGGCGGAACATGGGATCAAATAAAAGATTGGGATAAGGATCGTAAGCCTGGGGATAGGCAGAGACCTGAATTATTGGCCCTACCTGGCCGTATTATCACTTACATGTATTCCTTAATTCCGCCTCGTAAGGTGGAGTGGGACATATTGACCGCATGTAAACTGAAGAAAGATGAAAGTGTTTCTGATTTTTTCACTAGATTTGAGGGCGTATTCATTGACTTTAGTGGACAGGATTTATCGTCGGAAGGCGGTATACGATTATTTGTTAATCGTTTTGTGACCAATTTGTTACCAGAAGTCTCTGCACGGCTACAAGCCGCTGAAAGTACCTGGATCACTTCCACGCCCTCGGTAATCTTGAGTATGGCCCAATATTACGAACATAGAGAAAATGAGAGTAAGGATAAGACGGAAAAGAAAGCGAAGGATCTTAAAACATGGGTGTTGTTGCAACAAGTTGCTCAAGGATGAGGCAGAGAGAGAGGCAGTAGAGGGTTTGTCCCGAGGGGGGCGGGAACTGGACGGGGCAGAGGGACGGCTGTCGTTTTGGGAATAAACCAGTGTGCTTATTGTAAGGAGGAAGGGCATTGGCGATTTCAGTGTCCGTTGTTGCTGGCCCAGAACGGGGCTATGAGAAGAAGAGGAAGAGGTCGGGGAAGTGTGGATCGCAGTGATATGTGACGAGAAGAGGCGACGCAAGTTGGACAAGAAAATAATTATTTTGATAATCCAAAAGGTAGGCAGTATTATAATGAGGAGTGTGAAATGGACACGACCGAAGGGTATGCTTATACATAGGATAGCCATGGACAGAGTGAGGGCCAGGTGTCAGTACCCGTTGATCAGCAAGGACCTTATGAAGAGGCGCATTTGATGGGGACATCTGAACAGATTTTAGTTGATACGGGTGCCATAAATAGTTCTATTTCTCGTTCCCTGGTCCCAGGGGCTGCTCTGTCCAGGCACAATAATGTTTCGATAGGATTCTCAGGAATTCCGGTGGTGAGCCCCATCTCCAAACCTATTCTTTTTATAATTGGTCCTGTTACGATAGACTCCCCCTTTCTTTTGACTTCCCATTGTGGCGAAGATTTGTTGGGCTTGGATTTGTTGAAGAAATTACATGCTATGATTCATTGTTCACCTGATGGTGTTTACTTGACTATTCATTCCCTTGGGAAGCATACTTTGCAGTGTTTCACTAAAAATGAACCTCTCCCTCCTGAGTTTGCTGCTATTCCAGCAACATTGTGGGCCACTGGTGACACAGATGTAGGATTATTAAAGATTCCGCCCGTTTCTATTACTTTGAAGCAAAATGCTCGGCTTCCTCGTATACTTCAGTACAAGATCTCTCCGGCAGGCGAGAAGGCTTTGCTCTCCATCATACAAGATTTGGTAAAACGGGGTGTGGTAGAAGAGACAGTTGCTAATGTGTGCAACAGCTCCATTTTGCCTATCTTAAAAAGAGCCCCTGTTGGAAGCGATCCTGACTATGCTGGTACCTATCATTTTGTGATTGATTTGCGTGAAATTAATAAAATAGTGGTGCCCCAATACCCTGTGGTTTCAGACATCACTACTATTCTCACTATGATTCCTCCTACTGCTAAATATTTCTCTGTGATTGATTTAAAGAATGCTTTCTTTAGCATTCCGATTCATCCTGATAGCCGTTATATTTTCGGCTTCTCATTGTCTGGTCGTAGCTTCCGGTTCTGCCGCGCTCCCCAGGGGTACACAGAGAGTCCTAGTATTTATAGTCAATCTTTGAAAACATTGTTGGATGATTTGGTCTTGCCCCCCGGTAATGTGCTTTTACAATAAGTGGATGATTTGTTAGTGGCTTCTAATACCAAGGAAGGTTGTAAGAAGGCCACCGTACTATTATTGTCTCATTTGGCTGCTAACGGCAATAAAGTCTCCCTTTCTAAATTTCAATATTGTCGAGAGGAGGTGACCTATCTCGGTCATCTACTGTCGAAGGAGGGGAGGAGACTAACCCCTGAGCGTGTGACTACCAATATTAATATGTCTGTACCTAGTACTCAGCGTGATGTTTGTGCATTTCTCGGTATAACCTCTTACTGTCGCCAATGGATCCCTAATTTTTCCCTTCTTACTAAACCTCTTCTGTATGTAACCACTAAAGATGTGCATGAACCTTTACCCTGGACTGATGCTTGTCAAGATGCTTTTGACTCTTTGAAATCTGCGCTTTGTTCTGCACCTGTTCTTGGTACTCCTGACTACCGAAAACCTTTTGTGCTTTACGTACACGAGGTGGACGGTTGCTCGCTTTCTGTGTTAACAAAAGGATTTGGTGGTAAGCAGAGACCTTGTGCCTATTTCTCGGCGGTGTTGGACAACGTCGCCAGAGCACTTCTTAGCTGTTTAAGAGCTACTGCTGCGGTTGCGGTGGCTATTCTACAGTTGGAAGGGCTTGTTCTGAACACTGACCTCACAGTGATGGTACCGCACGCTGTGGATACATTATTGAACAAAACAAAGACCCAGCACCTCATGAGTGTACGTCTTACTGGATACAAATTGACTTTGTTTGCTCCATATATTACGATTAAACAATGTGCCACTCTGAACCCTGCTACGTTACTACCCCTCCCTTCGAATGCAAAGAACAATGATGTTCATGACGTTCATGATTGAATATTTTGGACTGAAGAAGAAACGAAGGGATGGGTAGACCTGACTGACACTCCTCTATCTGACCCTCAAGGGGAGTTGTACGTCGATGGCTCTTGTTTTAAGTTACCAGATGGCACAAAAACTGCTGCATATGCGATAACTACTCTTCATACTATAGTTGAGGCTTCTCGAGTACCCTGTCAGTCAGCACAGGCGGCTGAATTAGTGGCGTTGTTTCGGGCCTGTGAGTTAAGTGAAGGACTGAGAGTAAATATTTACACCAACAGCCAGTACGCCTTTGGCGTGGCTCATAGTTTTGGTCGACTGTGGGCAGAGAGAGGTTTTCTTACAGCATTGACGTTACCAAAAATAGTGGATGTAGTCAAATGTAGTGCTCATAAGGCAGTGGTTGATGCAGTGGGGGAGGGTAATGCCTTTGCTGATCAAGTAGCTAAGGAAACTGGAAATCCAAATTGACCTCAATGTTTGTGACTAGCTCTGCTAGGTGGGTGGCTGAAACAGAGATGTTTGATAATACCATGGAGAGTGTCCGAGAAATACAGAAAGAAGCTACCCCTATTGAATTGGCTCACTGGAAAGAGCGAATTGGGAGATTATATGCAGATGGTTGTTGGATTGATCTGACAGAAAAGCAGCGGTGGCTATTGCCTAATGCATTAGTGAATGCGGTGGTGACAATGGCACATGGTGCAGCTCATATTGGGGTGAAAGGTATTTGTGCATTATTAGATCTTATAATATTTCTAGGACCGCTGCTCATTTGATACAGTATTGCATGGGTTGCTTACTACATAATCCAGGGGGCAGGGAACCTGTTCTGAGTGGAAACTTTGCACCCCCATCTTTGCCTTTTGAGGTGCTTCAAATGGATTATATCAAGCTGGAGCGCGTTAACAATTTGAAGTATGTCTTGGTCGTGGTATGCGCCTTCAGTAAGTGGGTGGAAGCCTACCCAACAAAAGAAAATACTGCTTTGGCAACGGCAAAAGCGTTGGTAAAGAAGTATTTCCCTCGCTACGGATTGCCTCGCGTGATCTGGAGTGATAACGGAAGACATTTTAATGCAGAAGTCGTGACACATATTTGTAATGGACTACAGATTAAACAGAAATTCCATGCGGCTCGACACCCCCAGTCCGCTGGGTTGGTCGAGAAGTATAATGGGATATTAAAGCTCAAATTGGCCAAAGTTCAAGAAAGTACAGGATTAAAGTGGCCAGATGCTTTGCCATTGGCATTAATGTCAATACGAGTTACTCCACATTCTCGTTCTGGTTTGTCTCCATATGAGGTCATTTTTGGGCGCCCTGCTAATGTTTGGGGCGTTCCGAGACCCAGAACGTTTCGTGATATAGAATATCCTATGCTGACAGACTATTTGTATGCTTTGACTAAAGATCTTCATTCCATTCATCAACAGGTCTCAGCAGTTTTGCAGCCCCTGCCGGAGGGACCTGGACATCGCTTGGAACCAGGACAGTGGGTTCTGGTCCGTAACTATCAGCGAAAATCCAGCTTGGATCCTCGTTTCAAGTCTTGTTGGCCACGCGGGCGGCGGTAAAGGTGAACGGCAAGCGACACTGGATTCATGTGTCACATCTGAAAAAACTACCCCTCCCACTCCCATATGATCGGCGAATCCAGGACGGGGTTTTGACTCAGGAAAGTGAGCGAGTTCCTCGATTCATCCCTTTTTCTGACGCCCAGGTAATTGGAGAAGGGCAAGGAGAAGGTGCACCAGGTTCGGAAGGGGCTCTGTCATCAGCACAAGTGATTGCCCCAGATTCTGTTGTTCCTACAGCTAATCCAGAGGCTTGCAGTGCCCCTGTTTCACTGGATTTGTCATCCTCTGTTTTGTTCTCTGATCAAGAAGTTCCTGGCCATACTCAGTACAACCTGCGGCCCAGAAAGCAACAAGGTACACCAGGTGAACATGATAGGAGATAGGGAGAGACTTGAGTGATAGGGTACAGACCTGTGCTCCGAATGTCTGTTAGATATGCTTCTGGTGTACTGAGCGAGACACTGGACTGAACGTGCTGAGAGCCTTGAACATGTGTTTGCTCTGTTCAGAAAGAAAGACTGAATTTCACGTTCAAAGGGGCCCAGGTTGTGTTTTCTTCAAGAGTTGTGTGAGAACATAACTCCACCGTGAGAAGTTTGTTTTGGTATTATCTGTGATGAACGATAGGAGCCTGACTGTGAGGCTCTAAACGGACACAGGAAAGAAGCACCCTCTGGCAGGTTGGACTGCATTGCCCTAGTTTATTGTTGGATTTTTAGTTAGCATGTATCCCTTTGCTCGTTTTGTTCCTGAAGAGGAACGTCCTTTTGTACCACGCAATGTTCCTACATATACGCCTGTTTTTTCTAGTTGGACCAATCGTGTTAAAATTGCATTTATAGCAACTATAGCAATATTGCTAATTATATTATTGGGAGTATTCATATATTTAGAATTTCGGCATCCTATGCACACTGTTTTAGGAACAACTACCCCACCTCCGGAACATGTGTTTCATACTTTAGCCCCTCATAAGGAAAGGCATCGTCAGACCTATGTGAAAAAAGCACTCATTAAAATGCTTCATCGAGCACACAGTGTCACCAATACTACAAATTGCTGGGTTTGTGGTCTTTTACCATCTGTTATGCACAAGCACAACTTATTTATATCCCTGCCTTTGTCTTATCTGGGAAGTTGCGAGGCTTGGTTCAAATTGCTTTCTATGATGTATATGCATTACACTGTGGACGCTCGAAGGTTTTCAGAGAAGGATTATGAAATGATTTTGGCATATATTGAGGTTCATCAAGGATTCAACCCTGAAGGGAACAATGGAGAAGGAACCTTAGATCCAAATGCTTGTATGAATATGTATATAACGCATGAAAAAACCACTTGGTTGAAAAATGAAATTTTGGACTTTGTTGAATTCATTTTCACTCAATATTATCAATACTTTCAGGACCGTAATGTTACTGAAGATAGGGCTATTCCAGTACCTATATTAGATAGTACCTCTGCGTTTTGTGTTCAAGGAGCAGGGTACATATCAGTAGGAGAAAGCCGATGTAATTACACTTATCAGTTGCGTACTTTTAGCAACCCTCCATTGTTAACCCCCCCTAATGTATATTTTGTCTGTGGAGAAAATGCCTATACTTGGCTTCCGCAAGGTTGGACTGGACGTTGCTACCTGTCCTTTCTTTACCCTCCAGTCTATATTGCCCCTTCTAATTATCACAAGGATCATCGACTAGATAAACGTAGTGTGCTTAGTAGGAGAAATAAAAGGGAGATAGATACCACCGATATAGATCGGACCGATACTCCACTGCAGCATTTTACCGACAGAGTGTTACCCTTTTGGGGGCCTATGCTTACTAGCCAAGAAGTACGACGTTTGTCTAGAGTAGTTGAAGGGGTAGTTAACACTTCTGCAGGAATACTGACCAATATAACAGTAGAGTTACAGGCGACCAGACTCGTTTCGCTTCAAAACCGTATGGTTTTGGACGTTATCTTGGCAGATCGAGGAGGAGCATGCCGTGTGATCAGCAGCTCGTGTTGTGTTTATATTCCTGACTCCGCCCCCTCCGTTCATATAGCTATACAGAAGCTACATCGTTTAGCTTCTGATATACATGTAGAAACTTGTACATGGTCTCTCTCTGGTTCGTTCTGGGGTTTGCTGTCTACTTGGGGATGGAAAATTTTGATGGTGCTGGCATGTATAGCCGGTATCATATTCACGTGTTGTGTTTGTGTACAATGTGGATCTGCATGTTGCTCTTATTGAGCGACAAAACTCACTTTGTCTGTGTCTGGTCCATCCCCAACAGCAGTAAAAGCTCAGCTAGTTCAGCAGGAGCTCAAAGACTTAATGCAGATTGATGAGAGAATATTCGAAGATTGAACGGTTTTTGTTAGCTACATCATGCTAAAAGGGCCGTTTTGAAGGATAAAAGGTAGATTTCCCGTATATAAAGGGTATCGGACTCATATTATGTTAGCATGATGCATCTATACGTATACCTCCTTTTTATTATGTATATGTTTTTGCTTGGAGGAAATTTGTTTATTTCCTCCCTGTATATCTATTGATAAAAGAGTAGGCCAAGAACCATACAGACGCCATCTTCTGATTCTATGCTCGAGCACGGGCCATGATCACGTGTTGATCACGTGCCGTTGTCAGGCCCCAGTTCAATCTGAGTTATTGGTAGCAGCTGAAGGTAGGCTGTTTTACTCGACTGTTCTAAGACTCAAGGTCGCATCTGGATTTGGGGGCTATAAGCGCATTCCTGGAGGCACCGTGTCTACACTCCCAGGCACCAAGACGAAAGGGAGTCACCCCTCCTGACCTCCTCAGTAATAGATAGTCAAGCCTTTGTACTGATCTGATGTGTGCCACATATGGTCCTTCCCTGGAGTTCGAGGGCCAACTGGTATTTTTCCTTTCGCAGTGATTGTATGTGTTGAACTGAAAAGTATATAACCTCATGTTTGAATACGAGCCAACAGTCTTCTCGGCGCACCTGATGGGTGAGGTTCGGAGAGGCTCCTCTATAGAGTATTTTTTTTAATAAACGATTGAACCTTCTTCACTGCCAACTGACTGATTATTTGGTAATGGTATTGGGACTATTGGTAGGTATAGTCCATTAGTTTATTTTTATGGTACATCAACACTTCTAAAAATGTCATTCATAATTAACAAAACTGTGTAACTGGGAGAGCGTAACTTGACATTTACATCATTAAACACATATAGTAGAAAATATAATTTACACTGCTGAATAATGTGGACATATTAATCATGTAATTTGTAGTAGGTGACCCTATTTAGACATTATAAGCAGCACCTGACTTAACATGTTTGTATAATTTGCTAGCTTAATAATAATGGTATTTTGAATGTCAACCTTTACACTTTAAGGCTAATATGCATGCACATCTTTTTTTCTGATGTTTTGCATCCTATGTTTTCTTCCCACTGCAAATGCTGTGTTTTTTCAAGAGGCCTTTTGCTAGCTAAGCATTTGTTATGTATTAGATAGCTGGTAGTGAGGTTCTCATTAGAAGGAGGAAAAGTTGCCAGGATGGGAGAGCGATTTGTGGGAAGAGCTGACTGTACTCAATAGTCTGTTCAATGTAACAACTCAGGATTTAGCCATGGTTTCACTATTGTTTTTCCTGGGAAAGAAGGGAGTTTACCTGCTCCCAGAGTCTGGAGAAGACAGATTGGCTCCTGAGAGTGAAAACATGCTGAAATGTTACAAGTGTTTCTGCTGACCAGTTGGGCAGTCTCATGGCACATCCCATGAGTATTTTGTGTGGCGATAATCCTATTCTTCTGCAAGGAGTACTTCAGAGATTCATCAACACCAATGGCTGAGCATCTGCCTATTTTGAAGACGTGAACATACACATATTGGCTAAACAAGACTTCAATGCCATATTGATCTGTTCTGCAATACCCAAAGCTTCTGGTACATAGCTACTATGTAATCATTATTCCACTTGTAGGGCCATACATAGCATTCTCGGGATCTCATCAATAAAATGTGTCCCTCGGTCTGACTCCTGAGAAACTGCACATTCAAACTTTTGTATGAGTTCTTGCAACAGCGGTTAGGCTACAGTGAAACTGTCATTTTTCTGTGTTGTGTAGGCTTCAATCCATGAGGAAAAAATGCACACTATGACCAGGACATATCTCATCCGGTTACAGACAGGCAACTCAATGAAGTGCAACTGCATTCTTCCTTCAGATGAAACCCAGATGGTATGAGCTTTCTTGATACATCCTGCTCCAATCCACCCAAACAGAGAGAGATAAAGGTACTTTGCCAAATGTTGATAAGACTGTAGTTAGAATAGTAAATTTGATCTCCCCATAGTATACATATTTTCCTCAGTGTTAATTGAGCTACAATATTAAATCTAGCCACCCAGTTATACGCACTTTCCCCCTTGTTCATAGTACTACAGCTAGAACAGTAACTCCGCCTCCCACATGTATGCCCACTTTTTGCAATGTTTGCATGACTTAAGTTGCAATAGTAAATCAGCCCCCCAAATACAAGCACTTTCCTCAATTTTAGTGAGACTGGAGTTAGAATAGTAAATCAGACTGTCATCACGCCACACATATATATATGTGTGTGTGGCACTACAAGTGGAACAACAATTACATTGTAGCTTCAGAACAGAAGCTTCGGTTATTTATGAACAGATTAATGGGACAATGAAGTTGTGAAATGTAGTGGTTTGCTAACTGGATACATGTTTGTTAAAAGAGGTGGTGACCCCTGAACCAAGTCTGTAACTTCCTGTGCCTGACCGCCCAGAAGGTCAAGAGGGGGTGTTGTGTGCACCAGGGTTTCCCAGACACCTAAGTCCCAGAAATCTCACAGAGTGATGTAGAAGAGCAAGAGTAGGAATAAGAGGAGACAATATCAGAGCAACAAAGGTGGCTCTAACAGGGCGTCCTGCTGGATTTGGGCCTGGGGTGCATGTGGAGGGCACATGTAGTTGCCCCCTTGATTTGCACTTCTACTTCCTGCACGGTGTATGCCGCAACGTGCAGGAAGGTGCAGTTGGCGCTCTGACTGTGGTCGTCTGCATGATAGGCTCTTCTATGAGCCTATTTGACCACTGTCGTCAGACCACTGCTAGACCGCCTGCCAGATCAGGATGTAACCCTTAGGTAGGTCACACCATGGCTTTGGTGGTCCTACAGCGGATGGCATGTTGCACTGCCCACTGTATGACCTCCAAAATCATAAAAAGCGACTAAGTGAAGGAAAGAGACTGATGTAACGTTAACAGTTGTGTTAGTGTAAGCAAACTTTTTAGTTAGAATAAGCATTACTACTGAAATAGGTACCCTTAGGTCATCCCCTACACCTACAACAGCTGCACATTCAATAGATCAGATAAAACTGATGGCTTCATTTATAGATGCTTCAAACATTTATTGTAGATGAGTGCAAAAACATACACATCCCCTAGATGCTAAGGATTGTTATGCTTGTGCACATGTACCTGCTTCAACTTCTGAGGTTGTAATTTATCATCACATTCCAGTTTCCTATGCAATCACCTGTAGTAAATTACTTAGTTTATTTTATAGGCAGAATCATATTGTGTATTATTTTTCCAATTACGTTTTTATTCCTTCAAAAGTTCCCCTTCATAAGAGAATGAATCCTCAACCACAGGCTAAAAAGATTGAAACAGCCTGGTATTTCTTTAGATTCCCCTACTAGAAGATACACTGTTAAGGTATATGAATATGAATTAACATATTCCATGAATCAATTAGAAAAGACATTCTACAAGTTTTAAAGGACAGGAGAGCACACGAGTTTCATAAGGCAGCAGAAAAGGAAGATGTTTTAAAGAATGTATGGAAGAAAGAACAATATGAGTATAAAAGAAAGAGGGTGTATCCCAGAGTGAAATTAGACAAACAACAGAAAGGAAAGGCATGTGTTCATAAGAGTAGGACTTGCACTATAGCTCAACAAATTGGATTCAGTTGATGGGAACATACATTTGAAGTTCTTGGTGGGCCTGCTCAGATTCTTACTGGAGAAGTTCCTGTGATCCCTGGAGTATATTTTGCATGCACACAGGATACCTATTTGCAATTGCCCGCTGATTGGTAAGGTACTTGTTACCTAGCTTTAGATTTCCCAAAGATGTATTGTGTGAATTATTTAGGAAGTGTAACCAAAGTTGCGACATCGCTTACTCTAGTGTTCATGGACTTTAAACCCAATCCCCAATAAGAACACACCATTGATGAGGTTGTTCCAGCTAAGGCGCGGAAACTGTTCCTTCAATTTAGATACATGACACTCCCTACCAGGGTGTTTTGCAGTAGATGGCGAATCCAAGCCCCACTTGATGATCTATGTCCAGCATGCAGAGGAGGAGCTGAATCCCTGTTTCATTTATTATTCTTTTGCCCTTATTACAAAAATTTGAGGTCCAAGTGGATTGTCCCCCAATGTAAGTGTATTGGTTCCAGAAACCATCTTGAAGTGCTCTGAATTCTTAGCACTAGCACAAGGGGAGTTGTGGTATTAGGCTTAGAAAAATTCTTGGTGGCTCTATTGATTAGAAGTTCGAAGTGCATTGTGTGATATTTTTCAGTCAGTGCTGTGTGATGGCTTTTTTTACTATTCAGTTTCTTGGGATGTATGTTTTTGGGCATTAAGCCCTTCATTTTTAATATTTATGTATCGGCCAGGTCGCCAACCTTGTTTTATTATGAATGGTATGTGTGTTTCTCCAGGAACCATTGCGCATATATGGGACTATATATGATTAGATAGGGAAATATCCAATGGAGCAATGTCATACTATGCTGGTAATGGGCCATTTTAATCATCTTTGCAGGGAGGTAATTCTATGTTTTTTCTGTTCTCTTTTCAAATTGTTAAACTATCTTTAAATTATGATTGTTAGGATTATGATAATCTTGTGAGATGCACTTTATAAAAACAATGTGATCTAAAATAAATCTTATGATAATGATGAACAGGTTATAGGCTTTAGAGACAAACTTATTACATAGATCAAAATGTAATAATGATGAAGGTTCACATATTGGTGCCGATCACGATCCTGTAAAAACCGGGTACGAACCGTCGGACGGAGCATATTCTCCGTCCGACGCGTACCCGGTCGAAAAAATATACAAACATGGAAGTACGATTCGCACGGAAATTCCATTTCCGTACGAATCGTGCAAAACCCCGACCGACGAAAATAAACATACAAATGTGATCCGGCAAAGCGCCGACGTGACGTCGGGACGCACGCAGCCTGCCATTCACGAACCAGGAATTACGATTCGCACCGGCGTCATCCCGCACGGACAATATTTTCCGGCAGCCAAAAACTGCCGGGAAATCAGGACGACGCGAACAAGGAGTACCTGCACGCGACAGACAGACATGGACCCGAACCTACGTGTCATCCCGGCCCTCATAGCAGTCGACCTCCTCTACAGGTTACGACGCAGACGCCGCAGAAGGTCAGAACAACAAAGGGAGGGGGGAACGGGGGGGGGCAGGACCAGGGGCAGGCCACAAACCCCCACCAAAGTCACACAGCACACATGCCCTGGACATACCTGACCCCCAGGCCCTGGTCACTAGGAGGGGGTGGGGGCGTGTCCAGCAAAGCCAGCGTCCGCCACAACGGAAGTGCTTGACGACGCGAACCGGCAACACAACAATACAGGTACGTCCCGTACCCACGCCTTAAGAGCGTGGGTACGAGTCGTACCCCGCCCACACCTACGTCACCCCAACAATGGCGGGACGGCTGTACCCACGTGGCAAAGGCCTGGGTACGGCCCGCACAAGCATTACTTAGCGTGGGGACGGATATGTACGGACCGTACCCCACCCCCGTATGCATGGAGCATACCCCCCACCCCAACAGTGTAAGTACGACCCGTACCCTCACCCGCGTATGCATGGAGCGTACCTCCACCCCAACCGTGTATGTACGACCCGTACCCTCACACGCGTATGTATGGAGCGTACCCCCAACCCCAACAGTGTAAGTACGACCCGTACCCTCACCCGCGTATGTATGGAGCGTACCCCCCACCCCAACAGTGTAAGTACGACCCGTACCCTCACCCACGTACGTATAGGGCGTACCCCCCACCCCAACAGTGTAAGTATGACCCGTACCCTCACCCGCGTACGTATGGAGCATACCCCCAACCCCAACAGTGTAAGTACGACCTGTACCCTCACCTGCGTACGTATGGAGCGTACCCCCAACCCCAACAGTGTAAGTACGACCCGTACCCTCACCCGCGTACGTATGGAGCGTACCCCCACCCCAACAGTGTAAGTACGACCCGTACCCTCACCCGCGTACGTATGGAGCATACCCCCCACCCCAACAGTGTAAGTACGACCCGTACCCTCACCGCATATGCATGGAGCGTACCCCCACCCCAACCGTGTATGTACGACCCGTACCCTCACACGCGTACGTATGGAGCGTACCCCCCACCCCAACAGTGTAAGTATGACCCGTACCCTCACCCGCGTACGTATGGAGCATACCCCCCACCATAACAGTGTAAGTACGACCCGTACCCTCACCCGCGTATGCATGGAGCGTACCCCCACCCCAACCGTGTATGTACGGACCGTACCCCCACCTCGTATGCATGGAGCGAACCCACACCGTGTATGTTCTAAGCGTACATATCCTGAAATAGGAGGGGTGTGTGCAGAGTCCTCCCAGCAGTGCCCAGAGACAGGAGGGGTGGGTGCAGAGTCCTCCCAGCAGTGCCCAGACACAGGAGGGGTGTGTGCAGAGTCCCCCCAGCAGTGCCCAGTCACAAGAGTGGTGTGTGCAGAGTCCTCCCAGCAGTGCCCAGTCACAAGAGGGGTGTGTGCAGAGTCCTCCCAGCAGTGCCCAGACACAGGAGGGGTGTGTGCAGAGTCCTCCCAGCAGTGCCCAGACACAGGAGGGGTGGGTGGAGAGTTCTCCTAGCAGTGCCCAGTCACAAGAGTGGTGTGTGCAGAGTCCTCCCAGCAGTGCCCAGAGACAGGAGGGGTGGGTGCCTATCACTCCCAGCAGTGCCCAGAGACAGGAGGGGTGGGTGCAGAGTCCTCCCAGCAGTGCCCAGACACAGGAGGGGTGGGTGCAGAGTCCTCCCAGCAGTGCCCAGTCACAAGAGTAGTGTGTGCAGAGTCCTCCCAGCAGTGCCCAGAGACAGGAGGGGTGGGTGCCTATCACTCCCAGCAGTGCCCAGACACAGGAGGGGTGGGTGCAGAGTCCTCTCAGCAGGGCCCAGTCACAAGAGTGGTGTGTGCAGAGTCCTCCCAGCAGTGCCCAGAGACAGGAGGGGTGGGTGCCTATCACTCCCAGCAGTGCCCAGAGACAGGAGGGGTGGGTGCAGAGTCCTCCCAGCAGTGCCCAGACACAGGAGGGGTGGGTGCAGAGTCCCCCCAGCAGTGCCCAGTCACAAGAGTGGTGTGTGCAGAGTCCTCCCAGCAGTGCCCAGACACAGGAGGGGTGTGTGCAGAGTCCTCCCAGCAGTGCCCAGACACAGGAGGGGTGGGTGCAGAGTCCTCCCAGCAGTGCCCAGACACAGGAGGGGTGGGTGCAGAGTCCTCCCAGCAGGGCCCAGTCACAAGAGTGGTGTGTGCAGAGTCCTCCCAGCAGTGCCCAGAGACAGGAGGGGTGGGTGCCTAACACTCCCAGCAGTGCCCAGACACAGGAGGGGTGGGTGCAGAGTCCTCCCAGCAGTGCCCAGAGACAGGAGGGGTGGGTGCAGAGTCCTCCCAGCAGTGCCCAGAGACAGGAGGGGTGGGTGCCTAACACTCACAGCAGTGCCCAGACACAGGAGGGGTGGGTGCAGAGTCCTCCCAGCAGTGCCCAGAGACAGGAGGGGTGGGTGCCTAACACTCCCAGCAGTGCCCCTGCAAAGAAAAGGGTGGAGTACCCACAGATCCAATGCCCACAAATGTCAGTCAGGTGCACAAAGATCCTGCAGTACATGTACCACATGTGTGCGAGGCTGGGAGTATACACATGCATAGCACCAAAAAGAAACATGTACACATGAAGTCATGGCAACAGTCTACATACACAAGTACAGTGACCACCAAGGACGCCACGAATGATGCAGGTGGAGACATCGCTCAGCATGCATGGCCCAAGTCTAACGAGTCCGTCACACACCCAGCCAATGTAGACACAGCTCAGCACCACATATTGGAAAGACCCTGCAGGGAAGAAGTCAGGTTACACAGAGGAAGGAACACACCTTGGGACGATGTCACCATGCAGTAACTGCTTACATGAACAAAGTTATGTAGCCAACAGCTTGTGATGGCACACAGATACCAGGATCCACCCTATGACCAGCACAAGACGACAATTCCCACACACCCAACACATAATCACCACCCAAAATAATGGGGCAGGTCGACCAACAGCAATACCAGACAGACAGTAGTGTACTAAGGAAAAATAAATTGCTTTAATCAGCATCCAAAAATATGTTTGTCCCTTGAAAGTTGAAAATGTACAATGCCCATAGGGCAATCCAAAGTTCAAATCCTGGTGGGGGACACAGTGGGACGCGTGTCCCCTAGCTTGCCTGCACAGTCAGACTCCTTCGTCTTCCAGAGCGGGGAGGGCATCATGTGGGGGGGAAGGACCAGGCACCGCAGGGACATGAGGGCGAAGGGTAGGCGTCGTGGGTGCAGGGATGGAGGACTCCACCACAGGGGGTGGGGCAGGGCCAAAGGCGGAGGCCAGGATGGCGCTGCACACCTTAGCAAGGTCCTCCAGCGACTCCCCTGCACCCGAAGGAACCACAGGCCCCAAGGGGGAGGGGCGGAGGGATGGGTCGCAGCGCCACTAGGGGAGGGTGTGGACAGGGGGGGGACTCAACCACCCTGACCGGGGACTCCCTTGACCGCTTGCGGGGTGGTGTCACTGTGGGGCTCAGGGACAGAGCGGCCATGAAGGAGTCTTTGCCGGATATGTGGCCAGGAGAGCTGAGGGGAGGGGATTTGGAGGGAGTGGATTTGGTGGAATGCGGACTCCCACTCTGGCTGCATGGCTTACGTTTGCCCCCCGACCCAGTGGGTGTGCCTACTTCACCCTGTGTGTGCGTGCCAGGAGGTGTGCCTTTGACCTTCCCTGCTGGTGTGGTGCCTGTGTCTATTGTGGTGGGTGCATGCTGACGTCTGGGTGTCCGTGGGACAGGCATGGGAGTGGGAAGTGTGGATGGGTCAGGGGTAGGGGGTTGGACGTAGCGCTGCAGGAGACCCACTGCTGCAGTCAGTGTCGAGTCAATGGACCTCAGCAAGTTGCGTTGGTCAGCCTGCGATGAGAAAATGCCCTCCAAGTATGCCTCCATGTTGTTCAGCACTTGGCTGTGGCCATGGAGGACATTAAGCATCGCAGCTTGACCAACCTGCAACTGCCGCTGGATGTCCACAGACTCGGCATTGGCGGCAGCAGTGGAGACAGGGGCAGGGGGTGCGGTGCCTGGCAGGAAGGAGACATGTGGTGACCGGGCACGCTGGGAAGGGACACGAGCAAGTGGGAGGCGGCTGATGGCAATGGAGGGGGCGGGGAGAGATGTTGTGCTGCTGTCAGCTGCTGGTGCAGCCTCCGCCCACTCGGAGAGATCATCCTCGGACCCGTCAGCTTCATATTCTGTCGTGCCAGTGGACAGGTCCTCGGCCTCACTCTCCTCCGCCTCAGTTCCACTCGATGTGCCAGGCACGATGTCACCGCTGGCACTGGTGCTCGGTCCCTCCGCTCCGTCTGTGCTCATGTCTCCCTCCGTGTCCCCCGACGATGCTGTGGGCAAGGTGAAAAGACAGCAATTAATCATACACCTGTATACATATGTCATATGAGTCCAATCTACATAGGTTACAGTGCATAGCCTGAAAAGAAAGATCAGTAACATCTACAAAACAAGGTACAGATGTAGGGCATGCAACACACAGTTGGTTGACCCACCATGCCACTGAAAAACTATGGAGAGCATGACACAATAGCAAATGACATGAAATGGAGTTTGACAGAGGAGCCAGGCCCTGGGGACAATCCAGCACTGCATCTGCACCACACAGCGTTGCCGAAAATAGGGATGAGCAGGGACCATATCCATGAACTTGAGGCACATGCTGCATAGGTAATACTGAAAACATGCCCACCATGACTGGCTCACTGCACCTTGAGTGTATGTGCAGACAAACATCACACACTGGCCAGACCTAGCAAGGAGATATCAGGTTTTGACATGTAGGCTTTGCCCGCACCAACCACCCCCTACATGAGACAATTTGTTGAGACACAGGAAGCACTTACATCTCTTAGTCTGGGTGAAATACACATGGGCTGGATAAATGCAAGATTGGACACAAAATACCCAAGGTGCGCCTGTCCAAATAATCATGTACAAATGGTCACCATCAGATGAATGTAACAAGACACACAGGCACTGGCCACCGTGAGTATGAACAAGGAAAATCAGGTCATGCTGTACAGTGGACACTTGTACTACATTTTACGTCAATATACATGGTGCCAGGGGACAATGGCACAGAGCACAACCTATGCTGTAGACACTGAGAGTGTCCACGTTTTGTGATGACACACATGACACCTAGGAAAATATGCCCCAGGGGACAGTAGTGGCCACACAACTCAATGGTCCTGAATGGGAATGACTGCAACACATGCCACCATCCCTGCACCATGTGTATCGCACACTCATGCACATCATGTCACAGGCCACAACATAGGACATGCGTGCTTTAAGGCATGACACTTGAGAGACTAACTCCCATGTCTGGACTCAGCATCAGTGCCAACTGACATGGAACCCACAAGTACTGAACTGGACAGGGCACAGGCAAGGTCCCAAAACCTGTTACACACCACCCCCACACATGATGCTACAGGCATAGTTCACGTGGAGAAAGTCCCAGCCTACATAACCTTGTGAAAGAGTGACTACACACAGACCGGGGAACACATTGCAAGGAGGGGAAGGGAGGCAGGAGAGCACCGCTATACTGTGGGTAACTGGATCTGCACAGCACCTTTAAACCCTGGCAGTGTATCCATGCAACTGTGCACTTACAAATGCTGGTGACACACAACAAACACACATGTACCTACCCCCTTCCTGCTGCTGCTTCTCCTGTAAGCGCCTGTCCAAGTCTGGAAATACCACCGCCAGCACACGCTTGTGGATGTGGGTCAGACGGCGGCGCCCGCGGTTCTTATGGATCTCAGGTGAGTCCCCCAGCAGGACCCGTGCGATCCTCCGCGTCCAGCACCGGATATCCTGCCAGCGTTTCCTCACCTGGGCCAGGCGCCGCTTGCGACCCTCCGTCCTACTCACGGCACTGACGGCGTTCATCCAAATCTGCTTCTTGGCAGAGGCGCCTACCTGTGAGGATGAACAAGTGACACTACATCAATACACCTGGCACATGTCAAAGAGACACATATTAGAACAAATTTGCTGTTTACAACAAGGCATAGTATGCATCCAACGCATTGCACCGTTGTCATAGTGACATGATCCTCTGGGGAAGGGCAATTGCAGTACGTGCCATTGAAAGTACACAGGTGGAATGAGGGCAACGACACAATCAATGATCCAGGCTCACACTGTGCCTCACAAGCTACACCAGGATTATGTGCAGCACCTCTAAGCTGTCACATGCCACAGGCCACTGACGCTACCGCAGCAGAGTACACAGACACACACAGGCACAGGACCTTCACCTGCCATTGCCAAATGCAGCGACAAACCTCACTCTGCACATGTGCCACTAGACGGGGGGCTCACAGGTGTGGGGCTGTCTCTGCACGTCAGACACACAGCACTGCTCCCTGCTCACATCACATGGGCAGGGTATATCCATCCCTCATGCAGCCCGGGTGCCACACTCCACATATGCACCCACCCACATGACAGGGGACTTACACACACACCGATGTCCAGGGTACGAACACATCATGTGGACACACTCAGCACAGGTACACAGAACTAATACACATCTGTGGGTACAGTCACCTGTCACACTGGGCTGACCACATAATCAAATGAGGACTGTAGAGGCTACATTCCCAGGAGGACAAGACAGGCAGAATGTGGCATGCACCATGCAGTGATTGTCACAGTAAACACAATGCAAGTGAGGACGGCAGACATGCACCACAGCATGCACTGGCTGGGAGACATCAGGTATTCCCCCACCTGGGACCCCCCCTACAGTACATAGCTTGTGTGTCACACCTGGACACAATGCCAGAAGTCACAGTCACAAACAAGGGACACAGTCTGTGCTAGTAGACTCTGCACTCACCTGATACCCTGGTCGCCCATACAGCAGGGGGTACTGTGGGAGGATCACATCCAGCAAAGCCAGGTTCTCCTCCAGGGTGAAAGGCTGTGACCTCTCCACAGACCTTGACATGGTTCCAGGGAATCAGTAGCAGCAGCTGGGTCGTAGAATCCAAAGATGTGCAGGCAAGTGCTCCCTCATGGGACCTGGCTGCCTTATATCTGCCTTGCTGGCCTGTTTCATGCACAGGAGTACAGAGTGATTGGTCACTCACATTTGCATCCTATGTTTCCTCCAATCCCTTCAAACCTAGCACAGTCAGTGGGTTCTTATTGTGTTTTTTCTTGAGCATGATGTCAACTCCAGAACCACATTGCAACAAAGAAGATTCATTCAAACTGACTACTGCTGTGCACCTGCTGAAAAAAATTCAAACTTTAAACTTGGTCTCCATGACAACCAGCATGCATGTAGGCCTTTATACTTGTCCCTCATGTGTCCCCTATGTAATTTGGAGTTTCACACACAGGTACGGTGCGTACCGGGGCCCTAGGGCACCCCTAATGCATAGCAACGGCCCGTACAGGCGTGTGTACGGTCCGTATCACTATGGGTGTGCTCGCGTATGCGTACCCATAGTGATAGTGAGCGTACAGGCGTGTGTACGGTCCGTACCACTATGGGTACGCATACGCGAGAACACCCATAGTGATAGTGAGCGTTCGCACGCGTGTACTGTCCGTACCACTATGGGTACGCATACGCGAGAACACCCATAGTGATAGTGAGCGTACGCACGCGTGTATGGTCCGTACCACTATGGGTACGCATACGCGAGAACACCCATAGTGATAGTGAGCATACGCACGCGTGTACGGTCCGTATCACTATGGGTACGCATACGCGAGAACACCCATAGTGATAGTGAGCGTACAGGCGTGTGTACAGTCCGTACCACTATGGGTGTTCTCGCATATGCGTACCCATAGTGGCACGGACCGTACACACGCCTGTATGCTCACTATCACTATGGGTGTTCTCGCATATGCGTACCCATAGTGATACGGACCGTACACGCGTGCGTACGCTCACTATCACTATGGGTGTTCTCGCGTATGCGTACCCATAGTGATACGGACCGTACACGCATGCGTACGCTCACTATCACTATGGGTGTTCTCGCGTATGCGTACCCATAGTGGTACGGACCGTACACACACCTGCACGCTCACTATCACTATGGGTGTTCTCGCGTATGCGTACCCATAGTGATACGGACCGTACACGCGTGCGTACGCTCACTATCACTATGGGTACACATACGGCAGTACTCCCATAGTGATAGGGAACGTACACAGGCCCTCTGAGCGAATGTACGGTGCCTTTCACACATCACAGTGGTGACAGGCAGCACACAGGAAGGAATAGGGCTGACATACTTGTCCATGGATGGACATCAAGGCATTGTCTGGGCAGTACTACATGTGTGGGGCACAGGTGTGAAAGGCTGTGATGTGGCACCACACTCCTGAGTCGAGAAGGCACCAGATGTATGATGAGATGTGTACAGATGTTATGTGTGACGGTGCAATGTGTGCCAGGCATGCCCTTAACTCCTTTGACATGTGTGCATGTCGTACTGCACACTTGGGATGAGCATCACTGGCATGGCACAGTCAACAACACACGCAAGTGTCCCCTGATGCCCGCTACAGGGGTTACCACACCAGACATGTGACTACCCACGGTGCACGATGTGTCTATGTCATGTATGTGTGGGGTGTTCCCATTAGCTTGATGTTGGTGCTCCCTCAAAAGCATCAGCTGTTGCAGCAACCAACATGTGTCTGTGTGTAGATGGACATGGCACACTGTTACGCACACCAGGCCACATGTGGTATCGGATGTGAGGTGCATATGTATGCATGGGACACGGAGTAGCGTAACAAGGACATGTCTGCATCCTCTCAATGAATGTGTGGTGAGTCATTACATGTACACCTTATTGGCAAGGTGTGTGGGCTGTCCTAGTGTAATGTCATGTGACCTATGGCTCTAGTGTTCCGCTACCAGTCTCTGAAATCGACATCCTACTTCTGCTGATGTGTTGATGTATGTCACTCCTGTGTTGCGTCTGGCTGTTCACTTACACTGGGACACAGCTAATCCCATGCCATGGCATGTGGAGGTTCACAATCTCCGTGTGTAGCTGGATCTTGGTAGGAGTGTCACCTGGCAGCCATACGTGTCCAGGGCATGTGGCACATACCTGACGCCATATGTCGCATATGTGTATTGACAGATTAACATGTGCTCAGTACCAAAAAATTGTTGTTGTAGTGCACTCACTCTTCCTTGTCACTTCCAAATTACTGCAGAGCGCCGCCTCTTCCCCGAGCAATTCCGGACTTGGCTGACATGCGGGAGAATGACTGTATCCGGTGCTACCGCTTCCCCCAACCGTTGATTGAGGAGTTGACGGCGAGGCTGGCACCACACCTGCAACCGCTGCACAGGTATCCTACGGCACTGACACCCAAGCTGAAGGTAATGGCAGCCCTACATTTTCTTGCCACGGGTACCTTTCAAAATACCATAGCTCATGTTGGTGGCATGTCCCAGAGCATGTTCAGCCGTGTGCTGCATGATTTCTTAGAGGCCATGTTGCTTCACCTGGATGAGTTCATCCATTTCCCAACTCCTGAACTGTTGACTGGGGTCAAGCGTGGATTCTATGCCCTGGGAGGGATGCCCCATGTCATTGGGTCCATAGATGGGACACATGTGGCTTTGGTACCACCACAGGCACAGGAGGTAGCGTACAGGAATCGCAAGCACTACCACTCCATCAATGCCCTTGTGGTGTGTCTGTCCAACATGGTGATTTCACATGTCTGTGCTCGTTTTCCAGGATCAGCACACGATGCCTACATCATGAGGCGTAGCAGGGTGCCTGAAATGATGACGCAGCTGTGCAACGAACGAGCATGTGTTGTTGGTGGGTACACTCTGTCTGTCCTGTATTTTGCGTAGACTTCCAGCACGATCGCTTCTCCTGTCCTACTTATGTCCATGTGCTTTCCATGTAGGGGATGCTGGCTATCCCAACATGCCATGGCTGATCACACCTCTCCGCAACCCCAGCACGCCGGCCCAGCTCCGCTACAACACCGCCCATGGCCGGACAAGGCGAGTGATAGAGAGGACATTTGGCCTCCTGAAGAGCCGATTCAGATGCCTTCACAAGACCGGCGGCGCCCTCCCATATGCCCCGGAGAAGGTCTGCAAAATCTTCATGGTCTGCTGCATGCTGCACAACATGGCAGTTGAGAAAGCTGTGCCACTCATCCTGGATCAAGGTGATCAGGACCATCCACCCGTGGAGGACCAAGGTCTTGGCAATGGGGCTAGTGATGTGGAGGATGTGGTTCCGCAAGAGGACATCCGGAGTCGGCTCATACGTGACTTCTTTGCTTAGTGGTGAGTACCAGTGTCTGTGTGTGCACGCATTGGTCCCCGTGTCGCATGTGTTGCGATGTGTGTGTCCATCTGCATGTATGCCACGTGAGTCAGAGGTGTGTGTGGATGTGTCACTGGAGTGATGGTGCCAGTGATGAGTGTATTTCCCCAGTCATAATTGTGATCTAGCATGTTGTCATCCTTACATGTGTCGAGTACATGCACATGCAAGTGGCTGTGCTTTTTGTGGCTGACTTCTTGTGTGTCTCTCATCCCCAGGTACTTGCGCATGCAGTCTGCTGGTTGCATTGTTGTGGCACTGCTATTCCTCATGGACACGTCATCGTGTGCTGACTCAGCGTTACACGCACGGACAAGTTTGGAAGTCTCCTTAGGGTAAGGGATGCATCAGGGGTGTATTGGATGTGGCAGTTGTTTACGATGTGTGCACACTGCCCCTGTCGATGTTTGGTTCCTCTGCAGACATGTCGCATCACCATGGGACACATGACATGCAGCTGGGTACACCTGAATAGATGGTCAGACTTGTTGACAGTCATCTGTGATGGGATTGTGGATTGTGATGATGGCATCAATGTGTGTTACACTGCCCTCGGACACATACGGTTTGCATTGGCTTGACATGGTGTGGGACTTCCACATCAGAGGATCAATGGTGTATGGCAGCCTCTCCGTGGGCAGCAGGGGGTGTTTAGCTGTTAGCCGACACTTGTGTGCCAGTTCCATGGCTATCACGCATTTGTGCTGCAGAAGGGGGGTTCCAGTGTTGGACCCACATGTTACTCCACATGACCCGTTCATGTGTACTCCGAGTTGCCTCTGCAATCCCGAATACATGAATAATAAAGGTGTCCCTATGCCTCCAAGGTGCCTCTTCTAAGTCAATGCTGGTGTGTTGCCACGGTGCATCTGGCATGTCTGGCATGGTTTTCCGTGATAGTGGCTATGTGTCTATGTGTAGAGTAGCAAGATGCAAGCTGTTTGTGTGGGATTAGACTGTGTATTGTGCATGATGTCCATGACTGTGTGGGTATTGTGACATGTGCCATCCCCATGCATCCAACGTTGGCCAGGCCACCATTCTCTGCATCCACCTGACTCAAGCTTGCAGGACATGGTTCTGCCACCTGTCCACACATACCTGGGTGCCCCACAGGACACTCCACATGATCCCTGACCTCTACGCATGGCTGTCGCTGTACTCAATATATCTGTCGGCACGGTTGTGCGGCCACCCCCTCAGCTGGTTGGGCCCATCACGGGTGTGTATGGTGCTCCATGTCTGTCTTGCCTAATACAATGTGACCCATGTGTGTCCTGTGCCAGACTCAGGCCCCAGGGTGTGGATGGTTGAAGTCAAATGAGAACTCAGGCATGGTTAGACTTTACAAGACACATGTAAAGTAATAATGCAAAATGTAGGCATCTTCTCTTTATGGTGTAACTTTTTATTTTGGTTGGGGTACGTGGGGGGGTATGACATGAGGGGCTTTCCGGGTGTGTGGAATCCAAAGTTCACTAGAGGAGTTGGTGTCCTTGCCATTTGAAATCCTCAGAGTCCATGCCACAGTCTTTGTCAACATTGGTCAGACAGTGACCAGCAAGTCCATGTGGCAGAGAATGTCTTTTGCTGCTGTGCTGCTGTTGGTCCAGTGGGCCAGGTGCCAGGCCAGGTGTCTTGGGAGATGGTGCTGTTGCGCTGACCCTCACGGTCTTTTCCGTGGACGACCTGCCCTCCTGCGGGGACCCTCAGAAGCAGGCCGTGACGATGTTTGGGATGCTCCGTCGGATGTCTCCTCCTCCTCCTCATCCCTCCCTGTGGGTGGTGATGTTCTATGCCTGGTGGCACAGGGAGGGTTGCCCATGTTGTCGGCTATCCGACGGAGTGTACTGTGAATTCCCGTGAACACCGTCACGAGCTCAGTCTGTCTGTCCTCCATCCGCCCTTGGTGTCGCAGTAGACAGGCATGTTGCTCCGCATGTTGCTGGGCCTGCTGGGTCTTGATCTCCTCGAGGATGGACACAACCTGGGCCATGCCCGTGGTGTCCTGCCGGTATGTGTCCAGGATGTTTCTGACATGGGAATATACCGGTTCTGCAGCCAACCGGTCAGGCTCGCGCCTCCGCCGTCCTCCACTCCCACCACCCCTGCCCACTTGCACCTGGCCTGCCCTTGTGGGCACATCGGGTCTCCAGGACCCCTGAGGGGTGGCATTGGCGTTGTCGCCTGCCTCCTCCTGGGTGCCCGGTACACTGTGTCCCTCCTGGCCAGCCTGGCTGCATTGTGGTGGTGGGGCAGGGATCCTGGGTGTCTCCTGGGATGTGGCAGGAGTGGGGGTGGTGGTTGGCCCAGTTGTACCTGACGCAGGTGCTGCAGGTGGTTGGACACCAGAGGGGCCAGGTTGGTCGGGGTCGGGTTCGTCCACAGAGTGGTGAGAGTCGTCGCTGCCGGTGGGTCCGTCATCCCGCCGAGCCGGGTCCTCTGAGTCTTCCCCCCCAGTGTTGGGGGGTGATCCACGACGTTGACCTGTGTGTGAGAGAGACAATGTTAATTTTGTTCCATGCAACATCCATGTTTCATTCGTTTCTAAGTTGGCACATTTCCTCTGGGAATTTGGATATGTCTTGCATTCCACTCACAGTGCACTTGTGCATGGGTATGTCCCTTGGCCACAGCTTTAGCGACTTTACCTATGTGTGGCACAGTCTTACTTGCTGCGTCAATTGTGACTGCAGTCAGCAGTGGAGTGAGCAGGTGTGGCGAGCCATGCATTGGCGCCTTCCGTGTTGCACTGTACGTGGGCACATGGAGTTGTTCCACACACTTAGATAATGCAGGTAGCTGGCGTTGTGCTCGTGCACAGGTTGAGACATGGCCCAGTGTTTTGCCATGGAGAAGAGGGGGGGTTCAGGCACTGGCCACCCTTGTCTACATGCACACAGTCCACCTGCTGACGAGCAGACATTCCCAGAACCCCAAGGCTGAATTGGTCTCCCTGTGTGTCCCTTTCTCACTACCTCTCTGTCCCCCTCTCTCTCCCTCTGTGTGTCAGTCTCCTCCCTCTGTCCGTCTCCCTGTGTCTCCCTCCCTCTCTCTCCCCCTCTCCCTCCCTCTGTGTGTCACCCTCTGTCACCTCAGCCCAGCTTCCTAGGCACACACTTTTTGCAGATCTTTGAATGGCCCTTGGCTTGTTGATGTGAGTTTGTTTCTGATCTCCAGGCACCCATTGGGTGTAGTGTCTGTGTCTGCGCTGCTGCTGTGGTGGTGTGTGCTGCCACTCTTTCACAGTGTTGGCTGTTCATTAGCTGCTGTCATGTGCAAAAACGTGCCGTCACCCCCATGTGTTAATGCAAGGCGTCCGCCATTTGCTGGCAAGACTTTCCTGTGTGGGGACAAACTGTTTGTCTGGCTGTGACCTAGGCCATATGGACAGGGGGCATTGTTGTCTGCTTCTGAGTTGCACTATGTGATTTTTGGGGCCCACACTCCCGCCATCCGGCTTACCGTGTCTTGTGTTGGTGTTTTCTGTGGCCTGTGACTTTGCATTGTCCAGCTGGGTGCATGGGGCATGGTGGCGCCAGTGGCATGTGCGTGTTCATGGAGTGTGGTTGAGTCATGCGATAGCTTGGGGTGGTTGTGTGCCTGTTTGTGAGTTTGGTTGTGGATGACGTTCTCCCCATGTGAGGTGAGTTGTTTGTGTACTCACCCGGGTCTCGGAGTCCTTCTAATCCCTCCACTGACACCACCGGCAGTATGGCCATCACCCTCTCCTCCCAGGGATGGTAGTGTACGGGTCTCCTCCAGTGACGTTGGCCTGGTTGTGGTCATCGGTCATTTTGGCTCGGACCCTCCTCCGCAGATCGTACCACCTGGCTTGGCATTCATGCCTGGTCCTTCTGGTGGCCGCAACAGCATTCACAGCATCGACAATCCTCTGCCACATGGCTGTTTTTTCGGACATGCAGGTCTGTCTGACCAATGTTCCAAAGAGGTGTGGCTTGACTCTGAGGATTTCGTCGACAAGGACCTCCAACTCTCGGCTAGTGAACTTTGGATTCTTGTTAGTGGGCATGGTGAGGGGTGTGGGTGTGGATGGTGGGGGGGGTGTGTGTGGATGGTTGTGGGTGTGTGGGTGTGGTTGTACAGGTGTGTGTGTGAATGTGATGAGGGGTTGTTTGTGAAGGTGTGTGTGTGAAGGTGTGCAAGTGTAAGGTGTAGTAAAGGTTCAAGTATGGTGCTGTAGGTTGTCTGTGGGGTCTGGCAGCAGTGAGTCTTTTGCAAAGGCTCATGGTTTGTCTGTGGGCCCTTTTTATTGGTCCATTGGTGGGTGTGGCTGTGTTTGAACTTTGGGTGGGTGTGTTATAAGGAGTGGTTGTGTTTTGGGCCTCTGTTTGGGATTTTGGCAGTTGCAGGTCAGTGAATGTGTTGTTTTTGTGCATGTTGGACATGTTTTGTGGCTTTGTGCCATTCGAATGGTGTATTCTTGTGTTGTTTTGCTTTGTCCTGGTTGTGTACGTGCGTTTTTAGCGTGTGTACGGTGTGTACTTCGGGAATTTTGTTGTACAGTGCTGTCCTTGTGTCTGGCTTGGTATGACTCGTACATGCGCGATGTTGTGTGAAGGTGCTGGTGTTGGGGCCTGGGGTGCGTTCCGTACTTAGAATGTTGGGGTGGGGGTACGCTCCATACATACGCGGGTGAGGGTACGGGTCGTACATACACTGTTGGGGTGAGGGTACGCTCCATACGTACACGGGTGAGGGTACGGGTCGTACATACACGGTTGGGGTGGGGGTACGGTCCGTACATACACGGTTGGGGTGGGGGTACGCTCCATGCATACGCGGGTGAGGGTACGGGTCGTACATACACTGTTGGGGTGGGGGTACGCTCCATACGTACGCGGGTGAGGGTACGGGTCATTCATACACGGTTGGGGTAGGGGTACGGTCCGTACATACACGGTTGGGGTGGGGGTACGCTCCATGCATACACGGGTGAGGGTACGGGTCGTACATACACTGTTGGGGTGGGGGTACGCTCCATACGTACGCGGGTGAGGGTACATGTCATACATACACGGTTGGGGTGGGGGTACGCTCCATGCATACGCGGGTGAGGGTACGGGTCGTACATACACGGTTGGGGTGGGGGTATGCTCCATGCATACGCGGGTGAGGGTACGGGTCGTACATACACTGTTGGGGTGGGGGTACGCTCCATATGTACGTGGGTGAGAGTACGGGTCGTACATACACGGTTGGGGTGGGGGCACGCTCCATACATTCACGGGTGGGGGTACGTCTCGTACATACACGGGTGTACATAGACGGGTGGGGATTCGACTCGTACATAGGAGGGCTGGGGGGAGTGTTGGGCGCGTATGCGGGCACATGTCTCCATGGTTGCTATGGGAGTTCGGTGCGGACGGTGTTTTTTCCATACGGTTGTAACATCGGACGCACGGGATGGATCGTAATTCCGCGGTCGGACTTCACTTTTCACATTTGTACGGTAAATCGTCCGAGGACGTGTCGGACACATTTTCCGACCCGAGGACGTGTGGGGAATAATTCCCAATGCGATTCGTATGGACTTTTTCCCATGCGAATCGTAGTTGGCAGTTTGTACGGCACTTGTACGATTCGTACGGTAAAAAGACCGGATACGAGTCGTACGGGGAATTTTTTTACAGGATCGTGATCGGCACCTAAGTAGGAGATGTTCTGGTGCTATTATTCCTTCAGTGGGAGTAGTCCTTAATGATGAGAGGATTAGAATGTTTTCTACAGTAGTGGATATGCTAGCAACTAGTACATCTGGTGATTTGCTAGCAGTAAAGACAGAATTAGCAGCTCTTTGGTCTATGGTCTTCCAAGTTCGACTAGCTGTAGATATATTGTTAGCTGAGAAAGGAGGATTCTGTAAGAAGCTGAAAGTGCAAAATTGTTTTGCAGACTTAACTAAGAAGCAAAGAGCTAGAAGAATTTGCAAAGAACATTTCTGTCTTAAAACCTGAATTAGAGAATTTAAAAACACCTAGTGGCATATTTGCAGGCAGTTAACGCCAGCAGAATGTCACTTTTTTCAAACGCTCTGGTGACGTTAACTCCTTCACCTTATTTAGAAAGTGGCGTTAAGCCAGTTAAGATGGCTTAACGCCCTATTCACACTACACATTGCTTTTTGATGCAGCCTCATACTAACAAGGTATGGGCAGTGCCAAAAATACAGACAGGGAATACCTGTTTTAAGCAGGTGATACGGGGAGAAATGTTTTAGTTCTCCTCGTATTTTGCTCTTGCAATGTGTGCTGCATTTTGCAGAAACACATATATAGAGCAAATCGCCTGTAAAGATATTTATGTGCAGGAAAGTGTCCTGCAGATAAACAATTGCCCCTGCAGCACGGTCACCCTAGCAAAAAGAACATAGGGTGCATGCACTGGCGCTAAGCATCTTTTTAGCACCAGTGCTTGGGGTAAATCAGGGGTGTGCCGCATTATTGTGAATACGGCGCAATCCTTCATATTGAAACTATCGGAGTGTGACATTACCAATTTTGGCATAACACAGTGCTCGCCAGTTTCTTGTAAATATGCCCCTTAGTGTTTTAGGTACCTTAGGCAAGGGAGTTTCTGCTATGGGCAACTGGCTTGGAAGCACTGGTAACTGATTTTTAGGAGCTATACTCTGGCCTATTTTTATTATTGGCATTTGTTCCATTTGTGTATTTGCTGAATGTGAGGGATTTTGAGTGTTTACAAGCAGAAAGGAAAGAGAGGAGTTACAAAGGCAAAGGAAGGAGGAAATAGAAAAGGAAGAAAGAAAGGGTAGGATCCAAAGGAACTGAAGGAGTTGCACAACTCGAAGGGCCCGTTAAAGCAGATAACAGATAAATAAGGTATTCCTTGGGGATTCGTTTGTATTTATTGTGGTGGCTATTCTATCCATCACAGGGGGATACTGGGTGAGAGCAACTTGCCATTTGAATAATTAAACAAATTTATTAGAAAATGTAATTTACACTGATGAATAATGTGTGCATATTACATGTGTAAGGCCAAGATGCCTGTAAATCTCTTTTTCTGTTGTTTTGCATGTTTTCTTCACACTGCAGAGGCTGTATTTTTTTCAGAAGACGTTTGTTAGCTAGTGATTAGTCATTTGTTAAGTATTAGACAACTGATAGTGAGGTTCTCATCAAAAGGTGGAGGAGATACCAGGATGGGAGAGCGATTTGTGGGAAGAGCTGAGTGTACCCAACAATCTGTTTAGGGTAATAACTCACAAACGTATCCATATTTTTACTATTGCTTTTCCTGGGAAACAAGAGAGTTTACCTGCTCATAGAGGCCAGGGAAGGCTGCTTGGCTAATGAGCTTGGAATCAAGCTGAAAAAATAGTGTTTATGTTGAATAATAATAGGGTGTGTTCCTTAGATCAGTTATTAGAAGATGCTTGCTGACTTCAATCTGAGAAGGCCCTTCTAATCTCTGATGATTTTCACTCCCAGAGAACAAAGCGTTATGCCTATGCGTTCATGTTTCTCTCATCAGATGCCTTTATTTTATTTTCCGGAGAAGACACTTTACCTTATTTGCCTAACCAAATGCCCTTTCTCGACTTATCCTTCTTAATTTAGACTAGGAATTCCCACAATGGAACACACTTGTAGCATATTCTTCATTCTAGTTGTAATTCTTGTTAATGTTATATTTTACCTTATTTTGTAATATCAACTTTAGACAATTAGAATCTGTAATAATGATGACTGAGGGTCCGATTACAACTTTGGTGGTTTTACTGTCAGACCTCCTGCATTGGTGGCATTTCAAAAAATGCACCATGCCAGCGGAATCATGCCAGCTGTAATATAACTTTACTGCAGGGCTGGCATTGTGTGGGCAGTGGAGTCCTGGTGGTGGTATCCTTGTGCAGTGGTACTGAGCTTGAAGCCATTTTACACAGCCTCCAGCCCGTTGGGTGCGCTGCTTCCTTTCATTATGGAGTGCGCGCACCTGACCTAAAGGCATAGGAGGTAAAAACATGAGTACCAGTTACATTTCACACGTGCACATTTGCTCTGGAAGCAGTTTTCCCCCTTATTATCTCCCTTTCACTCACGCCGATTATTCAATACGCGTTGCATTACGGAGCCTACCTCTAGCTACAAACAGAATCAGACCTGCTTTCCATGCTGAAAGGACCTACATGCACTGCGATCTTTAAGCTGTTCGGTGACAATCTCTTGTTGCATCTTCTCTCTGCATTGTATTGTTTTCTTGATTTTGTACCTTGTATAAATTAACAATATTCTTTTATTAATATAATAACAGATTTTTGGAATACTTACACCCGTGTTGCTCTTCATCTCCGTATCTCTATATATATGTTTGATTGATTGATTAATCAATTGAATTGTCTTTTGAATACTCCAACTGTAAGCGTCTTTTATAGAGCTTACCTCAATCTATTTTCTTAATTGATATAATTTCACATTTGAATTAATCCCTTGTAGGCACACGTACCTGCTTATCTAACTGCCCAAGCCTCCAAGGTTTTATTGGGTTACCCATTTTTTGTACATTTGCTCTAGAGGCAGTTTTCCACCTCATTATCTGCCTTTCTGCCAACTCTTGCATAGTGGCGTCCTCGGCCGGAAACGGTTGTCGGAAAGGCAGGTCATAATTTGCATGGCGGGAGAAATATCTGCACCGCCTCCATGGGCCACCTCTTCTGCCACTGTAGCTAAAATGTCTGCGGTGGTGGGGGTCTTGTGGTGGTCTCATGGCACATATCATAATCGGGCAGACGGACCTCCAAGGAGGCAGCAGTTGGACTGCCAAAAACGCAACGGCAGTCCCAAGACCGCCTTCATTGTTATCAGGCCCTGAAACTGGAATACTTAATGAATTCATTATTTGGATTAAACTAAATTGATTAATAAAGCCTTTCATATCTACTTCATTTCTTGTGGAATCCTGTGGCCCACACTGTGTACGTAAACGATTTTAAATGATTGCTCCTAGCTCTCTCTTCTTGTCAATGAAAAACAGATCCACGCAACCAATAGCGGGGTTTGTATAATGATTTTACGTGACGTTTAAGATTCATTAATACCTGCTCAGTCATAACCTTCGGAAAAAAATCAATTATTTTATTTGTAAAATATTTCAACATTATTCATATTTAGGGGTCCATTAGGATGTAGGGCGGATCCCCACTGCCCGCATGGCGGTGGTGATCCGCCCTACATCATACCCCGCCCGCCACCCATTTCCTCCGCCATATTAGTATGGCTGGGGGACCCCGGCGGACGGAAAGACCGTCCGCCGGTTTTCCACTGGTCGACCAGTCGACCGGGCGGAAAAGGGGCTTGATATGGTGTCGGTGTCTGCTAGACATCGCCATCCATATTGGCATGGGCAGCGGTGCAGGGCTTTCCATGGCAGAGACTCCGCCATGGAAAGCCATGCGGTTTTTGCTTACGGGAGCCTGTTGTGGGCCCACAGGGTATTTGGGGGGGGGTGCACATGGGGGGTACCTATGGTACCCCCCTACACTGTCACGGACAAGGTGGCAGGCACCGCGCGGTGCCTGTCACCTTGTACATGACAATGCACAACTTGCATTCCCAGCATTGTGGTGGGCGGTGCTGTGAGCACTGCCCCCCACAATGCTGGGAATAGAGGATGCCACGGTGGCATCCTAATTGCCGGAGCGGGACCGCCGCACCACTGGCGGCTGGTCCCAGCACCGCTAGGGTGGCGGGTGGACGAAAGTCCGCCCGCCATCTTAATAGGCCCCCTAGTTGTTAATAACTATACAATCCTAAACATGTATCACAAAACACGTTCTAAATGTATGCAACCATTGTCAATAATTTCAATCATATTTAAATAAATATGAAAATATTGTGATACTATAATAAATCACATAGTCATCAACAAATTATTTATAAAAGTCAATATCCAAAACATTAGAAAAATTATATTTTAATTTGGGTGTGGAACTTTTTTTTAAATGTATTTTTATTGATAATCCGGAACACCTCATGATTCATAACTGCAAATATAAAAAGAGAAACATCTGAATTCATTCACCCACAGGAATAGAAAAGATGCGACCTAATGTATAAAAAGGGAGTCCTACTTTATCTAAAGCCATTTCCATCAATCTGCGAAGATATCACATTCCAGTTATTGTCGTTTTCACATTACGCATATGTAAAACAAAAGTCAAATATAATCTACGCCTCCTAATTCATATTTGTGTGCCCAGTTACCCGTGGTAAATAAAACACAGTATCATTCCTCTAGGATTTCTTTCCTTGGAGAATTCCAAATTCCCTTGTCTTTCTTCAGTGCACCTATAATTTTAGTATACAGTTCCTCTAGCTTTCTAACATGATCCATTTTCGTTTCCCAGTTTTCAAATACGGGATGATTAGGGGATTTCTACCACTGGAGAATTAGTGAATTTGCAAAAATGACCCAATAAAAAATACTGTTGCTGTTGCAGCCTTAGTTGACAATAAGAGGGCGAGGTTTTGAATAACGCCCCTCTAAATCAGGTTCAATTTGAATTTGTAGTTTTTCACCCAAGAAGGCCATTTTGTTCCAAAAATCAATTAATCTGTGACATAAAAACCCCACGTGCACCTAGCCCAAATCGCGGATGACCACATTTAAAAACACTTAGCAAATGAGGTCACAAAACGTCAGTTGCAGACAATATGGGGTATATTAGAGAACCCACTTCAAGTAGAAAGCCATATGCTTAAAGTTAGTCCTCGCAAGGCCTTGTGGGCCATACGATCAAATCTGCCCCAGCTAGCAAAGTCAATTCTCCCTTGAATATATTGTAAAATTGAGGCAAATGACTCAAGAGCAGCTGACTCTTGTAGATACAAGTATCATGTTTGATACCAGTTTCCTAGCTCTAATTGTTTATTCCAAAAATGTGCTATACTAATATGTTCCTTAGCTATACTAGGGTGCCGATTCGGATCCTGGAGAAACCGGGTACGAACCGTCGGTCGGAGTGTTTTCTCCGTCCGACTCATACCCGGGGAAAAAACATTACAAACATGCAAGTACGATTCGCACGGAAACACCATTTCCGTACGAACCGTAAAAAACACGACCGCCGAAAATATCCATACAAATGTGATCCGGGAAAGCGCCGACGTGACGTCGGGACGCATTTCGGCTGCGTTTCACGAACCAGGAAGTACGATTCGAACCGACAGCAGTCAGGACGGCAATATTTTTACGGCACCCAAAAAGTGCCGGAAAAGCTGAGTATGCCGCGATGCCAGCGGAATAGAGGGCCCGGTACGCGCCGTACCCCCCCCAGCCCCCGCATGTATGCCCTGAACACCCCCCCCAGCCCCCGCATGTACGCGCCGTACCCCCCCAGCCCCCGCATGTAAGCCCCGAACCCCCACCCGTGTACGTAGGGACCGTACCCCCACCCGTGTATGTACACCAGTGTAGGTACGCCCCGAACCCCCACCCGTGTACGTACGGACCGTACCCCCACCCATGTATGTACGTCGCGAACCCCCAGCGCTACACGCTGGGGGTTCGCGCCGTACATACACGGGTGGGGGTACGGTGCCTACCTATACTGGTGTACATACACGGGTGGGGGTATGGTCCATACGTACACGGGTGGGGGTTCGGGGTGTACCTACACTGGTGTACATACACGGGTGGGGGTACGGTCCGTACGTACACGGGTGGGGGTTCGGGGCGTACCTACACTGGTGTACATACACGGGTGGGGGTACGGTCTGTACGTACATGGGTGGGGGTTCGGGGCGTACATGCGGGGGCTGGAGGGGTGTTCGGGGCATACATACGGGGGCTGGGGGGGTACAGCGCGTACATGCGGGGGCTGGGGGGGTGTTCGGGGCGTACATACGTGGGCTGGGTGGGGGTAGGGCGCGTACATACGGGGGCTGGGGGGGTACGGCGCGTACATGCGGGGGCTAGGGGGGTGTTTGGGGCGTACATGCGGGGGCTGGGGGGGGTACGGCACGTATGCGGGCACATGTCTTCATGGATGCTATGGCAGTTCGGTCCGGACGGTGTTTCTTCCATACGGTTGTAAAATCGAAAGGACGGAACTGATCGTACTTGCGCGGTCGGACTTCATTTTTCCGATTCGTACGGTAAATCATCCGGGGATGTGTCGGACACTTTTTCCGACCCGAGGACGTGTGGGGGAATTTTCCCAATGCGATTCGTATGGACTTTTTCCCATGCGAATCGCACTTGCCAGTTTGTACGGTACTTGTACGATTCAGACGGAAAAAAATCCGGATACGATTCGTACGGGGAAAATTTTTCCAGGATCAGAATCGGCACCATGATGTCTGAATATAGACCCGAAGATGACCTTGAATCTGATGATAGGAAAATATAAGGTTGAGTGAAATATTTACATTGTCTGCCACTATGTGTTCCCAGGTCTTTATCTGCCCAGCTAATAGAAATTTTCCACACCAATAGTGCCCGGCCTTCCCTCATTTCTTAATAGTGATATGTTGCAGGGATAAGCATATTGAACCAAATTCTTTCAAAGGCATCAAAAATGCATTAAAAGAAAGTGGTATTCTTCTTTTCCACTATTGTTTGTGGAAACATATCGGGAGAAGGTAGGCAGCTTGGGAATTTTTAGAAAGGTTCTTATCTGAGCTTCTGACTTGATTAGCATTTTCTGCAAATCGAAACAGCTCGAAGATGCGTTTCCTGTGGCTGCACAATATAGCCAATCAAGAAAAGTGTTTTGATTGTATTTCTGCATACAGGGAAGTGACAGACTGCCATCATCAATTGATAACTGATCTGTAGAAAGTTTATACAGGGTTTCTTCCCTTGTCAATGGAAGTGTCGCAACAATTGGTCAACCTCCATTAGAAAAAGACTGCCTAAATGTGATCATAATATTTGAAAACGCAAAAACAAATATTGGAAAGATCGACATTTTGACTTTTGCTACTCGTCTGATGATAGACAACGGTAAGTTGTTCCAGCTAATTAACATTGCCTGTTTCTTATTAAGAATGGCAGTCGAGTTTAATTCAAAAAGATCTAGGAGATCATGAGAAACAAAAATGCCCAAGTACCTTATAGGGCGAGTTGACTGAAAGTGTTGTTGCATTTCTATGGTTAGGGTCACAGTGATATAGAAGCACTTCAGATCTAGCCTGGTTAATCTTATAACCTCCAATATCTGAAAAGGATTGTATTTTGCAGAGGGTGTTATGGGCATTATGGGCTCTACCTGCCAGATAGAGAATAATATCATCAGCGAATAGTTTAAACTTTGGGGCACTAGAAAGTGCTGGACGAATCTCCGGGTCTCGCCTAGGGGCCATCGTCAGAGATTCAACAAATAGTGCAAACAATACCGGTGACATTGGACCGCCCTGATGCATAAGTCTACGAATTGGGACAACTCCTACTGTTTGGGAATTATTTTGGCCTCTACCTTGGCGTTTAGATTGAACAGCAGCCCTATACGTTTATAAGGGAATCCAAAACACTGAAGGATTGAGAAGACCTCCCATTGTACATGGTCAAATGCCTTCTTGGCATCAAGCATAATTATTGCTGCTCCAATCTTATTTATTGAGTAGTAATCTGATGTCTGTACAAGGAAGCTTTTATTTAATGACATAGATATTTGTGGTAGAAAGCCATTTCGATCGCCATGTAGCGCCAATGCATCGGGCCTGCCTTAACGTCATGATTTTAGCAAAGAGTTTTTAGTCGGAGTACTTGTGACATATAGGCCGTTACAAGCCGGGTTGTTCCCAAGGTTTTTCTTACTTTTGGAAGGTAACAATAACTGCTTCTGTGAATTCCTTTGGAATCTCACTTCAGTCTGAGAATTCATTAAAGAATATTAAAAAAAATCCATCAGCTGTGAGGTGAATATTTACAGAATTCAGATGGTATACCATTGTAGCCGCATGCTTTAGCATCGAGAAGGAGTTTGAAAGCTTTGTTAACTTTTGTCTGCATAAAGGGAGCTTCTATCCTATCTAGCAGTTCATTTTCCAAAACAGCAACTTTAATCAGGTGTAAAAAGTCTTCAAAACACAAGAGAGTCACCCTTCTATAGAAAAAAAGGACAGGGTACTGTAAAAGAAGAAAAAAATATGGTTCCCATTTTCCTCCTTTTTTTATGTATATGCGTGTTTCAAATGGTATAGTCACTCCATATTTAAGAATTGACCAAAATCTTTTATAGAAATAATTTAAAGACTCAAATGGACATGATCCTACACAGTTATATCAGACAAAAACTTAAACAGAGTCTTACGACAAATATTATGAACAACAAACCTGGTGTATAAAAAATAATATTTTCTTTTATTATGAGTTAGTGTCTCTGGGTTGTATAGAAAATCCCACTTTAAATTACATAAATTACATAAAAAGTTAAAAATAAACAAACAAATTTACTATTATGAATCACATTAAATAAATATCCTTCCTAAAAGACCACCATCAGATATTATACAAGGATATTAAATTTCGCAATCCATATTCGTATTGCCAATTAAAAAAATAATGAAATATATCATTCAAATACAAAATACAGAGTTACAAAAAATGTCGATGCGGCCTTTCGGTGAACAACAAAATATTATTTTCCTCCACCTTCCTCAGGACAAAGTAAAAAAAAAATATTTCTATAACTCAGAGAAAGACAAAAAATGCATTCTAATTACTACATTTTAAAATGCATAAGAACTATTCAATAATTGCTATGGAGTCTATTTAAGTCCATTTGTTTTTCAAAGATAGTTTTTCCCAAAAGTTTTAAATTACAGAAATTCACCAACTAAAAGAAGCTATCAAATGCCTAGTTACATATAATAGATGCTTACGCTTCAAAAAAGACTTTACCTGTATCTAGATAAGGAGTGTTTTTATTCAAATTAAATTAAGTGAAATGAGGGATAGTACTAAGATTTTAAAATGTTCCTGTTCTCATATGGGAATACCTAAGGTTTATAAAATCAAAAATATGTATATATATATATATATCTATACCTGTATCTGGAACAATCCTCCGATCAAGATACCAGCACTAAGATTATCAGTACATCCTGCATGGGCCGGGTGTAAACACCCAAGCTATTACTTTCTTTTCTGCGTGTATCATTTAACTAGGTGAACCTATCAAATTAAGATGAAATTAGTACTCCCTTATTTTTTCTTATTGTGTTTACGTTTCCTAAATTTAGATAACACACGGTACTTACTTAATGTATCAAGGGGTAGTAGGATAAGTATGTTGCACACTTACCTGCTCAAAAAATCAATCTCTAAAAAACACGTCCTCACCCTATAATTAAAGGAAATAAAATATATTGTAATAAACTTTTCAGAAAGGGGGGGTCATTTTGTCTAACCTTTTTCAAATGAATTGAAGACTCGATCAGTAACCATCTCTTACCTCTTTCATTTAAAAATACGAGTCATTGAGTGGCAGCTGAAGCCAGTCTGCAATGCCAAACATATTTTTCAATTGAATGGAGCATTTGTTCAATAGATCATAACTATGAAATTTACAAACAGAATCATAGTACATTTTTATTTGGGCCCAGGCATGTAGAATCACTTTTCTAAAGTTAATGCCAATGTATTTGCCCTAAAAATTCCTGAGATATTGGGCTGCATGCTATGCATAATCTCCACATAAGCAAATATCAGGGAAAGTGATGTGCTTGACAGAGTTGAAAAACGACGGTCATACCCTAATCAAATTGGGATAGAGTAAAGAGCCCACATAATATAGTCAAGCCTGTCATGCATTTGTATATGTATTTAGAGAAACTCCTGTTGCTCTATTTAATCTCTACAATAACGTACATCAAGCTCTGATAGAGGAAGCCTTGCCCCAATACTTTTATAAATTAAAAAAACTACCAGTGATACTTCTTTTCCTCTTTTCCACAACTGCCTATCGCTTGATGTATTGTCTGTGGCAAGGAAAGAAATACCTAATAGACATCGACATCTATTTATGATGCATATTGATGATGCGTAACATATCAAAACAAGGTACCCCGCTTGCGTATGATTAACAACATCTGTGGTGATAGACATGTGTTGGTCGGGCAATAATAAAATCTTGACTTTGATCATATACTCATTGTTTTTAAATCCTATTATGCAGAACTTGTTAGTTTTATAAACAGACCAAAGTTCTAACTCTTCTATAATAGCTACTCCTGATTTCCTATTAGTAGCATCTAATTGCAGACTTGCCATATCTATGTCCCTTTAGTCAGCTATTGTGTCAGCAATAGGATTTCAAAAATGCTTGAAACCCCAAGTGTGACATTATTTTATAGCCATCTAGACTTAGGGCCCGATTCTGATGCGATTTGGAAAGCTTCCTGGACGAATGGGTTTGGGAATGGTTTCCGACCGAATCGGATCGGGAGATTCCAACCGGCCGAGTACGATGCATCCGGATGCTTCCAGATACGATTTGGTTGGACTCCCATTGACTTCAATGGGAGCCTTTGTTCTGACCAAATGCATAGGCTCCAATTGAAGAAAGGTGTAGCTGGGGAAAATCGGGCACCCTCTGGTGCCTGCCACACTGTGCATGGCTGGTAAAGGGGGACCAATGGGTACCCCACGGTCCTGATTGTGAAGGCTCTGGGTGCAGGGGGGCCCACTACAAGCCCCAAAGTCTGATTCCGACTGCTGATTCGAGTCAGACGGCACGATTCGGAAAGGCTGTCTGATTCCAGAATCGTACTTGGTCGTTCGGAAACGCGGACAGGAGAGACTTACGATTCTGCACCATATGGGTCGATCATTCCAAATGCCGTTGGTTAGGATTGGGATGTTCCTAACGCATAACTCGCATTGTACTCGGTCAGTCCGAAACCTTTCTGAGTCGGGGACCAATTCTGATCTCACTAAGAAAACAAACTGTACGACTTGGATCCAGAGGGCTTTCCAAGTGAGACATGCTCTGGGAGTCTGAACAAGCGAATAGGATGCTGCCGTATGCTCACGGACTCGGTTCCCTCGGACTCCCATTGAACTCTATGGGAGCCCGTGGGCAGATGCGTACACAGGCTCCAATAGCAGAAAAGGGGTGGGTGGGGAAAAGCTTACACCATTTGGTGAGCACCCCGCGGTGCCTGCTACACTGTGCATGCCTGGATCGGGGGGACCCATGGGCCCACTCCTGTTACAGATTCAGAGGGCCCTGGGTAAAGGGGTGCCTGCTACGGCCCCCCAAAGTACACTTCCAACAGCCGTTTCATTTCACTGAGACCAAGGCACAGCTGCTGTCCGAATCATGCATTGTACTCACTTGGTCGGAATATGGCTCCATAGCCCGGCACGATTCAGCTACAAATGAGTCGTACGGACAGGTTCGGGTCCCGGAAACAATTCGGTTGGTGTGTCCGCGATCTTGCATCGTACTTGGTCCTTCAAATTTGTATACGAGTTGGTCATATACAAGGGCTACAAATCGGATCTGGGAAAGCCAAATCCGATTCGGAGGCCTTCCGAACGACATCAGAATCGGGCCCTCGGTCAGAAAGACACGTTCCCGATCTGGTTTGGAAAGAGCAAATACTGTTAGGAGGCCTTCCTAACCGCATCGGAATCAGGCCCTCAGTTCGGAGGGGACAGACAATCAAATTCTTTTTTAATAATAAGCTAATTCATATCATTAAGTCACTCAAATCTCCATTAGATGTTAAACATTTTGTTAAAGAAAATTGATATTTCCAAGGGATTATAATGCTCAAAACTAAGAGAGAGGGAGCAGTGCATCAATTCAATATCTAAAAGTCCTGTCAGTTTCATCTACTCATTGTCCAGCCTCCTGTCTATTTACCTCACTCTTGATATAGGATAGTAGGAAAATTATCTTAATATTCTTCTCTGTTATTTAAACCGCTTTTATAAGTACGAAATGTAGACATTTAATATTGTTCTCTTCTCTTCCGTTTATACTCCAAACTGCCCCGTCTGCTTGTTCCTGTTATGTGTTCTAAAATAAACTATTTAAGATCTTTCTCACAGTGTTTATGTTCCATCCAATGTTCCACAAAGGAAGCTTTCTTATTCTCATTAAGTCTGATTCGAATCCAGTTTCTCCAATATATCCTCTTTGACAAAGATGTATTTTTACATAGATTACATTCTTCATTCAGCAATTAGACATCCGGGTAATTCGATAGATCACACTGTTCAAATTTATTTAATCTCCGTTGAGGTTACTTTTACAATTATTGTATAAGTCACAGGGGAAATTGCCCATTAGTTTTGTACTCTCTGTTATGCTCAACTGGGTGCTACCTTAACTTTCTTTCTATGTGTGTACTAAGCAATTTCTTATTGTTTTTAATTTTATTTTCATTAATTTTAATTGTCAATACGAATATGGATTATGAAGTTTGCTATCCTTGTATAATAAGTGATGTTGGTCTTTTAGGAAATATATTCATTTAATGTGTATCAGAATAGTCACATTTGTTTGTTTGTTTTTGACTTTTTATTTAATTAATTGTGGGGTTTCTAGAAAATCACTCAAAATAAAATGAAATATTTTTTTTATGCACCAGGTTTGTTGTTTATGATATTTGTCGAAGGACTCTGTTAAAGTTTGTATCTTATATATTTGTGTAGGATCATGTTGATTTGATTCTTTGAATTATTTTTATAATTGTTTATGGTTTAATTCTTAAATACCAAGTGCCTATGGCATTTGAAACACATATAAACATAAAATAAGGAGGAAAAGGGGAAACATATTTTCTTCTTGTAAAAAGGCTTCAATCACACTAGGTGAACTTTTGCCGCTGGCGTTATAAATTTCCATGAAATAGTCTATAAACACCTTGCTTATCTGGTCTATATCCAACACAGTTTTGCTTTGCATTTACAATTTTAACCAACCCTGCTAATAAACGTCCAGCATGCTCGCTTTCCTCATGGAATTTTTGAAAGCATGACCTCTGATTAATCACATCTCTTGAAATAAAATAATGTAATGAGATTCTGGCTTGCCACCACCGGTACAGTATTAGAGGCAGTGGTATACAAACTCAGTTCTGCCCTTCTAGCCTGCTCCAATTCTTGTTGCAGGATGACAGTTTCCTCATGCCTAGCTCTGTTTATTTAGGCTGCATAGGAAATAGCTTCTCCCCATGTAAAGGATTTATCTGGATAAAATCAGTTAATACAACACATGTTATAGAGACCCAGGCTTCTTGCGTTAGTAGAGATTTATCTAAAGACCATCGTGGCCTTTCCTTCGGAGGGTCGCTCATTTTAAAATCTACATATGGAAATGAATGATCCTAGAAAGGGTTAAAGAGTATACCTAAACCAGATCTTCCCCAACTATGTGATATAAAAAAATTGTCGAAGGGAGTTGTTGAATTAAAGCGCTTTGAGAAGCAAGTAAACTCCCGCCTCCTTAGATGATTGACTCTCCAAGCATCAATCAAAGTGAGAGCCTGTCCCTGATTGGTCAGGACTCTCGCTGAATTTTAGCTTGTTTTGGTGTTTATTTTGACGAGAACAATCACACCTTGCATCCTAGATGAGGTTAAAATACCCCCAAATAGTACTAGCACCAAAAGTGGGGTTAAGATATTGTAGACCTCTTCTAGTGAATTCATCTCATCTCTGATAGGCCAATAGAAGCTGACCAGATGCATGGTTTGATTGTGGGCTTTTAAGCTTACCAAAATCCACCTAGCATTTGGGTCCTGTACCACCTGAAACACTTTGCTGACAAACGTTTTAGTTAGTAGAAAACCAACTCTTCTAACTGCCCGTTTTGCTGATACAAAAAATGACTGAGATACAAATGTGGGCATGTTTGGCAGTTTAGCTGATGCTTTTAGATTAGTCTCTTGTAGCAAAATTATCTGGTAATGTGATTATTTAAGCCACAATAGAATAGATCTAAGTTTGTGCTGGTTATTGGTACCATTAGTATTGCATGCTGCCACTCCAATAATTTCAATTTTAAGATTCCCCTTACCCTGACTTCCTGCCTACATCCGCCATTACGGCAGTTTCGAGCTAACTAAAATGCTCCATATCTCTGTGATGCATATTCAACAACCTATGAGTTATATTTCTAATGTGATTGCAATCCTGATTGGGTTTTCTTACAAACCCCCACACCCTACTCCTTCCCTTCAGTCACCTCCTTTGAACTTCGTTGTACCAGGCCCCTTCCCAACCTGGGGTTCATGGGAAAGTTCCCCTTTCTTCCTCCCTCTGTGTGACCCCCAACCCCCTTCTCCTCTCCTCCCCTCTCAATGTTATGGCACTTTCGCAATGCATGAAATATCTAGTCAGTAATCAAAAGCATTCTTCACCACAACCCTACACTTTTCCAATATAGAATAAGAGTTAGAGCTATTAGTGCTGTAAATGTCAATATCTTTTAACCATGCGTTTTGGTTTGGAGTGAAGTGCAATTATGTGGGTAGGATTGGAATTATTAGTTTTGGAAATGTGTGGGGTGGAATTGTGTGGTGTGGAGTGGATTTGTGGAATTGTTTGGCATAATTTATATATAGGGGTGAGAGCTCCACAGACTAGATAGACAGAAAGAGGGGCCAGTGTTTATTTAAAAGAGTGTTTGATATAAGGAGCTGCAGCACAGAAGAGTCCTTCCTGACACAGGTTTAAAAAGATATTTCTCTTTAGAGATATTAAAAGAGAAAAATGCTAACATCTACAGTGAAGCACCTTGAACAGGCAGAGAGAGGTTCTACACCAGCAGAGGTCTGACATGAAGACTTTACGTTAGTGGAATTGAATTAATAGTCATTCCACTAAGTAATGGGAAAGCCCAATCAATCAATCAGGCACTGGAGTTGCTAGCTGCTATGGCATGTTTAAGCAGATTAACAAGTTCAACTGATTGTAAAAAAAACTAAACCTCTACAACTCAAATGGGGGTGGTTCTGATGTGAAGGTCGAGTGACTGCCATCCCAATGTAAATGCATGGTGTAGTGGGGCTTGCTCATGTTTTTAATATTGTGTTTACTACCAGCATATTTTGGTTAAGTGATAAAGCTAGAATTAGATATCAAGTCCCCTAGCACCATTGATACAACTTACCCAGTGGACTACATCTTGTGGGGAAAGTCGAAATGAGGGGTCAGCATGCCTGTGAAGTGCCTACTTTATTGGGTCTCCTATTAAGGTGCCTGAATAATACTAAGCAACTGAATTAAGCCTGCTTCTAAGCACTTTCAATGTCTACAGATATTAAAATAAAGTCAGCATGAAATTGATTTTCTCTGAGTCCTGTGGCAGTAGCCGGCTAGTGGGCAGCAGCATCCTTGGTGAGAAACGTTATTTACCATGCGTGTACCAATACTACTTCATTCTAATTGAATAACCAATGTACTCCCTTTGCACACCTGACTCTTCAAGGCTGGGGATAGAGATCAATGAAGGCTAATGCAAGGAGGTAAATAAGGGACTAAAGCTGTCATCACGCTTGATAAACTCAATGTCTGGTGAGATCTAAAGCTCTTAAAGAGATTAGTAACCTAACAGACGAGCTGTATATTTCCGGTGGCCCTGCCGATAAGTTAACCCATTGTGATAAATCTGTGGCCTGCACTAAATAAATGCATTGGCGAGGTGACCATGACAACTAAGGTTAAGCACATAGTTATAGCACAATGCATGGCTGGTATTTCTGCTTTGGTTTACTGTCTCTGTTCACAGGGTAAATGAAGCGTTGCTGTAATATAATAACAGAAGCAGAACTTCCAGAGCACATTTACAGAACACCTTAGCAGAGCCTGTGCACTCGAACTGGCTATGGACTCCAACTAATTTGCACCGTAGTGCCCAGGGCCACTGGAATTATGTGGTAGGGGAGGAGGGCCATATTATGTGGTAGGGTTGACTGCATTATGCAGCAAGAAAATGGAAATTTGTGGTGTAATGGGGCACACTTTGTAATAGTATCACGTCATTATTCTGTCATTTTTACACTTGTTGACACTGTCTGGCGATATTCTAAGCCCCCATTAGTACCAGTTTAACACCCAAATATACCAATAAGCAGCAGAAAGGTGATAAGTCAACCGTTGCAAAGGATGTTCCACTGCACAGCAACTCATGTCACTACGTCGCTAGTAACTTTTTAACCGTTTGAACTAGAAACCATTCTTTTGTTAAGATCTGGCAATTATGCAGCAGACGATGGATTAAGTGGCAAATGTAGCAAATCCATAACTAAGCGAAAAAAATGACAAAGCCAGGCAATCTCATATTTCCAGTGACCCTGATAGCGCTTTACTGTGTAAAGCAGTATAAGTGTATTGAGGATTGGTGGCCTTTGATCTTTCTCCCAGATGGCACTACTAAGACCTTCTAGGTTGTTATTCGTCCAATATTAAATCCCCTGTTTTTCTAGTGTGTACACAAAGCACCTAATCCTATTTTGAACAGTGTCCTACTAGACCAGATGTGCAAACCTGATCGCCTCCAGAAGTACACCTTAGCTGCTAGACCTTGAGACCCAGGAAGAGCCAACTGTACCAAGACAGCAACATGCTTAGATCACAGGACACCTACTGGGAGACTGTTCCAGAACTTCTGACTAACTCCAATTGCCTGAGCAATCAAAACTGTGCATGGATCATTCACTGTAGGTCTCTCCAGACCATAAATAGCACAAAAAAGTCTGCAATGCTCCAGTCCCACACAAGGCAGTCACCTGGCACTATGGTCCCTCTTCGCACAAACCATCACACACATTATCACACTTCACAGCCAACTTCACCCTCCCTTCCCCTCCATGCACAAATACTGAAAACTTTCTGAAACATTCACACAAGAGTAACACTCTGCAGTCATTTGTTTGAGATGCAATGGCCAGACAATATAGAATGGTCATAGGTTCAAATATGGAAAGATGAAGGTATGAACTGCTCAAATTATAGTTAGAAAAGTCCTTGAAATCGACTTTCTAACGCTGAAAGCCCAAGTCAAAAAGGAAGATCATCCTGGAGTCATTCTGTAGTCATTGAATTACTGCAGCCATGCTATTCCTGCAATTATCTGGGGAAATCATCCCAAGCCATCTTGAAGTATGCTTTTAGGGATCAATATTTAAATGAGATGACTCTATGGAGTCATCACAAAAACTACTCCAGGATGGTGTCCTGATTACTTCAATTGAAAATGCGTGATGATCTTGTTTTACTTAAGGAATACTAATTGACAATTTCAGGATGAGTGTGAACTATTCCAGATGATTTCAGAACAACATCAGGATTACAGTGGATAACTCCAGTATGGTTTCCTGATTACATCAATTAAAAATGCGTGATGATCTTGTACTACTTAACGAATACCAAGAGACAATTTCAGGATGAGTGTGAATTACTCCAGGATGACTTCAAGAAAACGTCACGATTATTGTTGATTACTCCAATGTGATTTTATGACAACTTCAGAATGAGTGTGTATTAATTTTAGATAACTTGTTGACTACTGCAGGATGAATGGAATTCACAATTAATATACACAAGGGGAGTGGGGGAAGCACCCTGTGATCCATTCCCTAATCAATGCATAACAACCAAGAGTACCCGGTGGAATCATTGAAAAGTAACCCCCATTCGTAACAACCAAGAGTATCCACTGAGCGGGCACTCTTGGTTATTACAAATGAGGATTACTTCTGAGTGATTCTATGAAATGCTCTGCATACTTGTGGATAATTCCTCAATGTTTAAATAGTGGCGTATGGTTGGAAATTTTTTTGAAGACTGACGCAAGCACATTCTCCGAATGCCATTTTTCTCAACCAGTATTCCTCAGGTATAACTTAAAAACACAAATGTGAAATTAATATATGGGAGAAACACGGCGTTCCTGTAAAAAATAAAATGGCTTGGGTTTAAAACATGTTCCTTCTTTACACAAGGTGGAGACGATATAAAATGAATTTTTGAAGAAAGTAAGTATTGGCAAGAATGTCAGTTTTCATTGAGTAGCAGCCTTGCAACTTTCAACATTTTCCCATTGTGTCTTGTCTTCATTTGAGGTAAAGTGCATTACCCTAAGTTTTGATATGTTGACCTGTAGCAATACACAGAACAAAGAATAGGTTGAAATAAAATGGATCTGAAATTACTTGCATTTGCAAGCTTTTATTTTCCCAAAGCACATCCTTGGCCTCAAAGAGGAATTGGACACTGTACAAGATAACATTAAAAAGTAAACAAAAATAATTGTATAAATTCAACAAAACAAGCAACTCTGTGTTCCGGTGATCCTTTTTTGGTAAGGAATGTGATCCTCTGACTTTGGAGCCATAAATTAATGTATTCGATAAGGAATCCAGGTGGCCTTTACCTTGCGTGGACATAATGCGGCCAGTGGGTAACACATCCAGATGTCCGGCATTAGGGGTGCGTGAATATTGCATGAATTGTGTGTGCTGTGTCCTTATTGGCTAAGTGTTCCTAACTTCATATGGCATCTGGCTTAATAGTGGTTTAGAAAACCGCGTACTTCTCTGGTTATGTGTGCTTTGTGGGGGCCAATCTCCCTGAATCCTTGTGGTGTCGCTGCGCCTATCTTTGTGATTAATTTGAGATTTCCTGTTCGCGTATTTGTCTGTGGGCTACGTGCCACAACACTTGTCACCTGTCAATCAGTGACCTCAGGCCTGGGTCTAAGAGCCTACCTAACCACGTATTTCAGAGACAGGATTGACGTGGACTTGATAACAGGCAAAATTATTAATAAAGATGCAATTTAGTTTTTATACATGAATGTATCGTTATTCACATTGACATCGACTTTCTCCATATTAACACTAAAAAGGGATTCCTTTAGGCAGTTATAAATCTTGTTATTAAAACAATCCCAACCACTGTGTTGCATTTCAAATTCTGACTTTTTAAAATTCTGACGTTCTATTTTTCTAGACCAAGTACTCTTAACATATGTGGTCTACCAGTATCGATGGTGTGTGACTTACACCTTGTACCATCATATAGATGAATCTGTCATTTTTACAGTAAATGCATATCTCATACACAATTTTTTTTTTTAAATAAATGAAAAACCTGCCTTCAAATGATATGTTTTCATAAGCACTTGTGAATTGATAGTCTGAGTGCCCTTGTCTCCTTCAATTCTATTGGCATCTAGGTTTTAGGCTCAAGATTGCCCGTAACCAAGATGAGACTTCAATAAGAAAGGACTAATGGTCACTTAAGTAAGCCCTTTGTGTTATGCCTACCCTGATTTGCGTAATTAATATTAGATGTTGAACATTTTAAGATTTAAATTTTTGTTCTTCCAATTATAATAAATAAGACTGATTTATGAGTAAGAAAAGGCAGTAAAAATACTAATCTGTGACTTAATTAACACGTTATCTTATGTATGTCAGTTGCTGATCATTAGATATTACATGAAGTCATTGTGCAATAATCAGCAAATACTCCAGAAAACACCAAATCTGTCACACTGTAAAACAAAACAAACAAAAATGACAAACATGCTCTTAAAATAAACAGTAAATTATCCTCAAACATTTAGCAACACTGTTCTTTCTGAATGCAAAGGATCCTTGTGAAGTAATCATCTACCAGTTTTGAAATCATCCTCAAATCATCAAGAAAAAAGTAATCTTGTGAAGTGATCAGACACTCATTTTCAAGTCATCCTGAAATCATCAGAAACAACCTCTTCCAGAGAAGTCATCGGTTACTCATTTTCAAGTCATCCTCAAATCATCGGGCACAAGTTTCTAAGATTTGCTGATGACTTCAAGAGCTTGATGATGTTTGATGATGTGAAAATGACTTCTAATGTAGATAGATGATCATCCAATTACTCTGGGATGGATCCTAAAGTAATCCTGTTTGACATGGGAGGGAACCAGAGACAGTAGCAGGTATATTTCTCTTGCGATTAAGCAAAAAAACAAGGTCAGTATGGAAACAACATGACAACTCACTATTCAAAAGGTAAGTTGGGGCAAGCATAAGCACAGTCTGGGCAAACAAACGCTGCTCCGAATCAAGAAAGGTACCCAGTGTCAAAGGAAGAATAAGCATTGGTAAAGGCAACATTATTTAACATGTACTTTGGTGTTTACTTTTCCTTTCGTTCATTATTTATTTCCATTTTTTAATGTAAACGTAGTGACAATCTTGCTGTGTTCAGAAAGTATAACAAGGAAGGTGGGGGTAACCATTTTATGGTAGCTCAATGGGGAAGTGAACTCCATGGTTGCTTGCGAAAGCCCGACTGAATTTCATGAATTCAAGGCTGTCGTGCCTCTAAAAGTGCAGGAGCTGAAAGTGTGTGAGACGCTCCAAATGACTCAAGCCTTTTTTGTTGTTATTATTTACTGATCCGAAAAGGTCCAGTAAATCAAAACAAATAGTAGAGTGGAGGAGCTTTTTTAAGCACATATTTTTAAAAATAGCACTGTGGGTTTGGAAAGCAACTGGGTGGTAGGTGGGGTGGGGGAGTAGCACGCGATGGAGAGCAATACTGGATGGGGTGAAGCACTATAGCTAGATACACCAACGTTGAAGAGAGAGGTATAGAGAGGCAGACTGGTGAAAGAGCAGTACACAGCTCCTGGATGAGAGAGAACAACATGGAGTGGGCAGTGGGGAGGGACGAGAGGGAAGCTCACAAGAGAAACAACTGGAAATCACATGCACTCATGGAGTGCTTTAGCAAAAAGAAACTAGCAGCTTGGCAAAAGGGAGCCTGCACTTCGCACAATGCCTGAGATGGGAGGATGGCAGGGCGGGTGAGGGAGGAGGGCAATTATCAAGAAAGGAAACCAGAAAAACAATGGTATGGGGAAAGAGTACTTGAATCACGTCGGGAGCAGCGGCACAGATTAATTTGAATCAATCTGTGCTTGGTCCCTTCTCCACTGTAAGGAACGGAGGTGACATTTGCAGTGCGCCATCCAATTAGTAGGCTGCAAAGAAGAAGGGCACTGATGAAAACAAAGGGTAAGCAGGAAGCGGGCCCGAGCCCTTTTTTTGTAAACAATAGAGTCCCGCAAGAGAGACGCATGTGCAAGTGCATGCACTCACAGGCTCGACCCTAAAAAGAAGGGGCAAAGCTCGTTCACACAATACCAACAATTTATTGTTTGAAAAGCTCACTTAGCAGATCTAGCTCCCACATCCCTTTCCCCTGCTGTTGTATAGAATATCAAAAATATTTCGCTTGGTCAACAGATTGAAAGACGTGCCCAACCCTAATATAGAATGTTTAGCTTTGACTACTGAATGATGCCAGTCTGGGTGCTAAGATTCTGAAAACAGTTAATCGTGCCTTTAAATTCTTTGTGCTGTGGTGCTGAATATAGGGACATGTCGGTAGAAATCTTGAAAGAAAAGTTGATAGAAGTCTCATATGTTTTACCTCTGATGGCATTTGCCAGAATGCGTTTCTTGAACCTGAAGACTCCCAAATTCATCATTATCGTCTGGGGATATTTTGCATTAGGAGGCTGAACCTCATGGATGCAGTGGGAACACATAATTGTTAAGTCTATCTTTTGCTCAGCAGCTTCAGGATATCACCGTTTAAGGATAAGGTCCATTACTAAAGTGACAACAGGCTGGCCATTCTCTTACCCCTTAGATGTTCCCGTAAATCTTAGATTGGAGTGTTGCAACCTGTTTTCTGTGTCATCAACCTGCACCTGAAGTTCTATCAGTTCAGTCTGTAATTTGACAACTTGGGCTTCTTGCTGGGGCCTGGCATCTTCTAAATCGGAGACTCGTTGCTCTACATCTCAGATTCGGTGGTAAGCTGCTGCTTGTTGGCTTGAATTAGACTGAGTTGTTGCTCTGTACCCGTGTCCGCCTCATCTTGGGAGATTTTCATTTGTTTTTATTTCCTCTAGGATCCAATAAAGAAGCGAATTCGTTGAAGCAGCTTGAGATTCACCAACCCCAAAGGTTTGTCCTTCTGCTCGAATCTGCCAGGTCTCGAGTGCTGGACCTAATGTTCCTGGTGGTAGCCGTATCTTTTGCCTGTATGCCTCCCAATATCATGGGCCATGGATGGGCAGTTTTCACCAAGCTTGAGAAGGCTGCATTCCCCAGGGATTCTGAGGTTGAACTGTCTTCGGATAGCAAGTGTCATTGCTCCTTAAATTGGTCCCGGGCACTAGTACTGGAAAACAAGGAGCATGCTTGCATTTGCTTGATTCCTGAGAGGCTGTTGGATAATTGGCTTGGCCCTGCCATCGCTTCTGGGCCTGAGGCAACCCCATTGGAGTTATGCTAGGCTCCTTGGCCTTTGTCGGGTCCAAACATAGTGTGTCTGGGGACACCACAACTCTATTTTCAGGTTCCATGGATATCTGGGTCCCTTATTATGCAATAGTTTACCTCCCAGATATTCAAAGGTTATTTCATCCTTTTCTGGGCAGAGCACCTGCTTGTATACTCTATCAAGGAAATGCTTTTTGATTATGTATCAAACAATTTAGGGTCTGCACCCCTTACAAATTAAGTATGGCCGCAATGCTTTGTGCTGCATACAGGATTCATGGCTGCACACTTCTTGGCTGTCATGTCCCTTGACAGCCTCTTCATCCTTCATGTATGTCCCCGCTGGAAAATTTCCATGGGAGCTGCAAGCTGCACCCATGACTACACAGGCCTTTTCCACAACAGCCCGCAAGGCAGTCCCCCTCCAAGGGAGCCTTTTGCTACCTCTGAGGTGGACAGAGGATGCTTATTTACTTGGCTGTTTGTAAGTTGCCTATCCCCGTCACAGCTAGCTAATTCCTTGGTGATGCCACACTTATTCCTGAAGCTTGGTAGCACTGAATGGGTGGCTACCTTAGTTTCTATCTTTGAGACTTCCTCCTTCTTGTACTGCATTCTTTCCCCCATACAAGATCTCTTTTCCTCCCTTCTGCCACACTGTGGCTACTTCATAGTCACGCTATCCAGCAAACCTAGCAGCAAGTACTTCTAATGTATACAGGTGTTTGGGGTGCAATAGCATTCCAATCAGTTACAGCTGGCATGCATACCCCCAGGTTCCAGCACTTTCTTCCTTAGCACAAGTACTTATCTTGGGCTGGGGAGAAGTTACCAGATAGCAGACAGAGTGTCATGCAGCAGTCTCTTGGGTCCCCGGTCACCTTCTGCAGAAGCTGCTATGATAGTGGCTTCTCGCAGCATCCGCAGTGCTCGCGGCAAGGAAAATACCTCAAAATCCTCTCCGGACGGGGGAGCGGCCGGGGTCTTGCACTTTCCCGATCACAATGGCTCAGTGGGGAGGTAGCGGGGAAACTGCAGGTGAACACTGACCGCATTGCTGTTTCCAGGGGAATCTTCACCCTGGGGATGAAAAACGGAATTATGCACAGAACAGAGCAACAGGTTACTCATCCATAATCTTGGTGCCGTCGGAATGCCAGAAACTGCTCGCAGCTACGTAGGATGACGAGTGCTCTATGTGGCCGCCCACCACTTCAACATGGGTGTGGAACTTTCAGGGCTTCATTCAGTCCGAAAAGTACATATAACTTGGTGTGGTGGTAGGGTAGATATACTATTCTAAATTCAGTCCTTCAAACGTTGGGGAAAATGCATCTGGTGTGAGGTGTCAGATTTTGCCGAGGTAACTCCAGTCCCACTGACATGAGGGAAAGTGCGTATATATTTGGGGGTGCAGATTTGGTATTCTAACACCAGCCCCAAATATATTGGAGAAAGCTCATATAGATAGGGGCCGGTTGGATTTTTTTTGTTAAAATTCCAGTCCCAATAACATTTAGGAAAGTATTTATATTTTGAGAAGATCAGATTTACTATTCTAACTCCTGTCCTACCTGGATTTGGGAAAGTACATGTATAAGTGAGGGGGGGGGCGGAAATACCATTCCAATACTAGTATACTCAACATCAGAGAAAGTGTATATAATTGAGGGTCAATGAACACTGGCAAAAGTGCATAAGTTTGGGTGGGGGTCAGAAATAAATATTCTAACTCCAGTAAAACTAATATTGGGGAACGTGCATATAAGTGGGTGAGGAAGAGTCAGATAAAATATTCTAACTCCCTTTCCATTAGGAAAAATGAACATATTTTGGCGAGTAAGGTTCACTATTCTAACTCTAGACCCCCTAACATTGGTGAAAGTGAATACATTTGGGAGGGGACCAAATTTGCTATTGTAACGTCCAAGAAATATTAGGGAGATGCATAATAATTAGGAGGTGGTGGGTCAGGTTTATTGTTCTAACTCTATTACTTCTAAAACTGGTGAAAGCGCATTCTTCTTGTGGGGTGAAGGAGTTCAGAATTAATATTCTAACCCAGTACAAAAATAATCAAGCAAGTACCTATAATTAGGGAGCTCAAAATGAATACTTTAGCCCCAGTACTATTTCTTAAGATTGAAAATATTTCGGAACAAATATTAAAAACATTTTAAAACATTACATAATATAAAAATTATATTAAATGAATGTATACTGAATGTAAAAAGTAAAATATATATATATATATATATATATATATATATATATATATATATATATATATACATATATATTTTTTAAACGATAATGGTGTACATGTAAAAGTATGTTGTGTAAATGTTAAGAAAATATTATAAAATATAATCAAATAAAATTATTCTAAAAATGTGCAATATATATATACATATATATATATCATTAATTAATTTTAATCACATTATATAAATTACTAACTTAAACAAATGCAAATAAATTGAGCAAATCATCGCTAAAATCCCACAATATTCACACTAATAGTCTTCCAAGTAATAATAAAATATTCACCCTATTTCCCCAATAAATCGCCCATTTTACCCAGCCAGTCACCCAAAAAAACCTGCAACTTTAAAGCTGTAATGTATATATATATATCAAGGGGTTGTCCCCGAAACGCGTTGGGTTGAGTGCGAAGCGACAATAAATCACCGCTTTTTGCAACATCATGGTCTTCGGCTGTTGATTTAACCAAGAAGAATCGACAATTGTTTGGATATATATATATGTATATAATTTTAACAATAATATACCAAATATTCGATATCAATTCATACCAAAAATAAGCAGAATATAACACAAATTAAAACAATATTAAATTCCATAATATTTAATAAATAACATTTCAATCAACATTTCAATCAATTATATTGTAAAAAAACACTATGCACTTTCTCTGTATATTTAAAGTCTTAGGGGCCGATTCCGATCTCGGTCGGAAGGGCACCGGATCGGGTTCGTCCAGAAAAACTACGAGCGGTACCCGTGTATTCCGGCCGACTCGTACAGCTGTACGAGCGAGCAAGTACGATGCGAGCTACATGAAATTCACCGACCGAGTCGTTTCCGGGTCCGAACCGCTCCGTACGTCCCAGTCGGAAGCTAACCATGGTGTGCAAGGGATGCGATTTACAACCGAGCCAGTACGATGCACGCATCGGACAGCCTGTGCGAGCCGGAGTGTCCGGGTCGCAAAAGCTCCCGGAGTGGGACTTTGGGGGTCCGCGTCGGACCCCCTGACACCCGCAGCCCTACAACTCGGACACAGGGGGAGACCTATGGTTCTCCCCAACACAGGCATGTATGGTGTGGGTGGCACCGACGCGTACCCACTGTAGGGGGTGTACTTGTTCAAGACGTATCCATTCAGTCAATGGGAGCCCATGTACGTGTCGTACGACCGGCTCCCATTGACTTCTATGGGAGTCCGACCGAACCGAGTCCGACAGCATACGTGCGCATCGTACTCGCTTGGTCGGACTGTAGGGTCCGGCTCGGTCGGAAAACACTCCGGATTTGACTCGGGCGGAGTGCTTTCCCGGATCCGAATCAGCCCCTCAATGTTAGAAATTGGTTGACTAGGGTATAAGCTGTGGTAAAGCAATAACCACAATCCTAATCAGGGTAAAGCACAAGGACACCGTAATTCAACCTGCGCTTACCCACTTTTAGCTTGTCACAGAGCAGTCAGAGTTAAATTTGGAGGCAATGTGCAAAGTATTTGTGCAACACTTGAAACAGTAAAACAGAGAAAACTTCACATGAAAAGAGTCCACACCATGTTAGAAAAATGTTAAATATTTTTATAAATAAAATAAGGCCAAAGCAACAAAAGTCCCAAAAATAGATTTTGAGATATGCATTTTTAAGTAATGAACTGTAAAATAGCTCTTAAAAACAAGAAGGGCTTACTTGAGATATCTGCTCAAGCTGGCCTGGGACAAAGTCAAAAGATCAGGCCAGCCACGATTGAGAAACTATGAGACTTTGTTTTAAACATTGTTTATAGAATTCATATTGATTAGTTATGGATTGTAGATGCTTATTAAACAGCATGAAATAACATGTATAAGGGCATGTCAATTTGAGATTCTCAGAAGCATTACATTCTTTACCTTTAGACAAACTTCGGTGTTCCACATAGAGGATGGTTGTGATGGTCTCGTGAAAAGGGCAGGGCCGGCTCTAGGGCGGTGCGATCGGCGCTGACTTGGGGTGGGGGCGCAATATTTATTGTTTTAAAAGCACCTGATGTTGCGTTCCTTGTCCCAGCAATAAAAATTTCAAGATAACTCCTTTGATAAATGTTCTTCCTGGAGAGAGACCGGAGCTTTGTCTAAAAAATGATGACTCATTGAATGTGTCCCTTTCAGATCACAAAGTGCATATAATATAAATTGGTCAATGGGTTACTGCTTTTGACAGAGAGATCCTTTTGTTACTTGCAGTTTAGAAGTTACAATCCTAGTATAGAGCAATGAGCTATTAATTGTCATCAAAGAGCTGCATGCAAACAGCAAGGAATATATTAGAGCTATGAGTTTTTTGCCCTGTCTTTCATTATCCTAATATTGCAATAAGGGTTAATTTAGGTAGAAATTAATTCTCCTTATTAAAGAAAACCCCTAACAATGGCTTTACATTTTAAGTTCTGAATTAGTGCTTTTCCAGACCAAGGACTCTTAAACTATACTTCCTATCAGTATGGATGACATGTGACTCCGACACCTTGTAAGCTTCCGTCTTATGTAACATTTCCTTTACACTGGTTCACACACACATGATTGTATCTGTGCAATGTTTGTATGATGTAAAATGTTCTGACACCTTAAAATGGCATGAGTGGCGCTAAACAACTACATTAATATAATAGACAGTGGTTATAGAGACTTGAGGGGCACTGTGGAATGGTGGAATCTGTGGCAGAGGTGGTCATTGGTTGGGGGGGCGCCAACAAACATTGTCGCACAGGGCGCCACCAGTGCCAAAGCAGGCCCTGGAAAAGGGACCCAGCATTCAACCGTATTAACAGCATCCTTTTACGTCATTACGGGCCTCATGTAGGTGGGCTTGCATTTACCACTTCATAAATACCGAATCATACCGATTCGGTATTTCTGAAGTGGTAAATGAAATGTAGGTAATGAGTCGGTAAATATTACCGATTCGGAAAAATTCGGTAATTACCGAATCGATATTTACCGATTCGGTAATGAGGCATACCTTCCCATTGATGGGAAGGTATGCCTCATTACCGAATCGGTAAATACCGATTCGGTAATGGGGGAGCACATGCAAGGGTGGCAGGGTGTCAGATTGACACCCTGTTGCACCCCTGATTCGGCCATGTGTGCACATGTGGCACACATACATGCCCTAAGGGCATGTATGTCTGCCACATTGCACACTTCTAAGCGCTATAAAATGCTTTTACACATCCATTCTTTACTTACCACCAACTATTAGTTGGTGGTAAATACCGACTCCAAACAACACCCACACACTCCCCCTACATCTCATTTCTGTATTCGGAATTTACCGAATCGGTAAAATTACCGATTCGGTAAATTACCGAATACAGAAATGAGCCCCCTACATGTCACAAGCCTAAATACCAGTCGGTAACGGTATAATTACCGAAAATCGGCCGTTACCGACCGGTATTCGGCTACGTACATGAGGCCCTACGTGAGTTATAGCATCATAAAATGCTCTAACTACAAAATCGATCAACTGCTTCAGTATTTTTGTATAAATGTATTGTTTTTATTTTTTAAAGATAATTGTAATCATGTGATGGTATTATTAAGATGTTTACGTGGGATTAAATAAGGTTATATTTGGTCTTCTTCTTTGTAATGTTGACATGATTCGGTAATCCTTTATGGACGATTTATTCTAAAGCATGCATCCCAGGACTTTATCTTCAGTAGCATCCATGTAAGGTGTTGTTTACGAATTTCACCCATGAGTCAGTGGAGAGCTTTCATGGCTCTTTCACCTGCTGCCCTTTCTACAGTCTCAGACACACCCTGACCGTCTTGTTATTCACTTATGCAGAACGCCCATGCTATTTCTGTAGAGCCTGCCGTAGATTCATCTAAGTGATGCAGGGAAATATTAGACTGAAGCGTCCGGAACGCAAATTCCCTGCAGCGATTGGTATGAGCCACAATTTCTTTCATTTACTTCCTTTATGTTTGCTTTTTGAATAACAGCATTCATCCATATACCTCACTTACGTCAGACTGGAATATCAAGCCGTTCTGTGCTGAACAAGTGGGCAAAGCAGCAAGCTCTGCTTTTCTTTATAGCTGTGTCCTGATTCAGGTAAAAACTTCGTGTATGTAGACGTTAGTCTGGAGAAAAATGATATGACTACATTTAAAGGCCTACATTCACAATACACTTTTTTTAAAGACAACAACGAAAAACATCTATTACCAGATTATTAAAGTAGCAATTGTGCCCGTTGTATGCGGGGCGGACAGACATTTTATTCCACCGGCATTTCCCCGGTAAGCTGGAGTCCTCGGAAGCCGGCTTGAAAACCCAGGGGCATATTAACAAGGGCCGGCGATAAATATCGCAAAGCTCGCTTAGCGCTTGCATATTTATCGCCGGCTATCTCTGGAATTTATCGCCGGGTTTGTGCGTGATTAACAACGCGCATTGCCGAGGCGATAAAAATTCCAGAGATAGTTGGGATATCGCCGTTTTCCATGGTGGAAAACGACGATATCCTAGATGATAGGGCCTGTGGTCTTAGCCACAAAATCCAGCCCCCATGTGAAGTATGCCTTAGTCAGGAATTTAACAGACGTTAAATTCCTGCGTTAAGGCATACTTAACGCGATTTTAAAAATTGCTACCCTCCCTTGTTAATATCGCGAAGCTGCCTTCGCGATATTTTCCCAAGAAAGTCTTGTCAGGCACGCCTCCTTTGCATCTCATTATCGATGCGATCGGAGGCGTGCTGCAAATGGGCGCTAAGTCAGCAAGACACGCGATAGTGTGTCTTTGCTGATAAAGCGATGAAATTATCGCCGCTTTTTGTCCGAAAACGGACGCAAAAGCGGCGATAATTTCATATCGCCGCCTTGTTAAAATGTCCCCCAGGGCTCTCCTGGGGGCATATCAGCAAGCAAGCGATAAAAAATTATCGCCGCTTTTGCGTCCGTTTTCGGACGAAAAGCGGCGATAATTTTTATCGCTTGATTGTCAAGGTCACGCTAGTGAAACCTTGCCTTATCACCATTTCCCTTAGCGCCCATCTTTGCATCTCTAATGAGATGCAAAGTGGGCGTTCCGCCCCAGGATAACGGGAGGAATGTCGCTAAGCGATATTTCTCCTATTATCAAGCCTTACGCAAAGCAGCATAGCGACAAGAAAAGTAGCGATAACCTCTGTTATCGCTTCTTTCCTTACGCCTGCTTAGAAACTGACTTAGCCATGATATCCTATGGAAGGTGGATATCATGGCTAAGTATGTGAGGCCATATCAGCAAGCTATCACCAAAAGATTTGTGATTATCGCTGGATTTCCAGCGATAATCGCACATTTGGCAACTTGCGCTCTGAATTTTATCGCTTTGGAGATAAGCGTTGCTAATAGCACGCTATCTCCGTGATAAAATTTAGAGTTGGCTGGCGATAATTATCCTCACACTAAGCGCTGAGCGATAATTACCACCGGCCCTTGCTGACATGCCCCCTGGTGCCTCTGTCACTTCATCTCCCCGAGGCAGCAAACATGGGGAGACCTCAAGAAAGAGAGAAAGAAAGAAAGGTGGAAAGGGATAGAGAGAAAACGATCAGAGTGGGAGAGGAGGGAAAGAAAGAGACAGAATGGATGGATGGAAAGAGAGAGTTTGAGTGAGAGGACTGGGGAACAGGGCTGCTTTGAGCAGTTTTACCAGTGCTGCTTTTGATTCCACAGTCTGGCCCGTATATGTATCAGTGAATACATGCCAGAAGATGGACAGGTCCCCTCAACGGTACTGCTGCATATGTGCTGGCACTGGTAGTTCCTATACACAAGAGAGGAAAGGTTGTATAGAGCAGCCACTGTTGGTAAACCCATCAGTTGTTAAGAGGGACCGAAGGCTCCTACATGGGAGAGTGCGATCACAAACGATATCATGGGGCATATTATCAAGAACGGCGTTAAAATTATCGCTGCTTTAGCGGCAGGAAACTGCCACTAAAGCAGCGATAATGGGCTTGATATTATGCCGCAGAGAATTCCAATAGAAGCCCAGGTTCACACCAGAACATGATCATTTTAACGGCGTTCTTGATAATATGCCCCCATGTGTTGTAGGGACTTTAGAGCTAGCCTGAAAACCAGCTCTCAGGGGGCCCTGCTTAAAGCCGACAATAACAGGCACTGCAGCACTAAGTCAGTGAAGGACACTTCCCATGTGGGTTGTAGTCTGTATTGCATGCCTGACGTGTCTTCTCTCGAAAGGTACCCAAGGCTTTGCAAGTCCCCTACCACAGTTCACCTTGGTAGGAGGGCATGCCCACATGACCAGTTTTACTTTACTTCTCCAAAAAGTGGTGCTTGGACTTAACCCATGCAGCTAGGGGTCCACCTAAAATGAATGCGCTTCTGCTGCTACAGCGAACACACATTAGTATTACAGAAATTAATGGGGATCACTTCTATTAAGGAAAATTACCAACTCTGCTCAAATGAAAAGGGGTGCTGGATTCAGAGATGTAGAATTTTTGGTAATGTGCTCCCTGAACGTTTTAGACAAGTAACACAGTGCACATACTTTTTCGTGAAAAAATGCTTGTTCTCTAGGCTTGTAGTCGAGCAAAAGTGATGGTATATTTGTTCATTAAATAATAAGACCAGAAGCTCAATGTAAATATTTACATACAATCTGGTATAAAGATGCCCTCTAAATGCCCTTGATTAGCTGAGAAGTGTTACTCTTCGGCTTCTAAGCCCACAGTGGCTTTGCCATCTTGACTAATTGAACTCAGAAAAGAAAAATCTAAAATAAAAATCAGGGACTCCTCTGGTCAATACCAATGGCCATTGGATAAAAATCCTTATGCCGATTGTCTCTTTGTTAATTAATGTGGTCTCATTTACTGCCCTATCTCAGAAGACGCTTCACTCCTGCAAATCACTTAATTGACAGCTACGGCAAATACCTATTTATCATAAGGAGCAATTCTTTTAATTCTAGACGCTCAAAATAAAAACTACATATTTCTGGTGTTCCGTTATAGATGTAAAGTCTTGGCATTAATTGACCAACACACTCAACGCTAAGAGCCTTATTACGAGGTTGGAGATCCTCCTGCAGCACCACCATTGCTGTGCTTGCAAGAGGAACGCCAAGCCCATAGTGCACTCGCCTGCTGGATTATGAGTTTAATCCATGTCGGGCCGGCGGTACTGCGGCAGTCTCAAGGTGTTGGCTCTGGTAGGTTCATAGGTGAGCCTTAACAGCACACTGCCACCATGACAGCGCCTGCATCACATTCCTGCACAGTGTGGCATGCACCATATCCTGCATGCCACACTTTGCAGGGGTGCAATTCCAGGGGGGCACAACATGTGCCTCCCGCATACACCCTGGTCCCAGAAGATGCTGGGGACTCTATTAGGGCCCCCATAATTGCATCCCTGCCCCTCTTTTCATGGAGGGCTCAATGCCATGAAATGGGCAGTTTTAATCTACTCAGAATATGCTCTGGAATGCCTCAGCGACACCACCAGCATAATTCTGCCCCTTACCGCTGTAGCACCACTGCAGGATCCTGGTTCCCGGCAGATGCAGCCGTCCTGTGGCGGTCAAACTGCTGCATTTGAAATACTGCAGGCGGACTTGCAGTGGTGGCAGTGGTCAGATCGCCACCCTGAGTTCGACAGTAGCCATACTCATAATAAGGCCCCAAGTATTATTCCTGTAATATGGGTTTCTGCATAGAGAGCTGACTATTTTTTTTGTTAAGGAAACTCTCTCGGTGGTAAATGCAAACCATCTGCACACAGGCTTTTCAACTGTTCTATGATGGTGGTAGTCAGATATTGAGAGTCGGTCCAATTTATGCAGGTAGAAGCTGGCTGCAACACTGTTCACCTCATATTCACACTAAAAATAGGCAATTGTTTTCTCATCCGTGATGTCACAGCCTAACCCCAAATGGTCTGGAAAGGGTCCAAAGGGACAATTTGAGGGATTCAAATGTCATTAAAATCACTTTACGACAGGTGGTGGTATCCGCATTTGAGAGATTGCATTCAACATTGCAGTAGGCAGAATGTAGGCATCTATAGAAGCAGTCACAGGCCTCTCTAAAAGGTTTGTAACAATTCAAGTTGACTTTTGGAGAATTGCTATATTTAGAAAGAAATTGTTAATGATAGGACCTACGAAAGACAAGAACAGTAAAATATTCATTTTATTTTGTCGCTCAATAAAGCCCTGTATGGAATCAACTGCTCAGTGCTTATTGAGGAAAGTGAGCGCTTTTAGCTGATTGATTATTAGCTGCTTTGAATCAGATGTTACTTCCTTTTTCGGAAATTGAAATGAGAGAGGCAACACAAAAACTGCCCAATGGCAGACCTCCTGCCTAAGATGTTGTTTTTAAACTTTGTTTATTGGTTTCAATCTTAGCCACACATACATGATTGGACGACAAGTTCAAGCTTCTCAACAGAATAATCGCGTGGACATTGGTTCCCTTATGCATATTAAAAATGTCCTACAGAACCGGCCTGTCTATGCATTTCCATTTCAACCACAGGTGACACACATAGCCCCCCTGATGCTTATTCCAAAGTGACCACTTCCTCTCCCATTTCTTGGGACATCCCCAAGCCCTGAACACCTCCGTTTCTGCCAACATGCATCTGTCCATTTCTTTGGTCCAGGTAGTGACGAGCGGTGGGCATGCACCACCCACCCTCTAGCCAGTTTTCGCTTCACCAGCATGTAGCCCAGTGTGGTAAACTGCTGTTCAGCTTCCGTGAGATCTGTCTCCTCCCATATGTTCAATAGCCCCAGTTGTGGTGTTAATTCTATGGCCTTCCCCAAAGCTTTGCGCATGTGATCTGAGGCCCCCTCCCAAAGGGTAACATATCTGAGGACAGGTCCACAGGGTGTGATAATATGTGGCCTGCCCACCACACCCCTTAATACAGCAGTCATCAGGTCTAGCTCCAATTCTCGCCAAAACTTTCCCTGTAATGTATGATCGGTGGAGAATCCTAAATTGGATCAGCCTAAATCTCTGTGTGATAGCTGCTTCCTGCGGGGACATGACTGCTGCCTTCCAGTCCTCATCATCTAAGGGACCAATGTCATCTTGCCACCTCTCCCTGAGCTTCAAAAAGGTGTCTGGCAGATTATTACTCAACTTCTTGTAAGTTAGAAATATTGCCTTCGAACCGAGGGGCCCGTCTAGCAATCGATCTTCCAATGGTGATGATTCCGGTATATCTTTGAGAGGTGGAAACGCTGTCCGGATCGCATATCTGATCTGTAGATACCTTTATATTTCACCTTGTGCCAGGTGGTATTGACTCTGGAGATCACCAAAGGTAAGTATTGCCCCCTTCTTAACCAGGTCCTTCACCGTTGATATCACAATGAGGTCCCATTTATCAATGCACAGCATGCCCGGCTTCTGAGTAACCCATAATGGTGTAGCTTTCGAGAGTACGCCCCTCCACCCCAACCGGAAAGTAACCAGATGCCAAATTAGCAGTGTGTGCTGGGTAGTGCCGAAGAACTTCCTCCTGTTTTTCCTATCAGTTGTGTATAGGGCTCCCAGATATCCCGATCGGTCTGTCTGGCATCGATCAAGGGCATATGCTGGATCGTCTGGGGGGTGATAAATCCAGTGATTGACGGTCACTAACTTCGCCGCCCAGTAGTAATGTTGTAGGTCAGGGAGTGCTATGCCCCCGTCGTGCCAGCCCTTCGTCAATTTCCGCAAAGCGATTCTGGGGGCCCGTCCATCCTACAACAGCGCGCAAATCTCCCCTTCAACAGCTTTAAAATATGAATCTGGGACCTGGTGAGGGCAATTTTGTAATATATAGAGAAAACGAGGAAGGGCTAGCATTTTAAAGAGTGCCGCCCTCCCCACCAATGTTAAAGGCAGAGACCTCCAGTGCTTCACGTCTGCTCGTAGCCGAGCCAAAGGGGGGGCCAGATTGGAGCTGTAAAGACATGCCGGATCTGAAGTGACAAATATCCCCAAATAGCGAAACCCCTCTGTCGCGATTGCTATCGCGCATTCTACCGGAAGATGGGGAACTTCCTCTCTCAGCATAAACAAGACAGACTTGCGCCAATTGATCGCGTATCCCGAGTATTTACCAAAGTTCGTAAATATGTCTAGCACTACTCAGATCGATTTGTACGGGGACGCTAGGTATAGAAGTATATCGTCTGCATAGAGGGATATTCTATCTTCCACTTCATCTGTCCAGCGCATCCCACGTATCGTCACGTCTCTACAAACCCAGTCTGCGAGAGGTTCCAGCATGAGGGAGAATAGCAGCGGGGAGAGTGGGCACCCCTGTCTAGTACCTCTCCGTAACTCGAACGTCCTAGATGTAAAACCATTCACCCTCACCTGTCCCAGCACCCCGGTATACAGGAGTCTCACCCATGCTATGAATTTAGGGCCCAGTCCCACCCTTCCCAGGACCTCGAACAAATATGGCCACTCAATAGAGTCGAATGCCATGGAGGCATCAAGGGACAGCACCGCCGCATCTTCTTCAATATAAGTGGAGAGGTGTGGCTCACTGGTTAGAGGCGGCAGACCCGTAAGCAGAGAATCGGCCAGAGACCAGGGTTCAATTCCCGACGCGGCAGGGTCGTGGACCAGGGTCAAAACAGACTCGATAATTCTCGCCTCGGTACCTACTCTAACCAGGAACACACTCGGCAACTCTGGGCATTAAGCTTGCCTCATCTCTACAACGGCCCCCCACAGACGCCGGGGATGCCTGGTTTCACCTTGGAGATACCCAGAAAGGGACCATCTCACAGGGATAGCCAGGACGGGTTCCCCAGTGGTCTACAGCGCCGGGACGCCCTGTTGCTGGGGCAGCTGTGCGCTTTACAAGTCTACAACATTTACATTTACATTTACATAACACCTACGCGTCATCACATTATGTAGACGCCGTATATTAAGCGCCGTATTTCTACCTGGCATAAAGCCAGATTGGTCTGGGTGAACCAGAGATGTAATAACTGTCCCTAGTCTGTTCGCCAGGACTTTTGCCAACACCTTTGTCTCTACGCTAATCAGCGAAATTAGCCTATACGAGCCACAGTCATCTGCTGGCTTACCCTGTTTATGAATGACTACGATGGTGGCTAGCCGCTGATCTACTGGTAACTCACCCCCTTCTAGAATTTCTTCATACATGGCTTTCAAATGTGGCACAGTCAGAGATGCCGTGGCTTTCAAAAACTCTATCGGAATCCCTTTAGGCCCCATCGCCTTTCCGGACTTAATCTGCCCTAAGGCCCTGCTAATTTCATCGTTTGAAAGGTCGGCCTCCAGGGTTTCCCGTTCCACATCCGAGAGGCTCGGCACCTGGCTATCAAGGAGGAGCTGACGGGAGTCCTCCACCGTGTAGCATGTGGAGGGGGAGTACACAGTTTCAAAATAGTCAGCGAACTCCTCCGCTATGTCTTGTGGGTGAATCACTACCTCCCCTCTCGGTGTCGTCAGTTTGTGTACCCATCTATTTCCCTGCTCGCGTCTTTCCAGCCACGCCAATGTTTTGCCGGCCATATCCCCGAGTTCATAGAGGCGACACTGGAGGGCATCGTATTTGGCCACCTGTTTTTTATCCTGTATTCATCTTGCTTCAGCAGGAGTCTATGAGTTGTGTCCGGTGAGGGATCTTGTGCGTGCTCCCGCTCTAGTTCGAGGAGGCCTGACTCTACCTGGGCCAGGAGTTCGCGCTTCTTGGTGATGTAACCTGACTTTAGTGACAGAGCTTGCCCCTTAAGAACCACTTTGTAAACCTCCCAGATTATTTGAGCGGAGCCAACAGAACCCACATTTTCGGTAAAATAATTCTCCGTTTGCGTGCGGAGTTCTTCTCTGATGTCCGTTACGTTTAGGAGCCATGGATTGAGGACAATGGTGGAGCGCGCTTTCCGTTCCCAGTGCGTATATTCCATCCAGACCGGGGAATGGTCCGAAATGCCCCTGGGTAGAACTTTATACTGGGGGAAATTACCTATCAAGGGCAGATATGTGAGGAAGTAGTCAATACTTGATAAACTGTGGTGGACACTAGAGAAATACGTGAATAATTTATCTGTCGGGTGGATCGCACGACCCACATCCGTCAAACCCAGTGCTCTTGCGAAGTCAGCCATTAGGTCATTGGATTTCTCCCTGGATTTCGGTGGGTGTCGATCTACAGTATCATCTAAGGTCATGTTGTAATCTCCCCCCATAATAAGTGTGCCCTCCCGGAGTCTCGTCAACCGTTTCCCCAGATCCTCCAGTGCCGGCTTGCCCAGAGCGGGTGGCAGATATACAGAGAGTATGTTGATGGCCTGTCCAACCCATTCGTCCTCTGACCCCACGATGCTTCCTCCTGTATCCGCCCATGTTTAATGAACAATAAGGGGCGTGGTTTTCTTTACCAAAATGGCTGTTCCCCTCGAGCCCGTGGTGTAGTCTGCGTGTATTTGAAGTTTATACCCCCACCTAGTGAGGGCCTTGGTTTTCTGACCTACCAGGTGTGTCTCTTGCAACAAGACCACATCAGGTGAATGTTTCTTTAAGTACTGTTGCACTATCCCCCGTTTATTCTTATCACCCATACCATTGACGTTCCAAGACAGTATAGAGAGGGTTCGGTCCCTATCTCTACCCATTGCCATGTATCACATCAGTGTCCCATAATCGGATCATCGCCAGGTAGGGGGAAGTTTGAACCTGCCCACTTAACGTTTGCCGTCCAATATTCACTATGGCTACTTTACGCTTTTGAAACACCTTGTCCCTCTGCTGACCAATAATACAATCAAAAAAGAACACTCCCCAAATTCCAGGCTCCCTGGACCCCGCCCCCCTCCCCACCCCCTGATCCCTGGAACTATACCCTTTCAAACCCCCCCAACTCCCCACCCTTCAACAGCCACCCCCCTCCCTGCCCCCTGCCCGTGGATTTAAAACTACCCACTCCCAAACATGGCAGAGTGCCTCTCTCCCCCCTGAAATGCTGGAAATGCACGGGGTAAACAACTCCCATCCCCGCCCGTTCACATCACAATCGACTTATATTTTGGCCATCCACTGAATGAATAGTCCAGACTCATTCAAATCACGTCTTATAACCCCATCAATTCAAACCTTGCATCAGTTCCCCTTCTTTGTCAGTCTCGTACCCAATGGGTATATCAACCCCCCCCCCTACTTGCACTTTTCAGTTGGGCTCCGGTCTCCATTGCTGACGCCAGGGGTCCTCACGTCTGCACCCTCTGCGGACCAATCCTTCATTGCAGCACCACTCGTATCAGCGTCTATGCGGAAACCCCTGCATTGACTAGTCCTGTCTGGACATTCCCGCCTCTGACTGCCCATCGTAATCCATCCTTCCATCCAGTCCCAGACTGCATCCGGTGAATCAAAAAACCACGATTTTCCCTCCGACTCCACCCGCAGTCTCGCAGGAAAAAGCATCGCATATTTCACCTCTCGGTCCCGTAGTTCCTTCTTCACCGCCTGAAAGCTGCGGCGTTGGGCTTGGACCTTGGCCGTGAAGTCAGGAAAGAAGGCCACTTCGTAGTTATCTATTTTCAGCGGGGGGCTGGACCTTGCTGTTTGCAGGATAATGTCCCTATCTCGGTAGTTGAACACACGAGCAATAAGGGGCCTCGGGCGTGCTCCCGGTTTCGGCCTGCCTGCTGGTACTCTGTAGGTTTTTTCAATGGAGAAGTAGCTGGACAGGGTCTTGGGCTGTAGGTGCTTCGTAATGAGGTCTTCTACATACAGGTCTGGCCTAAGATGGTTTTGAATCGGATTTAATAAACATTTCAGTGAAGACTAAGTTCACTGATCAATAAATTATACACGCTAATGTATTCAGGGAGTAAGATCATACCCTCCTTTGGTATTGGAGTTTTAATAAGTTTTTTGAAAGCAGGAAATCTCCAATTGGATTTTGGTTCAAACTTTCCAATTACTCTATTAAATATTCATTATAAGATCTTAGAAAAAATCTTTACTACTCAGTTACATCCGGTATTATGTCTTCTAATATACCAAGATCAGAATCATTTTTTACCTGATAGAAAATTCACAATCAATACTTAGTTCTTGGCATAAACATTAGCTTATTTTTTACACAAAACGTTCTTGCTGTGAAGAAAGCATTCAACCACATGATCTGGGAATTCCTGTGTTTGATTTTGAAGTCCTATAATTTCTATTCCTGGCTCACAAAATGAATGCGGGATTGGCTCATGGAAAAAGAGGTACCCAACAAGGCAGCCAGCCCTCTGTCACCAACTATTTTTGCTTTATTTATTGAACTATCAGCAGCCTTTATTAGACTTTTAGAAATGATTACATTGCTGGTTGAGGGCTTCTCACTGATTAAGCTCTATGCATACGTTTTTTCACTATAACTCAAAATAGATTTAAATACAATTACCTCCGCCATGGAAGCAGTCAAGATTTATTTGAACTGGAGTGGTTATGAAAGAAATGAGTCCATATTTAAGGGCCTGATTATGAGTCTGGGGGTCCATTAACCGCCAGACTCGTGGTGGCGGGGGTCTGCCTGCCGAATTACCACTCTCTGAGTTGTTTCGGTGGTGGACCGCGGGCTCTGCCAGGGAACCACTGTTCACTGGCGATGGCTCGGAGGAGGTGCAATGCAATGTGCTGAGCGGGACTGGTGCAGTCCCGCCGAGCATATTTTCAGTTCCTCCCCCACCAGCCTTTTCATGGTGGTGGGCACGCCACAAAAAAGCTGGCAGAGAGAGAACAAATGGGGCCCTACAGGGCTCCCATGCTCCCCATCATGGTGATGCATTCAGGGACATTTTTGGACTGTCTGCCTGCACGAGTTAAACTTGCAATCAGACGGAGAGCCGACGCAGCACCGCCAAAGTCGAAATCAGGACCTAAATTTTTGCTTTTCAATACTTCTAAATACATATTACCGCCAGGTTTGAGTTATAATGCTGAAGAGGATTGGACTAGGGACATGAGTGTTAGAATGAATCAAACTGTTACACACTGGTCCGACAGCTAAGGTAAAAGTTAATGCGTTGTCTTAAGAATTTTGTATTACCACACGCACAAGATGAGGATGCCCACTGTACCCTTAAATTCATACCCTAGCGATTGAGTCCCTGATCTGCCTGGTTAGAGAACAATATTCACAAAAATTGAGAAAGATCCAAGGATGGGAATGAAACGATTTCGCTATATGCAGACTATGTGCAGCTATATGTTAGATACCCCAAAATCATCTATCGCTATTATTACATGACATTATGCAATTTGGTACTATTTCAGGTCTCAAAATTAATTATAATAAATCTAAGATCTTCCCCATGACAAGCAATGTGAAACAAAGCACCCTGGATTTTCCATTGTAATCGACTGATGACTCTGGGAAATAACTGCGAGTAAACTTTCACAGGGACCCAGAAGTTGTCCTTTGAGACCACTATGGACCAGTACTTGACAGACTGACTGACCAAATTATTCACTGGATGAAGCGTCCCCTGTCCCTTTTGGGCCAGAGTGCTGTATTGAAGACCATGGTACTTCTGTGACTACTGTAACTTTGGGTAAATGTGACTCGTGAGCCGGAGTGCTGCCATGATGATGGTCTTCTGAGACCACTATACCACTGTGTAAAAAGTGCCTATCAATCAACTTTCTTTTGTCATTTCAAGACGCTGATGATTAAACCACTGCAGGTGGGCAAGCTACACAAGGTCTTGTAGGAAAGACTGATCATGGTCCAGGAGGCTGGTGGGCTGGCAGCCCTTGAGACAAAGATGTTTTTCTTCACTACACTTAACAGATTTGCACATCTCTGGTTTCACACTATGCAGCAAGCACCATATCTACTAGTTGAGAGGGATAAAGCAGCTTCGCTTTTCCTGAATACAGCACAGATCAACCCCTGGTAGTGTGACTGGTAAAATGAGCACTGCAAAATGAACCAGCTTTGCAGTTGGCAGTTAAGCTGGTCCTGTGGATCCTGTACTCGCAACAGTTTCCTCTGTTGAATAATCCATAGATCCACCCACCCTGAAACACAATGCGACAAAAACCTGCTCAAGATATGATAGGCCAAGATGGGTTAATTCTTTTGTGCCAGAATGTACAAGGCATAGAAAAGCTGATGATGGAGGCACCCAATTTTAGCCCCTTAGTCATATTTTTATGTTTCAGAATGTCATACTCTAAAGAGCCAGTTAAATTAGATCCAGTTGCACTCCCGTCTATCACTCAAATCATAGAAAATGAAAGTCAGCAACTGTTAATAAAAAATCTACAATGAAGCCATGAAGCTAGAAATAACTGGGGATAACAAGAGCAAGAAGGACATGGGCAAATAACCTGGGTCTTGATTTTGCAGGCAATAGTGGACATTTTGCTGTTCGCATATGAAAGTGATGTAATGACAAACACAAACTAACAGACCTTGCATTTCTACAACACTTTTATTATACACCGAACAGGGTGTACATTTTCAGGCTACAACCAGATGGTATATGTTCTAGAAGTTCCTATCTTTAGGCAGATTTCCTTCATTTGGTCTGAGATTGCCCAGCAGTGAAGATAAACTGGGATCACATTTTCATTGCTAAAACCAAACATCTCCCCTCCCTTTAATGTGTTTAGGGTCTGGTAATGAAATCACACAAGTGAAAAGGTGGTTCAGAACACTTAGGGCCTGGTTATGATTTTGCCGGTTAGGGAAACACCATTGCTTTTTAGCGGTCCGACTGCCCACTTCCCTGGCGGTCGGCCTGCTGAATTACAATTGTAGCGGTAAGCTCGCCTCAAGACTGCTGCCAACATTTCTGCAACCACGGCAGGAGAAGCAGAGGTGGTCAATGGAGCTGGTGCTGGCATTGTTTCAGTTGGCCTAATCATGACTTGCCTTTCTGCCAACATTTAACTGCCAGGGACACCACCATTCTCTAGGCAGGAAAGGTAAGTAATTCAGCATCCAGTAACACAACAAGATTATGCTACGTACCAGTGCTTGTAATCACAAATACAAAGATAAATCTGAAGATTTCTTCACAATAGAGGAAGCAAAACCGTCTAGGTCACCTGATAATCAATCACATGACTAGGACAACCACTCTCCGCTCATAAACAGGAGAATGAAGAGACCTCAGTAGGATTCAGGGATACAGGGAGACACTTTGAGCGCTAGGGGATGCGTACTCTTAATGAAGTAAGGTTTTTTCTTTTATCTCATGGGTATTTTCATACTGAACACATAGTAAGTAGCTCACACAACAAGATGACTAAAAATCGATCTTTCCTCTTAGTGTGACTACAGAGTCCGTCCTCCCCTGGCACCCCTTTGAAGTCTGTTGTGAAAACAAGTCATGTATGTGGTCTGTCAAGTCTATCTTTTTATTAATTGTATTTTTCTTAAAATTTACTACGAACGGTTAATCCCACAGTTAGTGAGAAGCCTTGATGAACGTATGACTACAGTCATCCCTTCTTCCCTGTTTGAACATGAGGCCAAACTAGGGCATATTTACATAAAACATTAGAACTGACCAAATAGGTGCTGTATACTTTTATTTTCACATATTTTCCTGATATCTCTAGTTTCACTTATTAGGAGATTTGTTGACTGTAGGAGTGGTAACATGGAGTAACCCCTTTTAGGTCCTGATGAAAAGCTTTGGGATAGGGCTTGAAACTAGCCGATCAGAGAAACTAAGGGTCGTTTACCCTAGAAGTTTCTCGTCATCCACATTTTTTATGCATATGGACTAGGGGATTGAATAAAATAGTCCTTTTCCCACTAGCCAGATATTTTTAACCCAGTTTTCACAAAAAAACACACTCCAATAGGTAGGTAGGTAAAGCTTTATTCGATAAAAAATATCATGAAAGCACAACATACAATACAAGATAAAAAGGATAAAGTAAAACATTGACGAATAAAAAAGTTGATCATAAATGTATCTAAAAATGGACTATGTTTCAGAATAAGACACTATATACAAAGAGACACACATTTCATTGTAACAGGATTGGTAGAAAAGGATAAAAACCGGACCTCAACAGCATTTCAATGTGCAAAAGTGGCAAGTTTTTTTTTTCTCAATAGCCAAGCGCAACCCAGATACTTGGCCAACCCGCATACTACAATGAGAGACGAGGTATCGGTTTTTAAGATACGCAACACAGTTACATAGTCTCTGGAGCCCAGAATTCTACAAATTGGTCTCAGCCACTTGGATCTCGCTCTTCTGTAAGTGTAGCAGGCAAACAGGAAATGGGGAATAGTCTCCTTCGGAGATGCACAGCTTGGGCAACCAGATGGTATGCTTGTCTGACCCTTCCAGCTAGCCGTGACGGATTTGAGAGGTAAGGTTCCTAATCTGAATCTCACATACAATGATCTATCCAGAGGGATTAGAATAAAATCAAGATAATTTTCCAATTTGCAAAGTGTCTTGTGCTCAAAATAAGCCTCAGTCAGCTTCCCCATATTAGCATTACTTAGTTCTCTATCATTAACCCATCTCCAATATGCCTTCTTGAGATCCAGTTTTGAAGGGGGTGTCTGAGATTCCCAACAGTCTTCGTATCCAATTTCTCTCAGCAATTGTCTTACATAGGAGATCCATTTTATCCTCTTCCCAGTATCAGCTAGTATGAGTTCGCTTAGGGCTGCAGCATACTTAGCAAGCTCCAGTGTCCTTCGTAATCTTGCCCAAAATAATAAAGGTCGAAGTCTTGCAATGTCCTGAATAGAATGTCTGCCTAGATCATAAAACAATGGTTTTAATGGAGTTGATGTGGGAAGAGAAATAAGATCCCTCATAAATTTATTCTCAGACTTGACTAAATCATGGATACTTTCATGACCCCAAATTTCAGCTCCATACATTGTGCAAGATAATGCTTTGGCCTCATATACCACAAGGGCCGGGGCGAATGGTCTGCTCGAAGAGAGATGTTGTTCTCTAATAATGGCACCATAAGCTCTCTTGTAGCATAGGAGCATCTTAGTTAAGTGAGGACTCCACTTCATCCCTTTCGTGATCCGGATACCCAAATAATCGAAGGAGTCCACAATATCTAACGGGTTACCATCCAAAGTAAAAACATTTCTAAAACGTCTTGGAGGATTAATTACCATTAATTTGGTTTTCTCAGTGTTTATAGTCAGGCCATAGGATTTACAAAAGGTACCAAACCTATTTAAAATCTTTTGTAGGCCACCTGGTGATTTTGAGATCAAGAGAGTGTCGTCGGCGAACAGGAGGGTAGGAATTTTTTCACCAGCCAGGGCTGGAGCATCGGCTGGGTCCTCTCTGAGAAGATCCACCACCCCGTTAATGTATAAGGAAAACAGGGTGGGGGCTAATACACAGCCCTGGCGAACCCCCCTGTTCACTGCGACACTCTCTGTGAGCTGTCCCTGAGCGCCCCATCAGATCTTGGCGTGGTTGTCCTCATGTAAAAGTATTAAAAAAGCGAGAATCTCTGGAGGGACACCTAATTCTGATAAAACCTGCCATAATCTTTGGCGAGGGATTAAATCAAACGCTGACTTAAGGTCTATAAAAGCTAAATATAAAGTACCTTTCCCTAAAACTACCACTTTCCAATAAATCATAAAAAATCTAAAAACTTGATCCATTGTGCCTACCTTTTGCCTAAAACCTGCTTGAAGGTGGGATAAAATATTCATGTCCTCAATCCACAGCTTCAGTCTCATAAGAAGAACCCTGCCAACCACCTTCTGGATCACGTTGATTAAACTGATAGGCCTATAGTTGGCAGGGTCCTCCTTATTACCCTTTTTATATATAGGGATCACTACTGCGGCTTTCCAGGACTCTGGTACTATAGAGCCCCTGGCTATGGCATTCATTATAGCAGAAATAAACAATGCCCAGGGTGCTGGATCATGCAGAAGCAAATCTCCAATATCATTGCAATCAGTGTAGGTGTATAGACAAAACATACTATCAGTGCTCCCGTCAGTTGTAGCATGCCCCTTTCTGTAGCTGGTTAGGGATGAACCCTATGATGAAGCATTCCACCCAGGGGTAACCCTGGTGGGTGAGGGTTACTTGAAAGAAAACCTTTTTTTTCCACTACAAGGTTGACATTGTTTCCAATTTTCTAGGAGTGACTCTTTTTGTTTGTTTGATAATATTTTGGAGGATGAGTCCTCTCCTTTTCTCTCTATCTCCCTCATTTGTTGTTTTGAGATTACCCAGACGTTGGTCAGCTAATACCCTACAATGACCTGAGTCCAACAAATCCTCCTCGTCCTCCTCCTGTTGTACTTCAGGTTTGGTATGATTCAATAGTATAAAATATTGATTCAGTTTGATCATGGTTAATCGCTCCACGTTTTGGGGCAAGCGATTGGTCCTTTTCACTGTGACAACTGCACCAGCTGCGCCAGCCTGCTGAGCACTAGCCATTGGCATATCTCCCAATACCAATGCACCAGTGGGTTTTGATTCAGTTAGACATCTGTTGGTCATCCAGATAGGACTGGACCATCCTCTCAATAGTCATTTGTGCTCCAACTTGTTTCACCTCTTTTGCCTTTGCCTCTGCCCCGGGATTAAACCCTGCCCTTAGAGACCAATCAAATGCTGAGTGTGGGACCGATGCTCCTGTTCCTGTTTTTGTTGTTGTTGCTGGTGTTCTTGTTGTTAGTTTTAGCTGCTGTGAGCCAACAGCATTTCCCTCAGGCTCTATGGAAGTTGAAGGCTGCACCCCAGAACTTCTGCACGGTAGTGAGTCTTTAATTCCAAAACATTCTTTTCTAGGTCACTGGCTTGCTCAGCAATCTATGTTTTGTAGTTTGAAACATCCACATTTAAAAAAAAGGAATGAAAGTGGCCAGTAATTGTTTGTACCATGGATCAAGAATTGTGACACAAATGTAATGTTTGCATGACACAATGCCTCTTTGCAGCCTCTTTGCAGCCTTTTATTAACAGCCAAGCAAAGATTATGGTCTCCGCCAACTCATACACATCTTTTTTTTTGTCCACGCCTGCATACATTTTAGACACCTCCTTTAGCTGTTCCTATAGCATATGCAACAATGGGAACAGCTTGGTCCATGGTACTGTCTTCCTTGCTCACTTGCCGTGTGAAAAACTCAAATGGAAGTAGCATCTCTGTCAGGCATTTGACTAGGCCCCATTGATCTATCTCATTGATCATGCCTTTTCATAGTTGTATGCCCTCTTTGCATGACATATTCATTGATCTGTCCGTGCTGCTGAAACAGACATTGCAACATGAAATAAGCTGAATTCCAATGTGTTGGCACCACCTGTATGAGGGCTTTAACTGACATTCTATTATCATGCGAATGATCCTCAACTGCTTTTGGGCTTTAAAAGAATGACTGAAATGAGTGGCAATTCTTCTGCAGGTGGCCAGTAATTTTCTGACTCAGGCTTTTCTTTTTAGAAAGTTCCGTACAATGGTACTAATGCAGTGTGCCAAACACAGGACCCTGAAATATCCACCATTTGACATGGCCTTAACTACATTACTACCATTGTCTGGGCCAACACATCCAATGTTAAGCCCTCTGGGTTACAGCCATTCAAAGACCTTGTTGTTAAAGTCATCCAAGATTTTTGCAGCTCTATAGGATGTCTTCAATGTGAACAGGGCTACTGTTGTATACTTTTGAGCGCCATTAAAAATATCAGCAGTGTCCCCTTGCAGATATAATTTCTCGAACCCCCACAAAGGAGATCAGTTGTGTAGGGATGCAGATGTAATCAGTGACTTTGCAACTGGTCCACATGTCTGTCGTCAGGTGGATAGTGTGAACAGCACTTTGCTGCAAAGCTTGTCCAACCAATTCCAGCACATCGTGAAGTAGTGCTCATACAGCAACTCTGGCAAAATAGGTCCAGCTGGGAACCTTTTATTTTGGGCAGATGGCCACCACATATTCTAGAAAACTAACTCCTTCTACAAAAGAATGAGGGAGCAGGTCAGCGCTAACATTTTATCCTGCTTCCCATTTTAAAATGTTCCATTGGGTGGATGCATTCGTTCGTACTGCCCTTCCTGCCAAAACTTGCCAGGAATAGTAGCCTGGATTTTTTAATTTTCTGGTGTCACTGACGCAGGTGACTTCTTGAGAGAAGAAGGTGGTAGACTCAATGTGTGTATCATCAGGCAGTCACTCTATGCTCTTGCCTTGGTGTCTTGACCTGACTCTGAGTCTTGACTCATTGCAATGCACTGCTGGGGAAAGGGCTGATTTGCATGATGAAAATGTTACCCTTTTCTTCACCTTCACCTTCCACCATGATTGTTGCAGATTCAGATATCCTGCTCTCACCACATTCACTAACACCATTTGCAGCTTAGAACTATTGGTTCTGCACCTCACCCAAGTTTCCTTAATTGAAAAAGTCCTGCGCACCGAAACCCAGGAACCAGCCATTACGTGATGCCTCTGTGTCCCAGATCCTGAAAATGCAGCTGGTCCATCTGGATGGGTTGTTTGGCCTCTGGTACCATGGTTTGTACCAAATTTACCTCAACTAACACTTGCATTACAAAGAGAGCATATAGCAATGCTCACGTCCTGCTTGCTAACTGTCAAGAAGTCTCAAACTGGGCAGGTCCACTTTCCGACACTGTTGCCACTTCTAATGACCAAAGAAGCGGTAGTAGATGGGTGTTTCGACATTTGCCTCTCTGCAGTGCCTACTTCTACTGAAGTGGTTCTGGAAGCAGGTCACAGGGGCCTTGCAAATATGGAAGCTGATGATGGTAATATCTGTGTCACATCCCTCAGAGCTGGCTGAGATGGGGTAATGTTGGTTTCCTCTGTGGCTGAGCTAACATCCATGATGACTGGGTCATCATCATCCTGTTCTTCATCCATAACTCTAAGACTTTCAGGAGCCTTCCTTTCCCTTGCCTCTCCTGGCGTGTCTCAGACAGAGGTGGGGTCCTAATGAAGTCTTGAACATCAGAAGGGGGCTTGGAGAAGAAGATGGTGAAGTACCCTTTCTTTTTGTTGCCGGAAATCATAAAGAGAATGGATTTTCTGGAAGAGGGGATTCTTCTACTTCCTCCTCAAGTACTCATTCTTTGGGAGAAACTACTATTTCTGACTGCAGCTGTTGTTGTCTACTTAGCTGAGCTCTCTATGGCGATTGGGCACTACTTTGGGAAAGAGATAACTCCAATTCAATGTCACTGCTCTCCAGTGTTGCCGTGATTCGAGTGGCTGCCTCCATGCCAGACATGGGCTTGTGCCTAGGTTTGGGTGGGGCCATTGAAGTGGGAGTGCTTCTCCCAGCTTGCTCCCTGGATGTACATGATGTAGCCTGAAAAAGGTCTGAGACGACATACCAGTGGTGGTAAGCTCCTTCTCATTACTAGCCACTTTCTTGGTAGCACCTTATTTCGGGCCATCTTGAAGCTGTCAGTTGGCAGTGGCACTTAGCTTCACAAGCATCATGTGTTGTGTGGGCACGTAATATGTGCACAGGACTTCTCTCTGGCAGTACTGAGGGTGATATCTCTTCTCTTGTGCACCTAAGAGTAAACAAGCAAGAAAAACATTAGTGTAACATGGCATTTTTGCAGTTTGAATTAGTAGTACAAATAATATAATTTAGTGTGGTTACTTAAGTATTTTTATTTATTTATTTATTTATGATTTTGCCATACATAATAACATTACAGCTTAACAAACATGTAGTAAGCTTCGAATGTCTCACATTGGACTCTCTTATAAATCTTTGTACTATCAATACATTGAGTGAATGCACTCTGTACAGCATATATTCATTACATATCATATGTGTATAGACGGTGCAACTATAGCATACTTGGATCTCCAGAGGCAGATGGCTATTGGCATGCAGTATTATTATAGGCATCCAGCCCGCCCGTCTTCAAGCACAAGCAACATTAACCCTGTATATGCGTGATGTTGACGATAAAACCAATATAAAATGTCACATATTGATCACACAGGGTCTCGGGGAGTAGAGTCTGTCTCGTCCGAGTTTTGTGAAAGGGGATAGCCTTGTAGAAGGCTCCATATATCCTTTTGTTTGGAGGTTCCTGGGAGCATCTCAGCATATGTGGTCATTTGCTCCTGACAGTATATTAAGTCTGTTAGCCAATCCTTAAATTTCGGGGCGCGACCCCTGCCCCTCTGCAAGCTACCCTGCGTTTGGCCAGTAGCAGTGATATGGCAAGAAATTTCTGGTATGATTTGGGTATCTGCCCTATATACCCCAAAAGCGCCATCAAGGGATCCCCCTCCAGTGTGCTGTCTGTCATTTTCTCAAGTGCCCTGAAGACCTGCTCCCAAAACTCCTGCACTGTTGGCCACTCCCATGCCAGATGCAAGAAACCTGCCCCAGGCCTTCCGCTCCTCTCGCACCTATCGTTATCTGCTAGATTAAATCTGAATTTTTTGACAGGTGTGTAGTAAAGGCGCTGCAGAAATTTATAATGGATAACCCGCAGTCTGCAACTGGCAGAGATCTGTCCGGTTTGGAGACAACAGTATTGCCATTGAACATCAGTTATCTCTCGTCGCAGCTCTTCCCCCCCATGTGTGCGGGCGAACTAGTGACTCCCTCTTGTTGTGTGCATATGCAACTGTATAGGCCTGACACCAGGTGTTTTCCGTCTGTAGATCCTAGTAATTGGTGTAATGGGGTGAGATTCGGGGGTTCCTGTGGGAAGTCTGGGACAACCGACCGTATCCCCCGTCTCAGACGTACATATAGGAACACATCCAGAGGTGTGGGCTGTATCCCCTGGAAGACATGATCCAAGGAGCGGAATATTCCCTCATGGAAGAGGTCTCCCCACATAATGATGTGAGTGCGCTAACATAAGTTAAGAAATCCTTTTTCTTGCAGTAGCGATATACTGGGGTGATAAGATAGTGGGAGTCTTGAGGAGTATAGGAGGGGCGAAGCGAGGAGCTCATTTATCCGGTCCTTTGCATCAACCGTGCCGGTGACCGTGGTGAGTGGCATCGCACGGGGACGGGTAGGACCATGTATCATGCCACTTAATGGTATAGGGTCTGTGAGCCAATCCTCCGCAGCCACCGGCGGCCTATACCTAGGGGGGTATATCCAATAATAGGCATAATGCACCTGCGCACTCAGCAAATAGACCTCGAAATCTGGGATGTCAAAGCCACCTTGATCGTATGGCCTCGTGAGTATAGACCATTTAAGTCTTGGCTGCTTCCCTCCCCAGAGCAATATGAGTAACTCAGTGCATAGAGTTTTAAAAAAGTAAGGCCCAGGATGGTAAGGTATATTTAGGAATAAGTATAGGAACTGCGGAAGTATAATCACTTTTATGAGGGATGCTCGACCCGCAAACGAGAGAGGCAGAGATATCCATCGCGTGACATTACTAGACAGCCGTGTAATAGCTGTGCCATAATTGAGCCGTATCGTGTCCTCTCTATCTCTGGTCACCTGTATACCAAGATATCGGATATCCGTGTCACACCACTCCAATGGAAAGTCAAGCTGAAACTGAGGGACCACTGGAGTGAGAGGGAAAACCTGAGATTTGCCCCAATTAATATTGATGCCAGATAATCTGCCAAACACAATGAATTCCCGTAATAGGGGATTTATGTTCTGGTGGGTATCTCTAATATACAATGTCACGTCATCCGCGTACAGCGAGATCAGGATCTGACGCAGACAGCAGCGGAACGCCTTATCTTGGTGGCACTGACGGAGCCTAGAGGCCAGTGGTTCAATCGCTATGGCAAATAGGAGTGGGGACAGTGGGCATCCCTGCCGGGTGCCCCTCGAAATGGAGAACGGGGAGATGAATGGCCATTTATCAATATCTTGGTGGTGGGTTGATGGTACAATAATCTAATCCAAGATATATATAGGAGCGGGAAGCCCATAGGCTGCAACACTCTGAAGAGATAGTCCCACTTCACAGAGTCGAACCCCTTGGTGGCATCCAGAAATACCGCAGCAAGTGGGAACTCAGGTGCTACCGTCTGGATCAACGAGAACAGGGTGCGGAGATTATGGGTAGTAGCTCTACCCAGAACAAAACCTGATTGGTCAGGGATTATGAGTTTGTCCATCAGAAGAGTTAGGCAATTAGCCAGTACTTTAGCCAATATCTTTGTGTCGCAATTTATCAACGACAATGGCCGGTAGGAGTCGCATGACTTAGGGGGCTTTCCAGGCTTCAAAAGAGATGTGACCATCGCTTCCCTCGTTGAGGGGGGCATCCCAACTTCCAGGATTCCTCGTACCTCTTTAAGTACTGGTGCCATGGTATCAATATAGTGTTTTTAAAATTCGGCAGGTAGCCCGTCTGATCCCGGCGCCTTTCCATTTTTCAATTGTATTATTGCTTCCCTGATTTCATCTAACTCGAAAGGGAGGCTCAGGAATCCCCTCTGTGTGTCGCTGAGCCATCCAAGTGCCACATCCCCCATGAAACCATTGAGATCCACAGGTCCCTGTCACTGTGAAGTATATAGCTGTTTATAGTGTGTGGTGAACGTTTTGAGTATGTTGAGTGAATCGCGCTGTACCACCTCCCCAGGCCCTTCAATCTCTAATATATGTGTTGTGAAATGTGGACATCTGATCACTTTGGCCAACGCTCTGCCCGGCCGCTCCCCCTCGCCTTACCTGCGGGCCACCCAGTAATGCCCCTTAAATTTCACCTCCCCCATGCAGTGTCTGCATACTCTGATAGCTTCTCACGAAAAGCTTTCTGCACCTGGCCTGTGTCCCCCCGTCCCATCCGCCCCTCCAGCTCTTTCAACTCCTGATCCAGTTTCCTAATTGTTCCTTGTATGTCCCTAAGCACCCAGAAGCTCTTTGAGATGCAGTACCCCCTGATTGTGACTTAAAACGCTTCCCATATTACCTCAACGCTGTCCACTGACCCTTTATTTCTGGAGAAAAAATCCTTTATTTCATCACCTAATTCAGCTTGAAAAACTGTGTCTAGTAGAGCATTGGGTTGCAACCTCCAGTTAGGTCTGGGTTTGTCGTATCCTGGTGGGGTAAGTGATAATTTCACGGGGCAATGATCCGAAAACCTCATGGCTGGGTGTGTAACATTACAAATGGTGGACCCCAGCCCCCTTGAAAGCAGACAATAATACGTGCCCATTTTCCTGTATGTGATGTGAAGTGTGTTCCCTCATGCTCCTGTGGGTGTGTGTAGCACCAGCTGTCAATCAGGCCACCCTCCTCTAGTATTCCCTGCAGTATCCCCTGTGAATTGTTACAATGGTGCATAACAGCATTGGACCTATCCTGAGCTGGATTAAGGACTACGTTAAAGTCACCTCCCCAGATTATATGGGTGGATCCTACATTCAGTATTTTTCCCCATAAAGTAGTAAAAAACTCAGGGGTGTCCACATTAGGGCCATAGAAGTTTGATATTGTCATCTAGTCCCTTCCAAGCCGTCCCAATGCAATGACATATCTTCCCTGTGGGTCCTCTATCGTATCCACCAGTTCAATGGGCATCTGCTTTTTTATTAATATGGCTGTGCCTCGCGCATATGAGGATTATGAGGAGAAGATCCTACAGCTCGCCCATTTACTGGCAAACGTTACTGGGGCCCTTGGGTTAAGGTGTGTCTCTTGTAGTAGAGCCACTTGTATCTGTTGTCTGTCGAGATAGGCCAAAACTTGCCTGCGCTTCCTCGGATCGCGAAGGCCCCTGATGTTCCAAGACAACACCCTCAGTATGGATTTATCCTCCATCTTCATTACACCAACCTATTGAGCCGTAACAAATGTGCTGAGAAGTTGTATAGTACCATATCCATGTATTGTGAGAGTCATTATTCTGAAAAGTATACTACATGTTAATCCTGTTGCAACATTCATCTACCCATCTCCCTGCCTCCCCCTCCCACTGAAGCATCCCAATTATGCCAGTTGTCCTCAGCCCTCCCCCTCCCTAGAACCCCAGAACTTAACTGCAACAATAGGTGTCCCTGCTCCATCCCAGAGCAGCCTTGGAAAAAACCCAATTAGAAACAAATACAATAAGAGAAAAACAGTGGGGTACACCTGTTTTGGGAAATGCAGCTGGGTGGCCCACGGGTAGCTCTTGCCAGTCCTGGTAGCTTGCGTTGTTGATCAAGTCCCTGAATAGGCTTCGAGGGTGTCCGGCTGCCTATTGTTTTTGTGTCCCATCCAGTATCTGTGTCATCTTCTGGGTCATGCTTCTCAAGTGCATGGTGTCTTGTTCTGCAGTCGTCTGTTGCACTGCAAACATTGCTGTGTTCATGGTGCGTAATAAGAAATTACCATCGAATATTCATGTTCCTTAGTGAATTTCACTCCACGTCTGATGATGTTGCCCTTAGCGAATCTTCCGTTGTAGGTGGCGTCTTCTTTTGTTTCTTGAGTTGCTTTAGGAATTCTTCGACCTGTTGAGGCTTCGTGAAGAACGTTTGGGTCCCCTGATGCGTGATTCGAAGGCGGGCGGGATAAAGTAGCGCGTAGTCAATTTGGGCTAGTCTCAACTTTTGTTTTACTGCGAGGAATTTGCGACGTTCCTCCTGGACATGTATTGTAAAATCCGGGTACATGGTGAAGGGCACCCCATCGTAATGCAATTGTCTTTTCTCCCTGACCACCCGCAGAGCCACATCCCTATCTCTATAATTCAATAGACGCGCAATAATAGATCTGGGAGTGTTACCAGGGGGAGGTCATGGTCCAAGGGAGCGATGAGCTCTTTCAACGATGAAGTGAGGAGATAACAGTTCTGTTCCCACCACCGCCACCAGCAACTTCTCGATATACTCCTCCATTTTGCCTGTGTTGGTACTCTCTGGAATACCTAATACGCGAATATTGTTCCTTCTACTTCTCGCCTCTATGTCCTAATTTTTGGCTGCTATGACCTTTAAGAGCTTTTCTATTTGTGTCGTTGCACTTTGTACCTGGGTCGTGGCATCCTCAACCTCTGAAATTCGTTGTTCGGCGTCTTTTAGGCGTGTCTCGTGATCCTCAAATTTCCTCTCTATCGTGTCCATTCGTGTTGCCATCGTGTCCATCTTGTCCGCGATGGTCGCAAAGCCCTGCCGCACCTCCGAGAGGCTCGATTTCACGTCATCTCCTGGCGCTGCTTGTGGTTCCTGCTGCGAACCTTCAGCCTCAGTGTCAGCCTCTGCCTGTTGCTGCAGAGTGGACTTTTTGGCGTCAAAAGTGAGCCGTGGTTGGCGCGCATCTAACTTCCCCATCTTAGCGCACGCGTCTGTAGTAGCAGAGATTTTGCGGTTTGGTGTGAAGGCAGTGGTAGTTTGCTGGACAGTCTGGGTATTTCTTCCTGATCCCCTTTTTGTTGCGATATGTAGAACAGTACCATGTGCTCACTCAGCTGTGTGAAGTGAAGCCGCAGTATGTCTGCGACAAAGTTTGCTGCTCCTTTGGCGAGGCCGTGTTTAGCTTGCGCCTCTGTTGCGCTAGTGCGGGCGGCACGGGTGAAGCGCTTTCTCTGGCCTCCCGTTGTTACCAATATGTCCGCCTATAGCCCTGTCTCTGCCTTCTAGCCTGCGATTTAGTCAGCGCTGCGTCACTTTAATGTGTGGCCTCACAGATGTGAATCGCTTAGGGTCCCCGGCCAGGTACCAGCAACCAAGTGTTTTACTATGCTTGATGCATTCCCACCTTGGTGGTAAAACACCTTCAGGGAGTCGTTTATTCGTGACCTGCCATTCAATGCCGCTCTGCCATCTGCCGTGGGGACGGGTCAGCTCAGGACGCCATTACCAGCCTAATCCGTCCGAGCGTGGCGTTTTCTAACAGTCACTCGGCTCACCAATGCTTGTTTCTCCGCCCGTTGCTCAGAGAGGGGCGCTTCTCTCCAGAGGGCACTTAGTGCTCATTTTCCACCGCCATTACGCTGCATGGGCCTGCGCACCTTGAATCACCCGTAACTAGGCCTGGGCTAAAATTCCGTTCCGGTCGCGGAAATTACGATATTTTGACATTTTCGCGTTCCGCGGAAAGCGCGAAAATGTCAACATTTCCGCATTCCGCAGCTTAGCGATAATTTGTTTCTTGCTCACGCTGTAAAATAATACATTCTTGCCTGCGCGCGATCGCCTTACCTGAATCCCTGCGTTCGCCGACAAGTTTTCCCGATCCGGTCGCATTCTCAATGAGATGTTGGATTGTTGGTAGCCATTTGCGCTGTCTCGCGACAGTTCGCTCCCGCAGTGATGTCATTTGTCGCGCGATCACGTCTTTCTTCTCGCGATCATGCACCGCGAGACAACTGAAAACAAGATGGCCGCGCCCGCGAGCAACCATATGGGTAAGCTGGCGAGCCGCGTCCATGAAGAAAATACCGCGAACGGGCGGGAAAAAATCTTCCGCATCTTCGCGATATTGGTTGCGGAGATTTTTAACATTTTCGCGATAATTTGCAAAAGTGAATTTCGCAAATTCCGCCCACCCCTACCCGTAACACGGTTCAGCCTCTGCTTCTCCACATCGGTAGTCGCCTCAATTTGCCTCGGGCATTCCTAACACTTGCACCGAGTGCTCCTTGCCTGTTGAGCTGCAGGTCCCGTGTTTCTCGGGTATATCACTACGGTGGAACAAGGATAAATAACGGATTTAAGCGCTGAACTGCGGGAGCCTTACACAATGGTGGCCATTCCGCTTGTGCGCCACCTAGCGCCCCCAGTGTGGTTACTTAAGTTATAAATAATTAACAATAGAGTGTATCCATTCAAAAGTAAAACCACACCAACATAAATATTCATTTATAATCAGGAAGGAGAAGAAAGAGCAACAACATACAGATGTAACTGTTTATGTGCATCAAGTCGGGATATGGCACTCAAGTGTGGCAGTGCAGGTGACAATGAAATATTCTTTGAAAAATGAATGCTCTTGTGCGGCTGTGAGCCTATGGCAGACAGGGGGTTAATGGATGTTGTGAAAATGTGAAAAAGAAAATTACCGATTTAATTTTTTTTTTTTTTTTTAATTATAAAATTAAATAAAAAAATATTATGTAAAAGAATTATCTAAAAAATAAAAAATATAATTTCTGATGTACTAGGGGACCACCAGGAGAAACCCATTGTGATTTGGGTAACAAGGAGTGATGTAGATGAAAAATGCAAAATAATTATATAATAATATAAAACACTTTTCATACAGTACATTTATTATGATAAGCATGGAGCAGCAACTAGGCCTCAAGCTTAATATTAAACTGATATCAGGGACAAGTTAAAAAAAATGGCCAAAAACAAAAAAAGGCTTATGCCCCCACATACAAAATGGCTGTGAAAACTGAAAAAAAGATGATTGTACAAAATTACCACATGGTCAAACAGCAAGGAAGGAGGCATGGAAAAAGAAGAGCATATGCAGGCCTATGGCAGAAGCACACGGGCTGGCTACACCAAATGGCTTCCAGTCACATAGTCACACAACAAAAACAAGCAAGGAAACATGGCCACAACAATTAACCCATGCAGGTTTATGGCAAAAGCACACTGTCTGGCTACAAAAAATGGCATAACAACAACCACCAGCAAGGAGGGATGATCACAGCAAAGAACATATGCAGGCCTGTGGCAAAAGCACACTGACTGGCCATACAAACTGGCCACCAGCTACATGGTCAAACAACAATCAAGGATACATGGAAAACAAAGAACACGTGCAGACGTATGGACACTGACTATACAAAATGCCACCTGGCCACATGATATTGGGCACAAAGAAAAATGGTGGCCTTTGGCAAACACACTCACACACTGGCCAGACAAAGTAGGCATGGTGACTCAGGAAAAAACAGCATTAATTCAGCAATGCAAAAAACTAAAATTAACTGGGACATACAATTTTACAACAAAACACATCCTCCAAAGGCTTGCAATATACTAACCCATCTATACAGGGTTTGCAGACAAAAAGTAAAATAAGTAATTTAATATGATCCCATCCATGGCCTAAATGATGCTTCAATTCAACAGACACTACAGAAACAGTTGTTTCATGTACTCATGACTAGTACTGGGCCGGAAGGCCCATTGGCAGACTAGACCATGTAGTGAATTTAATGAATATTGCAAATTTATTTAAAGAAATGGTGGAAATGTACTGAACTCTGCAACATTTTTCCTTCACAAAAGAATAAAAATTGCATGCAAATAATAACACAACCCCTACTGAAACTGCAGACCACCCACTACAATACAGTTGCAAAAGTACAAATAAATCCTGGTGCATTCCATCTATCAAACAAACAACACCCTTATATAACAATTTTTTAACCTTCTTGTGATATCACAAAACAAAGTCCTAAAATCCAATGGTATCTATGCAGCAGACAGAGTGATCATTCCAGATCCAAATCCAAATGAAAAGTGACCAGGAGGTCCACTCAAAAGTGAGAGGAGCCTTCTGGACAGGAACAGGAAGTTACAGTTTCTGGGGCACTTCCTCTTTGTTGAAAAAAAGGTCAAATAAAAAAGGGGCACTTGCACAAAAAATCCAACGCGAACAGTACATTTGAGAAGTTTATCAACTCCAAATTATATTTTGAGTAGATTTAGCTGCTTCATCAGGAGACAATTTTCCCCAAGTTGCTATCACAGTCACTCGCACTTGATTTGCACTCACCTATGGCACAAACGAGGCGCCAAAAGTTGCTGGTGCGGCCTAAAGCCACATCAGCAGCCGCAAAATAAATCTTGCAGGTGCTCACTGGTGGCTAGCACATCTCGAGAGCACTCGTGAGCACCTGTCAAGTCTCCACTTGCTCCCCGTGTGTGTAAAATGATGTGCTGAGCGTGCCAACAGAAAAGAATGACGCTCTATTGCAGAGTGCGGAGTTTATTAGTAACTCCACATTCTGTGCAGAATGTGGAGTTGTCAAATTCCACAAACTCTGCAAGCAGAGCACAATTTTACACCCAGGCCTAGTTGTTTTCCCTTTCCTTTCCTTCTTTCCTCCTATCTACAGTGTTCTGCTTTTTTGTGCTTATTTGCTCTGTACCTACCTGGTGTCTCCTCTCGTAACATCCCCCCTGGCATCATTGCTGTGCTCCTTGTTTCACCTGCTTCCCAGTCTGCAGACTCTCCATGTTGGTAGAGGTTTACCCATATTCTTGAGCTGTTACTGGCACATCCTTACAGAGATCCTGGTAAGTCTTAGACTAGACTAGGGTTTGCAGATGAAGGTGGCTGCCCCTTATATTAACCATCTCCTATGTCCTTTATCTAAGTGGTACTGGGAGGACATGTGAAAATCGGAAGAATTACCAATACGAGCAGAGCTAGCATTGAATGACCGCAGATACCTCCAGTGTTTCCTCTCACCCATACTCCTATTTTCCCCGATTGAGATTGGGTGCTCTGAGCTTCTTCCATTCAGAACCTCGTTGTCCTCCATGGGTTGAGTCTTGTGTATTAGCAATTGGGATCCACCAAACGTTGTATTATCTGTCTCTAACCTTGCAGTATGAATCAATGTGGAAACACTGACTCTAACATTTCACAAACCCCGTCATCAGGGCAATTTGAATATCCTCCCATGGAGTTACCTAGGCTCTTGTATCTGTAGTTCTCATCGGTGGAATAGTGGACTCTATGTTGTTTAGAACTATTTGCCCAGTTACACCTATCAGAGGGAAGTAAAACCCACCTGTTATCTGTACTTATCCTTTGAAAATAATCTACTAATCACAGATCTCTCTAGATGTCTTGGCTGCTCAGCGTTGTTTGAGAATACTATTTTCTGCAGGACCCTCAGGATGAAATTTGATGCTTTATACTCAAATGTTAGTTTATGCTAGCTCCTATGACCTTGAATCGCACAATCCGTGCATAGTATCCAGATAAAAAAGAAAATATGCCTCTCCAGTTGTTAATAATGTTCACATGCTCCCCCTTAATGAGCCACTGATCAAATATGAATCATGCGTATCACGCCTTGCATAGGAAGAGACATCTGCCCCTAAAAGACATGGGATGTGGATTCTCTGAAATGTCAAAAACCGAACCCATTACTTGCAATTCAACTATCCTAAAACTATATTATTATTATTCTGGTTGAAATGCAACAATTCCTTCCTATATAATGCAAAAATGACATGTGGGCATCCCTGAGATTAGAATCTCCATTGCTACTTTTAAACCTATTTTGAAAAGCTAGATTTTTTTAGGAATCCTGATAGCGTTACTCTAGAGACCTAGAGGATTTGATTGCAGTAAACTGTACTTAATAAATATACCCATCCTGACTCGTTCACTCATTCACTGAGTCAATCACTCACCCATTAGCTTACTTAGAATTAAAATAACATTTTGCAGCTTTAGTCTTTGTAGGTAGACATGAGGCAATGTTAAGTGTTCATGAGAAAAAAGACATCTCACAACAAAAAGCAAGCATTGGACAAGTTCATAGGGTTGGCATTAATTAGCGTGATAACAGAGTCAAATTCAGGCATACACAAATTATGTTTTCATGCTTTCATGCACAAAAGCTGTGACAAACAATGCACATATGATTGAATGTATGTTTGAGATGTACAGTGGTCTGTCATGCATGCCATTGGAATCACTTAATAAAAGGCAATAGCATGAGTTGAGAGAGAAATACTGCTTTGGGCAGACCAAAGGCAACTTTGTTTACTCTAAAGAAAAGTAACAACAGATCTTGAAGACAGCTGTGCTATCAAGCCAGATATATGAGTAACATATTCTACAATGATCCTGCCAGTTAAGTATTATGTAAGCGGAAAGAGAAGTGGGCAATAGATTAAATTAAGGAGATAAACAGTAATCTGATTTTGACTATTGCTGCTTAAGGGCTGTTTCATTGAAACAAATGATAGAATGTGTTGAGATACACAGGTTGTGCTCTATATTAGCAAAATAAACTGTTCTCTTACAGACTGATTAGTTTATACACTAGTTGTGTGCAGTACATGCCCTTCGGGGACAACTGAATCACTTGAGATGCTTTAAGATAGGAAACAAATAGCTAACACTAGTATTGCAAAAAAAAAAAAGCAAAGGCCACTCTATAAGGTACTTGCAAGGTCTTCATCCTCTCAGATTGTATTTATTCTCTTATTTTCTATTACGTTATTGATGTATTTAGTTAGTTATTTATGTATCTTCACATACTAGCTAAGGCGTGAGACAGAAGCACAGTGACAAATATTTAGCACAGTCAGCAGCACTTAATCATGTGAATTCCTCCCTATAAATCAAAAGACGAGTATACAAACATATTGAGGACTTCCAACAAAACAGGCCGCATATATTAAGATAATAAAAAAAAGTAGAATTTTATGCTGCTATTAAAGTAGGATCTGAAAAGTGACTCAGAAACCATGCTGACACAGTTGTGGATTTAGATGGCTTCCACCGGTAAAGAGTTGCATGGAAATGTCCCTCTGGTAGCACAGTGACTTGCTTGGTCATCCTCAAGGCATCCTTCAACATACACTGGTGGAACAGGAGAAGAGTTACGTTATGCAGATTCACATCAGACACTCAAGGCATCTCTCACTCATGCAAGAAATGGAGACAGAGACATTATCAAACACCTTCCTTTCATACTAACACACTCCATACTTTTCCAAGTATGCTCTACAAGGATCTAGGTAAAGGGAACCAGAAGAAGGAGCAGACTTCACCAAGGATAATCTGAACCTAGAAGCAAATGAGTTATGTAGTATGCACATAAGTGAAACGTGAGATAAATATAAACTTACATATCTAAGTAAGGGGACGTACTAACATAGAGCCACATCAAAGAGAAGGGTATGGGAAAGACAGTTTTCCCATAAGGAGAATATTTTAAATCTCCTATGGATCAATGACACAATATCGAACCAAGAAATATCAAGAAACACAAATATCAGCAATTTAATATCAAGAACAAAAATACTTAGTCCATATACATAATTAAAAAATTCACCTATATTGAGCTCACAACTATCATTAAAAAATATAGTTTTTTTACATATATTGATAACAAGAATATTGGAAACACAAATATCGGTACCTATAAACAAATATATATTATGTCAAAAATATTGATTACCACAATGTTGACTACAAAGTTATCATCAACATAACTAACAAATGCAATTAAAAAAATCCTCTCCTGTGGATCATTGATGCCCCGGGGACCACTACCTCCCCAGGGCTTATAGTAAAAAAAATACAGGGGAGCCCATATAGCCTCACCGGCTGCCCCAGGGATCGCCACCGCCCCAGGGCTTTAAGTTTATAGAATGCAGGGGTGGGCATGCAGACCCCCTCACAGCCAAAGGGTCCGCCACCTACTGGGGCTTTAATACAAATCAATGTGGGAACACCCCTCAGCCCCGGGAACCTCCACCTCCCAGGGCTTTAATCTAAATTGTGCGGGGGCAGCATGGTCCCCTTGCAGCCACAGGGACCGCCACCTCCCTGGGGCTTTAAAGGAATACAGTGCGGGGGGCCTGTGGATCCCCCTTACAGCCACATGGACTGCCACCTCCTCGGGGCTTTAAAGGAATACAGTACAGGGGGTGCATGGATCCCCCTACAACCTCGGGGTCCGCCACCTCCCCGGGCAAATATAACAAAAGAATGAAGAGGGTCTGTCATGGCCCCCGGGTCCAGGGACCACTGCCACTAAACTTTGGAGGGGTCCATATAGCCCCCGCCCTGGAGCCATACATGGCACTGGGGATCGCCAACTTCCATGGTCAGCTCCTGCAATGCCCGTGGGTGCCCTCCCCTGGCACATTGCTGTTTGCTGAGGCTTGGTGGGAGCTTCTTGCCAAGTCACAGCACACAATCTGCTTTCAGCAAGCAAGAGCTCACAAATACTCTCACTTGCTCAAAGTGAGCAGGGAAACAGGCAAACTGCGTTGAGTTCCAGGGAGCTGCATGTTTAGTAGCTCCCTGGGTGTCAAAGCAATGCCGGCTCACGCAGGAGGTGGGGGCCTGGCAGGGATGGTGGGGGCCTTGAGGCATCCCCCGATCCTCAGCAGAGAGGCAAGGCCCCAGGGTTGGGGTCCAGGGATCCAAAATCAGGCCAGGGAGGGGGACGCATGGCCGAGGGGGACGCATGGCCCCCTCCCACATGCAAAAAAGGCCTGGCCCTGGGAGACGGGGTCCCTGGGGCCCAAATCAGCTCTGGGAATGGGAGCCACACAGACCCCTCGCCTAATGAAATAAATTAACAATTAAAAAACAAAAAGGACCGCCAAGCACTGGAGGTCCCACCCCCTTTCTCCACCACTCTGCAAATGCGCCCCCTGGCACGCTTCTGGTTGGGGGAAGAAGGTCCCTTTGGCTACCGTGGTTCCTTGGGGGCCAACAAGCCTCCTCCTGTTACTTCCAGTAAGCCCCACAAAGTGGGATTACTGAGAGGTCTTGGGAGGCCACACCCCCTTGCACCACCACTCTACAAAGGCTTCTCCTGGCATACTACTGGATGGGGGATGGAGTCCCCTTCTATGCTGAGGGTCTTTGGGGGCCAAAAAGCCCTCCTGTTACCTCCAGTAAGTCCCACACAACACGATTACTGAGAGGACTTCAGGGACAATGCCCCCTTTCTCCATAACTCTAGAAACATACCTCCTGGTGCACTGCTGGTTGGGAGATGATGTCTACTTGGATGCTGAGGGTCCTTGGGGGCCAACAAGCTCTCATGTTACCCCCACTAAGTCCCACAGACCACGATTGCTGAGAAGACTTCCGAGGTAATGCCCCCTTTCTCCACCACTCAGCAAACGCACCTCCTGGTGCACTGTTAATTCAGAGATTGAGTCTCCTTGGCTCTAGTGTGTCTTTGGGGGCGAACAAGCCCTCCTGTGACCTCCAGTAAGTGCCACACAGCAGAACTGCTGAGAGGTCTTCAAGGGCCAAGCCCCTTTTCTACACCACTCTGCAAACGTGCCTCCTGCACACTGCTGGTTGGGGGATGAAGCCCTCTTCGATGCTGAGGGTTCTTGTGGGCCCAGAAGCCCTCCTGTTGCCTCCATGAACTCCAACACAGCAGGATTCCAGAGAGCTGGTCAGAGTTCCCATCCCCTTTCTCCACCACTCTGAAAACGGAACTACTAGTTAAAAAAACATTGAAATTCACTTAAAAAAATAAAGGTGACAGGGACTTTATATTTAGAAAATAGAATTTGAAAAACCTGGAAATTCACTGAAAAAACATAGGTTACAGTGTTGTTATAGTTAGGAAATAGATTTTGAAATACCTTAGAAATTCACTGAAAAAACAAAAGGTTACAGGGATGTTATAGTTAGACTCAGATTTCACTCGTCCAAAACCAGTGAAATTCAGCATTTATAGTTACCTGAGCTATCTATACCTTATGCCCCTGCAATGCACTGCTTATGACTTCACATATTACATCATCCATGATATGGTCAGTGACACAACCGTTGACATTTCAAATCAATTGTTCTTTTTGCATTTGTCACCCCGAGTGGAACGGGGATACCCAACGTGGCTCCCATGCTCTCCATGCCACTGGAGTCAAGCTAGCCTGGCTGATGAGGCTGATGCCCGAAACCAGTCACAGGATGCTTATTTCCAGTCTAAGGAGGACCTGGCATGGCAGTTGGGCTGGACTGTTCCCATGGGGAACTGGGTCAAGACTGATTTGCATATGGCTGGGTCTGAACTGGAATGGCATGGGAAGCAAAAAACCGATGCCTTTAGGCCCAGATCTTGTACTTGGGTGAATGTTTGACATTGTGCAGCATTCTGTCCATCAATTTCTCTTTTTTAATTTGCCACCCTGAGTGGAATAGGTATGCCCAGATGTGAATCCTGTGTTCTCGATGCCACTGGAGTCAAGTTAGCCTGGATTATTAGGGGTGATGCCCTGAAACTGGTCCCAGGATGCGTGTTTCCAGTCCAGAGTGGACCTGCCCTGGCAGTTCGGACTGGACTGATTTACATATGGCTGGGTCTGAACTGGAATGGCATGGGGAGCAAAAAAACAATGGATTTACGCCCAAATCTCTGTACTGGGGTGAATGTTTGACATGGTGCAGTAATCTGTCCAGCAATTGTTATTTTTGACATTTCAAATGACATCACTGATGACATTACTGATGACATCATTCACAGAACCACTCACACACCCACTCACACCCCCATACAACCTCTCATATGGCCACTCACACAACCACTCACACACCCACTCACATAACGTCTGTAACCTTTGTTTTTTTGTGTGAATATATATTGTATATATATCCATTGAGGAAGTATAAACTACTAAAGTGACATCAAATGTGCCATTACTTACATAAACTGTGAGACACATGCTCTGATGGCAGCTTGTTGGCTATGGAACTAGATGGAGATAAAACAGTCTGTCTATCCTATTGAGGAGAGAGCAACCAAGGGGTGTATTGTGAAATGTTTAAAATCCAGCATGTGATGTTACATGCAATAATAGCATTGAGAAAGGCAATCTCTGCCAAAACGCGTTTGCTAATGGGTGATCAATAAAGTGAAAGCCACCTTGATGTCTCTGTTATCCGTTTGGATTTTGGTGAATATTGAAAAGATGTATGGAGGCACCCGCTGCAAGGAGTTCAGAAGTGTCTATGACATTTGGGCTTCAGATTAAAATCAGAACTGACAGAACTGCCACAAGCCACAGAGACATGGCATATCCACCTAGGTGGACATTACTGAATGGAAAGGCTCATGCTACTAAGACTGCTCCTTCGGGTATGTGCATATGGCATGTTAGAGCACTGCAGCAAGGGGCATTGCTTTCATTGGATTCTAAAAGACTTCTGTTTTGTTTCCATAGCCAAACTGGTACAAACTGGAGGTATTGTGCTGGGCATATCCAATGAGGAAGTATAAACAATAAAGTGCATCAAATGCACCGGCACTGATATGAACTGTTATTGTTATGTTTTAATCATTGAAGTATGCTATTGTATTTCTTTTTCATAAACATTGTCATTTTAAACTCACCATCCCCTTACACAGACCGTTACATCTATGAATTTACCTAGCATTGGATTACAGCATAAGACACTAAGGGAGATATTTACAAGGGCTTATCACCAGGGTAACATCCCTTTTTGTGATGTTTCTGTGGTGATCCTCCTTTCGCCTTATTTACAAGGTGGTATTAAATCACTTAACGTGGCTCAACGCTGCCTTGTAAATAAGGCCCCCTTTCACACTACACTTAGCGCCCGATTACAAACTTGTTAGGAAACTCTTCTGACCGAATCAGTTCCAGAATCGTTTCCGAACTAATCGTGTTCGTTCGGTCGGACTCCCATTTACTTCAATGGGGTCCTGTGTTCCGAACAAGAACACAGGTTCCCATTGAAAAAAGGTGTTGATGGGGAAAACCATGCACCCTGGGATGGGTACCCCATGGTGGCTGCCACACTGTGCATTGTTTCACAGGGAGGTCCCTTTGGTACACCCACAGAACCCAACCGAAGACCTCAGGGTGAAGGGGGGCATGCAACGGGCCCCCAAAGTCAGATTCCCACAGCTATTTTGTGTCAGGAGAGACCGAATCAAAACTGTTGTCTGAATTGGTCATCGTGATCACTGATTCGGAAACTGTGTCCATAGGGCTGTACAAATCGGCTCCAAATGACTCTGTCTGTCTGAATGCCATTTGGAACTGATTCGGACAGCCCGGATGGTTTCCTTGCATCATAATCAGTTGTCCAGAAAGGTGTCCAATTGGTTGGAAACATAGGTTCTGAATCAGTTTTTCGGAATCCGAATCCTGTTCAGCGCCTTTCCGGACGACATCGTATTTGACTCCTGCTGTGAAAGGGGCAGGCAATGGGTGTTACAATGGGAGTTCCGCTGCAAAAAACATTAATTTTGATGCTGTCCTGTATTTACAAGGATAGCATAAGTATGGGGCAGCACCAAAACTAAGACCAGGGAAAACCTAGTCTTAACATGGCGGAACAAGGAGTAATTTTTAATTTCTCCTAATTTTTGCTCATTCTTTGTGTGCTACATTGTGCCACACACATAGGACAGCAAATCGCCATCAATGGTTGTTTATGTACAGGGCGGTGTCCCTTCCTGCACATAAACAATCATAAAAAAAATTATGATTTGCAACTTCTGTTTGCTGCACAATGCAGCACACATAAGAGTTACAAATCACCATTAGTGATTGTTTATGTGCAGGAAGGAACACCTTCCTGCACATAAACAATCATTCCCTTAACACAGGCACCCTGGTGTCTGCGTTGGTGCTAGGCAGCTGAGTTTAGCACCAGTGCTAGGGAAAATGCAGGGTTATGCGGTAACATTGTAAATTTGGCACATTCCTGCATTTCAGAATGGTGGAGCGTGGCGTTAGCAAATTTTGAAATTTGATATATGCCCCCATGTTTCATATATTTTTGTGGCAGAGTTATATACAAAAACCATTCTGTTGCGCCTTTATCAAATAAAGGAAAAATTGACAAAACACAGTAAACAAACAAGACCCTTTATACTGCCCAATTTCAGATTTCATAGTGTGGATCAATATTAATCTGTATTAAGCTCTATCAATCTCCATAAGCTCAATACTCCCTTGACAACCCTCCACTTTGTCATGTTTTCTTCACATTTGCTGTTCTGTGATCCAGTCAGTGAGGGGAGCCCTATACATTTCCATTTGGATCTGACTTTTTACCCCTTACAAGAATATACCAATACTTCTAGAATATAAATTGCCAGGAGTTGTGCAAGCCATTGCTATAAAGAGGGTGGATAATTCTCTAGCCAGGCAGATACTATACATGGACGAAACACTGCCATATACACAAACATAAAAACCTGGCTGAACTAGGGGCCTCTTTCAGCATTGTTGTAGGGATGCGCTACTGAGCAGTACTGAATTTGCAGCACGCCAGAGAGAAGCCCGGCTAGCACCTGCTGCACCTGGAATCGGATGCCATCGCTGGTGATATTGCCCATGGAATGGTGATACTTTAATTTTGATACAAAGCAAATTTGCTACAAAAGAAGCACTTGACAGCTCCTGGAACTGGACTTGGATGGAATGGTCTCATCCCTTCACCAAGGTATCAATTGATTTGAGAGGAAAGTATTTTTTTTTGCTCTTCCTTTGTGGCTGTGTCTTCCTTGCAGTTTGAAATATCTAATCAGGGGAACTATTGGAGCTTTTCCCTGATCCTTGGGAAGAGGCTCAGTTTCAGAGTCACTGCGGTTTATATCAGAAGTATTCGACTCAACAGTTTGTGATAAGATCTTTTCTATATAGTCTGGGGCTCCCACCACTACCACCTCCTCTGAGTCCCCACTTGTTATATCTGCTGAGCCCAACTCTGGATTTATTAACCAGGTGTTCTGGTGTTCCCGCACACACCAAATCCATAGGGCTCCCTTTCCCGGCCACTATTTGTAAAATGCTTTTGGCGCCAACTAATTTTCGCCTACCAACCACACCCTCTATGGAGTCTCCCCTCAATACATTCTCTTTTTGCATTTGCATGGCACTGGGGATCGCCAACTTCCATGGTCAGCTCCTGCAATGCCCGTGGGTGCCCTCCCCTGGCACATTGCTGTTTGCTGAGGCTTGGTGGGAGCTTCTTGCCAAGTCACAGCACACAATCTGCTTTCAGCAAGCAAGAGCTCACAAATACTCTCACTTGCTCAAAGTGAGCAGGGAAACAGGCAAACTGCGTTGAGTTCCAGGGAGCTGCATGTTTAGTAGCTCCCTGGGTGTCAAAGCAATGCCGGCTCACGCAGGAGGTGGGGGACTGGCAGGGATGGTGGGGGCCTTGAGGCATCCCCCGATCCTCAGCAGAGAGGCAAGGCCCCAGGGTTGGGGTCCAGGGATCCAAAATCAGGCCAGGGAGGGGGACGCATGGCCGAGGGGGACGCATGGCCCCCTCCCACATGCAAAAAAGGCCTGGCCCTGGGAGACGGGGTCCCTGGGGCCCAAATCAGCTCTGGGAATGGGAGCCACACAGACCCCTCGCCTAATGAAATAAATTAACAATTAAAAAACAAAAAGGACCGCCAAGCACTGGAGGTCCCACCCCCTTTCTCCACCACTCTGCAAATGCGCCCCCTGGCACGCTTCTGGTTGGGGGAAGAAGGTCCCTTTGGCTACCGTGGTTCCTTGGGGGCCAACAAGCCTCCTCCTGTTACTTCCAGTAAGCCCCACAAAGTGGGATTACTGAGAGGTCTTGGGAGGCCACACCCCCTTGCACCACCACTCTACAAAGGCTTCTCCTGGCATACTACTGGATGGGGGATGGAGTCCCCTTCTATGCTATGCTGATTTGAGAGGAAAGTATTTTTTTTTGCTCTTCCTTTGTGGCTGTGTCTTCCTTGCAGTTTGAAATATCTAATCAGGGGAACTATTGGAGCTTTTCCCTGATCCTTGGGAAGAGGCTCAGTTTCAGAGTCACTGCGGTTTATATCAGAAGTATTCGACTCAACAGTTTGTGATAAGATCTTTTCTATATAGTCTGGGGCTCCCACCACTACCACCTCCTCTGAGTCCCCACTTGTTATATCTGCTGAGCCCAACTCTGGATTTATTAACCAGGTGTTCTGGTGTTCCCGCACACACCAAATCCATAGGGCTCCCTTTCCCGGCCACTATTTGTAAAATGCTTTTGGCGCCAACTAATTTTCGCCTACCAACCACACCCTCTATGGAGTCTCCCCTCAATACATTCTCTTTTTGCATTTGCGTTTGTGCCACACCCCCAGAATTACCTGCTCCGCAAGCGTTAATTGTGTGCAGTCCATCCTTAGGTTTCTTTTTATGAGCTCAGGCTCTCTCGCAGTCTCCTGACCAATCTCCATGTCGTTCCCTGAGTGCAGAGGGGGAGGGCTCCTGGATACCATGGAGTCTTGATCTCCACCATAACCACCATCTGGATGCTCCCCCAAATTTCTTCCCACATGGCACAGTCTTTTTTTCGTTCTCCAATGAGGGGACTCTTCACTGATTTTGAGGTGTAAAAGAGCCTGCTATTGTGTGTTTCTGTGGTTTGCTTGAAACACGCTGTCAAGTTGCATGCCTCCACTCTGACCTCCACCGCATCTTTCAGTATTTGGCTCCAGGATTGCCTGAAACTTTCATGGGCCACTGCTGGTTAGTTTCCCACCACTGGTAAGCTTGGTCCGGTCATGTCCTGATGACTGTGGGGGAATCAGGTTGGATGTATACGCTCTCTGCCATTGCTGCCTTATTGCTTTTGACTGCGTTCTACTCAGGTGTCATCTTGAGTGTTTTAAACGTTTTTATATTTTGCTGTGCATATTGTATGGACTGTCTATGTCAGGCTGACCCAATAAATAAATTGAATGAATTTATTCCCACTCCAACCCAAACTAACTCAGAGAAGATGTTGGACATTAAAGGGTTGACATTTACCATACCCACTCCAATCTATAACTATATGGGGAAGGTGTTGGACACTAAAGGGGTGACATGTACTATTTCCACTCCAATCTAAATCAAATCAGGAAATGTGGTGGACAGTAAAGGGGTGACATTTACTTTTCCCACTTCAATCTAAACCAACTCAGAGAAGGTGTTGGACACTAAAGGATTTAAATGTACTATTCCCATTCCAATCAAAACCAACTCAGAGAAGATCTTGGGGGTATATTATCAAGACAGGCGATAAAATTATCGACGTTTTAGCGGCAGAAAACTGCTGCTAAAACGGCGATAATGGGCTTGATAATATGCTCTAAGGAATTCCAATTGAAGTTCAGGTTAGATGTCCTTCACATCTACAATGGGCTTCAATTGGAATTCCATAGAGCATATTATCAAGCCCATTATCGCTGTTTTAGCGGCAGTTTCCTGCTGCTAAAACGGCGATAATGTTATCGCCTGTCTTGATAATATGCCCCTATGATACTAAAGGTGTGACATATACTATTCCAACTCCTAAACCACTATTTAGAAGGTGTTGTACACTAAAGGGGTGACATGTTTTATTCCCACTCCAATCCAAACCAAATCAAAGAAGGTGTTGGACACTAAAGGGATTACATTTATTAATCCCACTCCAATATAAACCAACTCAGGGAAGGTATTGGACGCTAAATGAGTGACATTTAATATTCCCACTCCAATCTAAACCACTTTTGGGGAAGCTGATGGACAGTAAAGGAGTGACGTTTACTATTCCCTCTCTAATTTAAAAAATTTGGGGAAGGTGTTCAACAGTAAAAGGGTGACATTTACTATACCCAATCCAATCTAAACAAACTTGGGGAAGATTTAAAAATTTAAAAATACACATTAAATAATTTCAATTTGAAATACACCTTTTTATCTACAATGGCATATTTAAGAAATACACAATCAATACTACACATTGTACTTAAAAAAGCATATGTGTTTCTAAAATGTTATATTTTAACACACTAATTTACACTACTATTATTTATATAAACACGTACAATAAAAAAAACTATGTTTAATATAGTAATACATTTCCAAAAATTTTATTTATATTTTCTATCATTCATTTATTTGTAAAAAAGTACTACAAAATGTTTTTCAAATAAATAGATTTTCAAATCTTTTCAATATTTTAAAAATATTTAACATTATAACAATTTTGTACAATACATTTCGTTCCATTTTGTTTTCATTTTTAAACATATATAAAAATGTAATACCAAAAAATTATTAATTTTAATTTAAACTTATAAATGAATACAAATGAAATATTTTGTGAGAACATTCTAAAATATTTTTATAATTTGTAAATTATTAATATTTTATTCACCAAACATATTTACAAAATATTTTACTTTACAATACTTTAAAACATTTTTTTTAAAATCTCCCCATCCTTATCCCCTACTTACCCAACATCCCGCTACTAAAAAAAAATCAATATTTAAAAAACAAATAAACAATTTAAAATTGCTTATTAAAGCAATTTACTAAATAAAACAATCTAAAACTAAAACATTAAAAAACCATAAACATAAAATTAAATAAAACCTATAAATTAAATTACTTTTTTACAGTATAAAGTGATATTATATCCAACTACATCGATATTTTTTACATCAGTATTTGAAACAACACTGATATTCTTGACACAATATTTTGTCCAAACACCCTTCCTACTCTACTCCGATCTAAGCTGCTCAAAAAATGCACTGACTCACAAAGTAATCTGCATTAACTTAAATTACAATTTTGCTGCACCTACACACAGATCTCATGAAAAGATTTAATCATGTTAGAGTGAACCAATAGGTTTGTATACTCATTCGCTTCTCAGGACCTTCCACAATACCGTGCGTCCTTTAAAATTACATTATCTGCACCAAATTGAGATACAATGACCAGCTTGTAATCTTCAGGTCTTTCCGTGAGTATGCAACCAATTTTAAAAGTCCATGAATATCACAGTGAAAAGAAAGCCTTTAATGGGAATGAAAGCTAAAGTGTATTGCATTCGATAATTAGAATTCCAGCTTCTTCTAGAAATGAAATGTTAATGTGTCACAAAGTAAAATGGCAACTAATGTTAGGCATTTTAAAATGCATGCATATATTAGCTATGGTCAATATGAATGTGAATAAACCTGAATTTTCCTCTGCATTTACATCTGACTCCCTGTGTGTTAATGTGAATTTATGCAAATATATTTATTATAAAATAACTTTGTTATTTGTAGAGAGTTGCCCCAGGTATATTTAGTTCTGAAAGAACACAAACAGAAAAGGTATGTTTTCAAGAAATACTTGAACTCAAAGTATTTGCTTTCAGTTTACAAAACAGGGTGAAAAGTTGTTACAGGAATTTAACCCTGGACCACTAAGGCCCTTCCACAGTGCTTTAGTTTCTAGAAGAAACATGTTTGATTCATTTGAGACACAGCTGAATGCAGATACATGGTTCCTAGATAATGGTGAGTGTTGGACAGGATATCCTTGGTGTGCTATTCCTGCAAACGTTTTGCCTTCACTCTCCTGTTTTGCTGAATTTGTATTTGTTGGATTTAAGACTCTTTAACACTTTATCCCTGCAAGTCAGTGCTAAAGTGCCCTGCCTCTCTCCCCTTCAAACATGGTATGGCCTAAACCCAATAAGCACATTCAATCTACTTGTATATCCCAAGTAAAATGGTACCTCATGTAATCATGGTCTGTAAATGCTACCAGTGGGCCTGTCAGACTCATTGTGCTACCTAGTAAAGTAGCCTTTTAAAAACATATCTCGGGCTGCTCCTGCAGCCTATGATGCAATTTAAACTATCATTTCGACCTGGCAGAGTAAACCTTTTGCCAGGCCTAAACCTTCCTTTTTAAAGTCACCACAAAGGTAGCTCCTAAGAGGCTCCCATGGACTCACACTGGGTTACCTTAATTTAATACGTGATAACTTTGGAATGGAAACAGATAGAAATATATGGTTTGTACTCAAATGAATGTATTTTAAAACCCTCCTAATCTTTAACTTAAAAATCGATATTAAGTCACAATCCAGAAAATGCCACTTTTAAAAGTTGTCATTTTCTTGTCTCAACCATTAGTGCCTTCTCCCAGTGTCCCAGGTCACATGACTGTGAATGGCTCTACTATTGGCGTTTTTGTATTTTTTTCCAGACAGTAACCTAAAGGGGTGTTAGGAGTTCACAGGTGGAGTCCAGGTCATGGACTCTTGGCTGGCATCACAGTTTACTCCTGAAGAAAAGGTGAAAACTCTTAAGTATGGGTTCCTTTCACGGCAAACTGGTCCATTCACACTAAGACTCTGCCCCCACAACAACCGCTAACATGAAGCTCCAGTGAGACCTGCTCTTCGTGTCTATAGCAACCACCAGCGACGACCAGCAATGGGAAAGCTGCACTTTGCACTGTAGAAACAACATCCTGCTCTTCTTGATACAGTGTTAACGGTCTGTGACTCTCGACCTGCTCTTCATGCTACAGCAAGACCCCCTGCGATGCTGAGCAGGGTCCTCATAACCTCTTCCAATGCGAACTGAACTCTTTGCGCTCGACTCAGAAGATAACTTTTCAGCAGGACTGACCTGGTCTCGATATCCAACCCATGCTCCATCACAGTGAGCCTGAACTTGCGACTTCCCCCAGGTCTAGCAAGACCAGATGACTGTGAGTAGAGCTTTGTGCTTATAGTGCTATTTTCACTAAAAACAATACAAACTGAATAACTCCAGTTGTTTTGATTGGATTTTTACAATTCTGGTAATAATTATTTATTAATATGTACTCTACTTTTCGGAATTGGTTTGGAATATTTCTTGTGAGGTGTTTTCACTTTATTAATGTTTATGTACTGCATTAATACTTTACCACTTTTCCTATAAGTTAGGCCTGACCGCTTTGTGATAAGCTACCAGAGGGTTAAGCACGAGTTGATTTAGTGACTTTGTTGGCTCACCCTGACAAGGATTGTGTTTGTTGGATGAGTGAAGCTTACAATCCCTCAACCAATAACCACATTTCATATAGTGTGCATCCTTTCAGAGGTCATCAGGACATTTCCCCCAGTGTGCTTTGTGCCTGCTGCAGAGCCTATTGCATTTCTTAGAGAGAAATGATGTTAAAACTAAAGGCCAGTGTGAAGTGGATCTGAACTCATAGCAGATAAGGATCTTAGTTTCATCATTTGAATGAGTTTGATCATTTAGGATAAATTACTGATTAGAAAATTATGCAGCAGCATTCCTTGCTTCTGTCAATATGTTTTTGTTTTGATAATTTAAGGAGTTGGAAGATAGGTATCATTTTTTTAGAATAAGATTTGTGATCAATTTTAGGTGTTCACTGTTGCTGTAATGGTTGCCTCACATGTGCATGATTCCTGTTTATTCAAAGGAATTTACATATGATGATTTCGAGAGGGTAGAGATGATCCCTTTGAGAACGGTCAGGTCATTAGCCATCTTGTGTCATGCCTACTATGCATCTTTTTACCTGGAACTGTGCACGTTTTGCACTCATGGATTAAAAAAAATATGTTGTGCATTTGTATCCAGACTCATGTATTCATATGCCCTTTAATGATTTAACGCAATAGCTCTATGAGCCTTACCTTACCACCTGGATACCAGTACATGCTTGTCTGTTAGTATGCTCCAGGGTGTTTTATATTTTACTTTAAATTCTATTTACCAATAGTGGAGTCCTTTCTAAACTGACTTGTCATGGTCGTATCTCTAAAACAAGCGTTGGCATAGCCAATAGATCTCGCTTTTGGGACCTTATAAGTATTTAGTTATGCAGCACAATATCTTAGGTGCAACAACATCAACTGTTGCATGGCTAAACACTTATAAGGTCCCAAAAGCAAGACCTATTGGCTATGCCAATGCTTGTCTTACTTTCAGCCATGCTGCACAGCAGCTAATCGGGTGTAGACCTACTGGCACTGCCAATGCTTATTTTTCCTGGGTGGGTTTTTGCAGGTACTGGTGCCTTAAGTGGGAAGTTTGAGCCACTGCGAGTCACGTGCTCCCAGGTTAAACCGTGTCCAGTGTTCCCTTTCGCTCACTTACATTAATAAAAAATAAAATAAAAAGCAACTCTTGGTAGCAATCCTGCGTGTGGATCAATGTTCCTGGGAGATTTACTGTTTTCACTTGAGGGGATGTGCACGGGGTGACACCCCCTCTTTGTTCTTTATCTGGTCCTACAGAGTTCAAGTTGATAAAGATGGGAATTGAGAGCAAGGGAATTAAATTCTAGGGGTTGTTTTCTGGTTAAATCAACTGAAGCCAACGCAATTGATAGAAAGGTTATAAATGCTTGTTGTTGATATCTGAGGAGGAGTGCGCCGGCGTCTGGACAAGCGCGGGCATGACGAGGTGGAGGGGGGGAGGCGCAGTTTGTTAAAAGCGAAGCAAAATCAAAGTATCGGAGCAGACTGAGCCCAGTCGCGCTGCATAGCCGAGACCTAAAGAGTGTGTATGTTTTCTATGTAGAAAGTGGGACCCAAAAGGTGGTTTCCTAAAAGGCCCAGATTAAAATATGTAGATGTGATTCTAGCTACCACTAAGAAACTCAGACAACAAAAGATGATGCAAAGTGTAGACTTACAAGATACCAATAAAATAACTATGTGAAGAACAAAGACTAGACGCAAAACAGTAAAGTTGGCGGCGTCAGGCTGAATTAGATGTACACCTAACTGAGACCAAATGAAATTTAAGTGCTGATGCGGGTTCAATTATGGGGGTTATATGAACTTTAAATGTCCTCCAAATGTAGGCAGATGAATCCTTCTAAAACTATTTGTTCTAAAAACACATAAATCAAACAAATCTACTTCACCCTGAGCAGTGTTACCAGTAGTAGAATGTGGACATAACGTTTCTCCATAATCCATATTATTTAGATGAGTTTTATAATCTGTAATTAATAAAAAAATAAAATACAGACATGTCAATAAGTTAGTGTCCTATTTATGGGACTAAAAGCAAAATCATAAAAAAAGTAAAACAAGCACTGGCGCGCGTGCGAGACGCCATATGTGGTGGGGGAGGGGGAGAAGCGGGAGTTGTGTGCGCTTGTGGCCAAAGCTTGGAAAACAAGCATTGGCCGTGCGATGCAGGCGGAAAAAGTGAATGCTCCAGATGGCGCCTCAAGCGCTGAAAGCTGCCGGCTGTGCGCGTGCACGCTCGCATGAATGCAAGCGCTAGGCCGTGCGGCAGCACTTTCAAAACCCATACACTAAATGTCTCAGCCAGACCAGCGCATGCGCTGGATCAGGCAAGACCTAAACATTGCCACAGTTTGTCTGATTTTGCACTTTTTAGAGTATAGCAAAGATTTTTTTAGAGATGTCGAGGGAGACTACATTCTAATAATTTGACTGTGCTACCTTCAGGGCTTTGACTCCTTCTGTATGTTGCTACGTTGTTAGGTACCGGGGATTTTCCATGGGAGACTCTGTTAAACATTTGTTCCCTCAATGGCTGCTTGATTTGAGGAAAGAAGCAGAGGCAAAAATCAATAATCATTCACAACTTTCTGGTGTGTACTGTAGGAGTCACCAAATAGTCCAGACAAGTAGGGGATTCATGAGCAGAGGACTAAAGACCAGTTCCTCCTGTGACCAAGACTTAGGTCTTTGCTCCATGGAGAAAAAGGAATGCTTGCACATCAATTAGTAGATGTGCTCCTTGGACTCTGGGGTATTCACAGGCTCCTCTGCACTGAAACCCAGATAGATACGAATCTGGATATTAGCAGTATACATTTGGAACTGAACATTCTGCAAATCCATCATTTGAATGTCTGTAAGCAGAGATATTAAAGCAAATAGAAGAGAGGGATAAGCAATGTGGTCCACCACATTACCTCATGTTGGAGAAAGGTGCACAATATCCTTTATAGACCTGCTGACTCCTTTTGTGCAGGAAAGATCAAAGCTCCAATTCCCATGCCAAATCATTACAGCTCTTCAAAAGAAAGCATGACCCACTGTGTCAGAAGCTGCCAAGATGTTCAAATGAATTAAGATTGCTTGTTTGCTTTCATCAAGGGTGACAAAAGGTCTTCTTTGATGTCTGCCAAAATATCCTGTGCCTCATAATTGTGGGACTTTCAATTAGTGCTTGATTATGAGTTTGGCGGATGGGTTACACCATCACAAACATGATGGATATCCTGTCTGCCATATTACGAGTTCCATTATATCCAGTGGAACATTATGTAACTCCTAATAGGGTGGACAGGATATCCATCACGTTTTTGATGAAGTAACCAATCTGCAAAACTCATAATCAGGCCCTTAATGATCACTCAGGATGAGGTTCAGTTTCATACACTCTTAAAGTGTCTACTAACATCTCTTTGCAAGAATCTTCTTGGGTACAGAAAGATATAATTCTGTTGGTAGCTGCAAAGCAAGTAGGGGTCTAGGAGTGACTTCTTCAGGTGGGGTGACGATTGCCATTTTCATTCAGTTGTGGACAATGTCACTGTCAAGATGAAGCATTGATGAGGTTAGTGGTCTCTACATAAAGGGTTAAGAAGATTTTCTTTTCCATGTATGTAGATGGCCGTGGATCCCTGTGTATGTGAGAGGGTTTTGTTTTTTGGTTTGATTTTTTATGGAATTCAGGGATGCCAGGGAATATTGTAGCATAGAGGGAATTGGTGATTGCTAAGATAATAGTTGAGTGTTGTTAGAAATGGATTCCCTTATTTTTAGAATGTGTGTATCGAAGAAGTTCACTAGATCCTCACAGTGATACTAAGATTTAATATGCAATAGGTTTTTATGGGAGATTTTGATCTTATTCTTGAGGCTCCTTAAGTCTAGGTACAAATAAAAACTTAATTGCTCCTATGGGGTGAAATGCTGGTATTGGTTTATACCGTTTACTGCTACAGAGCACCATTCAGGAACTAAAATCAATTAAAAATGCATACCTTTCAAACCACTAATAAGCTTAGCCAGAGATCCTAAATGTTAATGTACACTTTAACTGCCGCTCTGACTAACATGAGTATTCACAGTATCAGTGCCACACTGCGTGGAGAACAAAACTCCAAGAGTAAAGGAAAACTGCAAAAGAAATAATAGTTGTGCATAGAAATAACTGTATAGAAATACACACGATATTATCACTGTTATTATAAATCATTTTTGAACTGAAAGAAATTGTGCATCCATTCATTCTATTTTTCCAAATAAACATTTAAATATGTGATTTGAACCAAACAGGTCTGTCCCGATTGATGATCACCCACTGCCTATACTTTTTAGTGTTATCAGGCAGTTGGGTCCTGGGGACCACCTCACAGTCTCCTAAAGAGATAAGGGACATCTCTGCGGGCCCCCACCCACCTTGGACACCCATCTCCTCCCCCAGGGCTACACTTGTCATCTGCCGGGGTGGAGCACCAGTGGGTGCTGTCTTTCCACCAGGGATCATTTGACTTGTGGCCCACATCCCCATACTTGTAGCACCTCAGGGGTCCCCTATGAACAGGGTTACCTGTCGGTGCTCCGTGCTTTTTCTCAAGGGGAGGCTGGGAACTTTTCCCTGGGTTCCCTTGGGATTTACTTTGGGGCCCTCTGTGGAACTCTCTCTGTTTACCCTTGACCCCCCCCATTTTTCTGCTGGGGACCCTGCCCACTCTTAGCAGAGTCTCCCATGTGACCCTTATGGACCCGGGTGTTCACCCAGCGGTCCTCCTCCTCAGCAAGCTTCCTAGGGTTAGTCAGCCTGCTATCAATCGTAGCTCTGGAAAACAATTACTTGACAATGCAATTAAATCAAAGAGCCCCTCAAAATCATTCACTTTGCTACCCTCAAAATCATTCACTTTGCTACCCTTTACCCAACCATCCAATGCTCTGCAAAAGAAAGTTACATATTCTACGTAGGTACTTGACTCCACCTTCTTGCAATTTCTAAACCTTTGTCTATACAATTCAGGAGTCAACCCATATCTGGACATCAATGGTTCCTACATGTGGCTATAAGAACTATGGCTTTCAGAGAGCAAGTTTAACAGTGTATCCCGCCCCTAACTAAGGAACCGCCCCCACAACCCCGCTCCCCAATCCTTCTCAGGGACCCGGTGGGAAGACATGGCTACCTCATAGGCCTTAAACCACTGCCCGATGTCATCATTCTTGTAAAACTCTTTCACCACATCTTTGGGAATATACACTCTAGCTTCCACAGGCATTGACAGTGTGCTGCCACCAGAGGGAGTAATTTCTAAGCTCCTGGCTTTCAATTCCAACTCCCTCAAATTTTTCTCATGATCCAACTGCATTCTCTTTTCCTCTAGGGCCAATTTCCTATTCTCTAACTCCAGTTGCCCACTCAACTTGAGCTTGGCCAGCTCCATTTTACACATCCTACATCTCTCCCTGTGATCCAACTCTTCTGGGGACAGGCCTTTGGCAGAAACACTGCTACCTACTTGGGAAGTTGCTCTCCTCCCCCCTGGATCCAATGGCCCACCCAGCTGCTCCTCTGCATTCTAAACCCCTTCCACATCATCAGGGGTATTCCTTGCTGCAACCCAGGCCCTCAGCGCCTTCTGGTACTGATCCTTCTTGGAGAGACTGGTCATTGCAACTTTGAATCTCCTGCAAAAGTGCTTTAGCTGCCTGACATTGTAGCATTCCAGTTTCTCCTCTTCCCAATCATAATCAACAGATGCTAGGGATGCTGATTTCTCCATGTTGGTTAAACTTGGCAGTTCTTGGCAAAAACTAGAAAATCCCAGGAAAACAATCTACTAAAAGTATGTGGTCGCGTTTTTGTCTGCACTCACTAGTAGTGTTCGCCAATCACTGTATATGAGTCACAAATGCAATTCCAGAATCCCACCGCTGCCACCAATGTTAGATTTGGGGGTCTCTAGTTGGCAGAGGTAGGTACTTTTGACAAATAGGGACCCTTGCGTCCAGTCAGGGTAAGGGGGTACACTCCTAAAATAACCCCTGCTCACACCCTAGGTAGCTTGGCACGAGCAGACAGGCTTATCTCAGAGGCAGTGCGTAAAGCATTTGTGAACACATACAGTAATCAAGTGACAACACTACAGATGGACACCACACAAATTTTATATAAAAAATAAGTATTCTTTATATAGACTTATCACAAGACCACAAACGACAAAAATCCACAATACTGTACTTAAAATGGTAGAATTATCTTAGTTCTCTTTAGATGTTAAAATGTGACACTTTGAGTTCAATGTACCCTAGGATGAGTAACGCTATACAACAAAAGTGTTGCAGGGACGGTGATGCGTCGTTCCTTACACGCAGGAACAGTGATGCGTCGGTTTCTTACTGCGCTTCCGTGGCGATGCGGCCTGCAGCGCTGTGATGCAATGAAGATCCGGTGCAATGAAACAAAGATGGCGTCTTCTTCTTGCTGCAACACGATGCGTGCATGCCCGACGGCCGTGCTGCGACTCAACGATTCTTCTGAGCCGCGGCAGACCCTGCGACACGCTTCTTCGGTGATGTGAGATGCTTCGACGAGGCGATGCAACAACTGCAGCGGCGACAATCAAAGCAATCCTGTGCACACATCAGGTCATAAAGTCAATGTTGACAAAAGTAAGCACAAAGATGAAGACAAGTCGTTCAGATATGAACACGTAGTTCTTTAACCCCTTCAGTGCCCGCCCCTTTCCCCGCCCAGTGCCGGCCGTTGCATTAGCGGGCGGGGTCTATGACGAGCTGGACTCGTCATGGGCACAGCGCCACCGCGGCCCATGACGAGTCCAGCTCGTCATGGGCACTGAAGGGGTTAATCTTCAAAGCAGCAAGACCAGCCGACACGTGTTTCGTCGGGGAAAAATTATATAATCCCACGACTCTTCAGGGCTGGGAATGATACAAAAGAAGTAATCTGAAAAAACATTCCAAGTAATAAAGAGGAAGAATACCTCTCTATCATGAATAGATAAAAGGGACACCAACGCAACAAACCAAACAAAAAAGAAACAGAAGTACAGTAATAAAGTCATGAATCAATCCATTACACCATTGGGAATACTAGGAAGTTCCACTAGTAATCTCTTCACAATATAACAAGAGTAAATGCCCAAAATATACAAGAAGAAAGTACCACGTGGGACAAAAGAACCCAGTGCAAAACACATTTGTTCAAGAAGAAAAGAACACCTCTAGTGAAAAGAATACTACAAGAGAATTGACCAAGACAAAAAGAAAAAGTGAAAGACACTCAAAGGAAAGTGCAAGGAACTGTGCCAGAACACAGTAAGTGAAGAGCGATAAAAAACGCCAAATACCTGCCAACAGTCGCAAGAATACAGTTGTTGCTAAAACAAAAAATTTGAAGACCCTGTTCAAAAAATCAGAATGAGGAACACAACAGAAATCTCACTAAGCCAAAAACAAAAATCTAAAGAGTAAAAAGAATAAGAAGGGTTCTTACCACACAGCCGGTGATAATTCCAACCCGGCTGAGTGTCGAACAAGTAAGTAGAGAAGATAAATCCGTCAAGACACACGGATATGTACAGATACCTGTAAAACAGTGAAAGAAAAAAAGAGAGCGTCACAGCGTATATGTTCCGTAATGGAAAGCGCATCCAAACAAGTCCATGGGTAACAAAATTACTCAGTCTCACCTTAATTGTAAAAACAGTTCAATGCCATAGTATACACTGCCAGTAACAAGAAAGACCAATCTCGAATAAAAGAGCTCTGTGAGAAGAGAATAATAAGTAAAAATAAATATCTAATTTTAAGGATAAAAAACGATAACTAAAGAACAAAGAACACTGTCTCATAACGTCTATGTGGCATTACAAAAAACAACTCACGTAGCTGGTGTGTATGTGTCCAGAACAAGGTAAGTACGGCCAAACAGTCACGACACGAGTAAGTGTCCGCAAACTGCACAAATGTAAAAACATGACATAGCCCATAGTCAGAAACCGGGGGATCCATCTGTATTATTCACATAACAACGAAGCATAACCAGCCATACAAGCATACGACTGGAAAAATGTGAGTGCTAACCAAAATAAACCCTAAGGAAAACTCACAGTTATGGCAGCAAAAGAACACGTCCTGGCGGCACCCGTCCGGTAGGAGAATCATTAAGGTGAGTGTAACCCGGAAGTACTATAAATCGGAAGTAAAAGGCTCGAGGACTAGAACGTATCTATATTCAGTAAGTTCAAACAGGAAGTGATCAGCCCGGTGAAACCGGAAACAACCATATCAACGTGATCACATTACCAAAGAGAGCAGGAAAAGCAAAATCACGGATCCAAAAGTATAACTACACGATCAGAATGCCTGTTAATTCGAAGCAACCACACCACAACAGACGCACCTATCTCCCAAACAAATATAATAAAAGCAAGGAGCCGTGTAAGAAAACAAGGAAATCAAAGCAATCCAAAATAACATGAAGATAAGGGTAAGTATTACACATAACGGACAGATCGAAAATAAAACCACCAATAAAATTCCATCAAAGATGTGAAGGAAAAAGAGAAATAAGTGCATAATAAGAGTATAGACAAATAAAGTGACATCATTAAATATATATAATGAACAAACATATTGTTCCCCAAAAAAAGGCAGATAAAAACATAAAAACATACATAATATAACAAAAAATATTGCACGAAACACGTCAATAGAACAACAACACAAATAATACAATTAATTACATAACAAAACGGCGAAAATGCAACATCATAATGACATAACTCAAGCGACAACATAAAACAATAACAATCAGCAAAATTATACTACAGAATAAAGGGATAAACATAGAAGAAAATTGTGTTATAACATAAAATGTGCGAACTAGCTTCAATGGAATAAAACCACGAGTAATAATGAGAATGTCATACAATCAGGAGTCAAATAAGGTGCAAAAGAGCATCTACCCAGTTGGAGTATGGACAGGTACATATTGAAAGAACATGACATACAAAACACACACAGTAAATGCCACATTACCATCCAGCAGAAAATAGAATTGCTTCAAATGGATATGTCCTAACCAACATATGTACATGAGCCATTAACCCAGAAAGTATTGCATTTCGGAATCGTAATTGAGACAATGCTCGACCGTCTGAAGGCGCATTATCCAAATAGCCTCAGACTGTCTTAATCGGAGTTCTCTGTTACCACCTCGTACTCCTTGATTAACAGTTTCTATTCCAAAAAATTGGAAACCCTTCCGAGTAGTTTGTGAGGGACAAGTAGCTGTATGTAACGCCACAGGGTATCTCGCATCACATTGATGTATCGCCCTAGTATGTTCCCCAATTCTTTCTTTCAGTGTCCTGATGGTGCTCCCCACATATTGTTTGCCACAAGTACATTCAATGATGTAGACCACATATTTAGTGGTGCAGTTGATGTTAGATTTGATAACATATGACCTGCCATTATGGCCAAGAAAAGACAAGGTTTTGTGTTTCCCCCATTTGCATACCCCACAAAAGCCATATTTATGGAAACCAAGAGTGAGTGGGGTGAGCCATGATTGTTTATTCTGACACCTGGGCACGGTGGGACTAAGTCTCCTGCGTAAATTGTTACCACGTCTAAAAGTAATTTGTGGGTGACTGGTGAGAAAGTCTCTGAGGGAAGTGTCAGTCTGTAAAATACCCCATTGTTTGTTGAGGCTTTTTCTGATAGTGTAACTAAGGGCATTGTAGTCTGTAACCATACGTATGACCTGCTTGGTAGTCGCCGTTCTGTTGGTTCTAGGGAGTAAAGTATCAGTTCTCTGAACCCTAGAAATCCTATTCTCAGCTTTTTTAAGGATTGACGGTGAATAGCCTCTCTTCTGAAATCTCTGTTTCATGTCCTTAATGAAATTCACAAATTCCAACTCGTCACTACAATTGCGTCTTGCTCTTAAAAATTCACCGTAGGGAATAGCTTGCACTTGATGTGAGGGGTGATTGCTGTCTGCATGTAGTATGGAATTGCAGGAGGTGCTTTTGTGAAATAAACGACTATTCAATTTATCATCTTTGACATATAGTTCTACATCAAGAAATGTTACACTTGAAGTACTATAGTCCATAGTAAATTGCATCCCAAAGTTATTGGTATTCAGATAAGAGCAGAAATGGACCAACTCAGTGTCACTCCCGGACCAAATCAAAAGACAGTCATCTATGTAACGACCTCAAAAGATGATGGAATCAATCCACGGTGCTCCATTTAAGCCCCAGATCCATTCATTCTCAAGACAACCCATAAACAAATTCGCAAAAGATGGTGAAAATCGTGAACCCATAGCCACCCCTTTGACTTGTTTATACCATTTGTTATCAAACAAAAAAAAGTTGTTGTGCAAGATGAGGTGCATCATGGTGATAAGCATTTCATTATGTAGCCAAAGTGTAGCTGACCTATTTTCCAGAAATTTCGTGACTGCTTTAAGACCTAAGTCAGGTTCAATACTGGTATACAACGATACCACATCCAAAGTAGCCAAGATCATGCCAGGTTGCCACTGAAGATCAAACAGTATACTCAAAATGTGTTTGGTATCTTGAATATAAGATGCAAGATTCCGTACTAAAGGGCCCAAGAAAAGATCAACATATTCAGATAATTTCTCAGTAGGACCACCCATGCCCGAAACGATCGGTCTCCCTGAGGGGAAAGGAAGATGCTTGTGTATCTTAGGTAATGTGTATAACACAGGAAAGGTGGGTCTAAAAACTTTCAAATAAGTCACTTCATCCTCATCAAGAAGGCCCGCAGTATGCCACTCAGAGAGATGTTTATTGATAAGTGTGGTGAGAGGTCCCATAGGGTTGTATGTAACAACATGATAACAAGTATGGTCACTGAGCTGAGATAAAATCTCATCATTGTAATCTGCACGATTCATGACAACAACATTGCCACCCTTGTCCGCTTCTCTGATAAGAATGTCATTGTCATCAACAAGTGTCTTGAGTGCCCTTCGTTCACCCTGTGTGAGGTTATCATTGAATTGAGTCTTAGTCTTATTCCTTTTAGACTCGTGTAAGTTCAAATCTTCCAACACCCGTTTGTAAAAAATGTCAATCACATTGCCCCCCGAGAGTGTAGGAATCCACTTGGACTTATTCTTAAGACCACTAGATGGAGTCACAGAAGTATCAATATTTAGTTCATCAAGAAGTTGGCCATGGTGTAAGGTGACTCTTCGATATCAGTCAGGGACAAAAGCAATTTAGTGGCCTGAATGTCACGAATAGTAGGAACACCAAATACATCATCACAGTAATTTTTCGTAGCTCTTTTATTGGCGTTAGGATTATCAGCAAAAAAAATGTTCAACTTCAGAGCCCTAACAAACTTGAACAGATCTATCTTGAGTCTGCATATGTCACCGGAATCCAGAGGATTGAAACTAAGGCCCTTACTAAGCAACAAATTTATGTCTTGAGTGAGTGCTTTAGAAGAAAGATTAACAACCTGAATATTAGAAACTATATCTACTGCTGGTTCCGCTCGTTGCCGGACCGCAGTTTCTTCCTGTATTCTCCTTTTCCTGCCTCTCTTTCCTCTACGAGTTTAATGTCTTGTGTTGTGCGTGTATTTATGGATCTGTTTCCTCTCCGAATAGTCCTGACTTCCCGTAAAAAAGAAGATGTGTTACGTTTGGTGTTTGAATCAGTATCTAAATCATTATCACTAGATGCTGGGACACTTAATGACGTGGAACTGGAAGACACAGAAATCATATACGCTCTCACTGATTTGTCATGTGGAGCACTAGTTTGTAAAAGAGAATCATATTTTCAGGCATAGGTAAAAACCCTGCCCACTTTATAGTCAATCTCATCACGCTTAAGTTGTCTTGCTTTTCTCTCCTTGATCTCATTCTGGTGCAACGTAAGTATATCTTGAAGAATGGAGTAATTCTTTTCTGTAGCTTCTTTACGATTAAGATTCTTGATTTCTGTTTCAAGAATGATAATATCGGCTTGCAATTTACTTACTTTCCTCTCTGCACTCTCTATAAGGATCTGCATGAGTGTTTTGGATTTGAGATTGAGCGCCTCTTCCCATTTAACCAGAAGATCCTCATCAAGATCGTCGTAGGTAGGAAATATCTGTGAGCGCAAACCTCTGCGAACTCTGTCTAATCTGAGGTACTGTTTAAGAGTAGCTCCATCCCACCATCTAGCGTTCTCCAATTTCTTCAATTTTTCTAGCCTAACAAATTTCTCTCTAAGACCCTCAAGATGTGAGGTAGTACTACTAGTATAGGGAATGTTACTGTTGGTGCTTCTGGCAAGATTACCAAAGAGTTCATCAGCTTCTCTATCCCGGTCCATATTAAGAACCTCTGTTGAAAACACAAGGTAAAATAAAGCACGTTGCGGCAGCCCTTCCTAAATAACAAAAGTAGCAACAACTCGACAAGGGTATTAGCAATTAGGAAGAAAAAGGCGCTCTGCAAGTAAACGTGTAGGGTACAAGCTTAGTGAGTATTATGGTGCAAAACAGGAAGTTTTCTCAGATTACTTCTTTTGTATCATTCCCAGCCCTGAAGAGTCGTGGGATTATATAATTTTTCCCCGACGAAACTCGTGTCGGCTGGTCTTGCTGCTTTGAAGATTAAAGAACTACGTGTTCATATCTGAACGACTTGTCTTCATCTTTGTGCTTACTTTTGTCAACATTGACTTTATGACCTGATGTGTGCACAGGATTGCTTTGATTGTTTTGTTGCAGGACTTTGTCCTACACATATTGAGGGGTCATAAGGGTTTCCCCTTCCTGTTTTGCACCATAATACTCACTAAGCTTGTACACTACACGTTTACTTGCAGAGCGCCTTTTTCTTCCTAATTGCTAATACCCTTGTCGAGTATTTGCAGCGGCGACACTCTTGTTCAGTGATGCGACGACAGCGGCTACGGCGGGGACACTCTTCTCTGGTGATGCGAGACGCTTCTGCGATGCAATGCAATAGCTACAGCGGCAACACCCTTGTTCAGTGATGCGAAGACAGCGGCTGCGGTGCCGACACGCTTCTCCAGTGATTCGAGACGCTTATGTGATGCGATGCGACAGCTACAGCGGTGACACCCTTCTTCAGTGATGCGACAACAGCCGCTGCGGCGGCAACACGCTTCTTCGGTGTTGCGAGATGCTTCTGCGATGCGACAGCTACAGCGGTGACACCCTTGCTCAGTGATGCGACAACAGCGTCTGCAGCGGCAACACGCTTCTTCTTCGTGAGTTGCGCTTCCAGCGCCTTGCGACACACAGTACCTCAGAAAGACCAACACAACTGCAGGCACTTCCAAAGAAATCTTGGGGAGCTGGTGGCAGAAGTTTGTTGTACCTGAGACTTCAGCAGGAGGCAAGCTCTTTCTCAAGCCCTTGGAGATACTTCACAAGTTGATGAAAGTACACACAAAGTTCCTCTCTCCTCTCTTTGGCAGTTAGGCAACCTCTGCAGGCCAATCCCTCAAGCTTAGGGATAGTCTCTCCTCAGTCTCTATGGTTCCCGTCCTCAGCAAAGGTTTCTTCGTTTTTCCCAAAAGTGATCTAAAGTTCTGGGGTCTGGGTCCCTCTTTTTATACACAGTTTCTCTTTGTTCTCTGAAGGCAGAGAGGCCTTTGCCTAGTCCAAACCAGTTCTTGTAAGTCCTGGAGCACTTAGTTTGTTGACATGACTCCTTCTTTCCTTTCACCGTGCAGGGCAGAGACATCAGACGCACCACAGGAGGTGGAGCCAGCATTGTGGAGAGAAGGCACAGAACTATTCTAGTCCCAGGTGCAACTCCTCCCACCCATCTGCATGTAGATCTCTCTATTCAGCCCTGTGCTGACTCACCCTGTCTCCTGGAATCCCCCAGCTCCTGTCGCTCAAACTCCAGACAAGGAATACACAACCTAGCTGAGGCAGGCTTGGATGGTTAGACAAGAGAATACCTACTTTCTAAAAGTGGTATTTTCAAACACAGAATGTTAAAACCAACTTCACTAAAAGATGTATTTTATCATTCTGAGTTCAGGCATACTAAACTTGAATTTCTACCATGTTCCCTGAGTCAATCAATCAATCAATCAAAGTAAGCTTTATTCGATTGTAAAAAAGCAATAATAAAAGCACAATAAAAAACAGTTACAGGAGCAATTTTTTTAAAACAAGTTCATAGCAATTCCATTTCTCTGAATTTATAAAATTCCCGTTAGATAAAACATTACTAAAACTAATAGGACCCGCTTGTGCCAAAACTAAGATACAGGCCAAGGCAGGATCAAATCAAGGTCTAACCTCCTCTGCTCCTTACTATCCCATCACATTATTTTCCTATTTTCCTATTCAAAGCACTCTTTTAATGTACACAGCAATCCTCCAGGCAATGTGTGCGTTTTCTAGGCATTGCAAATGAATGCGTGCTATGCGACACTGTCTTCAACCATACTCCCTTAATACAGGTACAAGTAGTACTTTTCTTTATGTCGCATAAAATTTACGGAAAAACATCATATGTAATGTTGTCTGAGTTGATTGGGAATCACACGGGCAGGCTGGCAAATTATGCGACCAGTCATTCATAGTAGGGAATGACAATAGTCTATGAATGGATCCTAACCTGAATCTAAAAGGCAGCATTCTATCGAACCCACTTGTAACAAAGGACAGGTATGGCTCCATCCCTCCAGTTGTAAGTGTTAACTGATGTTTCAACACACAGGGTTTCGCAAGCTCACCTAATGCTCTCTCTTCTGCTAGGTACACAAGGCCCCTAGATTTTAACTCCTTTCTAGAGAAGCTAATCATTGTACTGGGAATTGAATAAAACTCTGGGTTACCTAATAATGAAAAAAAGGACTCAACATACTTCAACCAGGGGATCATACGGGCCCCATCAAGTCTCATTATATCCGACATAATGGATCTATTCAGTACCGTCTGTTCCTTTTTCCATATCCTGTGCCAGAGGAGTATGGGTTCCAATTTGATAAGATTCGTTACATAAGCAAGACCCAATTCTTCATGGCAGGCAAAGGTTGACGTGCTTTGAGGAACCGGCAGAATAAAGCGCAGGAAGCATTTTCCACCAATTGTATCTGGGGTGTATTCATGAACCCCCATACCCCTGCTCCATACATAGCCACTGAAAGACATTTGGCCTTGTTAATTTGTATGATCTCACTTGGTGGCTTACACCCCAGTTTCCTGCAAAAAGTGGCAAGTGCGCTGGTGGTTCTCATAAATGGTTTTTTTTCACAGTTATGGATTTTATCCAGGTATCATCATCATTAAATAGGATACCCAAATATGAAAAACTTGTCGTTTGTGATACCTTATTGCCTTCCAGGAAAATATCCTTTCCCTGCCCTCTGTACTTCTTATTTCCACCATTCATAATAAGGGTTTTAGAAACATTAATAGATAAACCCAGATTCTTCATAAAAACATTAAAACTGTTTAAAACCCTTTGTAAACCATTTTGCGTGAGTGCCATCAAAACTGCGTTGTCCGCATACAATAGGGTGGGTATCGGACGACCTCCTACTCGTGGGAAGTCTTGACCGCTCTTATGCAGGTCATCTCCTAATGCATTTATATACAGGTTAAAAAGGAAGGGGGCCAGGACACAACCCTCCCTGACCCCCCGCCTGACAGGGAAAGCTCTAGTGCACTCACCTCCCTTACTATAACGGACCCTAGCAGCCGCCTCACTATATAGTTGTAAAAAGGCTACTATATTGGGGTCTACACCCAGCGAGACCAAAATCGCCCATAATTTACAATGTCTCACCGAGTCGAACGCCGCTGTTAAATCAATAAAGGCCATAAACAGGCGGCCCCTCTTTGCCCTATATACTTCCCCATTAGCATAGACAAGTTTAAACTTTGTTCAACAGTGCCTAACCCCTCTCAGAAGCCATATTGTAAATCCGAGAGGGTGCCGGCATCCTCAGCCCGCGCCTCGAGCCGTTCTAAGAGAATCTGACCTATGACTTTCACCATTGAATCAAGAAGGGAGATTGGTCTATAACACCCAGGATTAGATCTCTCCCCCTTCTTAAAAATTTGAATTATTGTAGATTCTGCCCTGAGTCAGTTAGGATTATAGGATGTAATAATCATACTGTAAATATGACGCATCTATCATGTCGCAAGTAGGGCGCACTGAGAAGTGACGCATCGCTAATTTCGCGCAGCGATGCGTCACTTCTCATAAATCAGGACCTAAAAGAGGAGAGGAGGTAAAAGGCAGAGTAAGAGAATTAAAGGGAAAATGATCTCATTTTATTTGAAGGAATGGAGAAACCCTGTGGAAAAGTGTTTTGATTGCCCCTGCTGCAGAGACAACCTAGATGCAAGTGCAAAAAGAGCTTGCTCTGGGCAATGCTTCTTAAAGCTTTCTTTTGGAAATATTTGTCTGGCTGATGCCGGGCAAGGTAAATGTTTGTCTTTTTGTGTGACCTAATTACTGTAAATGTTACATATAATTCAATATTGTTTAACATCATGAGCACTTGAATGGGCACAGAATGGGAGATACATTTAAATTTGTTCAGAACATGGCTCCAAAATACATCATGTTCAGACCACAAAAATCCTTAAAATGGCCCTGAATGGCTAGCGAAACCTCAAATTAACAAGCTGAGTGACCACATAATTTGAACTGCACACAATGTCTCCATATAAACTTTCAGAATGTTTATTAATGCCCTGGCAGAGACCATGCTCAAGGCGTTTGAAGTTATGAATGTGTGAGTGATGTGTGTGTACATATTCAGCGAGTCTCAAATGCAACCAATGGTTAGCAAGGGAAGCACGGACCCTAATGGAACATGGAAATTGATTTTTTTTCCGCACCCCTCCCTTAATGCCGACACTATTCTGTTCAGCTCACTCCCACTTAAGTGAAATTCGCTTCATTTTTATTCCTTAACGACTGTTGGCAGATTAATGTGTCTTGGTTTAAGTACTTTGCGTAAATTATTTTAGTTTGGCCGCTTAGCACATAAGTTATGGCACAAATCTTGTTTTGCACAAAAATGTTGATTGTCTACCTATTTCTAAGTCGTGTTGACACCGACTAGTGCACATTGATACTAGAAAAAAAACCTAAGTGCCTAAATCAGCAATTTAATTTTTAAATGCCCTAATAAATTAAAATAATCAAATTTGAAAATGGCAGATTATCATGTTAAAATATTTTGTCCATGTTAATTGATTGTTGCATGTCTGTTTGAGGCACTGAACGATAGAATAGTTTTTTTGCATTCATTTGCATAAGATTAATGACCGTCTTTGAAAACTCCACAGGAAGCTTCCATTGCACAGGCAGCACTTTTTATTTGCCATTTGTTATAACTGCAACCAGCATGGGCTTGCTGAGTATTGTAGAACTGCAGACAATGTCCCAAATTATTTCAGTGCTTCCAATTACAAGAACAAAGACACATTTTCACACATAACAATATGTTGTTTAGATGCTTAGTAAGTTTCATTCTTTGAAATGTATGTTTTAGGCGTTCAATGTTCACTGTTTGTCCAGAATAGACACCACAATGCAATCAAATATAGGGGCCCTAGTCTAAAAAATGAAAAAAGTCTATTTCTCATTGTCGAAACCTGCATCACTGATGCCTATCATCAGTGCAAAGAACAGCATTCCCCTTTCTTTGATGTCTAGTTTAGTTTTACTCCGAATTGTGGCATTAGTGATGGAATGTCCAACAAAATGTTGTTGTTTACTGAGTTTTAATAATAATGGCTAGAGTTGTAATGCATTTCAAAACCGCAGAGATTCGTGCGAAACCTGCTCCCTCACAGGTTTCAGTGCAGAACTAAATGTCATCGTCCTTTCAGTAAGCAGCATACAACAGTTCTGTCTCCGTGAACGTATATTAAACAAAACGTAATTTTTTATTGAAGAAGAAACGTGTTTTTCTGAATGATTTTATCATCCTACTTAATTGGTGAATACAATTGTTCTGGGATGTTCACTTTAACAGTCATAAACATTGCATGCATTGATAAATGCAGTGTTCATCTTTTTTAACAAATAAAATGATCATTAATAAAGAAAGTGAATCATTTATCAATCATTAAATATCATTTTTAGGAGCTTTTCAGTACACATTCTAATGAATGCTTTCACCAGAACAACTTAGGGGCTTATTACGAGTCTGGCGGTCAGCGCCCTGTGAGATCCCACCACCCTATTACGAGATGGGCAGTGGGACCGCCACAGCCCTGCCACACCCTCCAGGTGGTGTTGAGGCGGTGTAAAGGCATCCATATGCTTGGAGGGACTGCTGCGGTCCCGCCAAGCATATTAGGAGTTTCCTGTCTAGAAGGGTTTACATAGTGGTTCCTCCTGCACGTAAACCATGGCGGAAAAGAAACAGAGGTAGGGCCACCTGGTGATTCTGGGCCCTGTTGATTCACAAGGGGGCACACCATGTCGTGCAGGAACTGTTTTTGACGTTCCCATTGCTGTTCCCATTTTTAGAGGTACTGCCATGGTACATGGTGAATCAGAAAATAAAGGGCCTAAAAAGAAATCTTGAGAAATACACTCATGAATGGGCTTTTCCCTATGTAGATGATAAACATTATCAACAGGGAAGTGAGCAAGCACCTCAATTGAGTTATCAGAGGGGTGGTAGACAACAGCAGAGAAGAACACCTAAAAATTGAACTTTTGATAACACCTCGAGTGAAGAGAAAGAAGCCGCACAGTCCAATCCGGGCAGGGTGAGGTTTGATCCTCAGTCGAAGTCCAATGAAGACCTAGGTGCTTTGTTGCGCTCTTTTTTAGGGCACACTCAGAGGGGCAACAGAGGGGGTGTACAGAGGGGCAGCGGCCGTGCTCGACAGAATCAGGGACACTAATGGCCAATGTTCTCACTACGCATAACACGCAGTTGGGGCAAGACCACGCTGTAAATAATATAGTCATGAATTTATTAGACTATGAATTGACATCCAATAAAAAAAGGGGCTTTAATAAAGGATTGGGGTACGTCCCCACCCCACGACATTATGCCTTTAAATGTAGAACTGAGTTTCACGAAACTATGAGAAAGATCAAACTCAAAAAAATGTTTACAAATAAAGATTCAGAGCCACCATCTATATTTTCAACTAATCTGCGTCGTCCTTCCCAGTTCTGTCTACCCAGTTCCTTGGTAGGACCAGAGGTTCTGGTGTTTGAACTGAAGGTCTTAGAGGAGATTTCTAAATTGGAACAACTAGACCAACGGGGTACGTTTCACAACATGAGTCATGATGATTGGGAAGCAGTGAAGACATTACAAAATAATGATTCCATAACTATTAAGTCTGCCGATAAAGGCGGTGCTGTCGTAGTTATAAATACCACCGACTATGACACTGAGGTTTTGAGATTGCTGGGTGAACGCAAGAACTATCACCCTCTTCCTAGAGTTACCTGAATGAACTTCAAGATTTGATCACAAAGTTAGTGGTGGAGGCCAAGAGTATGAAATGGATTACAAGTAAGGAGTCCGATTTCTTAGTCAACACCAAGCCTAGAACTCTGGCTTTCTATATATAGCAGAAGGTGCACAAAGCACAACGGCCCCTTATAGGGCGCCCAATAGTATCCTTGAACCGTTGTCCCAATTTGCGGACTTCTTTTTGAGGGAGTCGGTTCTTAAGCAACCATTATATGTGCAGGACACCACGGATATCCTTAACATTCTGAATGATTTAGAATCTGACTCTACACAACAATTTCTAGTTACAATAGACATTGAGTCATTGTATTCTAGTATACCCCAAGAGGCAACGCTGGTGGCAGCAGCGCGTGCCCTGGGTGAGCAAGAATGGTTTTACGATACCCTTCGTGCTCCAATGCATCGAACTTGCTCTGACACGCAATTATTTTTGTTATAAAAAAGATTTGTACTTACAAGTGTCCGGTAAATCGATGGGCACAACTTTTGCACTCAGTCTGGCCTGCATTTATGTGGCCAGTTTGAGGAGCACTTTTTGTACCATCCGTCAAACCCCTTCCAGAGACACACTGGTCTCTGGATTGGAAGAGGTATATTGACGATGTGCTGTGTATATGGACTGGAGAAGAGAGCATTCTTCTTGAGTTTTTGAAATGGTTGAAGAGTCTTGATACCTGTTTGAGATTTACCTGGACAATTAGTAACAAACATGCAGTCTACCTGGATTTGGACATCACAGTGCAGGAGAACAAACTGTGTACCGTGGTCCACCAGAAAGGGACGGACAGGAACTCATTACTACACTACCAGTCGTTTCATCCTAGAGTCCTGCGGGATAATTTGCCTGTAGGTCAGTTTTTAACATATTGACGAAACTGTTCCACCGTAGAGACTTTTTCTCAGCAATCTGAAGACCTTGCAAACAAATTGATACAAAGAGCCTATCCTAAAAAGACAGTTAACAGAGCACGTAAAAGAGCTCGCAATACACCTCGTGAGGCCCTCCTAGAAAGGAGTGTTAGAGAATCAGGTGACTGCTTGCCAGTTGTCATGACTTTTGACCCCTTAGCTTCAAAGATACGACAAGCAGTGAGGAAACATTGGCCATTGCTGTCCACTGCCGATTTTAAAATGCCACAACCCAGATTTGCAGTTAGATGTGCGAGTAATTTAAAAGATAAATTGGTGCACACACAACCAGTGCAGAAATTAAAAATGACAACGATGCCGGCCGGACACTACCCTTGTGGTTGTTGTTCTGTATGTGAGCTGACTGAGAAAACTAACAGTTTTCAGTTGAGGAGTGGCAAAACGTGGCATTTAAACAAGTTCTCTAACTGTAACACAGTGAACGTAATATAAAGACTCACATGTCAGTGCTGGCTCCATATATCGGTTTAACGACCCGCAAAATCAAGGTTTGGATTGAAAAACACTTGAACACTATTAAAACAGGCAAACTGACCACACGCTTGGTACAGCATTTCTGCGAACAAAAACATGATTTCCGAGCACTGAAATGGGTTGTTTTAGAAAGGGTAATAGATGGCAGTGACTGTGTATTGGCAGTAAAAGAAGCTCGCTGGATTTTCTCTGAGAAAGTGGACCAAGCAGGATTAAATGACCACATTGAGTGGAATAAAGTCAGCAGACAGTAGGGTTCGGTACATGACCTTAGTATTAAGTTGGGTCCAGACTTGTGGATATGAGTTTGGAATGAAATGAACAAGATATTATTGAGTTAAGCACTCTGCAAGAAACTCTTTACATGATGGTATATGAAATTCCATGACTAGACATATAGTAATGAAGAAGTAATGAGAGTCATACATTTCAAGGTATAAAATATAAAACCACTTCCTTTTACAACATTTGATTAATATAAACAAAAGAATACATGTACAAATAGGTTACTAGCAGAAATAATACAGCGTAGCTAGCAATGCAGTCCATGAAATGCATGAACTCATATGAGGACTTGCATATTTCAAAATGGCCGCCGCGATGATTGGGAGTAATTCTCCTGTCCACACAAAACCAGAAAATCACGTGGGCTACGCGCGGTGAGCGCACGCACTCCATTTTGGTTGAAAAATCCGTTGGCGTACTCCAAAGCGGGGATGAGACGACGCTGCTAACTGACGTGATCGTGGTAAGAGTGTTGGCGCAGGCTCTGTGTGTGATCCGGTTCCGGCAATATTAGCTCAGTGGCTGTGTCCTTTGGTCTGGGTTTCTTTAAGAGGCAAACACTGTATACTTGGGCTTTATAAGAATGCATGGTGTGCCCAGCTTAGTGTTTAGTGAGGCCAGAAGGTGTGTGTCAGCACACCGAGGCGAATTGTGGCATGCTTCATGTAGCTAGAGGGCCTGCAAATCGCTATATGGAAGTGACACATGAGGGTGTTTGAAGTTAAAAGGAACCTTTAAGATGCAGACACATAATGCATTGGTGTGAATGCATTGAGACGGGCACGATGAGAGGGATGAATGTAGATTATATTTAATATCTAGTATGGAAGTGGTGGCAATAGACGCACTTTGATACCGACATAGAAATTACGCACTCCAGTTAGATGATGGTTACATATTGCATGACACATATGTAACGATGAAATATTTTCTCCACAGGTATAACGATAAGTAACAGAAGTGCTTTTCTAATAGGGGTAATTGTGATGAACACAACCCCTTGTGGTATGGTGGAGGCTGGTACGAATGCCCTCAGCCCACACCTGGTAAATACATATTAAATACATACTGAATAAGTTCATGTCTGTGCGATGTATAGTATGTCTGCAAGCGCCTTGATTGGTATTGTATCTGGTTGGTCAGTTTTTAATAAAGAACTGCTGTTCTGCTTGTTTTATCAGCCAATCAGCATCGCAAAATTTATTGTCCAGTGAGGCGAATAAATGAACCTTGTGCCCTGACGAATTTGCCACGACATAAGCAATAGCAATTAAACATGTTGGCCTACTTTGAAAAGGTTACCTACATGCAGTGCTTTTAACCTGGGTAAGCTCACGACTGTGAATAAAGAGGGCAACCTAACTGTCAGTCTTATCTCAATTTTAATTGCATGGTCCTTTGTAAATCACGGGGTTCTTTGTTTTGGCAGTTAATTATTTCTTTCTGCTCTTTTTTGTCTTTTTACTGGACACAATTCAGTTTTTTAGTGAGTGGGCAACCAGTGATGATATACGTGGGCATACTGGTGAGAACCTGCCGGTAGCCTCCCTGGTGTTGCGTACGTGAGGTGCCCACTTACTCTTTCACTTATTTTGTGTAAGTGCTCTTCACTCCCATGTTGTGGGGTAGGATATATATTTGCGGATTGACTGACTGCGGTTCATTTTTAAGACAATTGAATTGGGGGTTCTAGGATTGGATTAAACTGGACATGTTGCCAGAGATTGGTTGGAGGTAGATATCCCTACGTCAGAAGCCTTTCCTGAGATTGAAAAATGATTTACTCTCTTTAATAGCCAGGCCTTTATTGTATTGATGACCACCATGGGATTGCCAAAAAAAAGCCTGCCAAACAGGAGGAAACTCCTAAGCTGGAGGGTGGCCTCACCATGGGGTTGGCAGTGCGTTGGCTGGGCGGACCTGTCGCAATACCTCCAAATTCAAAATCGGGCCTTTAGTCTCCATCCTTGGGCAAGCAATTTATTTTTTTTTGGTTCAAAGAACTAAGCCAAGCTGTCACAATGATGAGGCTAGTGAGCTGAAGACAGTCAGACATTAAGGATTTCCACCTAAAGAATTATTGAGCTAAATCTACAAAGAATGGATTTGAAAGTATAGATGCAAGTATATTACTTTGTAATACTGAATACCTGGCTTTTAAGATCCTAGCATGCCTCCAGTCAGTACCAGTAATGTTGGTCGATTAGTGTTCTGAGTGTGCTCTAACTTTCCTCTTTGTTTAGGTCATCCAGTGATGGGTAGGCATCTAGGTAACTGTTTTACACCAACACCGAGGGGCATATTTACGACATTGGTGGTGCTAGGCACCACAGCAAGAAACCTTGCTGCATTGCCCTGCATCTCAGGGAAAGCACAGGAATGTGCCGTATCTATCCAATACGGTGCATTCCTGTCCTTTCCCCTTGCGCTGGCACTGTTTTGGCAGCCCAGCGCCAAAGCAGGCACCCTTGCATCATGATGCAAGGATGCCTGTTTTGTAGGCAGGATTGTTTTTGTGCGGGAATGGGCAACTTCCTGGACAAAAACAAAAATGAGAGGCTGTTTCCTCTTTCTATGTGGGCCGCTGAATGAAGTCCACATAGAAAGAGGAAGTACCAAGGGGATATAAAGATAGAGGATCTTGAGAATTGAGCCCGATGGAAAAACCTTCGAATACGGGATCTGGAAGAGAGGGCGGAGGGCCCTGACCTGGATGCCTTCCTTGAGCGGCTCTTCGCAGAGATCCTGAGTCCTCAAAACCTCAAAATCAAAATAGACCGTGCTCATCGGGTGGGTGGGCCAACGACGGGCGAAAAGAAACGGCCAGCGTGATGTGCTGGTCAAGTTTCATTCCTATAAAGTCAAGGAAGCGGTACTTCTAGCAGCTAGGAAGAAGGGGAGCGTTTCCTTCCAGGGCCACTCCTGCTCCGTCTATCAAGACCTGGCGCCTACCACTTTAGCTAGAAGACAGCTGTTCCGGCCCATCACTACGAAACTCCACGAAGACAAGATTCGGTACAGATGGACCTACCCATTTGGATTGAGTTTCGAGTTTAACAACAAACAATGCCATGTCACTGACTTGAGAGAAGGGCTGGAGCTCTTGGGTTTCCCTCCAGAGGACTCAGGCCCTGGCCACACCTCCTCATCAGGAACAAAGCAAGGTAGTCTACCAATTCCCCCCTGGATCGTCAACACACATAGGAACCGCAAACAAACTGAATGAAAGGCGTCTCCTCAAGCTGATGTTCGACTGGGCACGGAGACCATGAGCCAAGGTGCAACATTTTGACCGTGAGACAACAATCTCCCACCTGCGGCCCGTTGATAGTAAAGGCACCCCCTACCATTAACATGATCCACCTACCCAACACTGCAGGCCCTCCATGGAGCTTCCTCTGGAGCCATCGCTTTGAACTATTCAGTATACCTGAGGGGGTATGCTGGTCTGGCACACCGGTTGCACAGCGTGGTGATGAACCTTGCCTTCGGATGTGGTAGGAACTATCCCGCATCCCAAAGTCGAAGTGGCATTTACACTGTGGCTGTCTTCTGCTTTGACCTGGATTTATTCTTCTGTGGGCCCCCGAGACCTAGAGTCCTCGGTAGCCCCTAGCCCTGAGGTCATGATGAACGTATATGGGCTAGAGACCTATCTCAATGAACGCTCCTGTAGACTGGGGACTGGGCACCACGCCTTTGTAAGTCGATGCACAGCCCTGCTGATCACACTATAGCCGCACAAAGCAGTAAGTCCATCTCCTGTTTGGGATGGGCGTGGACTGGGACCTCAGTGGTACTGTCCCCCCTGAGTCCCCGTGGGATTCTCTTTCCCACAGCCGGGAACATGCTAGCGGTTACACAACCGCAGTTTTTGATACTGTTCTTTTTGATTGCACTGGGGTTTGAAGGGAGGGCAAGGAAGGGTTGGGAGGGTAATGGTGGCGGCTTTTTAAAACTTTTTACTGATGTTTTCTTTTGCTTAAGTATATTTACAGACAGCACTCATTGGTGGGACAATTGCCCCTGGGGATGTCCTGGGGCTCTTGACGTGATGGAACAGCTAACATTAGCAGTATGACACTGTTTTTCCCTTTAACACAATGACGATCACCATTGGATCCTGCAACGTTAAAGGGCTTAACTCCCCTCAAAAGCGCCAGAAGGTGTAGAAATATATCATTGACCACCATCTCGATATAGTAGCGCTGCAAGATACACATCTCGCTAGAGCTGAGGACACACGCTTCCACCAAAAGCAGTGCCCGCTGATATATAGATCCTCTGCACCTACGAAACAGAGGGGTAGCCCTCCTCTTTCATTCTTCCACAATATTTCAGCCACTGGACGTCCAATCTGAGAAAGACGGCCGCTGGGTTATGATTAAGGGTCATTTGATGGGCAAACTTTGTACATTCATTCCAGTATATGCACCTAACACTGGGCAAACTTTTTTTTAAAGGCATTAATGGGGAGGATTCTGGACTTCTTGGAGGTACCGATGATTCTCCTGGGCGACTTCAACCTAATCTGGCAGAAAGACCCAGTTAGCACTCACTCACACCGCTCCGGCTTGGGCTCCTTTTCCACTGACACTAAGCAACACTTCCAAGACCTGGGCCTTCTAGATACTTGGCGTACTCTCTATCCCCTCCCGGGATTACACCTTCTATTCCCATGTCCATCGCACATATTCCCGACTCGACTACATTTTCATCAGTCAAAACTTACTGGGGGTACTCCAAGACGCTAAGATATTCCCCCTCTCCGTGTCGGATCATAGCTTATTTTCACTATGTTTAGCCTGGCATAGTAAGTATGGTACTTTCTGTCCTGTTTCACGCGGGATAGAGAATCCTGCACCACGCTGAGGGAAACCATTACTGAATGTTTTGACCTTAACGAACCGGAAGATACCTCGGAGTATACCACCTGGGATACGTTTAAATCAGTCTTTCGAGGGAAATGCATTGCCCTTAACTCGGCACTGAATGCACAACGAACCCGAGAGAGGGAAGCTTTGGAGAAAGAAGTAGCCTCTATCGAACACACACATAAATTAAACCCCACAAGGGAAACTCTTCGCAATCTGACTGCTATGAGGGGCAAACTTAGAGCGATTTATCGTAATAGGGCGGAATTCACACTCCTCAAACTCCGACACCTATCCTATTCACAAGGTAATAAGATTGGCAAGCATCTAGCTAGGCAACTAAAAGACAAACAAGTACGGGAATACATAGGAGGTATCCAGGGGCTTAATGGGGAACTCATGCATAAGGACGAGGAAAACTCCAAGATTTTAGGCTCATTCTACAAAACCCTTTATACTAGGGACCAGTTAGACTCAGACGCCCAACGAGACTATCTCCGGACACTGCACTTCCCATAGGTTTCTCCCGAATGGAATGATACAATCACTGCCCCCATTACTTCCGAAGAGGTAACTGCTGCTATAAAAGCTCTCAAGCCCCACAAGGCCCCGGGACCAGATGGATACACCGCCCTATTTTACAAAACATTTCCCCCCGACATCACACCACATCTCGCACAGCTTTATAACAAAATGGCGGAAGAGGGAGAGACTACCGGATCAATGTCCGAGGCCATGATCTCTGTTATACCTAAACCAGGATAAGACCCCCAACTATGCGCCTCATACCGGCCCATCGCCCTATTGGATATAGACGCGAAGCTTTATTCCTCCATCCTAGCTAAACGACTGGACAATCTTATGCCCAACCTTATACACCAAGATCAATTGGGATTCATCAAGGGGCGATAAACACATGATGACACTCGCCGAATTGTACACCTAATAGTGAAGGCCAACAGATGTCATATCCCCACTGTCCTGGTTGGTCTGGACTCTGAAAAAGCCTTTGAGAGGGTATATTGGACATTTTTATTTAATACCCTCATGAGCTTTGGGTTTGCGTCTAAATTTATTACTATGATCCGGGCCAACTCCGTTCGACCTCAGTCCAGGTTTCAAGTCAATGGGGTACACTCAGCCTCTTTTTCCCACTCTAGAGGTACCCGACAGGGGTGCCCCCTCTCACGTCTGCTTTTTGCTCTTAGTATTGAACCCTTGGCGTTGGCGGTCAGAGCTAATTCCGATATTCAAGGAATACCCTTCAGTGGGGACTCACACAAAAATTCCCTCTTTGCGGACGATGTCCTCTTGTCACTCTCTGACCCCGCTAAGTCCCTTCCTCCCTTACAATCAGAGCTCGAGCGATGTGAAGCAGTGGCAGGCTTCAGAATAAACCTTGGAAAATCATACATCCTTAACCTTACTCTTCCACAAGCTTAACTGCGCAAGCTTCAACCCCTTACTTCTCTTCAATGGACCACTTCCTCCATACAATAATTAGGGATTCAGTTAGCACCTAGGATAGAAGGGACTTTATACTGCCAACTTCCCCCCATTCTTACAAGTGTTCAAATGGACCTTACGAAGTGGAAACCTCTCTTTCTTTCATGGCTTGGCTGAATTCATGCTGTCAAAATGACACTCCTTCCCAAGCTCCTCTATTTATTCCAAGCCATGCCCATAGAATTAGAAAGGGACTTTTTACGTCGAGTTAAATCCATGATTCTTCAATTCATTTGGCAAGGGGGGCGCCCCCGTTTTCCTTTTTCTTTATTGCGCCGTTCCCGAGCGGAGGGCGGAGTTGGACTCCCAGATATAGCATTATACTATAAAGCAGCGCAGTTGAGCAGGCTGAATGAGTGGTCCAAACGAGAATCTGATAAACATTGGTTACACATGGATCGTAATGTAGTAGGGAGGACGATTTGGGATTTATCTTGGCGCCCCAAGAAAGACAGGCCCAAGAATGCATACATTAGTACTCCTACACGCACTACTCTGAAGGTGTGGGACTCGGTCACAGAAGACGATCGATGGACGACTTTTCCCTCGCCATTTACGCCAATTAATTTCAACCCAGCTTTCCCCCCAGGTTTACACGAGGGACCCTTTGACGCCAAGAGGGAGGGAGGATGCCTTGCTCTGATGCACCTTTTTCATAATGCTGACCCCCTCACCTTTGACAACTGCAAACCGGATTATAGTTTAGAGAACACGGAACGATATCACTACACTCTGCGACTGCACTGGGCTCTCACTCCACAAGTACGAGAAGCAGCCACTCGTCCCCCTACAAGATTTGAATCCTTCCTTTCCGAAGCCATCACTATTAAGGGGTGATCTTGTTCATATATAACTTCCTACTCACTACTACATTCTCTCCATGTCCACGATATATGTCTATGTGGGAGGGCATCTTGCAACGCAGTATTTCACAGGAGGAGTGGTCACATTTATGGATCGACATCACAAGATTCAACCACTCCATAGAACTTCGGGAAGCTCACCTTAAGACCATGATGGACTGATACCTCTACCCGTCCCGGCTCAAACAGACCTTTCCCAACACTTCTGACAGATGCTGGAGAGGGTGCGGGCTCCTGGGCGACTTCCAGCACATTTGGTGGGACTGCTCGACTATATGCCCCTTTTGGGAAGAAATACTTGCACACATCAAAGACATTCTGGGATACCCTATCCCGACCACCATGGCAGGGATTCTCTTGGGGCTTCGCAATCCTGCCCTGGAACACCAGACTCGAGCAGACAAGGCAATCATGTGGCTGTGTATAGGTGTGGCTAAAGTGACCTTAGCAGCCGCCTAAAAGCAGAGGGAAGCCCCGGCGATCTCCCTTTGGCACTCCCGGTTATGAAAGCTACTCAGCCTAGAAAGAATGTCTGATATCTTTTGGGATAACTACAAGAATTTTGAATTCAAATGGGGACCGTTCGTTACCTTCCTCTCCAGGGGGCTCCCACTGGCCGTCAGTCCTCCGTCTGTCAGGGCGTTACATCTCTTTCAATTCTGATTTTATTGCTACTATCTCATGTTGAGTATACTAGTTTCACCTTGCTGCCACCATTGTTTGGGAGGAGGGAGGGGTGTTGGGTTTTCGGTTATTCTTTATCTGGGCGTTGTTTTTATATAACATTACTGTACTTTGTTTGACACCTTCCAGTTGGAAGGATTTGATAAAATACCATCACAAAAGAAAGATGGGTCACCAGATCAAGTTGTTTGGTTATATATGATGATTGCGGGGGACTGGCCCAAGCCCCACCTTTGTTAGAAACTATACTCTTTATTTCAGCATTCACTATGAGATTGGGGCCAGAACACTATTGAGGCACTGTGTTATTATGTACACCCTCCGCCTCGTTGGTATTTCCAACGCTCACTGCGATGAGCGAAGTGATTGTCAAAGCTTATGATGTACTTGCAAAACTTTCAATAAACACAGGTTTGATAAAAAGTAGAAAAAAAACTGACAAACAAAAGCCAAACAACAGCCAAGCACAATGGATATTGCCGGAGCACGTACAGAGGAGAACCAGAACCCCACAAGACCCCCAGAGGACCAGCCCGGGACCTCAGGGTCAGGGAAGGGCAAGGAGTAGGAAGAGGTGGTCGAACACCATCAACAACTGTTCGCCACCTCCACTGTGTCATTTGCAACAAAAAATGGACTATGGCAGTCCATTGTGGACAAGGTGAATGCAGTCAGAGTGCTGAAGAGGACAATGGATGAGGCCAAGAGGTGCTGGAATGATGTCGAGCAAAACCAAGCTAAAACCCGCCAACAACCGGAAGGCAGCAATGCAGACTGGAGGTGGGAGCCCTGCGCCATAGGAGGAGCTGGACGACATGGAGGAAATGGTGTCCACAGTCATCAGTGGGGAGACGGTGGCTGGAGTCGGAGGACCGAACCCTGCTCAACAGGACCGGACACAACAGCACCAGGGTGAGTAACGACCAGGGACTGGGGGGACGCGGGGAGATGGGCACAATGGCACACATGCACAATTGAGCAGAGCACATCTGCAGACAAATCGTGCCCCATACCGCAACTCCCACCAAGAGAACAATGTACCCAAGTATGCTACATGTCAGCACTGTACAAGCACAGAAGTCAAAGTCACACCACATGAAATGGATATGGGGCAGCAACACAGAGCAGCAGGGGCCACCCCCCAATAACATGCAGAGTACATCAACACTGACAGCAAAGTGGCACAAAGCGCAACACGTCCACAACAAAACACAGGACACAACTGGTGCCTACTGGGTGCAGACACTGGCCAATCACAAGTGGCATTGCAGAGAAATGTGAGTCGACAATCTACAAGTTTAAACACACATCAGTGATGTTGTCAAAATGTCCACTGTCCCGCAGCAAATAGGCAGCCCCTCCAAAACAACCACGATGTACATAGTCATGCAGTCTGTATGTGAACATTTACAATCTGACAACACACATGTGAACAGATTGTCAAATTGCATCTCCCCTTCACATTGCAGAGGGACAATCAACACCTCCTGCAGAGCAGCCTGAACCTCTCTTCTTTGATGATGAAGAGGACCACAGCTTCGACTCCAACGCCCTCCAAGAGTTCATTGACAGTCTCTGCAGTCCACCTCCAGTAGCAAGGCAGCCCAGCTGCAATGGGGACATCCCACCCCCTGCACAGACCACACAACAGGCAGCAGGCAGCACCCACCACCACGGCTGCCTCCCAGGACCCCCATGAAGAACACATGGCCTTCCAATGCTGTGTGTTGGGATGCCAGGAGCAGCTGGCTGAACAGGTGCAGGTGGGCTTTGACCGCATGGCAGACAAACTAGATGCCATACGTGGGTGTCTAAGTCCCATCAGGGACCACTCACAGTCCCTAACGGACACCCACAGTCCGCTCCATGTTCTCCAATGAACCATGGCTGACATCGCCAGAGTCCTGACTCTGAGACAAGAACGACTGTCTAGTCAGAGTGGCTCCAGCAAGCTCGCCCGGGAGCTGGGACTCATGCGGAGGCTCACGGAGACAATGGAGTGGGCCAATTAAGAAAGAGCGGCTGCCACGCCTGCACACCTGCGAGAGGTCGCTGGGTTCCACAATGACCTCAAAACCATCCTCATGGCATTGCTGCCACAAGGCCTGGCGCCGATGCATGCTGCTGCTACCACTACATCCACATCTCTGCCCCTGAAGTGTCAGAGCCACACAGTGCTGCAGACATTCCACTTACAGCCCCTGAGGTGTCACTGCCACACAGTGCTGGAGAAAGGCCAGCACCACCCACACATGAGGCACATGAGACAGCAGAGGACGAAGATGCTGATGAAACCACCTTACTGGTACGGAGAAAACTGTAGCATTCATCTCCACTATATGGCCAGTTTCAGCTTGGTTCTGCCCTCTGAATCATCACCTTCCACTGTCCCCCGATACACTCTGCGACACTCACCTTGTACCTCGCAATGGACTGCCATATTCTGTTTGATCGCCAATGACAGATCCCATACGAGGCGGGGAGACAGTTGTGACCGTGGTGGTCTTAAGGGTCCCCCCACGGTCCCCAATGTGTAAAAAATGGGTGCCTTGGGCACCCAAACTACAGGCCGGGCCCCGGGGGATTGAGTCCCTGGGGTCAATATTGGTCCAGGAGGGGAACCGCATGCCCATCTTCCTTTTGAAAAAACATGTATTTAGATATGTATTTATATATATATTAACTGAAAAAAACACAGGTTTCAGGGATGTTATAGTTAGAAATTTTCATTTAAAAAACCATAGAAATTCACTGAAAAAACCATAGGTTTCAGGGAGGTTATAGTTAGAAATTAGCATTTAAAAACCCTTAGAAATTCACTAAAAAAAACACAGGTTTCAGGGACGTTATTGTTAGCTGGACATTTTACTTGTACAAAACCATAGACATTTGCCCGTTGTATGTTAGTTGAGCAAACTATAACTCATGCCCCTGCAATGCACTGCTGCTGATGTCACATATTTCATCACTCATGACATGGTCAGTGACATCACTGATGACATCACTGATAACATCTCAAATGACATCACTGATGACATTCAGTAACTGTGTGTTTCTGGAGAGTTTAAATATGTTATTCTCGTCACGAGTGATGGAAACTTTAAAAGAACTTACTTGAGTGTTGCCGGACACAGTGAGCAAGGCGGACTTGTCCGCCAAAACGCGTCTGGGCTTCAGTATATGGAATAAAGAATCTCTTTGATGGTATCCCATGGAGTCAGTGCCTGCTTTGTATAGACGAAACCAGGATTGGATAGAATATATATTATCTACTGGCGGCCGCCAGTAGATAGTTATAGTTAGGACCGAGTTTCCACAGGAAATCTCAAAATTCTATTTTGAATAACTTTGGCGCCGGTTGACGAATCTTCACGAAATTTTCAAAGCAAATGGGGCGCTCTGTTCAGCTCCTACCCTGAAAGTCTCGGGGTGATTCATCAAGCGGGGGCCGAGAAAAAGGGGGGGTCCCAAAACGCGTTTTCCCCATGCATTTTTCCATAGGACCTTTAGTCGAAGGTACAGCCCGAACGGCCAAACAGAATTACGTGAAATTTGGCAGAGAGGTAGCCATAAGGTCAAGGAAGTGCCTTTTGAAGGTCTCGTGTAAATCTGTTCAGTATTTCCTGAGAAAATAGCATTTAAAACCATATCAATATCTATACGCGCGCACCGTGCGCGCACTGTGCGCGCACCCTGCCATGCGCGAGCGCAATTCTGATTGGTTGTTAGATGTCAGTAAACATTCGAATCGGTCGAAATCAGGAAGTGTCGGCCGCCATTTTGTCTCTCGCAGTCTGAGGCAGTGAAAAACAAAGGTGGAGAACGTGAAAAGGGGGCAGGGTAGGGAGTTCCTGACCCCCTAGCCTTTGTCAGGGGATCACTGAAGGACCCCCAAGGGTGAAAAAAACATTTTTTTGTTTTCGAAAAAGCGTGGCACCTTGCGCGCACAGCACGAACAACGCATCGTGGGTGCTCGGTGCGCGTAGCGCACCGAGTGCCCACAGCGCGAGCACGGTGCGCGAGGCGCACGGTGCACGCACGGTGAAAAACCTGAAAAAAAAATATTAATAAATACATAACTTAGCATTTAAAAAAACGTACAAATTCACTTAAAAAACCATAGGTTTCACACACGTTATAGTTAGGAATTAGCATTTAAAAAACCTTGCAAATTCACTTAAAAAACCATAGGTTTCACACATGTTATATTTAGCTGGACATATCCCTCGTAAAAAAACAATGAAATTCCCCCGTTATAGTTAGTGCAGGCAACTATAAATCACGCGACCGCAATCCTCTGCTGATGACGTCAGATATTACATCACTGATTACATATGCGTCTTTCTGAAAAATAAATATATGTAATATATGTATAGCTAAAGATTAACGGAAGAAGACATGGGTAAATAGGTGTCTAAATACAGTGATATAATATCTGACGTCATCAGCAGAGGATTGCGGTCGCGTGAGTTATAGTTGCCTGCACTAACTATAACGGGGGAATTTCATTGGTTTTTTACGAGGGAAATGTCCAGCTAACTATAACATGTGTGAAACCTATGGTTTTTTAAGTCAATTTGCAAGGTTTTTTAAATGCTAATTCCTAACTATAACGTGTGTGAAACCTATGGTTTTTTAAGTGAATATATATATATATATATATATACCAAGGTGTATTGAAGAATGAGTGGGTGTATGAGTGTCTGAATGGATGATTTGGTAGGTACGTGACTGACTGTATAAGTGAGTGATTAAACGTGTCTTACAGAATGCATGGCTTAGTGACTAAACTATGTGAATGTATCAGTCTCTCAGTTGCTGTGTAAGCGGCTGCATGGGTTGGTGAGTAGCTACAATTAGTATCTATATGGGTTATTGATTGGTTGTATGAGTATCTGTATGGGTGCCTGAGTGGCTGTGCATGTGAGTGGGGGGGTGTGACTTCGTGTGTGAGTAGGTGATTCACTGGGTGTATGGGTTCAAAAGTGCATCTGGGAAGGGCTGTATAGATGGGTGAGTGTGTGGGCGAGCGAATGGATGTCTCAGTGGCACATGTGTGAGTAACTACATATGTGAAAGGCAGCATATGTGAGTGTTAGAGTATATACATGACTTTAGATGAGAGTGAGTGATTGCGAAAGTGGCTGTATGGATGAGTGTGTTCTTGTATCAGTGAATGTATAAGAGAGTAAGTATGTGTTAGTAACTGTATGAATAAGGGAGGTGGAGTGTGTATAACTCTATAGATGAGTAAATAGGAGTGTGATTGATTCTTTGCATGACTGACTAGGTGTGTGAGTAACTCTATGGATGAGTGGTGGTGTGTGAGTGTCTGTATAGGTGTATGAGTGCATATGATAGTGCTGTATTGATGTGCCTGCATGTATGAGTGACTGCATGGGTGAATGAATGGATGTGTTTGTAGACCTAGGAATCAATGAGTGGGTATGTAGTAACTGGTATTGGTGTGTCTATGGTTTTGAAATGGCAGTCTGTATTTTAGAGTGGGTGTACTGTGGTTTTTCAAAGAATTTTCAAGGTTTTTTAAATGCTTATTTCTAACTATAACATCCCTGAAACCTATCATTTTTCAGTGAATTTCTAAGGTTTTTTAAATGCTAATTTCTAACTATAACGTGCCTGAAACCTATGGTTTTTTCTGTGAATATATAGTGATTTAAACTGCCATGCCCTATTATATGCTAGGGACTTAGAGATAGTTTTAATCTCCCTGCCCTATTATGTACTAGGGCATTACAGGGGAGGTCATGCAATTCACTGGGGTACCCCTACCCATAGTGTACCCTAGTGTATGTAGGTGTTTTCACTGTATTCTAAGTGTCTTTCAGCAAAGCACTGGCTCTGGGCCTGGTTAGGCAGAGCCCAGGGTCAGTCAGTGTCAGTTACCGCCAGCACCAGTCAACAAAAAGTTGGGGGGTGCCCAGGGCACAGGATGACTTTGCAACAAGACCTCTTTCTGCACCTCTGTTGGCTCTTTCTGCATATCCCTTGGTTCTTTCTGCACCTTTCTTACTCTTTCTGGACTTCTGTTGCCTCTTTCTGCATTTCTCTTGCTTCTTTCTGCACCTTTCTTCCTCTTCCTGCACATGTACTACCTCTGCAGGGATAGTTAGAATTTAGCATTTAAAAAACCTTAGAAATTCACCTAAAAAAACACAGGTTTCAGGGACGTTATAGTTAGTGCAGATGGATGCAAGTGAACAGCAGAACGAGGCAATTTAGGCAATAGAGTTGCAGAAACAGGCAAAAGAGGTCCAGAGAGAGGGAACAGGGATGCAGACAGAGGCAAGAGAGGTGCAGAAGCAGGTAAGAGGGGTACAGAAAGAGGCAAGAAGGGTGCAGAAATGTACACGAGAGATGCAGAAAGAAGCAAGAGCAATGCAAAAAAATGACAGGGGTGTTAAATGTGGCAAGTGAGGTACAGAAGGAGGAAAGAGAACTGCAGAAAGAGGCAAGAGAGTTGCAGAAACAGGCAAAGGGGTGCAGAAAGAGGAAAAGGGTTGCAGAAAAAGGGAAGAGGGTGCTGAAAAAAGCAAGAGGGATGCATACATTTAGAACCCAGGTGCAGAAAGAAGCAAGAGCAGTGCATACATTTGCAAGAGAGGCACAGAATGAAACATGAGAAGTTCAGAAAGAAGAAACAGAGGTGCAGAAAGGGGCAAGAGAAGTTCAGAAAGAAGCAGCAGGGGTGCAGAAACAGGCAGAAGATATGCAGAAAGAGGCAGAAAAGGTACAGAAAGAGAGAAGAGGGGTTCTGAAAGAGGCAAGAGTGGTGCACAAATTTGCAAGAGAGATGCAGAAAGAAGCAAGAGCAGTGTAGTAAGAAACAGCAGAGGTGCATAAAGAGGCAAGGAAAGTGAAGAAAGAGGCAAGAGAATTGCAGTAACAGGCAAAATAGGTGGACAAGGAGGGAAGGGGGTGCACAAAGAGGCAAGAGAGGTACAGAAATAACCAACAGAGGTACTGAAAGAAGCAGGAGGGGTGCAGAAATGTGCAATAGAGTAGCAGATAGAAGCAAGAGCAGTGCAGAAAGAACCAACAGAGGTGCAAAAATAGGAAGAGGATTACAGAAAGGCAAGAGAAGTGCAGAAAAAAGCAAACGAGGTGTAGAAGAGGCAAGAGGAGTGCAGAAAGAGGCAAGAGAAGAGCCGAAAAAGGCAAGATAGGTGCACACAGAGGCACAAGGGGTACAGATATTTGCAAGAGACGTGCAGAAAGAAGCAAGAGAAGTGCAGAAAGAAGGAACAGAGGTGAAGAAAGACACAAGAGGGGTGCAGACAAAGGCAAGAGAGGTACTGAAAGAGGGAAGAGGGGTGCAGAAAGAGGCAAGAGTGGTGCAGAAATTTGCAAGACAGTTGCCGAAAGAAACAAGAGCAGTACAGAAACAACCAAGAGAGGTACAGAAAGAGGCAAGAGGGGTGCAGAAAGAAGCAACAGAAGTGCAGAAAAAGCAAGAGAAGTGCAGAAAGAAGCAAAAGAAGCAACAGAGGTGCAGAAAGAGGCACAAGGGGTGCAGAAAGAGGAAGAGAAGTGCAAACAAGAAACAACAGAGGTACAGGAGGCAAGAGAAGTGTAGAAAGAGGCAAGTGAGATGCAGAAAGAGGCAAGAGAGGTGCAGAAAGAGAGAAGACAAATGCAGAAAGAGACAACATGGGTGCAGAAAGAAGCAAGACAGGTGCAGAAAGAAGCATGGGAAGTGCAGCATGAAGCAACAGGGGTGTAGAAAGAGGCAAGAGCAGTGCAGAAACAACCAAGAGAGGAGCAGAAAGAGGCAAGAGAGGTTTAGAAATAGGGAAGAGGGATGCAGAAAGAGGCAAGAGGGGTGCAGAAATTTGCAAGACAGGTGCAGAAAGAAACAAGAGCAGTACAGAAACAACCAAGAGAGGTACAGAAAGAGACAAGAGGGGTGCAGAAAGAAGCAACAGAAGTGCAGAAAAAAGCAAGAGAAGTGCAGAAAGAAGCAAAAGAAGCAACAAAGGTGCAGAAAGAGGCACAACGGGTGCAGAAAGAGGAAGAGATGTGCAAACAAGAAGCAATAGAGGTACAGGAGGTAAGAGAAGTGCAGAAAGAGGCAAGTGAGATGCAGAAAGAGGCAAGAGAGGTGCAGAAAGATAGAAGACAAGTACAGAAAGAGACAACATGGGTGCAGAAAGAAGCAAGGCAGGTGCCGAAAGAAGCGTGGGAAGTGCAGCATGAAGCAACAGGGGTGCAGAAAGAGGCAAGAGAAGTGCAGAAAGAAGCAACAGAGGTGCAGAAGAGGCAAGAGAATGGCAGAAAGAGGCAAGAGAGTTGCAGAAACAGGCAAAAGAGGTCCAGAAAGAGGGAACAGGGGTACAGACAGATGCAAGATAGGTACAAAAACAGGTACGAGGGGTGCAGAAAGAGGCAAGAGGGGTACAGGAATTTACAAAAGAAGTGCAGAAAGAAACAAGAGCAATGCAAAACAACCAACAGAGGTGCAAAAAGAGGCAAGTGAGGTGCAGAAGGAGGCAAGAAAACTGCAGTAAGAGGCAAGTGAGTTGCAGAAACAGGCAAAAGGAGTGCAGAAAGAGGGAAAGGCGTTGCAGAAAAGGGGAAGAGGGGTGCAGAAAAAGGCAAGAGGGATGCAGAAATTTGGAACAGAGGTGCAGAAAGAAGCAAGAAGAGCGCAGAAAGAAATAACAGAGGTGTAGAAATAACCAACAGAGGTGCAAAAAGATGAAAGAGGGGTACAGAAAGAGGCAAGTGAAGTGCTGAACGAAGCAAACGAGGTGCAGAAAGAACCAACAGAGGTGCAAAAAGAGGCAAGAGGGGTGAAGAAAGGGTTATGAGAGGTGCACAAAGAGGCAAGAAGGGTACATAAAGTGGCAACAGAGGTGCAGAAAGAAGCAAGAGAAGTGCAGAAAGAAGCAACAAAGGTGCACAAAGAGGCAAGAAGGGTACATAAAGTGGCAACAGAGGTGCAGAAAGAAGCAAGTGAAGTGCAGAAAGAAACAACAGAGGTGGAGAAAGAGGCAAACACAATGTAGAAAGAGGCAAGAGAGGTTCAGAAACAGGCAGGAGAGGTGCAGAAATAGGGAACAGGGGTGCAGAAAGAGGCAAGAGAGGTACAGAAAGAAGAAAGAGAGGTGCAGAAAGTAGAAAAGATGAGCAGAAAGAGGCAAAAGAAGTGCAGGAAAAATAGAAAGTTGCAGAAAGAAGTGACAGAAATGCAGAAAGTGGCAAGAGAGGTGCAGAAAGAAGCAAGAGTGGTTTGCACACCATTAGTACCAATTCAACACCCACATTTAGCAATAAGTAACAGGTGACCTTCCACCATGCTGTAACACTTTTCGATGCACTTCTGGTAACATTTGAGCTGTTTGAGCTCGAAACAAGGCTTTTTTTGTTCAAATCTGCAGATTAGGTAGCAGATGATTGATTATGTGGCTAATGCGGAAGATGTATAACTGCAAAAGTCGGTGCAGCCAAACAGTTGCATAATTCCAGTGGTCCTGCTCATACCTCTGACTAGGTCCAGAAGTGCTCCTTAGTGATTCCTTCTTGTTTTTTGTATTATAGAGTTCATAATTTAGCTTCTATGGAAACAAGGAAGACTAAACCTGAGGTTACCACTCCACATCACAGACTACCATACCACATAATTACTCTCCATAACACATAATCCCACTCTACATAATTCCTATACACTAAATGCCACATAATTTGTATCCCCATGATTTAACTGCAGAACATACAACATAATTCCACTACAAACAAAGTACATCCACTGCACTACAAAAAACATTAGTAAAAAACGTTTCGATTTACAACACCAATAGCTCTAACTCTTGCAAATGTGAGACCTATTGCATTACAAATGTTTCTGTAACTGGTAGTCGCGTTTGTAGAGTGGTGGAGAAAGGGGAATGGGCCTCCAACCAGCGCTCAGGAATTCCGCTGCGTACGACTTACTGGAGGTACCAGGAGGGCTTCTTGGCCCCCACAGTCCCTCAGGAGTAAAGTGGACTTCATCCCACAACTAGTACTGTGCCAGGAGGCGCTTTTGCAGGCTGGTGGAGAAAGGGAGGCGTGTCCTTCAAAGACCTCTTAGCAATCCCACTGTGTGGGACTTAGTGGAGGTGGAGCACAGTCTAAATATCAAGTTTTAAATATCGACCTACAGTAATATTGAGTTTTAAATATCGTAGGGAGAGAATATCGAAATCAAGAATATTGACGATCAGAATATCGACCTGAAGGTAAGAAATATTGTTTTTGTTAATATCGAAGTTAGTAATATCAATAGCAAAAATATCAATGTAACTAATATCGATATTTATATTAGTGTTATGTGTTTTATTATGTATTTTATATGCATGTGTTATATATTTTTTGTTAAGTATTGTACTGGTTTTAAAAATATATATGTAAAATTTTTAGAAGTTAGTAATGTTTTTTTAAAGTGAATTATGCGTTTTAGTACCATAGAGAGTTGTGGGTTTATTGGGGAATAGGGTGGGAAGTAATTTAATTATAGTAAATTAATTAATAATTTTGAGGAAGTATTAATTATTTTTAATTAAATTTTGTGTTTTAGTTCAGTAGCGGGTTGTGGGTTTATAGGGGAGTAGGGTGGGAAGTAATTTAATTAGAATTAAGTAATTATTTATTTGTATTTATTGGTATTGATAATTAATTTATTGATAAATAATAATAAATTGGTAATTAATTTTTATTAATGGGTACTTAATTGTTATTAATTGGTAATTATATTAAGGGGCCGATTCCGATCCGGGTCAGAAGGGCACCAAACGCGATCCGGCCGGAAAAACTAGGCGCCATAGGCTTGTTTTCCGCCCGACTCGCACAGCTGTACAAGCGAGCAAGTACGATGCGAGCTACATGAAATTCATCGACCGACTTGTTTCCGGGTCCAAACCGCTCCGTACGTCTCGGTCGGAAGCTAACTGTGGCGTGCAATGGATGCGATTCACGACCGAGCCAGTACGATGCACGTGTCGGACAGCCTGCGCGAGCCAGAGTGTCCGCTCGCAAATCTTCTGGGTGGTTCCCTTTGGGGTCCGCGTTGGACCCCCTGTCACCCGCAGCCCTACGACTCGGACACAAGGGGAGACACGTGGGTCTCCCCAACACAGGCATGTATGGTGCGGATGGCACCGATGCATACTCACTGTAGGGGGCGCACTTGTCAGCCACGTACCCATTCAGTCAATGGGAGCCCATGTACGCGTCGTATGACCGGCTCCCATTGACTTCTATGGGAGTCCGACCGAACCGAGTCCGACAGCATACGGGCGCATCGTACTCGCTCGGTCGGAATGCAGGACTTTGACTCGGTCGGAAAACACTCCGGATCTGGATCGGTCGGAGTGCTTTCCAACCCGGATCGGAATCGACCCCATAGTGTATTAATTTATTATTCAAGCGGGTTGTGAGTTTATAGGGGAATAGGGTGGGAAGTAATTTAATTCTAATTAGGGGATCCATTAGTATGTCGGGCGGATCGTCACCACCCGCATGGTGGTGGCGATCCGCCTGACATATTCCCCGCCTGCATGCAAATTTCCCTCCGCCACATTACCATGCTGGGGGGGACCCCGGCAAACAGAAAGACCATCCGCCGGTTTTCCACCCGGTTGATGAGTCGACCAGGCGGAAAAGCTGTTAATATGGTGGCGGTGTCTGGTAGACACCGTCATCCATATTAGTATACATGCGGGGACATGCGTTTCCGTGGCGGCAACAGATATTCCAGTTCCACGCACTTTGGAAATTTTAGCACAGGAAAGTGACGGGATAGATAGAATACCAAATGCACAAGACACACTGCGCAACGTGGGCATAGGACTAGGAAGACCAGAATCTAGTCCATTCAAACCACCATTGACTTTCATGCCCATCATGCCCTGTGATGCCATCGATACGTTTCAGGACGTATTTTGGAGATGAACTGAAGAAATTACAGCTTAATGTTCAACGTAAAAAGAGAAAAGTAAGTTTCAACAAATCTGACAAAGGGGGGAACATCATTCTGTGGCCAAAGGATGAATATTTAGTGGAGGCATACAAACATCTGGATGATGAATCCTGTTATAAAAAATCTAACTTTCGTCAACTCAAAGAGATACAGGAACAATGCAAACAACATCTCAACAGTTGGAAAAGGGAAAGGACAAATGACGAATATCTTTTTCTCAGGACAGATTTTCCCATCACGCCAATACTATACTTTATTCCAAAAATACACAAAAAATTCACGCCAGCACCCGGAAGACCAATAATATCAGCAAAAGGTGAACAGCTAGAAAAAATGTCACAGTATGTGGACTTTTACCTGCAGGAATTCGTCACAGGGCTACCCTCATATATAAAGGATACAAAGGATTTTTTATACAAAATCAAAGATGTCCCCTGGTCAGATCAATATCTTTTGGTAACGCTTGATATAAATGCTTTATATACCAGCATTAATCACACTGACGGGGTAAATGCAGTAGGTTCTTTTTTGAAAAGTGTAACTATTGAAAAATACAAACATTGGGAAAATTATTTTAGAAAGGATTAATTTTTGTCTACATAATAACTTATTTTTATTCAATAAGGGGGTGTACCAACAAACAAGAGGTGTTGTCATGGGAGCCTGCTTCTCGCCCAGCTATGCGTGTCTGCACGTAGGTTAGTGGGAAGAGCGGGTTCTCAAGGTTACATACAGAGAAGTGTGGGACAAGCACAAAACGTGCTGGATACGATTTATTGATGACATTTTTATGGTATGGAAAGGTTCTAAAGAGCAAGCAATTGCTTTTATTGATAACATCAATCACAATGTTTTAAATCTGCAATTCACATCAGTGATAGATAGTAGAGCAGCTGATTTTCTTGATGTTCATGTCCAAGTCATCAATAAGTACCATACACAGAAAACATACTGCAGGCAATGCCACCTTCCATGGTTCAATCTTCCATCCCCAACATCTTATAAGGAGTACCCTTATGGGGAGTTGCTTAGATAAAGGAGAATTTGCAGCACCAAACAGGCATTCGAGGATAGTGTTAGAGAAACCACCAGCAGATTCTTTGAAAGGGGCTACAGCAGACAGAATATACAGTCAGCCCTTGAAAAAGTTAGAAAAGTCCCACGGGAAGACACACTATATTCCAAATCCTTCAAAACATCCAAACAAACAAAGAGGCCACCACTGCACCAAACAGTCAGGAAACAAGACTAGTAACCACTTACAGTAAACAGCATAAACAAATCAGAGCACTCATCAATTCCAGATGGCCAATCATCAGAACTGACATGATTTTAGGAGATCTATTCCCACTCCAACCAACTCTGACTTTCAGAAAAGCTAAATACATGCACAACGCATTAGTCAGAAGCTGCCCAGAAATACCTTCTGAGGACCCTAAATCTAACAAAACATGGCTATCATTGAAAAATTGTTTTTCTAAGTGTATTTCGTGCAAATTTGGTACAAACACAACCCAATATTCCTTTGTCTTTGGTCCCACTTTCAATCATCTTAAAGAGATTTACAACTGCCGCACAGTATTTTCTGTGAATGTTTTAACCTGTACCTGTGGCCTACAGTACGTGGGGAGCACTAAATTGCAAGTGGATGTATTCTCCAACACCTGAGGGCCATCGTTAATTCCGATGTGTCTTACCCAGTGGCCAGGTACTTTAAGCATGTCCATAATAAAGACCTGAACTTCATCATAGGAGTAGTACCACCGCTTAGAAGAGGAGGGAACAGAGAAAAACTTTTGAGGAGGTTGGATTCCAAATTTATTGTGGAATTAGATACACGAGCACCCAATGGACTCAACAACGGGGAGGAACTACACAATTACCTTTAAAATAGGGGTAAGCCCATTATAGCTTTCTGACCCTCAGGGGTTTGAAACAGAGCCTTACACTTATAGATTAGATAGTCCTTACTGGGCCCCCCCTATATGAAGGGTTTTCATATAGTCTTATAGCCCGCCGTAGCGGGCTATACCGGGTGTTAAAGGCCCGCTGCAGCATTAAAGGCCCGAGCTGAAGGCGAGGGACTTTAACAACAGCAGCGGGACTTTAAAAGCCGGTATAGCCCTGCTAAGAAGGGCTATAAGGCTATTAGAACATTCTGCCACTAGAGGGCAGAATGTTCTAACAAAACGAAGCCTTCAGGGAGCGCGAGGGGATTCAAATCCCCTCCGGCTCCCTGAAGTCTTTGTTCACAGCCAGAGCTGTGAACAAAGACACATTGGAACGTTGGCGCTCCGGGCTTATACCAGCCATTATAAGCCCGGAGCACTCCATTGTTTTCAATGGAGCTGCCAACATTCCAATGTTCTAATAGATTTTATTGATTTTCTGATAGCAATTTTTCAAGTACCTGCACTGCACTTTATTATCCTGGTGATGTTTGAAACTATATGAATTTGTGAGTACATTAGGACTCATCAGCCCAAAGCAAGTTTGCATACCACAACGGGCTTATCTCATTACACAAGGTTTGTAATCTTAGCACTTCAGCATTTTGTTTATAGCACAACAGCACTTGTCTTTAATAATCTAGGCATTATTTGTTAGGAGCAAACAGGCCCAATCATCTGATCACATATTAGTGTGTATAAGCTCTTCCAATGGCCAAATGCATTCATTTTACATTACATTGTTTTAGACTCGATACATATTAAAAATAGCATGGCTTAGTTTACCGAGTCTTTAGGAAACACCTGCACTCAGCACTTTAACATGTCCCCGATGAGAGAGAGGTACATCTTTTGGTTCAGTATGAACGCATAGACATTATGTATTTTTTTATGTTCTGAAGAAGTGATTTTGTACCACACCATAAGTAGTAACTGTATAGGTATTTGGTATAATAATAAAAACAAATATTGAGCAGTATCAGTAAATACATTTAAGCTAGCATTATTATAAGAATTATTTTATAACACCAGTAATTTTTTTAAAACCTGTTGCCAACACGGATTTTATTTGAATCAAATTCATTTTATTATCTATTTATATGTTGAACCATGTTGTAATCTTTACATACCTTTATAGTTGGTTTGGATTTTACGAGCCAGTCTGTTTTCCATACATATGCCTGTTGTTGATCACGTGGTGTTTGTAGCACTTTAAATATAGTAATTTGAGTGTGCCTCATTATGTGATCAAGCCCATTGAGGTGGAAAAATCGCATCATCCTGCCATACTATAAATACATTTCATTTTTGAACAGCACGTAGTGGAGCCTGTGTCCCGTGTCCAGTATCCAGTGATATAAATCACATAGGGAGGGGGAGGAAGAAAGGGGGACCACAGCAAAAAAGTGCTAAATGTAGCATTAGGACGCTTCATTCGTTACCCAGACAGCCTCAGATTGACTCGAGTCCCACGGAGCAGTCACTAACGGACCCAACCACACCACCGCTGGCCCGTGTCCAGTTTCAGCTTTATTGGATACTGCCTTCCAGATTGCTTCGGCCCCACCCGGCACTTGGATTTACTACAGTGCTACTTTGATCCCCGCCGATCCGGCATGCAATTCACTCCACGCCGGTTCTTCCGAATTGATTAGGATTAGTCACGCACTGACCCGACGCTGTGCCTCTCCTACCCCTCATTAACACTTGACCCCATCTTGTCTGGACTTTTTGATCTACTCTAGGCTACATTCAGCACTTTTAAAAACAATTGTGACTATTATTCTGATGATGGCCTGGAATCAATCAGGCTGAAACACCGTCGACTCCCCAACAAAAACTTTGGCACTGCCTGTGGGCAATTTATTTATTGTTAAAATCCTACAGTGTATATAATTTTTTTGTATCGTTGACCACATTGTTACCTCATAGTATCTTTCCCCGTTCACGCTGTCTTTCATCTTTGTGTCACTGCGCCACTCACTATCACCGGCACGCCCGGTACTCACTTGAGTGTTATGTCACCTGTACTTTGATTTGTACTGTAGTGCTGTAATAACTACTTACAAATACATTTATTCTCCAAATCCTTGCCCCTTGTGATCTCCCTTTCTTCCTCCCCCTCCCTATGTGATTTATATCACTATGTTTGAAATTGCTATGTTTTAATGATTTCCAGTTGAGACACTGTTGTTTGTTACAAACTATTGGCCGGTCTCATCTGGGAAAATGAGCCTACTCCTGTTTTTTGTTTCAGTGTCCAGTGAAGCAACGCTGTGGGGATTCACATTTTGCATATATAAATATATATAAAACCTACTAAAGGTCATCAGTAGGTAGTTATAGTTAGAGCCAATAACTTTGGCGTCACTTGACGAATCTCCATGAAACTTTCACAAAACTTCCCATTTTTGGTTCAGTTGCTGTGTTAAAAGATTCGGGGTGAACCGTCTAGTGGGGGCTGAGAAAAAAGGTGGGTCCCAAAATGCTTTTTCCCCATGTTAAGTCTTTGGAGATTCTTCATTTTTGAAATATGACTACAGCCCGAACTGCTGAATGGAATTACACCGCATCTAGATGTTGGTCCAGAAAGCGTGCTTTTTGTGAGTTGGTGTAAATCTGTTCAGTAGTTTTTGAGATATCTATCTTTAATAAACTAACACCCTTATGCATCAAGCCAAAATCCAGTCGGTAAAATACCGATTCGGTAATAGCTCCCGGTATTGTGTTAAAAATACCCAATCCCAATGCATCAACCCAAAACCCGAGCAAATAACGAATCGCTAATACCAAAAATGCTAATTTACCGAATCGCTAAATACCGAATCCGCAATTACCGAAATCACTATTAGCTCCCGGAAATTGCCAATAGCAAATAACGAATCGCACCCCAATGCAAGAAAACTCGCTAATACCGAAAATCCCAAAAATCGCTATTTTGCCAGAGCTAAATAAGGGGAATCAAAACCTGGAGGTAAAGTCACAAAAAAAAAAAAAAAAAAAAGATAAAAAAATTCCTACATGTGCAAATGATTGAGGCAATCACTAAACCCTTAAATTTGGCCCAGGAGACCCTGTTGGCTCCCCCAAAATGGCTGCCCTCTACGTGCTTGCAAGGAGGATGCGGATCAATGCAGCAGGACAGCGCAGGAGAAGGGTACAGGAGAGAGTGTTCAGACTGCGCATAACCCTGCTCGGCCAGAATGAGGACGAGGTGTACCAGAAATATCGCCTCAATCGCGCTATGATCATGCGCCTGATTGCAGACCTGGAACCATTACTGCAGCACCGGACCCACCGGACAAATGCAATCCCTGCGCACGTTCAGGTACTATGCAGCCTGCACCTACTGGCCTCTGGGAGTTTCCAGGGGGTAATTGCGGTTGCCGGAGGTGTTTCGCAAAGCGCACTGTCACGCTTCTTCCAAAAATTCCTAGATGCCATGCTGACAATGCTCCACAGACACATCAGCTTCCCCACAACCCCACGGCAGTTGGACCGCACAAAACAGGCATTCTACCAGGTGGCACAATTTCCACATGTGATTGGATGCATCGACTGCACGCATATCCCCATATGCCCTCCGTCAGCAAATGAGTACCTTTTCAGGAACCGCAAGTCATACCACTCGATCAACGTGCAGGTTGTGTGCGATGCCAACAACATCATAACGGACCTAGTGGCACAATTCCCAGGGAGCACACACGACTCATACATCTTCCGCAACAGTGGAATGCACAGGCGACTACTCAATGGCGAATTTGGAGAGGGACTCCTGTTAGGTAAGTAGAACTACGCTTCCCCACACCAACACCACACATGTATGTACATCACCAATGCTAAGTCTATGCTTCCATCTTCTAGGTGACAGTGCTTACGCCCTGCGGGAATACATACTAACCCCATACCTAAATCCAGCAACCCCGCAGGAACATCGCTACAACGCTGCACACATCAGCACGAGGAATGTGATAGAGCGGACTTTTGGGATTCTCAAGAGCCGCTTCCGTATCCTCCACAAGACTGGCGGCGCTATGCTATACCAACCAGACACATGCTGTCGAATAATTGCTGTATGTGCAATGCTGCACAACATTGCCACCAGAAGGGGGATACCCATGGAGGTGGACAGGGATGACGACCCCCAGGCTGACCAACCACCCGCCCAACGACGACCGGCACACATCCCAAACACAGCAGAGGGCCATAGGAGGCGGACAGACATAACGCAAAATCATTTTTGACCCTGGGTAAAATGAGACATTACAAGTTGGTGTTGGGTGCAACTGTTTAATGCACAGTAGCACTGAGGAATGTGCAACAGAACTAGCATTGTGAATCATGCTCCGATTGCATAAATGTAAATAAAAGGTTCCTTAAAGTCAGGCCTGTGCAAACAGAATAATTGGATGGCCATGGTTGCTCCACCATGGACCTGCAGCATGTACAAATTTCTAGTGCCGCTTGCCACGTACACCAAGCCTCCGCTCAGGTGCATCCATACCCTCACCACGGCCTGTCCCCGTGGAGGCACGCGAACTTCGGCGCCTGGTGCTGGCCTCTGCCAGTGACACGCTGCTGACACTGGAGGCAGCCTCACTGGTGTCATCCCCTCCCAATGCTGCAGCACTGCATGTGCTGCTCTGAAGTTGTTCCACAGCAGTGGTGATGTGTCTCAGTGACTTGGCAACATCACCGCAGAAGTGCCCAAGGTCCACCTGCAGGGAGACTGTGCGGCGTGCCAACAGAGCGGTGCAGTTGCTGTGCCGTTGTATGGCCTTGGTAGCGGCGGCAGAACGCAACATTAGCTGCCGGTTACTCCTCCTCTGGGACTCATGGCCCTCCCTGATGGCACGGGTGAGCTCACGTACCTCCTCCCTGAGCTGAGCATTGCCATCAGCAACCGCAGTGGTCTGGTCCCTGACCGCCGTGCCCATGTCCCTGACCGCGGAGCCCATGTCGGTGACTGCTGCAGTCATGGCGCGCATCTCCCTCGCTAGGCGCACGATGTTGCAGCTGATGCTAGCCACATGTCTTCCCTGCAGGTTCTGTGTGCGCAGCATCCTCTCCTCAATTGCAGAGGTTGTTGGGACATCCTGGTCAGCTGAGGAGACGGAACTGCGACGGGCCCTGTGACGCCGTGCGTGTCTTGAGCCTCCATGTGGTGCAGCAGGTGGTGTGGATGTGCGCTGCGTGGGTGCCAATTGAGGGGGGGGGGTTGCCATCTCCTGCAAGGGCGCAACTTGGTGCCTGTGCCTCTGCGGTATTGTGGCTGCACTGGCTGCAGGCTGGCTTGCTGGTGCCGTTGCTTGTGGCGCAGGTGGTGGTGCCTTGGCTTGTGGCGCAGGTGCCTTGGCTTGTGGCACTGGTGCTGGTGCCGATGATTGTGGCGCTGGTGGAGGTGGTGCTGGTGGGGTGGCAGGTGTTGGCGGTGCGTGCGCATCCTGCACAGTCTCCTGGTCTGACTCCACGGGTGTCTCAGAGATGATCAGCTGGTCGCTGTCGTCAGAGTCCCCAGGTGATGCATCTGTGTGTGAAACAGTGCATGATTAGTGGGATGATTACACCTACATAGTGTTGTACCCATCAATGTCCCTCTGTGGTCCAACAAATGAACAGTCTACAGCCATGTACAACATATGTGTTGTGTGAGGATTTACGCCTGTGCCTGCACTCTGGGCTGACTAGACTACAACTCCCAAGATGCAGTAGTGTCATGTGTGGAACTGTCTGTGCCAGAGCTGCAGACACAGTGAGATTGGGCTGGGGGCATGGGTATGGATTTACGCTATGCTGGGTGTGGCACAGGCATGCATCTTACCTTGGGCACTTGTGGCTGCGCCGGACGTGTCCATCTGGATCACCCCCACGACGGCTTCCCGCTCTATCGTCCCTTCCACAAGGTCCTCCAGGGCTGTGTTGGATGGTGCAGTGCTTGTTCCGCCTCCAGTCCTTCTTGCCTCCCGGAGCCTCTCAGCAATCCTCTCTTTTGCGCGCTTCCGGAGGTCATACCACCGTTTTTTGAGATCGTCGATGCTGCGGCTAGTGACGCCAACCGCATTGATCCTCTCACGGATGCGCTGCCAGATGCGCCGCTTCTCGGACTCAGGCACCTTGAGGGACAGCTTGCCAAAGAGGCGGTCGTGTTTGCTGGCCACTCCCTCGATGAGGTACTCCAGCTCCCTGTCTGAAAACTTCTTCTTGCGCTTGCGTGCAGATTCAGCGCTGGATGGCACTTCCTGCGACATGATGGATGTGTGCTGTGACTGGCAGAATCTGTGTGGCCTCACTCTGCACAGCCTGTCCTTCTTTCCAGCTCCTGTCTGCTCCTCTGTCGAGGCTATGTGGGTGGGGCAGCAGTATTTCCTGGTTGGTGATGTCATCAGCCTGTTCCCGGTGCGACGCGGCAATTTGCGATTTCGCTATTACCGATTCGGTAATTGCTATTTCGGTATTACCGAACTCGCTATTAGCCAAATCGGTATTACCGAACTCGCTATTTGCTAGTGGGGCCGTTTGCGTGCCCCGCTATTAAGGAATCGGTAAATTTAGCGATTTTTAAGGAATCGCTAAATTTTACCGAATCTGTTGATGCATGCCAATTACCGATTCCTTAATGGCGATTCCTTATTTTTCGCTATTAAGGAATCGGTATTAGTTTGGTTGATGCATATGCCCCATAGATATCTGAGAAGTGATTAGCTGTCAAAACTTTAACCAGGAAGTGTTGGCAGCTATCTTGGGACTAAGCTTGAAGCCGAGTCCAAGAAAAAAAGTTTAAAAAAAAGAAAAAATGGCAAGGTAGGAATACACAGACCCCCTCCAGATAATGGTGGGGGGTCCCTGAGGGACCCCACTGGAAGTAAAAAACATTTTATTGTTTTAAATGTTGCCGGGGATCCGCAAATCCATGGCAAAATGTTTAAAAAAGGAAGCGCGGGCTCCCACCCCCTTCCTGGGGCACAAATACATTAATGAAGGGGGTCCACCACCTCTCTGGGGGACATTTTAATATAAGAGGGGGCTGAACGTCCCCTCTCCTGGAGCCCTCGAAGGCCCGGCTCCAGGAATGTCCCGGGGTGCCCAACCTCAGCACGTTGCCGTTTTCTCTGGCAGGAGCACTGCTTCCACAATGCCATAGCAAATAATGTCATTAGCTCCCTGTGTGAGAAAGCAATGTCGGCTCCCGCAGGAGGCAGGGAGCCAACCAGGAGCACGGGCCTTCAGGCTCCACTTGTGGTCCCCAACAGTGAGACCTGGCCTCGGGAGATGAGATTAGAGGTGCTGAAAAAGGCCCCCCTACCTTTAAAGAAAAAACTAATTTAAAAGGAGAAGGCCTGGCCATGGGTAATGGGCATCACTCCGTTTAAAAAAAAAAAAAGGTCAGGCACCGGTGGATGAATCCTTGGGGCCCAAAATGGTGCAGGGAAGGGGGGGGGGGCAAGCGACAAAAACAAGCAAAGGACAGCAACTTGCCATGGGCCCCGCTCCCTTTCTCCATTACTCCGTAAACGCACCTCCTGGTGTACTCCTGTTTGGGGGATAAAATCCCCTTTGTTGATGAGGTCATTCGGGCCAATAAGACCTCCTGTTACCAACAGTAATCCCCATTTATCATTTGAGATGTCATCAGTGATGTCACTGTCCATGTCATGAGTGATGTAAAATGTGAGATCATAAGTAGTGCATTGTGGGAGTGGGAATTATTGTTAGCTCAGCTAACTATAACTGATGAATTTCACATCAACACTTGGCAAGCTGAAGGAATCAGGCACACCAGGTAGCGTGTATTTCTTTCATTTTTCTTTATTTGCAGCAGATCCAAACACTGACGCTTTTCAGCTTCAACAAGCCTTTTTCAAACTTTTACATGCCCAACCACCTCTAAACAAACATATTTCCAGACTAACATTGACATAAACAACATACTTTGAAGGACCTTCATTTCCCTTATTTTGTTGGGATATGAGTCCTAAGTACATTCCAACTATTCATATTAAAAAACTCAATAAATAAATCACTGATTATGTCAGCACTTGGTAAGAAGATTAGCCAATGAACCATTTAGTTGGCAAATTTGCAAATAATTATCAGGACATTATCAAATATCCACCTTTATCCAATGAATGCCATTTTCAGGGACATTCCCAAATTTCATAATCTTTTCTAATTGATTACTACCAGTGCCGGCATAAATACTAGATTGCACCCCATGTGCAAAAGACCAAAGAGAAGTGAGGGGGGAGAGGGGTAAAAAGAAATTAAGAAAAGGAAGGGAGAGGAAAGAGAAACAGAGACCAAGCATGTAGATTATAACTCCATATTCCAACAAAAATTGCTCATTAGCATCTTAATAATATAGATTGGAATTAAAGTCCAAAAACTATTGGGCCAGTGACCCACTTCTTGCTTGGTTTACCCCTTATTAGTTCCCACTATATCATCTGCGAACATTACATTTATCACAATGAAATCATCACCACAACAAAATGGATAAACAGTGCAATATCAAAATAAATGATCATATCGAGACTCAGTCCAAAAGACATAGCAGCATCTGAATATAGCATCTAATACAATATAAGTCATCAGTGTGATAGCCACCTTTGCAAAGTATCACAGCTGCCAAATAGCAGCCTCATACAAAACTACAGTATTAAGATAATCAGCAGCATATTAATCACAACAACAATTCCCACTTTATCATACAATGGGCTATAAATGACATAAATAGTTCAATTAGGTCAAAAAAAACCTAACCTGGTCTACAAATGATTTCCACTATTAACAGCATATATATATATATATCAACAAGTGCGGGCATTTCAAAGCCTGTAAAACCATGACGAATACTGTTGAGTACTGTACCTCAGATGGGTATACAAGGAGGATCGGTAATGTTTACAATTCTGGTTCAGACTTTTGCATTTATGTCCTCGTCTGTCAATGTGCCTTAATGTACATGGGCATTACTATCTTCCTTTATGTATACGCATACTGGAGCATCAAAGGGCTAATTTGACGCCATCGGTAGCATGGTTGAACCGTCTTTGAATCTCGTGAAAACGGCAATGGGCAGTAGTGCAGCCGCAGAAAGACTTAAATTGGTATGGACTCTAGCAGCCTTGAAAATCGGAATGCTACAGAGCAGCGGTGAGCGGAAATATACAATATTTAAACATGAACAAATAACTAACAAGTCACAGCAATCTTAAGAAATATTCAGGCATCACCCACTGGAGGATTGTTGATTGATACGGGATAGTGCACCACAAGTACCAGCATGCTTTGCAAATGGCCCATTGGGGTGTCCACCAGGGAGCAAAAACTACAAATTGATGCAATTGTCTTGTGGTGAATACTCAGCAGGTGCCAAGGCTTACCTTTGATAAAGGTCACAGTGACCGAAACTCCTCAGGACTGCTGATGCTGTATTTCAAATAAATCATTGACTGCCACCATTGAGAGTGCAGCGTCTTCTTTCCAAAGAAGAGAGAGTTTGTGTGAGATATATATATATGACCAAAACTCAGGTGAGTCGGAACGCGTTATCTATTTTTCTTATGCCTTGAAATAAATTGCTACTTGACTACAAGTTTGCATTGGCTGGCTCTCTTTCCCGGGATCATTTGGGATTACAAGTTTCTTTTGCACATAGATGAATAGATAGATAGATAGATAGATAGATAGATAGATAGATAGATAGATAGATAGATAGATAGATAGATAGATAGATAGATAGATAGATAGATAGATAGATAGATAGATAGATAGATAGATAGATAGATAGATAGATAGATAGATAGATATGTTCGTATATATATTTTAAATATATACATACATATGCATATATAAATTCAAATTCAAATTAAGCTTTATTCGATTTTAGTCGTTTAAAATCACAAAAGCATACATATTCATAAAAACATTTAAAAACATTTGATATGATCATTAATCTAAAACACATTATCTATTACTTTTTTTTTTTTTTAGTTAAGTACTTTTTATTGAAGTTATAAATGCACAGAATTACAAACATGTATTAAGCCTCTTAGGAGCAAGAAAACAAAAATGTAAGCATATAAGCATATAAAAATAATGACAAGACGGTAAGTGAAATCTATAGAGGAAAAAAAAAAAAAAAAAGGTTATAAACAATGTAAGCAATAGTATCAAAATTGTTTTAAACAAAAACAGGGAGTAAAAAAACACAGGGCATAATATACTATAATAAAGACAAAAAATCCTAAGTAGGAATTAAAACCCAACATAGCATTAAAATAGGGGAATAATATTTTTTTATCAAAAAGGAAAAAAGAAACGGAAAGAAGGAGAAAATAAGAGGGGAAAGAGAGAACAGAGAAGGAAAAGCAGAGAGAGGATAGAAAGAAAGAGAAGAAGAACAAGATAATGAGAGTAGGTAGAGATTATGATGATGATGAAAGAAAAGATGTAAAGGGTAGCCAAAGTAGGTCAGATTTAATTTGCAGATGAATAGAGGATTGAGGAATAGAAGCGATTCTATGTTCATCACATATATAGTTCCACCAATGAAGAAAGGATAATTTAGAATTGTCTTTCCAGCAAGTGAGGATAACTTTAAATGCCACAGCAAGAAATAAATCCAGTAATGGCGAAACAGGAGCAACAAGATCAAAATCTGGCGAAACAGTGCCAAAAAATACATTTTGAATACTAAGTTGTACCTTATGAGAAAATATCAGTGAACATTTTGACCATATATCATTCCAAAAACCATAAACCTTAGGACAATAAAATAATAGGTGTATTAAAGAACCTTCGGCATTAAGACAAGACCAACAAGATGACGTGACAGAATGGTTGAATTTATATAACATAAGGGGAGTAATAACAACTCTATTAAAAATAAAAAATAGGGACTGTGTGAGATTAGCAGCTTTGGAAGTCTTGAATAGTTTCTGCCAAAATGTATCCCATTGTGGTAAGGATAGAGTAACGGAGAGGTCATATTCCCATTCCAGTTACACCTTATTTTTGACCCGTGAACAGATAGGCATAGATAAAGATTTCTATATAAAGGAGGCACTAGGAACAGTATCAGGAGAAATTTAGAATAATGGAGAGTCAGAAAGACAGGAAGTAGGAGTTGGTAAAGAGAGAAATTTCTGTAGACACCCCTGTAAAATAGGAAGTAAAGTATCATATTGCTGACTACAGGCATCAGGAAGTTGAAAAGATTCTTGCAGCTGATGGAAAGAAAGAATCTCATTATTAACCATCATTTGATGTACATAAAAAAGGCCCTTTTCTTTCCATTGTTTGTAATAGAATGATAAATTTAATGAACTTATTAAACCAAAGTGATGACGCCAGAAGGGATTGATAACAAGTCAAATTTTTAAAAAACAGTGTGCGTAACAAAATTTGTGAATGTTTCAAAATAGGGTATTTGGAAATAAAAGTACAGTTAGTCATATGAACAACATCACATATTGAAAAGTCATTTAACAATGAGCATTCAACATTAACCCAAGAAGGTTTAGGTAAATCCTGATAATCCTTAGATAAAGCAAAAAATTGACAAACCAAAAATGCATTATGATATAAATTAAAATCAGGGAATCTTACCCCCCCCTTCATGTTTAGGATGAATCAGTTTAGATAAAGCAATACGTGCATGTTTATTATTCCATAGAAATTTGGTGCATAATGAATTAATCTGAGAGAAATAATAATTAGGAATCTTAAACGGCATATAATATAAACAGAATCTGAGGGACAATCATCATTTTAATTGTATCCAGTCTGCCCCACCAGGAGAGAAACAGGGGAGACCAGAGAGTTAACAAGTTAGTAGTTTTAAGGCAGAAAAATTCTGAGCTAATGTGTCACGGATGCTGGGGGCGAACCATGTGCCAAGATATTTTATCTTTTGAGGACACCATGTGAAATTAGACGATTCAAACATATACCTGTAACTGGAAGGATTTAAAGGTAAACACTCAGTTTTAGAGAAATTCAGTTTGTAACCAGAAACCTTAGCAAATGATGCAATTTCCTGTAAAAACGGGGGTAGGGAAGATGTAGGATTAGACATATAAATAAGAACATCATCAGCATATGCAGATAACTTAATGTGGTGCGTTTTAAGATTAAAACCAGTAATTAACGGATTACTTCTGATACGTTCCAGAAACGGCTCTAAACATAACAGGAAGAGGAGGGGTGAAAGGGGGCAGCCCTGATGTGTACCCCTTTGAAGGGAGAAATAAGGGGAAAATAGACCATTAACAAAAATACAAGCTTTAGGGTTGGTGTATAATAATTTAACATATGACATAAATTTTGGACCAAAACCAAACCATCGTAACGTATGATGTAAAAATTCCCAGTTTACACGGTCAAAGGCTTTTTCAGCATCCAAGGATAAAGCAGCTAATGGGGAGGGATATTTTTTACTGAGAGCAATGATATTGGAAAACATTCTGGCATTATCAGAGGCCAAGCGACGTTTAACAAAACCAATTTGGTCTGGGTTAATGAGTAAAGGGATAATTTTCGAGAAGCCAATATTTTTGCAAAAATCTTACAATCATAATTTATTAGTGAAATGGGCCGATAATTTTTACAATAGGAGGAATCTTTATCAGGTTTGGGGATTACAATGATAAGGGCTTCCAAAAAAGAACCACAGGCTTGGGAGTTAGAGATAAAAGAATTAAAAAGATCTAATAATTTGGGCGCAAAAATTGAGGAGAAAGCAGAGAGTAGTTCAATTGAAAAGCCATCTGGGCCAGGCGCTTTTGCTTTCTTCATAGATTTAATAGCATCAGATAATTCTTGTAGGGAAATGTCGTTTTCAAGGGGTTGGAACAGATCTTGGGGAGTGTTGGGCTTAGGGATATCATGAAAAAAAGAAGCAAAATCATCTTCAGAGGGCTTGGTAGTTTCGGTATAAAGGAGCCTATAATATGATTGAAATGTGGCAATAATGTCAGAGTCAGATGAAAGGAGTGTATCATTTGATTCAGAATGAATGGGGCCAATAGCTTTACGTTCTGATTTAATTTTTAGATAATTTGCTAACCTTTTCCCGGCTTTGTTTTGGCCTCCGTGATATTTCGACTTAATCTTGAGGAGAATATTACAGGCATCCCTTGTAACGATCTTATTCAGATTAGATTTAGCTTTGATTAATTCTTGTAATGAAGAGGGAGATTTGGAAGAGTAATACTTGTGTTCTAACGATTTTATAACAGTTAAAGTTTCCTTATATTTAGTATGCATCAATTTTTTCTGCTTAGAGGAATAGGCAATAGTAAAAGCTCTGAAAGATGCTTTAAAGGCATCCCAATTGTTATGTAAGGAGGTGTCTGAAGGATTATTGAAAGAAAAGAAATCTTTAATAAAAGAGGTCGCTTCTAAAATAAAAGTACGGTCAGATAAAAGGAAATTATTGAAACGCCATCTACCTTGTTTGCACGTAGTAAGAGATAAATCAATATTGGTGGAGACAGGAGCATGGTCAGATATAAAAATGGAACCAATGTCAGAAGACTGGAGACAAGGTAACAGTGACTTGGAGACAAGAATATAATCAGAGATCTAGTATGGTGTACAGGAGAAAAAGTAAATTCGGAGGAATCAGGGTTACATGTTTTCCAGGTATCGAAAAGAGGGCGAGAAGAAATGGCAGCCTGAAATGATTTGTGGGATTTGTCAGGTTTGAACTTGCATTTAGATTGTCTATCAGTGAACGGGTCCAACCAATTATTAAAATCACCACCAATCACAATATCAGAATTGGAAATAGACAATAGTTTCAGTTTTATAGATTGCCAGAATTCAATGTCAGGTTTAACAGGCCCATATATATTTAAAAAAGTCACTTGTCTTTTATTTATGATAACCTCAGTCAATACCCAACGACCATTCGGATCACACTCAGATGATAAAATTTGTGCATTAACAGATTTGTGAAACAGAATAGCAACACCACCATGACGATCAATAGCAGGAGAGAAAACAATCTGATTGACCCATTGACGATTAAGTTTAAGTGATTCCTTATCATTACAGTGGGTTTCCTGCAAAAAAGCAACCTGAGTGTTAAGTTTAGCAAGATGAGACAATACCTTCTGACGCTTGATGGGGTGACCCAGACCACGAACATTCCACGAAACGACATTAACCATACTTCTGGATGCAGGGGAACGTACAGACATAGGACCATAAAACTGCGGGGATGACAAGAAAAAGTAAGGAAAGACATTTTTCAGCAAGTGATACGAAAGAACAATTTATAGGATAGACATCAGAGCAAGAACACCAAAGTAAAAACAAGTAATAATGGTGAACAGAAAAGAAGAAATAAAGAAGAAAGAGAGAACAGAGAGATGAGAGAGAAGACAGGAGAAAATTAAACAGATCAAGGAAAAACATCCAGATCTGTAAAGAAGTAGAAGAACTAAGAGCGGGGGACACGGTAACACCAAAGGACGCGGACCACAAAGAACGCAGATGCAGAAAACAGGGAATGAAGTCAGAGCCTCACAAAGGTAAAGAGGGAATGAGAAACAACATGAGAGAACATGCAAATCGATATAGCAAAGAAAGAAGAAATAATCCAGCAATAAGATTGAAGTCAAGAACCAGTATCCATGCCATGAGAGGAGAAGTTATGAATAAACAGCTTGAGTTTATCCGGATCCTCAAAGGAACGTGTGCGACCCTCATGCGTGATTTTGCAAAGGCATGGATGGAGAATGCCATATTGAATATTGAGTTGACGCAGCTGCGGTCGAAGAGCAAGGAATTCTTTTCGTCTGGCGTTTGTGGCATTAGAGACATCTTGGGATATGAAAATGTTATGTCCAGACCAATTAAGCCGACGTTTGAGTCTAACAGCCTTCAAAACTTGCATGAGTTCGGTGAATTCCAAGAACAACATAATAATACCACAAGGTTTATTAGCAGATGGATGAAGTCGACCCAATCGGTGCGCTCTTTTTTATGTTTAGAGGAGTGGACGAAGCCTGAAGGTCCAGAAGCTCTGGAAGGAATTTCTGTAGGAATGAAATTAAGTCAGACCCTTCAATATTTTCCGGCAGGCCAAAAAGGCGTAGATTATTTCTACGATTGCGATTTTCAAGATCCTCAGTGTGGAGTTTTAGTTTAAGGATTTCTTGTTCAAGGAGAGGAATCTTTGTAGAAACATCTTGTATGTCGCTGACCCGTTGCTCAAGATCCAGAACCTTACTTTCCATGACAATCCATCTTTCCTCTATTTGTTTAAGTTTGTCGTTGGTCGCGGACATGAAGGGCTGAAGACCTCTGACCTCATCTAAGATTGAATCCAGGACTGGATTTGGTGATGATAAAATTGGCGAAGGCGGATCATTTTTGTGCGTTTTCGGTTTTGTGCCAGAAACCGATGGCCTGGACGTGTGAGGATCGTTAGCCATCATCAAAAACAACAAAAAATCGAACAGTGAAGGAAACTCAAAGCAGCAGATATTTGACGGCACTGCAATGGAGGAAAGTAAGCACGTCACTCACGCAGGTGCACTGCATCAACGTAGAAAAAGTCGACTGGATATGAACGTAAGCTTAGGCTGGTACACGGCAGAGGCACCCCAAGGTCAAAGCATCGATGAACAAATTAAGAAAAACCATGGGGACCAAACCTTGAGTCAAAGCAGACCAGCAGTATCAGTTAGCAAGCACCTGGCAGAGCAGCAGAAATTGAAGAGACCAATAACGGTATGGGCACCTCATGTATTACAGAACATGCGAGGAAAAGCAATGTGTATTGAGCCAGGAGGCGAACCAGGGCATTATAGTACCAGGAAGTGGTGGAAAACAGTTGATAACAACATTAATAGTGCCAATAGTGGGCTTCAGACATCACAAAAGGTCGTTGGAGACAGCAAAGCCTCAGTTCAGAAGGCACCATGTGTAGACGAAATCTGGAGAAGGAGATGCGAGCGCCGCTGAAAAACGCAACAAAATGGCGGCCGCTCGCATCTCTGAGGGAAAAAAACTGCTGTTGCAGAGACGGACCGGCAAAGGTGAAGAAAGTCAACGAAGAGGCGGCCAAAAGACTCACCGCGCTGTCAACATTGTAAGGCAGGTCTTTTCAGCAGCGAAACTGCAAAATTGAAGGGACGTAGGAAGTTCCGAGTCCCGCGGTGAAGCGGAGCTCAAGCGGGATCCGCCATGTCGCTTCGGGGCACTAGCCACGCCCCCACATTATCTATTACAAAGTGCGTATTGTGCCTTCAGTTAAGTTACATAGTAATAGGGGCCAGACTATAATCACAACCAGTTAATTCAATTAAACTTTTTCTGACTCAAAGTATATTTTTCAGAAAGCCAGACATAACAGATATTGTTAAATAACTATCTAAAAATTGTAAGTATAAAAAAGCTGGTCTACATTGTCTCCAACCTGCTTGTTTAAAAAAAGGGAGGATCCATCTAGTTCCTTCCTTTGCATAAAATTTACAAAGCAGTGTCACATGGATGGTAGATTGTGGTGACACGTTATCACAAGGTCAGGGGCAAAGTTCTCTGGACCAATCATTAATTTCTGGATGACTAACAAGTCAATGGAAGCTATTGAACCTGAATCGAGTCAAGCGATATCTATCATATCCCTTGATACAGCATAAAAGATAGGGTTGAATATCAAACGTGATCAGGGTCATTTGATGTTGAACTACCATCTCTTTGTTCATTTCCGAGGTAGCTCTAAGAGACTCTAAATGAGTTAACAAATTAATTTGAGCTCCTTTCTAGGGATGGTACACATTTTCTCTGGTGTCAAATAATAATCAGAATGCCCTATGTCACAAAAACATATTTTTTACGTAATTTAACCACATAATCTTGCCAGCATGGTCCAAATTCATTGCATCCCTGATTATTTCTCTATTTAAACATGTGCTGCTAGTGGTCCATACACGATGCCATAATATACAGGTTGCTTTTTTATGATATCGGAGACATAGGAGATACCCAGCTCACTATGACAATTAAAAACCGGAGAACTGGCTGGAACAGCTAAAATAAACCTTAAAAAAGTATTTTCCACACGTTGAATCAAAGAAACGTCATGGTAACCCCACACTAGCGACCCAAAAGTCGCAATGCTAATACATTTGGCCTGTGTAAACAAGGGATACTATCGGGTGTTTGCCAACATAGGGGGGATCCGGCGCCGTTCCTTCAAGCTTCTGTTCCAAGGCGTTGGTATATAGAGTAAAAAGGAACAACGCAAGAACACACCCCTGTCTCACCCTCCTGTCCACGGTAAACGGCGCGGTGCATTTACCATTAATACCGTAACGCACCTTAGCGGTGGCCCCGGAGTATAATTGCTTTAGGAACTGAATTAAGACCGGGTCAATCTTCATATTTTGTAATATACTCTATAATTTAGTATGAATGACGCAATCTAATGCAGCGGTTAGATCTGCAAACGCCACATAAAATTTTCCACCCATAGCTTTAGTGTATTTCGCTATCAAAATGTTTAAATTCAGAACTTGCTCATTTGTCCCCAACACTTGTCTAAAGCCATATTGTACATCGCTTATTATATTATTTTCGTCAGCCCAAGATTGTAATTTATTCAGAACGACTCTACCCATAACCTTCATTAGAGAGTCTAGTAGAGATATCGGATGATAACATGCCGGATTGTTACGTTCTCCTTTTTTAAATATTGGAATAATTACTGACTCTGACCATGTTTTCATGAAGCCCTTTGCACAGCTGGCTTGTAGGACCCTAGTTATCAGGGGTGACCACAGGTGTAGATTAGATTTAAATAAATCAATAGGGAGCCCATCAGGCCCAGGGGCCTTACCTCCCTTACGTGCATTTAGTGCCTCTATCACCTCGTCGTGGGAAAACCTGAATTCAATAGGGTTGAAGCTAGTAGGGGTTTCCACCTGGGAAGATAAAAGGCCCTGAGGGGATTCCTCTTGCGTCCGGCTGCTATAGACATTGGAGAAATAATCCACCCATGTCTTTTCATCTATTGCGATAGCAATTGTCGCAACATCCTTGGTTTTAAAAAATGGTGCATTGACTGCCCGCCAAAGTAGGGAACAGTCTTTGCTCAATGATGCTTCATGTAGTGCCGTAGATGCCTGATTTTTTAGCTCATTCTTTCTGCTATTGCGTGGTAAATTATAGGACTTCCTACTCTCTCTAATTTCATCTTGGTCTCTCACTGACCTATGGAGAGCCACTTTTAATCGGGAATATGCCTTAGTACATTTCGACTCGAACCATTCAGTTTTATGGTTTCGACTATTCTTGTTTTTATTTACACCGATATGCAGGTTTTGGACGACTGAGGTAATCTGCGAGAAAGCATTTAAATTAGTTTCATGGGTGGAGTCTTCCTGCAGGCACGTTAAAATTGGATCGTAGGCCTTAGAAATGATTTTTTTAGTCAGCTTCTTGGGATCACAGTTCTCCCAGCGCAAGGTATAACCATTTTGGCTGGAGAGGTGGACAACTTTAGTCCAGATTAATCTATTCATTGTTTTCTCAGCAATAGAAGCTGGGCATACTATATCAATAATTAATGGCAAGTGGTCGCTCATGACGTTTAAGTAGGTTTTGTAATTTGGTACCCAATCCGCATTACAATTAGGGACAGTCTATTATAGATTGACAGCCTCTGCCTATGAAGGTATAATTAAAATCCACTCTAGGTGAACACAGTTGGTTTGCAAAGCCAAAATCATGGGAGAACATGAATTCGTTAAACTTTTCTCCCCTTTCTGAATGGTCAAAATGAGTCAATGGGTCATCATTTTCTATCATCAAGCCACAAGCCCCTAAGCCTGATTTTGAGCATAGATTAGCATTGAAATCCCCCCCCAAATAGTAATCATGTCTGAGTCAATTGGGGTACTCAATTTACTGATATCCTCACTAAGTTGTCTTAGGATATCCATCAAGTTTGCCTTCTCTATATGTTATAGAAGTCTATTATATTTAAAATGCATTTTGGGTTCATGTACATCGAAACTATCTGATAATAGTTTGTAGCATTTGCCAGGGAAATCTTTTGCACCTCCAGTAGGTTTGAGATGTAAAGACAGAGTCCTCCCTTATGTCTACCGTGTTTTGAATAAATTGCTGGCGTGTGGTACGTTTTAAATCCTTCAATGTGGAATTCCTCCAACAACCAGGTCTCCTGAAAACACAAGATTTCAAAACTATCAATAAAGTAAAACCAGGCTGGATTATTTTCTTTAGTACGAAGGCCAACCACATTCCAGAAGAGCACAGTTATGGCCTTCTGGATTGTTAATTCGTTTGAAGTTGGTGTTTCTATAAAAAATTCTGGGTGACTAGCCTGTTCGAGCCTCATACGCTCGTCATATCTAGTATGACTAGGGTTACATAATTCAGGAGAATCATTTAAGCTAGTCCCTAGCTCGATCTCGCAATACATTGGGTCTAAATACTCTATCCTGTCTGGGTTCGGGCCCTTTTTTCTATTAGTGATGGTGCGAACCTCGTCATACTCCATTATATCAGGCATAGATACTCCCTCATCAGATAGTCATTCGTTCTCATCTAGTGATTGGAGAGCTGCGAATCTGTTTGACACCTGCAAATTATAATCCATTAGGGAAGATAGCTGTGTTCTAGATTAGAATTCGTTCCGCCTATTCGTCCAGTTTGGTCGGTAGAAATATCCCAAAGGAAGGATATTTATACCTGTTTCTGTGATGTTATTTTGCCCTATTCTGGTCAACACTTCCCTGACCAATAGTGGTGAACCTAGAGAGATGTCAATACAATCCCCTCTAAGGGTTTTTTTTCTTGTTCCTACCCAGGGTACACGCCTTATCATCTTAAATGCCCTGAACATATCTGAGGTCAGTCCTACTCTGTTTCCCAGGCAGTGAATGGCCTTATTTCTCAGTGCAGTCCATGTTTCAAGTTCACCTGGTTTAAGTACTGGAACGTTGGTCAGAATCACAGTAAAAGAGGTTGCTGCTGGAGGAAGGTCAAGATTAAATGCATGTTGAGAACTTTCATGAGGGCTTGATGTAAATGAGGACGGTGCAGTTGTTGTTTCGCATAATGGCCTACCCCCATGTTGCTTCTCTGGAATTCTATTCCCTAGTGTACGAGTCTCTACTAGTTCTCTCGTGATGTTTGTATTACTGTGTGTACTCTTAACAATGTTCTTTTGTGCCCTATCCCTATTCAGTGTATTATTATCCCTCGCTACGGGGTTGTTGGTTAAAGCCGATGTATGGCAACTAATCGTAATACCTGAACTACTGGAGGTACCCAATCTGCAGGGACTCCTACACCGTTTGATAGGGGTTATGTTTTCAATGATCTTCTCTAAGTCTGCTTCTATTCTATCTAGCCTGGATTCTAAACTACCTATAAGGAGTTTGACATAACTTGTTAGTTCTGTAAGGAGATTTTCCATATTATTCTTGCCTATTAATGGGTGTACACTACTATTGCTTTTGGGGCGTGAGGTACTTTCTTTACCCTTTTGCTTCTGAGAACTACCCTTTTTCCCCTGTTGTTTAATCAACGTATTTTTGGAATGGCCATTCGTGTGATGAACCTGATGAGTTACTGCCTGAGTAATATCAGGCTTCTTTGGTAACTCTGAGTTGCACTGCCTCTTTGGGGGAGGTGAGGTATCTACATCTTGACCACTTACTGAGGCGTCATCGATTTCGTCGATTACCAATTGGGTGCAGCCATTTCTACTCCCCCCTAAAGTTATAGTTTCAAGTGGGCTTTTCTCAGCGGACTCATTACAGGTATTTATATTTCGTGGTGATTTTTCATGACTAATTCCTATTAGCCCCTGAGCTTCCACACTTAATGATTCCTCCACTATGGAGATTTGTTTTTCTATGACACCCACTGCCCCTGTTAAATAGTTAAGTGGGGACATTTTTGCATCTTTGGATTTACTTGTCTGTCTCTCTAACTTGGAACAGGGTAGTTTTCTTTTCCCCATTTTCAACATTCAAATTAAACACAAGCACACCAACTTTACTCAATTAGTCACCATGGATAATGTCCAGGTCAGTTAGAGATCAAACTAGTTCAATTCGGAAAGGATTATGCCTCCACTCGTAATGTACAAAATGACTTCTATTGAACGATGTTTCAATAATGGCACAGTACCTTGTGTTGACTCCGTTGATTAGATCACATAAACACTGGGGGGGTGGGACAAGCATTGGCATAGACAATAGGTCTCGCCTTTGGGACCTTATAAGTGTTTAGCCATTCAACAGTTGCATAACTAAATACTTATAAGGTCCCAAAAGCGAAACCTATTGGCTATGCCAATGCTTGTTTTCTTTCTAATCGCGGCACTGGTGCTTTACTGTTAACATTAAAAGTAAAGCACAGGTGCCGCGATTATAGCAAAAGTAAAGAAATAGATGTTTGTTTCTATTTGTTTACTTTTGTTATAATCGCGGCACAGGCGCTTTACTTTTAACATTAAAAGTAAAGCGCGGGTGCCGCGATTAGCAAGCTAAAAATGCTACAACTGGCCATAGCTTGCAGTGCATGTGCGCGAGTGGTGCGCGCGCAGCAGTAACCACGCCATATGGCACCTCTGCTGAAGCACGCGCCCGCGCACATGCACTGCAAGCTGTAGCCAGCCATAGCATTTTTTAAAGCCCAATGCCAATGCTTGTTTTCTTTCTAATCGCGGCACTGGTGCTTTACTGTTAACATTAAAAGTAAAGCACAGGTGCCGCGATTATAGCAAAAGTAAAGAAATAGATGTTTGTTTCTATTTGTTTGCTTTTGTTATAATTGCGGCACAGGCACTTTACATTTAACAATAAAAGTAAAGCGCGGGTGCCGCGATTATGGCAAAAGTAAAGAAATAGATGTTTGTTTCTATTTCTGTTTCTTTACTTTTTCTATAATCGCGGCACCGGCGCTTTACTTTTAATGTTAAAAGTAAAGCACTGGTGCCGCGATTAGCAAGCTAAAAATGCTACAACCGGCCATAGCTTGCAGTGCATGTGCGCGAGTGGTGCGCGCGCAGCAGTAACCACGCCATATGACACCTCTGCTGAAGCACGCGCCCGCGCACATGCACTGCAAGCTGTAGCCGGCGATAGCATTTTTTAAAGCCCTTACTAAAGTCGTCCGAGCAGCGCATGCGCGCTGACTCATCGAGACCTAAAAAAATGAAAAGGGAATAGCCCGGCCCGGTCTCCTCTGGTCTCAGACGGGCCCGCTCTTGGCCCGGGCTGCACCCGGCGCACGCCCCCGGGCGTCCCACGAAGCGGGAGCCACACCGGCCTTTAAGCACCTCCAGGTGCGAGAGAATGGCGGTGCCTCCTGGCACACTGGTCAGCAGGGTGGTCTTGGAGCTGCAGTCCCCTTGTGACACTGGGTCTGTGCACTCCTGAGGCGGAAGCCAGGAGTTCAGCTGCCTGCGCGCTTACAAAGTAATTTGTTTTCTGTCTTTTAAATTACGTATTTTTCTGTTGCTACGTTTGCTGCTATTTTTAAAATCAATATCTTTGTGGAAAGTGATCTCTACTTACCTGCTGCTGTTCAGGCTGTCGCATTTGGGGGCAGAGTGAAGCAAGACAGGGCACGCTTTTGCGGTGTCAGTGGGATCGGGCGGACATCTTGGAGGGATTTGGTGTGGCGCACTAGTGGCTGGTTTCCTCTCTCTATATCAGAGGATGCAGACGCGGACGCCCCACACTGGGTCTGTGCACTCCTGAGGCGGAAGCCGGGAGTTCAGCTGCCTGCGCGCTTACAAAGTAATTTGTTTTCTGTCTTTTAAATTACGTATTTTTCTGTTGCTACGTTTGCTGCTATTTTTAAAATCAATATCTTTGTGGAAAGTGATCTCTACTTACCTGCTGCTGTTCAGGCTGTCGCATTTGGGGGCAGAGTGAAGCAAGACAGGGCACGCTTTTGCGGTGTCAGTGGGATCGGGCAGACATCTTGGAGGGATTTGGTGTGGCGCACTAGTGGCTGGTTTCCTCTCTCTATATCAGAGGATGCAGACGCGGACGCGCGCAGCGGGTGCGCCGGTGGTGCACCAAAGGCAAGCCCGTCTGCGCCCGTCCGCGCCCAAACGCGACCAGTGGCCAGAAATGCTGTCTCTCCCAGGACCAATGCCCCTATAGTTAGCTACTCAGCGGAGGCTCTGCGTCAAATAAACAAGCAAGCCCAAGTATATAACTGTCCTTTTATTAACTGCTCTCAGTCCAACCTCTTCATGCTGGAGGGCCCGGTTTCCTGCCACAACTGTAAATTCCAAATGAGTATAGTTGAGGAAGATTCCACCTTCCCGGAAGATACAGGAAAGTTAGGACCCATGTCACATAGAAATATTCTATGTAACGTTAGATCTTTAGCAAAACACCCCTTTGAAATATGGGACATGATGACGCTCCATGACCCCACCTTATGTTTCTTCACCGAAACATGGCTAGGCCCCTCTAACCAGGCGATGATCACTCTGGCGATCCCAGAGAACTACAAATTTATTCATCTGGATCGGGATGCATTTAAAAAAGACCTTGAGGTAAAATGGGTTGCCTCAGTATGCAATGACCACTTAGAACTAGGTATTTTTAAAGTTGCAGCGACCCCGTCCGACACCTGGTATGGAGCCGTAGTTTATCGACCACCGGGTGCAAAGGGAAATTTTGTAGATATGCTAGTTGAATACCTGGCTCTACATGTACTGTCAGCAACAACCTTCCTCCTGTTGGGAGATTTTAACTTTCACGGGGAAAAAGTTGATGATCCAGAAGTAACTAAATTACTTGCTTCTCTCAAACTCATAGGCCTCTCGCAAAGAATAACAGGTCCTACCCATAATGCGGGGCATCTATTGGACCTTGTATTTTCAAATTCGGACCGGATTCAATGTGACCTTCCGGACCCGCTCCCATGGACCGACCATTATATGATTACGATCCACATAGCCCGCCTGGTCGAATCCTGTGTAATAGGGCCCATCAAACAACCCCAAATCCTACGTAGGAGGTGGGAGAATCTCTCCCCCATGGCATTCAGTGAGATCTTCTCTCTTGACCAATGAGATCATACTATTGGAAGAAGTTTTCGACGCAGTTATCCCCAAAAAATTAATGAATCCTGCTACTCGGAGAGATTCGACCCCCTGGTTCTCAGGTGAATTAAAGTTGGAAAGGGCTACCTGCCGGCGTCTGGAAAGAAGATGGCGCACTGACAAATCAGAGGAAAACAGAGCACTGTATAAGAAGGCTTTGTCTAAATACCATCAGAACTTAAAATCAGCCAGACAGCAATACATTATTAGCCAAATTGACAATGCGAGTAACTCCCAGAAAACACTGTTTAGGATTGTCCGGGATTTTGTCTCCCCAAAAGCTTGTAGACAGACGCCCCAGGAATCCCAGGAGCTATGTGACTCCCTGTTTTCCCATTTTCGGGAAAAAATATTGAATATCTATACCAACTTTCCCTCCCCCACCAATTCCCCTGTGGCCTTACCTCAATCACTTCAGCATCAAAATAACATGGCAGCCTGTTTCCTAAACTGTTTTAAATTAGTTACAGTTGAGGAGGTTGTTAAAGCTCTTTCAGGGGCCAAATCTGGATCGCCATGGGATGTTTGTCCACCCAAAGCCATGGCAGCACTGACCCCGAGTTGTGGCCCCGTAATCCGAGACATATTCAATAACTCCATCATATCGGGCACCATTCCGACCGCCTGGAAAGAGGCGGTTGTGCGTCCCATATTGAAAAAAGTATCGGCAGACCCTCTGGTTTTGGGTAATTATCATCCCATCTCTCTGCTACCACTGCTAGGAAAAATCCTGGAAAGTTTCATCAACCGACAGCTAAGTCTATATCTAGAGGAAAACCACCTTCTAGATCCTTCTCAGTCTGGTTTCCGTCCCGGCTTCAGCACAGAAACGGCCGTGTTGGCCGTAATAGACTCGCTCAGACTAACTGTCGATAGTGGAGGCTCAGCCATTCTGATCCTCCTTGATCTCTCCGCAGCTTTCGATACTATTTCACACTCGAAGCTGTTGGAGAGACTCCAGGAATGTGGCATAAAAGGGGTAGCCTTGAAATGTCTACAACAGTACCTATTTGGAAGAACCCAATCGGTTATGTTGGGATCGTATGTCTCATGTAAAATGCCGTTGGATAGGGGAGTTCCACAAGGCTCTTGCCTGAGCCCCACGCTCTTCAATCTATATATGGCTCCTTTGGCTCAAATAGTTGAGCATCTGGGTTTTGAAATCATATCATATGCGGATCAACCCAGCTTTTGTTTACCATCGGACCCAACCCAGATATCGACAATCTCCGTTTTGCCTCTGGAATGCTTGCCATCTTTGACTGGATGTCAAGCAATTGCCTCTAGCTCAATCCAGGAAAAACAGAGGTTATGCTCTTAGGCAAAGCCAAAAACAGCTGGTCGAACGATTGGTGGCCTAGTCAACTTGGTCACCCCCCTATTCCCAAACAGTCTGTAAAGAATCTCGGGGTCCAATTAGATCAGGCTCTATCCATGAAAGATCAGGTAGCAGCAACAACCAGCTCCTGCTACTATGGACTAAAGTTGCTTAGGAAAATGTTTCCCTACCTGCTCGTGTCTCAGCGCAGAACCCTGGTCCAGGCGATGGTTGTTAGACTATGGGAATGCCTTGCTAGCTGAAGTGAGTCAAAGCCATCTGGCGAAACTTCAAGTTATTCAGAATACGGCAGCATGGCTTGTTTTGAACCATCCGCCAGGCTCAGCTTCAACACTCCTGTTGAGGGAGCTACACTGGCTAAATATCAGAAACAGATCTGTTTCTAAGATCTGCTGCCTGACCTATAATGCCTTGAGGGGAAAAGGCCCTCTCTACCTACGAAAAAAATTTGACAAATATTCTCCAAACAGGAAACTCAGGTCTTTAGACCTCCTTCAAGTTCCCAGAATTCGTCTCACGCGCACGGGAGACAGAGCTTTCTCATATCTGGCCCCGAGCTATTGGAACAAGCTTCCCATAGCGCTCCGTAATACGCCGTCACTGACTTCCTTTAGGAAACAACTAAAAACTTTCCTGTTCTAATTTTTTTCGTGCGGAGCTATATTTTCCTTCCCCTCAGACTTGCTTCTCCCAGTTAGCGCCTAGATGCCCCAGGGTGAGTTGTGCGCTTTATAAGAAATCTATAACATAACATAACTTAACATAACATAACAGTAGAAGCGGTTCCCACGAAGCGGGAGCCGCACCAGCCTTTAAGCGCCTCTGGGCGCGAGAGAATGGCGGCGCCTCATGGCGCGCTGGTCAGCAGGGCAGTCTGGGAGCTGTAATCCCCTTGCAGCCAGACTCGCAGGCATCAAGTCACCTTTCAGTTTCCATTGTCTGCATTTCAGATCACCCCCGAGATTGACGCTACTCCTTGCGAGACTCTCTGCTGCTCTCCGAAACACCTTCATCCACGTTCTACTTCCATAGGAAATGAACATCTGAAATCCTAAACTGAATGAGAATGAGAACATTGTGCATCTATATTATATTTACTTTGATGAAGAGAGCGCATCCACTTGGAGAAAACATGTGCACTACAACACCCAGAAGGCTAGTGGACCACGCCCACTGTGGCAGGTGTTCAAGTAGACTGTGCACGACAGCGCTTTCATCTTTACCACGCCACTGATGAAAGGTTACTCCTGAAACGCGTCTGGCAGAATTTGTAAAGATGTTTTGTTTTCTGAAATGGTGCCTGCCGGCAAGCTCTCAATAAAGAAAAGTGAGCTCTACTCAAGTCGTGTGGCTTCATCTCAAAAGGGCTCCTGTGTGAATTTTGGATTTTACAACGGCCGGTCCCGGTCGTGAGGAGAGGCCCGCCGCTGTTACAGCGGACTCGTGACTGCACCACTCAGTGCGATTTGGACGAGACAACGCAACGCCTACACCAGTGCAGGTTGGTGTGCGCTTCAGCTCCTATTGACTGCTACAAAGCGGGGCAGGTCCCCTTCAGAACATTGTGCATCTATATTATATTTTACTTTGATGAAGAGAGCGCATCCACTTGGAGAAAACATGTGCACTACAACACCCAGAAGGCTAGTGGACCATGCCCACTGTGGCAGGTGTTCAAGTAGACTGTGCACGACAGCGCTTTCATCTTTACCACGCCACTGATGAAAGGTTACCCCTGAAACGCGTCTGGCAGAATTTGTAAAGATGTTTTGTTTTCTGAAATGGTGCCTGCCGGCAAGCTCTCAATAAAGAAAAGTGAACTCTACTCAAGTCGTGTGGCTTCATCTCAAAAGGGCTCCCGTGTGAATTTTGAATATATATATATATATATATGTATTCATTACCTACTGGCGGTCGCCAGTAGGTAGTTATAGTTAGGACCACGTTTCCATAGGAAAACCTCAACATTCTATTTTGAATAACTTTGGCGCCGGTCGACGAATCCTCGCGAATTTCTCAAAATAGGTGGGGCGCTACGCTCCGCTCCTACCCTGAAAGTCTCGGGGGGATTCGTCAAGCGGGGGCTGAGATAAAAGGGGGGTCCCAAAACGCGTTTTTCCCATGCATTTTTCCATAGGACCTTTAGAACGAGCTACAGCCCGAACGGCTGAACAGAATTACTAGAAATTTGGCAGAGAGGTAGTCCCTAGGTCAAGGAAGTGCCTTTTGTAGGTTTGGTGTAAATCTGTTCAGTAGATTCTGAGAAAATAGCCTTTAAATCAATATATATATCTGAGCCCGCTTACGGTACGCTTACGGTACGCTTACGGTACGCTTACCGTAAGCTTACGGTGGCGTGCGCGAGCGCGATTCTGATTGGCTCTTAGATCTTAGTAAACATTCGAATCGGCCGAAACCAGGAAGCGGCGTCCGCCATTTTGTCTCTCGCACTGAGTGTTATTTATCAAACATGATGGCCAAAAACATGTTACGGGGCTGTTTTGACAACTCCCTCCCACATAGTCATGTTGAGGGAGTCCCCAAACATCCCCCAAGAGCAAAAACGGTTTTATTTTTTTTTCGGCAATTTCGCGGGGTACGCTTACCGTACGCTTACCGTACGCTTACCGTAAGCTTACCGTACGCTTACGGTAAAAAAATAAAAATAAAAAAAACACTATCCACACTTACCCCACCCCCTGTGCTTTTGGTGGCCGCAGGCCACCAAATGTGCAGGGCTTATTAATAGAGAAAAAAAACGTAATTTTGGCAACATGAAATTATAAAATCGAAATAAAAAAAACACTATCCACATTGACCTCACCCCCTGTGCTTTTGGTGGCCGAAGGCCACCAAATGTACAGGGCTTATTAAAGTTGATAAAAACCGTGCACGGAACGAACTGCGTTAAGTGGGCGCACACGCCACAAATGGCGTAAAGTAACTTAGCATTTAAAAAAACGTACAAATTCACTGAAAAAACCATAGGTTTCACACACGTTATAGTTAGGAAATAGCATTTAAAAAACCTTGCTAATTCACTGAAAAAACCATAGGTTTCACACATGTTATAGTTAGCTGGACATTTTACTGATAAAAAACCAATGAAATTCCCCCGTTATAGTTACTGTAGGCAACTATAACTCACGCGACCGTAATCCTCTGCTGATGACATATGTGTCTTTATGAAAAAAAAATATTTGTAATATATGTATAGCTAAAATTTAATGGAAGAAGATATGGGCAAATAAGTGTCTAAATACAGTATTAGCATCAGCAGAGGATTGCGGTCGCGTGAGTTATAGTTGCCTACAGTAACTATAACGGGGGAATTTCATTGGTTTTTTATCAGTAAAATGTCCAACTAACTATAACATGTGTGAAACCTATGGTTTTTTCAGTGAATATATATATATATATATATATATTCACTGAAAAAACCATAGGTTTCAGGGGCGTTATAGTTCGTTGGACATTTCATTCGAAAAAACCATAGAAATGACCCCGTTATAGTTAGTTCAGCTAACTATAACTTGCGCTCCCGCAATGCACTGCTGATGACGTCACATATTACATCACTGATGACATGGTCAGTGACATCACTGATGACATCCCTGATGACATCTCAAATGACATCACTGATGACATCACTGATGACATCATCCTTGTGAAAGAGTGGCAGACCTCCTCTCACCCTAATATAACCTTTGATACACACACTCAAAAATAGAAACTAACATTTTCAAAACAATGGACACACCAATTCAGTAATTCCAAGATCTACACACACATCTACTCATTCACCAACAGTTCCTATACAGTCACTCATACATGTACTCACTCATCATATGTACTCATACACCTATACATCCTGTTACACACCACCACTCATCCATAGAGTTACTCACACACATAGTCACACATGCAAAGTATCAAACATCCATTTACTTGCATATACAGTTATACACATACTACCACACTTACTTCTACAGAAACTTACACATACTTACTCGCCTAAACAATCACTTATAGAAACACCTACTTATTTGTACCGGAACTCTTCCAATCTCTCACTCTCACATATACTCACTTATATACACCAATACTCACATATACCAGTTTAAAACATATGTAGCTACTCATAAAGACACTATTGAGACAGTCATTCACTCACGAACACACCCATATACACACTCATCCACATATACAGTCCTGCACACATGCTGTCTTCAACACATACAAACAAAGAGTCACTCATTCATGCATCTATGCACTACGTAACGTAATACCCCCACCGAACCATACAGACACTCAGACACTCATACTGATACTCAAAAAACCAACTAATAACCCATATAGACATTCATGTAGCTACTCACCAACCCATGCAGCCACTTATACACAAAGTGAGAGACTGATACAGATATTTACATATTTAAACATTACTCACTAACCCATGTATTCACTAAGATACACTTAATCAGTCAGTTATACAATCAATTTTACAAAAAAATTCATCCATTTAGACACTTATATACGAACTTATTCTTCCATCGACCTTGAGATATACATATATAAAACATATTTAATTTTCAGAAAAACACACATTCACTGGATGATGGATGATGTCATCAGGTATGTCATTTGAGATGTCATCAGTGATGCCATAAGTGATGTTACTGACCATGTCATGAGTAATGTAATATGTAACGCCATCAGCAGTGCATTGCGGGCGCGCGAGTTGTAGTTAGCTGAACTAACTATAACAGGGGAATTTCTATGGTTCTGTATGAGTAAAATGTCCAACTAACTATAACGCCCCTGAAACCTATGGTTTTTTCAGTGAATTTCTAAGGTTTAATAAATGCTAATTTCTAACTATAACGTGCCTGAAACCTATGTTTTTTTTCAGTGAATATATATATATTTATTATACTATATATACATGTGAAAATGTCTCGGTCCGCCTGTTTGCCTCGGTGGCACAGAAAAAATGGGTGGAACTGACATCAGCACGCCAATGAGGTCCTCTTATGGCTCCGATGATGTCATACGGTGTCGAGAGTGGAGCCGTGCTATTATGACATCCTCGTCGACGTGGGAGAGCTAGGAAAGAATTTCCGTGGAATGCTGGTGCAGGGGATAGTCACCTGAGTGTTCAGGCTAGTCCTTTGGGAGCAACTGTTTATGTTGCCACTCCAGAAACCGAAACCAGTGATCCAAGGGCAGAGGCCCTGCAGATGGAACTCAAAGTGGGGTGCCCAGTCGTGTGCACCGGCAAGGCAGCGAAGTGACAAGCACCACAACCCACAAAAAATGTAACGAGGGCACTGAATAACACAGGATCTTCTCTTTGTATCTGGCAGGAACAACAAAGTTAAAATGTCCTAGTACCAAAATGTAGAATTAGTGCTACAACGGTCTTCAAGAGGACCTGCTATGCCGCTTCTGCACCCCGTACCCTGGAGGCGGCACATGGGTCACGCGGTACGGTCATACTGTGGTGGGACGCACACTCTTGACCTCTCATGGCACTGCTCCACACTTCAGGGAGGACGCTGTTCTGCTTGGGTTTTCGGATCAGATAGAACCCGCTCAGCAGAGTCTCTCTAACCCAGCCAGAACGTTACCCTCTCCCTAGGGCCTATTCACAACAAGTAACTATATATGTATACCACCTAAGGACAGGGAATTCCTACAATATATATATATTTATATATATATATATATATATATGTATCTAGACCTCCTATAATACAAGTGGCGGCCTCGCGATCCCAGACGGACCCAGGACTTCCTACCCAGATGGCAGCCTCAGCCTCGCGGTCCCAGACGGACCCAGGGCTTCCTACCCAGACGGCAGCCTCAGCCTCGCGGTCCCAGACGGACCCAGGGCTTCCTACCCAGACGGCAGCCTCAGCCTCGCGGTCCCAGACGGACCCAGGACTTCCTACCCAGATGGCAGCCTCAGCCTCGCGGTCCCAGACGGACCCAGGGCTTCCTACCCAGACGGCAGCCTCAGCCTCGCGGTCCCAGACGGACCCAGGACTTCCTACCCAGACGGCAGCCTCAGCCTCGCGGTCCCAGACGGACCCAGGGCTTCCTACCCGGCAGCCTCAGCCTCGCGGTCCCAGACGGACCCAGGACTTCCTACCCAGACGGCAGCCTCAGCCTCGCGGTCCCAGACGGACCCAGGACTTCCTACCCAGACGGCAGCCTCAGCCTCGCGGTCCCAGACGGACCCAGGGCTTCCTACCCAGACGGCAGCCTCAGCCTCGCGGTCCCAGACGGACCCAGGGCTTCCTACCCAGACGCAGCCTCAGCACAAGTTCACCCTATGATTACCATAACATACAACAAGGGAATCAGTGTTACTATGTATCAGATCACACGAGGACTGCCAGTTGAGCACAACCTGTTCCCCAGTTCGAGGGGCTCCTTTCTCCCTTATTCAGTTACCACTTACCTGATCAGGGTTAACATCTGTTCATGTCAAGTCACAGCTGACTAGAAGAATAGGCTACCCTCTTATACAAGAACACGCAGCACATGTTGATTCACTACAAACTGGGTACTTTATTACTCATTACATACGTAACCACATAACATTACACTAGAACATATAACCTGCAAAGAAAAGTGAAAGATTAGGTTGTACACACTAATAAAAAGGGGTTGACATCACCTTGGTCGTGTGTAGCCTGTACTCAATGGTCATCTAGGTTCCCTTCTCGTCTGTGCCTCGGCTCGCCTGGAAGTTACACCTCCGCAGTCACGAATCTACTCCCTTCACCCTTCTCCGAGTCACTGGGACCTCTTCCTCATCGGCTACTCTCTCCTCTCTGGCTATTCTGCTAGAAGAGTATCTGCTCCTCGGTTTTTCTCCGTCCTTAAGTTCATCATCTGTCTTCCCTGGAATAAGTAGTAGCTTTACTGCTAACGGCTAGGTGCCGCCTATGGGTTGAAAAATAAGTGCCCGTATCTGCCTCAGACTTTCACTAATAAAGAGGTGCATTTCCTCATGGAAAATTCCAGCCCGTAACCTGCCGCCCACCAAATTCTTGTACCTCCCCGTACCAAGGACACGTTCCCAGCCGGCCGGCCTGATGTAGTGTCTTCGGCATGAAGAAAAATACAATCCTTCGATAAGGGCCGGCCTGAACCGGTTCTCTCCAAGCAAATAACACCTCATAACTAAAACATCACCCTCGACCTAGAAGCTTCCCAAGCTGCCGGAGCAGAAAGAAAGATGGAGTCTCTCCCGTTTGAGGCCTACCAGGCCTGAATTCAGCACGGCTCCCTGAAATACCCTCACTACAGGACAGGGTACCCCTAATACTAACAAATCTATCCCCTAGGCTATGTGTGCAAGCCCTGATCTATGGGGAAGAGCACAGGATCATGTCAAAATGCCTAACAAATAGACTCCATTCACTACTCTAACCCTTAGACTTGGATGGAAAGAGACTGAAGTCACACCAGTTGCCCTTTAACACGAAAAGGCCGGGAAAATCGAGCAGTGCATTTCACCCTTGACTTCAGTCTATTATACATTCATTAAACAGAACTAACATCTGTGGAAGAATAATACGAAACAAAGCTAACTGATCTATGTCTAGTACCAAGTGTGCAGAATTGAAGTAGTGAAGGAATACACTGAATAAAGCAACAGATAGAAATCAAAACAGCGATAGTAATCAGAATACCTCCTAATATTTGGCGTAACATATGTAAATCAGGCAACCAATTAAAGAGCCAGTCAAACCAGCCCTGGTCAATGTGTTTTCTAACTTCTTCCGTCAAGTCACGTAACTTGTCAATATGAGCGCGAATGGATTGTGTATGATCGGACAAGTTAAAACAACAAAGACCCTCAAAATCAGAACAATCGTGTCCATGTTTAAGCAAAAGATAATCAATGGCCGCTCGATTTTGCAAAATCGCTCTACGTTCACCCTGGGCGTCTAATAGCATATCGGACAGGACTGTAGAAGTATGATTAATGGATTTCACCATCCAGCAGGCCATTTTCCCAATAGATTTGGCATTATAAACAGCCAAAGCAGGAACACCAATAATTGAAATAGCTAGGCTAAGGTATTCAGACTTGGAATATAAATGTAAAGATGAGTCACAATCCTCCTGTAACATCACTGTATCTCGAATCACACGAGAGTTGGCATTCGGGTGTGACGAGAACATCAGTAAACTGAGTCTCGTAATGGCACAAGGGCCTCCAGAAATATTTGCGGGGACGTATGGCCAGGAAGTATTGCCACATGAGAAAAGCCATCCGGCAGGTAATAACATCGTGCGATAATGACTGGGGGTAACTACCAAACTCTTGCAAGTCATATTGTTCTGAACCGAAACACATGTGGTCGGTGTCCTTTGAAAGCACAAAGTCCGTTCATGAGTGGTGAAGGAAGTGGCACCTTTCAATTTTAGGCGCAGACATTCAGAGATCGCACTAGGATTACACGTAAGGAAAAAACACAAATCTCCTTGTGTGATATTATAGGTAACTATTTGGGACTGGATGGGGGGTGTCTCGTTTGGCATTTCAGTACATAAGGGGCAATACACATGGGTAGCGAAATCACCCAGAAGAACATTGGGACGAGCCTTTGAAATGTTGAAAATATGTGTCAGAGTTTCAAGTGAAGCAGGGACAGCAACCAGGCAGGTCGCCAAGATGTCGTGCACAGATCTCATCGGTGTCAAACAGAAGTGAGGGGCATCAGTCACCCTTTTTGCCAGTGAGGTCCAAAAGTTCGATGATGAATCCCACGCAGCGAAGGAACGCAACACTTGGGTTCTCAGTTCATCCCGGGTTGACGGGATCCCTCCTCTCTCGTCGAACCATCCCAAAGACAGTACGACGCCGACACATCCTGCAGCAACAGTCCAAAGAATGATCTGAAAGAGAATCAAATACAGGCATTAATCATTCTCGTAAGTAACATTTGTCAGCCGGGACCGCTTCCCAGCTATCTTTCCCTGGTCTCATAACTAAAATGGTATTGTCATGACCGGTGGCAATGACCTCTGCTTGTTCAGGGGGATTCTTAGGCGACTGCACCCAAACCCTGGCCCCAGGGTTATCTGTGGAGCCAAAACCTTTCTGGCCTCGTACAGTTAGCAAAGTTGGGGCAGTGCCTTTCATTAATGAACCACTGAAAACAGGCATTATGAGTAATTGAGCCACTCGGTCAGTGCGGTGTATCAATAAGTCAACCTCACTGCTATTCAGCAGGAGCACCTTAATCTCTCCCTGATAATCACTGTCAATGATTCCTAGAAGCACCTGAATGCCTTTTACAGCCAGCCCCGATCTAGGGGCGATCAATCCGAAATTCCCAGGTGGTATATGAACACCAACACCGGTAGCAATGATGACCCGATCCTTACTTTTTATAACGGTGTCATCCATGGCATGCAAGTCTAAACCTGCCGACCCTGGGGTCGCTCTACATGGAGCCAAAGCTCCGGGAGTAATTTCCCAGTACATCACAGTCTCTCTGATTTCATTGGGCATAGCATTAACATTCGGAAGAAACAAACGCATAAGTGGAGATTCAGCATTTAGAAAAGGACGATTATTCAAAATCAATATCGCTTGGGGCAAAAAGTCTCGCCAATTTTTATACTTGTCATCTGTTAATTTGCGCAGCTGATCCTTTAGCAGGCCATTCAACCTCTCCACAAGACCCGAGGCCTGTGGATAGTAAGGGATATGAAATATCCATTCAATATTGTTTTCCACACAGAATTCCTGTACCAATCTTCCACGAAAATGGGATGCATTATCAGATTGAATTTGGAATGGCACACCATAATACATCATAATCAATTCCATGGTTTTAATGGTATTCAATTGGGTAGCTTGCTTACAGGGAAGGGCTACCAGCAGGCCACTGTATGTATCAACAATAGTGCAAACATATTGACAATTCCTACTCATAGGAAGTGGACCAATGTAATCAATCTGCCAAATTTGAGCGGGCAGTTTCCCGCGATGTAAATGACCTTTAACAATTTGGGGCACTTTGCGCTGTCTGATATGCTGACAAACGGGACAATGTAAAATAACATTTTTGATTAAATCTAGGGGAATATAAATTCCTCGATCAGCAGCCCACCTGCTAGTGGCCTTCTCTCCAAAATGTCCTGCCTTCTGGTGTGCCCATTTCGCCAATCCCGCAATATCAGAATCTTGCCTGTCCACCACTGCCTCAGCAATTTTAGATTTCTCATCTGCAATGTTATGAAAAAATTTGTCAAGAGAATCTATCGGGGTGTGAGCATCCACATGGAAGATTGTAACAGTACTCTGTGGGAGCATCTCCCAAATCTCTTGCCATAACTCTTTTCCCCACAATTCTTTGGAATGCAATTTCCAACTATGGGAATGCCAAGTCGGCAACCAAACTGCCAGTCCATTGGCAGTAGACCAAGAATCGGTGAAAATATGACATGTACCAGGTAACTCTTGTTTCAAAACTTGATAAACAGCATAAAGTTCAGCAAATTGACTGCTTTTACCTTCACCAGTTGTGCTCAGCAGTTTTTGTGTGATCGGATTATAGGACACCGCCTTCCAGTGCCGTTTCGTCCCTATGAACCTCGCTGAACCATCCGTAAACCAGACATGGTTTCTGTCCGCTGCGGACAAATCATCAAAAGGTCTACCCCACTTGACAGGAGACTCCTGTACTAAAGGTACGGAACATTCACTCTCAGTCTCAGTCGATGGCGCTCGCGCCACCTGCTCATGTAAAGATGCAACTCCTTTCGGTCCCACACGTGCCCTGTCTTGTATATACCATTTCCATTTAATCACACTCGCCTCTTGAGCATGTCCAATTCGGTGAGTTTTCGGCGAACTCAGAACCCACTGCATGATAGGAATTTCAGGTCGCAAAATTATATCATGTCCCAAAGTCAATTGCTCGGTATCCACCAGAGCCCAATAACAAGCAAGTAACTGTTTCTCAAAAGGTGTATAACGCTCACCAGCATCAGGTAACTTTTTGGTCCAAAAACCTAACGGTACTCTACTCCTGCCTTGTTTCTGCCACAAACTCCAATTCGCATAAAGGCCCTGCACAGACACATTCAAATCTACATCACCATCACGTACAGGCCATAAATCCAGAGCATGTTGAATTGCTTCTTTTGCCAGACTAAACGCATCTTGCTGTGGTTTATCCCATTCAAATGCATTCTTTTTACGCGTGACACGGTACAAAGGGGCCAATATTTGACTCAAATGAGGAATATGCTGGCGCCAAAAACCAAACAGACCAATGAAGCTTTGGGCTTCTTTCCTATTCCTCGGAACTGCAAAATCAAGAATCTTCTGTTTAACCTGAGGGATCACTTCACGGTGCCCTTCATGCCAATTAATACCCAAAAATTTTACAGCCTGGGACGGGCCTTGTAATTTATCCGGGTTGATTTCCCAACCTTTCTCACGCAGGCACTCAATGACCCTGTCCAATTGGGTCTGAACTTCCTCTTGTGTTTCACCTTGGATCAAAACATCATCAATATAATGACACATCTGAATTTGGGGATGAACCGGTACCTCAGCCAAATGCTCTGCCACCAGCCGGTGACATATCGTAGGACTATGCACATAGCCCTGAGGAAGACTTCTAAACGTCATCTGACGCCCGTTCCACGTAAAACTGAATTGTTCCTGACACTCAGGGGCAATCGGAATCGAAAAGAAAGCATTAGCAATATCAGTGGACGCATACCATGTACCTGGATGCTTTTGGATTCTTTCAATTAGGGTAATAACATCTGGTACTGCAACAGTCAAAGAGGGCGTGTGTTTGTTCAATTCTCGATAATCAACAGTCATGCGCCAAGAATTATCACTCTTACGTACAGGCCAAACAGGATTATTCCAAGCAGAAGTAACTGGGGTTATAACACCTGCATCCACCAACTCCTGAATAGTGGTACTAATCTCTTCATGACCACCTGGAATACGATACCGCTTCTGACAAACCACTTTTGTCGCCTGGGGAACTTTTATGGGGGGCATTCTTAAACGACCAACCCGTATAGGTCTAGACGATATATAATGCGTAGTTCCAAATTGGTAACATCCATCATCTAAATGCAAAGTCATTCCTTTCAAAATATCAATTCCAATTATGAATTCTAAGAGTGGCACCACTAGTACAGAATATTCTTTTCTAGGGATTCTACCTATTCTCATTTCAAGCAAAGTTTGAACTGCAGGAGTTTCTTTTCCACCTAATCCGGTAATTGTAAAAGGCTGACCTGTAAACTTCTTTGATTTTCCATGAATAAGAGTGGCCTCCGCTCCTGTATCTACCAATGCTCGGGCCCTTTGGATATTACGATGTCTCCAGTAAATATCAATATCTACATAGGGTCTATTATCTCTGTGAGCCCATCTGTGTACCGGAGCTTGACCTATTTCCTAGTCATTCTTACTGCATTCCGTGTACCAGGATAAATCAGGATAAAGACTCTCACGTTTCTTAGGTATCGGTACCTCCTGTTCATATCCATTCCCAGTACGGAATGGATTCGTATCTTCTGCATTGTACTGCGGGTTTCGATCGGCCAAACTGTGACGATCCTCTCTCCTCCTCAACTCAGGGGATTGATCCCTATCATCTCTACGTCTGCTGTGAATATAATCATTTCTCCCCCTGTCTCGGTCCTCCTCCCTCTCTCTGTCTCTCTCACGACGGGGGGACATCTCACGCACATAACGTCGATCATCACGACGAACAGAGCGCCCACGGCGGTCGTCATCACCGCTACCGTCAGAACCACCACGATCACACTCAGTCGTCCGAACACGGCGGGCACCCTCCTTCCGATCCAAACCACGTTTGCGAAACAACTCCCACAAACGAGTAGTAGTCTCACCGTCGATGTCCTCCCTCCGCACACCATCGGCCAGAAGAGCAGAAAAGATATCACGTCTAGTAAGTTTATTGTCACCAGGGGTACGAGTGTCAGGCCGGGACTGACGTTCAGGTTTAAACCACTCACCCAACTCACCGAGTTGGCGCACCGACTCCAGAACCGTAGATAACACGTTACCAGTCTGATTAATCAATAAAGTCATCATGACCTGCTTGTAGGCAACAGGAGAAGAACGAATAATACGATTCCGCACAGAAGAAGTCAACGAACCATCAAGCAACCTGTCAGCAGTACCCAGAAAAATCGCCGTTTTCATCACCTCCTCTTTGAGACGTTGTGCAGCGTCGCGCAGAGTATACCATGGTTTATCAGTCACAGGCCAGTCAGACTCAGTAGGATACTTTTGATTACAACCCTCAGTCGCTAACTGAAGCAAAGAAATCTGACCACCACCATTATAGTTACGAAAATGATCCTGTACAGTAGAATCCGAACTCAAGGAACAAAACTTCAAACAATCGCCATTATCCAACATAATGCCAGCAGCGCCCAGTTCATAAAGGCGCACCATCCATGTGAGCAAGGTCTCACCAGCACGCTGCCGAAAGCGCTGCAAAATATCACTAATTTCTTGTTGAGTAAAATCCTCCAAAGAGTCTAAAGAAATACCATTCGGAGCATTGGGACCATGCTGCAACTTCCGTCGAAAAACCGGGTGCGCCGAGACCGCGGGATGAATAGCACAAGGAGCTCGATCAGTACTCGTAGAGGGACAATCAGTGAACGAGGCATCGACCCCACTCGAAGAGCGAGCGCAAACACGGGGTGCATCATCAGAGGAGCGAGAAGCAGACTTACAATCATGGCGGGAGCGAGAGGACTCGCGCTTGGCAGAGTCCTCACCCGAGGAACAAGAATCACTCGAGTTTCAGATATTACCATCCCATTCATCAGGATTCCAATCCAGTCCGGCTTTCGCCACGACCAGACGCACCTTTCGCGTCGAAACCCGACCACGCCGATTCTTGTATTTATAACGAGCAATTCGCACAGCCGCCCTCTCGGCAATAGTCTGGTAAGTCTCAAGTTTGTCAGCAAGCAACTTATTTTGACACCTCAACAAAGTATGAGAATTCTGAATCTCAACAAAGTGCGCTTCCACATCCTTAAGAGATATCTGTAACTTCAACAATCTCTCATGTAGAATCCTGTACGCAGACAGAACAATCCACCCTCTGCGCCCCAAAATGGGAATCTCCTCACCCTTCGATACGGGTGCCTTCTGTAAACAAGTAATCACATTAGCCGGCTCCGCCAGCTCCAAAGAAGAATTCCAATTCTCACTCAAACCAGTAGAATCAGCCCACTCACGGGCTAAGGCTTCATAAGGCGTTGAATCCCATCCGGGAATATCAACGGGCAACTTAAAAGTAGATTTAGATTTTCTAGAAAACATCGTGAAAAAGAAAGAAGAAAAGAAAGAAAAAGAAAAGAAAGAAGAAGAAAAACTATACACACAATTATACCACAAATAATATACAAACAAAACCACGCACACGCCGAAAGCAAACACGAGACAACACGACGCACACAGGTTTCGAAAACGGTTCGTGACGCCAAATGTTCTGCTTGGGTTTTCGGATCAGATAGAACCCGCTCAGCAGAGCCTCTCTAACCCAGCCAGAACGTTACCCTCTCCCTAGGGCCTATTCACAACAAGTAACTATATATGTATACCACCTAAGGACAGGGAATTCCTACAATATATATATATTTATATATATATATATATATATATATATTCACTGAAAAAACCATAGGTTTCACACATGTTATAGTTAGCGGAAATTTTACTGATAAAAAACCAGTGAAATTCCCCCGTTATAGTTAGCGCAGGCAACTATAACTCACGCGACCGCAATCCTCTGCTGATGCTAATACTGTATTTAGACACTTATTTGCCCATGTCTTCTTCCATACATTTTTAGCTATACATATATTACAAATATTTTTTTTTCATAAAGACACATATGTCATCAGCAGAAGATTGCAGTTGCGTGAGTTATAGTTGCCTGCGCTAACTATAACGGGGGAATTTCACTGGTTTTTTATCAGTAAAATTTCCGCTAACTATAACATGTGTGAAACCTATGGTTTTTTCAGTGAATTTGCAAGGTTTTTTAAATGCTAATTCCTAACTATAACGTGTGTGAAACCTATGGTTTTTTCAGTGAATTAGTACGGTTTTTTAAATGCTAAGTTTTTTTCCCTTATAATAAGCCCTGTACATTTGGTGGCCTTCGGCCACCAAAAGCACAGGGGGTGGGGTAAGTGTGGATAGTGTTTTTTGCCCTTAACAAAAGCCCTGTACATTTGGTGGCTTTCGGCCACCAAAAGCACAGGGGGTGGGGTAAGTGTGGATAGTGTTTTTTTTATTTTTATTTTTTTACCGTACGCTTACCGTAAGCGTACGGTAAGCGTACCCCGCGAAATTGCCGAAAAAAAAATAAAACCGTTTTTGCACTTGGGGGATGTTTGGGGACTCCCTCAACATGACTATGTGGGAGGGAGTTGTCAAAACAGCCCCTTTACATGTTTTTTGGCTTGATATTTTAAAAATCACTCTCAGTGCGAGAGACAAAATGGCGGCCGCCGCTTCCTGGTTTCGGCCGATTCGAATGTTTACTAAGATCTAAGAGCCAATCAGAATCGCGCTCGCGCACGCCACCGTACGCTTACCGTAAGCGTACGGTAAGCGTACCGTAAGCTGGCTCAGATATATATATTGATTTAAAGGCTATTTTCTCAGAATCTACTGAACAGATTTACACCAAACCTACAAAAGGCACTTCCTTGACCTAGGGACTACCTCTCTGCCAAATTTTGAGTAATTCTGTTCAGCCGTTCGGGCTGTAGCTCGTTCTAAAGGTCCTATGGAAAAATGCATGGGAAAAACGCGTTTTGGGACCCCCCTTTTATCTCAGCCCCCGCTTGACGGATCCCCCCGAGACTTTCAGGGTAGGAGCGGAGCGTAGCGCCCCACCTATTTTGAGAAATTCGCGAGGATTCGTCGACCGGTGCCAAAGTTATTCAAAATAGAATGTTGAGGTTTTCCTATGGAAACGTGGTCCTAACTATAACTACCTACTGGCTATCGCCAGTAGGTAATATATATATATGTATCTAGACCTCCTATAATACAAGTGGCGGCCTCGCGATCCCAGACGGACCCAGGACTTCCTACCCAGACGGCAGCCTCAGCCTCGCGGTCCCAGACGGACCCAGGACTTCCTACCCAGACGGCAGCCTCAGCCTCGCGGTCCCAGACGGACCCAGGGCTTCCTACCCAGACGGCAGCCTCAGCCTCGCGGTCCCAGACGGACCCAGGGCTTCCTACCCAGACGGCAGCCTCAGCCTCGCGGTCCCTGACGGACCCAGGACTTCCTACCCAGACGGCAGCCTCAGCCTCGCGGTCCCAGACGGACCCAGGGCTTCCTACCCAGACGGCAGCCTCAGCCTCGCGGTCCCAGACGGACCCAGGACTTCCTACCCAGACGGCAGCCTCAGCCTCGCGGTCCCAGACGGACCCAGGGCTTCCTACCCAGACGGCAGCCTCAGCCTCGCGGTCCCAGACGGACCCAGGACTTCCTACCCAGACGGCAGCCTCAGCCTCGCGGTCCCAGACGGACCCAGGGCTTCCTACCCAGACGGCAGCCTCAGCCTCGCGGTCCCAGACGGACCCAGGGCTTCCTACCCAGACGGCAGCCTCAGCACAAGTTCACCCTATGATTACCATAACATACAACAAGGGAATCAGTGTTACTATGTATCAGATCACACAAGGACTGCCAGTTGAGCACAACCTGTTCCCCAGTTCGAGGGGCTCCTTTCTCCCTTATTCAGTTACCACTTACCTGATCAGGGTTAACATCTGTTCATGTCAAGTCACAGCTGACTTGAAGAATAGGCTACCCTCTTATACAAGAACACGCAGCACATGTTGATTCACTACAAACTGGGTACTTTATTACTCATTACATACGTAACCACATAACATTACACTAGAACATATAACCTGCAAAGAAAAGTGAAAGATTAGGTTGTACACTCTAATAAAAAGGGGTTGACATCACCTTGGTCGTGTGTAGCCTGTACTCAATGGTCATCTAGGTTCCCTTCTCGTCTGTGCCTCGGCTCGCCTGGAAGTTACACCTCCGCAGTCACGAATCTACTCCCTTCACCCTTCTCCGAGTCACTGGGACCTCTTCCTCATCGGCTACTCTCTCCTCTCTGGCTATTCTGCTAGAAGAGTATCTGCTCCTCGGTTTTTCTCCGTCCTTAAGTTCATCATCTGTCTTCCCTGGAATAAGTAGTAGCTTTACTGCTAACGGCTAGGTGCCGCCTCTGGGTTGAAAAATAAGTGCCCGTATCTGCCTCAGACTTTCACTAATATAGAGGTGCATTTCCTCATGGAAAATTCCAGCCCGTAACCTGCCGCCCACCAAATTCTTGTACCTCCCCGTACCAAGGACACGTTCCCAGCCGGCCGGCCTGATGTAGTGTCTTCGGCATGAAGAAAAATACAATCCTTCGATAAGGGCCGGCCTGAACCGGTTCTCTCCAAGCAAATAACACCTCATAACTAAAACATCACCCTCGACCTAGAAGCTTCCCAAGCTGCCGGAGCAGAAAGAAAGATGGAGTCTCTCCCGTTTGAGGCCTACCAGGCCTGAATTCAGCACGGCTCCCTGAAATACCCTCACTACAGGACAGGGTACCCCTAATACTAACAAATCTATCCCCTAGGCTATGTGTGCAAGCCCTGATCTATGGGGAAGAGCACAGGATCATGTCAAAATGCCTAACAAATAGACTCCATTCACTACTCTAACCCTTAGACTTGGATGGAAAGAGACTGAAGTCACACCAGTTGCCCTTTAACACGAAAAGGCCGGGAAAATCGAGCAGTACAGACGCTTTCCATTAGCTATGTTTTCTGATGACGTGTCGCGCCGGCCCGTCCAACAACAGAACTCCTTTAGATCCAAACAGACTCTTCCACTTTCTCACCGGAAGTGAAACCAGGCCACGCAGACACTTTCACAATATATACAACAGCTGGAAATGCACTTTTCGGTAAAAAAAACACATTCCCTCCTTCTTATTAATCAAATAAACGTCTCACTGAAGAACAGGGGCCAGCTTTGATCTGTAAACAGCCGTTACAATGACTTTTTTACTTTGTGATACCATTACAACGCACGCATTACCACGCATGCGTTGTACATCGCGAAGTCATTACTACACATTTTTTTGGAATGCATGGTCATTTACCCTGCATGCCTTTACAACAAATTTTGTTGTAAAGGTGTGTATGTTAAATGACCATGCGTTCTAAAAGACATGTAGACAATCCACGTTGTTGTAAGGAAACAGAGGCTGTAGCTTTTCCTCACAACGATGTGCACTGCCCCTCAGCGACGACGTGAAGCAGGAACCATGAGAAGAGAGGAACATCAAGGAGTGAGAGGTAAGGGGGATTGGGCATGGGGTGGTTTTTTTTCTCCAGGGTTTAGGGTAGTGCAGTGGTGTTTGGGTAGTGTAGGGTGTCGTGCTGGGGTAGTGCTTTAGGGTTTAGGGTAGTGCAGTGGTGTTTGAGTAGTGTAGGGGGTCATGCTGGGGTAGTGTTTTAGGGTTTAGGGTAGTGCAGTAGTGTAGGGGGTCGTGCTGGGGGTAGTGTTTTAGGGTTTAGGGTAGTGCAGTGGTGTATGGGTAGTGTAGGGGTCGTGCTGGGGTTGTGTTTTAGGGTTTAGGGTAGTGCAGTGGTGTTTGAGTAGTGAATGGGGTAATGCTGGTGGTAGTGGTTTAGGGTTTAGGGTAGGGCAGTGGTGTTTGTGGAGTGTGGGGGGTCATGTTGAGAGTAGTGTTTTATGGTTTAGGGTAGTGCAGTGGTGTTTGGATAGTGTAGGGCATCATGCTGAGGGTAGATTTAGGGTTTAGGGTAGTGCAGTGGTGTTTGGGTAGTGTAGGGAGTCGTGCTGGGGGTAGTGTTTTAGGGTTTAGGGTAGTGCAGTGGAGTTTGTGTAGTGTAGGGGGTTGTGCTGGGGGTAGTGTTTTAGGGTTTATGGTAGTGAAGTGGTGTTTGGGTAGTGTAGGGGGTACTGTTTTAGGGTTTAGGGTAGTGTAGTGGTGTTTGTGTAGTGTAGTGGGTAGTGGTTTAGGGCCGTGCAGTGGTGTTTGGGTAGTGAAGGGGGTCGTGCTGGGGGTAGTGTTTTATGGTTTAGGGTAGTGCAGTTGTGTTTAGGTAGTGAAGGGGGTAGTGCTGGGGGTAGTGATTTAGGGTTTAGGGTAGTGCAGTGGTGTTTGTGTAGTATAGTGGTTAGTGGTTTAGGGTAGTGCAGTGGTGTTTGTGTACTGTAGGGGGTCGTGCTGGGTTCTAGTGTTTTAGGATTTAGGGCAGTGCAGTTGTGTTTGTGTAGCGTAGGGGGTCGTGTTTTAGGGTTTAGGACCGTGTAGTGGTGTTTGGGTAGTGAAGGGGGTCATGCTGGGGGTAGTGTTTTATGGTTTAGGGTAGTGCAGTTGTGTTTAGGTAGTGAAGGGGGTCGTGTTGGGGGTAATGTTTTATGGTTTAGGGTAGTGCAGTTGTGTTTAGGTAGTGAAGGGGGTCGTGCTGGGGGTAGTGTTTTAGGGTTTAGGGTAGTGCAGTGGTGTTGGTGTAGTGTAGAGGGTCATGCTGGGAGTAGATTTAGTGTTTAGGGTAGTGCAGTGGTGTTTGTGTAGTGTAGGGGGTCGTGCTGGGGTAGTGTTTTAGGGTTTAAGGCAGTACAGGGGTGTTTGTGTAGTGAAGGGGGTCGTGCTGGGGGAAGTGTTTTAGGGTTTAGGGTAGTGCAGTGCTGTTTGTGTAGTGTAGGGGGTTGTGCTGGGGTAGATTTAGGGTTTAGGGTAGTGCAGTGGTGTTTGGGTAGTGTAGGGAGTCATGCTGGTGGTAGTGTTTTAGGGTTTAGGTTAGTGCAGTTATGTTTGGGTAGTGTAGGGTGTCGTGCTGGGGGTAGTGTTTTAGGGTTTAGGGTAGTGCAGTGGTGCATGGGTAGTGGAGGGGGTAGTGTTTTAGGGTTTAGGGTAGTGCACCCAACCAGCCACAATATCCGTGGAGAAAGGGGATCCTGACTCTTTTGAACGCTCCGCCAATTTACTAATTTGGGTCAAGGGTCCTACCACGCCCAAGACCTATCATTTCCTTTCTTGGGATCCCTCATATACTTGGAGAAAAAGGTACATAGTTTCTCATCAATTTCAGGTGTGTGTGCCACCTTCCCCTTCAGTGAGGGCCTGGGGCATTCTCCCCTCATCCTATTCCTGACCTCCCTTTCAAGGGGTTGATGGATTTTCCTCACCACATACTCTGTCACTTTGGTGTCAGGGGTCCACTCCACCGACCTAGGATGGTAAATTTGGGTAGGCTCGAACATGTCCGAGTGGACACTGTCCCCAACCCGGTACTGAGAGGAGTGGGCCTCTGGATGCCAGGGACGCCCTGAGTCCTTATCCTCATCGGAGGAGAAATCGTCCTCCAATACACCTTCTCCTTCTAAGGGAAACCCGCCATCGGGGTCTACAATAGTGGTGACAGTGTCGCGATTTTCTCCGGACTCCTGCTCCTCTCGGCAGGGTGCATGTTTTAGCTTTCGCGCATTCTTGAGGAAGGTCTCCGTAAGTTTATCAAATCCTTCCAAGTGCCCCGCGTTATGCTTAACGGCCCTTTTATTCCCCATCTGGGAGCTACTGGGACCCGCCACCACCAGATCTGGGTCACTGAAAACCCATGGGATGCTTTTCGCCAGCTATCAACCTGATCCCTAAGAGGAGCCAGCGCCCTAGAAATAGCCAGACAGAGGGCTTGGTCCACTGCTGGAGGGAGAAGTTGGGTGGCCATTCCTCCTCCTCTTCCTGGTAGGAGGAGTAAAAATGGTCTTCTGGAGAAGACATGAAAGCAGAGGGTGTGAGCACAGAACAAATCCCCTTAAAATCCTTAAGCGGTACAAAAGGGGGTGGTGATGGACGGAGCATCAGAACCAATCAAACACTCACACCCAGTCAACAGATCTGGGTTTGATCCATCACCGTTCTTCAGCCCACTCTGCCACCCCAGTTCAGACATGGCCATATGCAAATCAGTCTGACCCTTTGCCTCATGGGAACAGTCCAGCCCGAACTGCCAAGCCATGTCTTCCCTGGACCAGAAACAAGCTTCCTAGGACCGGTTTCTGGCATTTCAGCCGTCTTCAGCCAGGATAGCTTGAATCCAGTGGCAAAGTGAGCAAGGGACTCACGTCTGAGCATACCCTGCCAACTTATGGCGAACAAAGTGGTACAAAAGGGGGTGGTGATGGACGGAGCATCAGAACCAATCAAACACTCACACCCCATTCAACAGATCTGGGTTTGATCCATCACCGTTCTTTAGCCCACTCTGCCACCCCAGTTCAGACATGGCCATATGCAAATCAGTCTGACCCTGTGCCTCATGGGAACAGTCCAGCCCGAACTGCCAAGCCATGCCTTCCCTGGACTGGAAACAAGCTTCCTAGGACCGGTTTCTGGCATTTCAGCCGTCTTCAGCCAGGCTAGCTTGATTCAAGCAAGCCTGGCTGAAGACGGCTGAAATGCCAGAAACCGGTCCTAGGAAGCTTGTTTCCGGTCCAGGGAAGGCATGGCTTGGCAGTTCGGGCTGTACTGTTCCCATGAGGCACAGGGTCAGACTGATTTGCATATGGCCATGTCTGAACTGGGGTGGCACAGTGGGCTAAAGAACGGTGATGGATCAAACCCAGATCTGTTGACTGGGTGTGAGTGTTTGATTGGTTCTGATGCTCCGTCCATCACCACACCCTTTTGTACTGCTTAAAATCCTTAAGGCAGCCCCCTAGCCAGTGCTCCAACAGCTGGGCTTTCCCCGAAGCTGTTATAAAAATAGACTCAGGCGCAATACCAATTACTAACGTGGCCATGTGGGGAAATCACCGCGTAGCGGTATCAAAATTAGGCGAGGGTTGGTCGGGAATCAAGCGCACACTAAAGGAGTGACCGGATACCCAAATGCACGTAAAGCAGCAGCGCTCGACGGAGCTGCCTCGCTCTGACCAGACGCGCCTGACAGGATCTCACCACGTGCAGAGTGGACAGCGGGAGAAACTGCGAGGGGGAGAACGCTCACGAGCAAGAGCCTGCTGCGTGGGGTATACGAAACAATACCAAGGCAATAATGCTAATAACGTGCACAAGAAACCACTATACAAACAGCAACAACGTCAGATCAAGCCAAGAATGTAAGGAATGCACTTAACTGACGAGCAGTGAAGAAAGAGGAAGCGGTAGGGACGTCACGATATTATATACGATGGACTGTGATATGATTGGACTATAGTTGCCTTGGAGACCACCCCCCTAATGGTTCATGGGTTGTGTAGTCTTTTGTTTAATGATTGTTGTGTTACATTTTCTTTGTACTGCTATATAAATAAAGTGAGGAAAGATATGCATAATCCTCGCCTCTGTCCTGCCATAGAATTCATTAAACTTTATTAGAAACAGAGCTCATAAAAGTGTACATAAAAACAGTAAATCGTCTTTCCTAATAAAATACAGTGAGAATTGATTAAAATCAGTAGGTAAAAACGGGTGTTACAAAGCCCGGTTCAGAGCAACTTCAGGTTAGCGGTAAAGTTCAATGTTTCGCAAGATCAATCTCATGTACTTCGTGCAAAATACGTCATAAGGGGTCCAATTAAGATGTAACGCTCTAATACCTGACCAGTCTGCACTATATAAAACTGCAGAAAAAATAAAAATAAAAAGTGTTTTGCACACTTCTGTCATTGGGCTATATGTGGGCTACCTCTGGGTGATATGTGTGCTATATTTGGGCTCTTTTTTCTCTGGTGGCCTTCTTGGGAGACTTATTTGTTATGAAGTTTCCTAATTTCCTCATTTACTGCAGTCTCCTCAGTAGGAAATGCTTTCAGTTTTTTACTTTGATTCCATCAAGAAGGCATTCAGATGTGTCACACATTTGCCATAAATTCTGAATTTTAGCACTCTAGTTGTTCATTAGATCACTGTAGTAAAGCTATTGCTCACCAGGGAGTTAACTGGAAGTCTACTGCTGGTATTGACAGTGATTGTTTCAGTCTGCATGTCAGAATTTTCTAATGAAATAGAAGAGGATTTGAGATCTCACTTAAAACATGCCCTAAATATTCTTTCTGCGGCACTAACCATAATTTCTATGGCAAAATGAACCCCCTCATTTTGTTCCTTTTTAAATTAAATGTTTTAAGTGTTACCAGTCTATTCCAATCAAGATGGCTTCAGATGTGCCATAATTTTGTCATAAGTAAGACTGGTAGCTCTCTAGTTGTTCTTTAGAACACTCTAGGAAGCTGCAGTAGAATACAAAGGCATCAACTGACAGGCTGCTCCTGTTGAAATATAACAGGAAGATATTTGAGATCTTACTTAAAACATGTCCTAATTTTTCTTTCTACAGCACTAACCATCATTTCTATGGCAAAATGAACCCCCTCGTGTTGTTCCTTTTTAAATTAAATGTTTTAAGTGTTACCAGTTTATTCCAATCAAGATGGCTTCAGGTGTGCCATAATTTTGTCATAAGTAAGACTGTTAGCTCTCTAGTTGTTCTTTAGAACACTCTGGGAAGCTGCAGTAGAACACAAAAGCATTAACTGACAGGCTGCTCCTGTTCAAATATAACAGGAAGATATTTGAGATCTCACTTAAAACATGTCCTAATTTTTCTTTCTACAGAACCAACCATAATTTCTATGACAAAATGAACCCCCTCATTTTGTTCCTTTTGAAATTAAATGTTTTAAGAGTTACCAGTTTATTCCAATCAAGATGCCTTCAGGTGTGCCATAATTTTGTCATACGTAAGACTGTTAGCGCTCTAGTTGTTCTTTAGAACACTCTGGGAAGATGCAGTAGAACACAAATGCATTAACTGACAGGCCGCTCCTGTTGAAATATAGCAGGGAGACATTTGAGATCACACTTAAAACATGTCCTAATTATTCTTTCTACAGCACTAACCATAATTTCTATGTCAAAATGAACCCCATCATTTTGTTCCTTTTTAAATTAAATGTTTTAAGAGTTACCAGTTTATTCCAATCAAGATGGCTTCAGGTGTGCCATCATTTTGTCATAAGTAAGACTGTTAGCACTCTAGTTGTTCTTTAGAACACTCTAGAAAGCTGCAGTAGAACACAAAGGCATAAACTGACAGGCTGCTCCTGTTGAAATATAACAAGAAGATATTTGAGATCACACTTGAAACATGTCCTTATTTTTCTTTCTACAGCACTAACCATAATTTCTATGACAAAATGAACCCCATCATTTTTTTCCTTATTAAATTAAATGTTTTAAGTGTTACCAGTTTATTCCAATCAAGATGGCTTCAGGTGTGCCATACTCTTGTCATAAGTAAGGCTGTTAGCGCTCTAGTTCTTCTTTAGAACACTCTGGGAAGCTGCAGTAGAACACAAAGGAATCAACTGACAGTATCTGCCCTTGTTGGATGTACATGATTTACTGAGAATGACAGACTTCTTTCTCACATGACTGAGAAAGATAATGTAAATTTACAGAAAATATGCTCTCATTTTAGCTTCAGTTTTCTCTCAAACATGATTCATGATATCCCAGCAGAAGGTATTTCACAGGGTAAAATCACCTTAGAACACACCACAATTCCTGAAATTAGTATGGTACCATCAACAAATGAATTCTAATGTAACTAAAGTCTGTTATCACTTTTGGTAACCCTCAAAATTATCAATTCACTAAAATGCATTTCAATGGGGTACTATCATGTATGTTGGTCCCAAGATGGCTGCCAGCAATTCCAGGATGAAGTGCTGACAGCCAATCAGATCTCACGATGAGATGTGTCATTAGGCTCCGCCCAGATATTGAAACTTTTTCTTTTTCTAATTTCTCATGAACTACTGAATGGATTTACACCATTTAACAAAAAGGGATATTTCTGAACCAAGGGCTACCTTTTCGCCAAATTGGGTGTAATTCCGTTCAGCAGTTCGGGCTATAGACGTGTCTAAAGTTTCCAATGGGAATTAACATAGTGAAAACACGTTTTGGGACCCCCCTTTTTTCTCGGCCCCCACATTCCGAAGAACCCCGAAACATTTAAGAGGAGCTGACCAGAGCGCCCACCGAGTTTTGAAAATTTTGCGAAGATTCGTCAACCGATGCCAAAGTTATTGAGAAAAGAATGTGACGATTTTCCTATGGATAATAGGTCCGAACTATGACTACCTACTGGCTGCCGCCAGTAGGTAATATATATATATATATATATATATATATATATTTCTCACAAGGTAAGACCCCCACAAAAGAAGATCCGGATATTCTAGTGGGGGGGGTCTTGCCTTGTGATGTTTCGGTGCATGGCCACTAGCACCTTGGGCACCCCATCCTTAAGAAATGCGGCAGGTAAAGTGGCACAACTTGGTACTTTCAATATATATATATATATATATATATATATATATATATATATATATATATTCCGCAGGACACACGTATCTCTCCGCAACGTGAGACAGGCCACACCAAATGTGCTTGTTTCATTCATTTATTCGAGGCAAGGCAGGCATAATGCCTGCCTTGCCTCGAATAAATGAATGAAACAAGCACATTTGGTGTGGCCTGTCTCACGTTGCGGAGAGATACGTGTGTCCTGCGGAATATTAGAGGTGTCTGACACACCTGTAACAGGCCCCGACCCGAGAGGATGAGGCTCTCCTTGTGTCAGAAGTTTGTTGGAATATATATATATATATATATATACATATATATATATATATATATATATATATATATATTACCTACTGGCGGTCGCCAGTAGGTAGTTATAGTTAGGACCACGTTTCCATAGGAAAACCTCAACATTCTATTTTGAATAACTTTGGCGCCGGTCGACGAATCCTCGCGAATTTCTCAAAATAGGTGGGGCGCTACGCTCCGCTCCTACCCTGAAAGTCTCGGGGGGATTCGTCAGGCGGGGGCTGAGATAAAAGGGGGGTCCCAAAACGCGTTTTTCCCATGCATTTTTCCATAGGACCTTTAGAACGAGCTACAGCCCGAACGGCTGAACAGAATTACTTGAAATTTGGCAGAGAGGTAGTCCTCAGGTCAAGGAAGTGCCTTTTGTAGGTTTGGTGTAAATCTGTTCAGTAGATTCTGAGAAAATAGCCTTTAAATCAATATATATATCTGAGCCCGCTTACGGTACGCTTACCGTACGCTTATTGTAAGCGTACGGCGGCGTGCGCGAGCGCGATTCTGATTGGCTCTTAGATCTTAGTAAACATTCGAATCGGTCGAAACCAGGAAGCGGCGGCCGCCATTTTGTGTATTTCACTCTGAAAAAAAAGAGTGAAAACAAGGAAAGGGGGCAATGAGGAGAGTTACAGACCCCCTAACATTTGTAAGGGGGTCAAAGAAGGACAGAAAAGTACAAAAAAAACATTTATTGATTTAAAAAAAAATCACGGGGTACGCGTACGGTAAGCTTACGGTAAGCGTACGGTAAAAAAAAATAAAAAAAAATAAATGAAAAGCAGATTTAAGAGTTTAGATATTAGGGAGCTCTAAAAAGAGCTGTTGTGTTTATGAAGTCATTTTTTAAGTGGTACCTACAAGTAAGTACCGATGCAGAGTCTAAGGTTCAAGAGGAAGACTCTGTTCCCTTCATCATTGAAGTGCACACCATCTCCTCTATAAATGTCTTGCATGTCATAACGCAAGTTGTTGTGGTAAATGGCACCCATACCATAGTCACGGAGGAAAGCAGAAACAGATTTGTTGACGTGCTTTCTTGCTTTGTCAATCTGTGGACAGAAATGATTGGACCAGTTCCATTTTTGCCTTTGGCATATGTTGGAAAACACAAAGGCAGTTTTAGGGAAAAGTGTAAACAGTTGTGCAAAGGTGTCCTTCATAAGCATTTCCAGACCTACCCCAGTCAAAGTGCCTAGGTCATTGCCACCACAGTGCACTATTATGAGGTCAGGGTGTTGGATTTGAATGAAGGATTTCACCAATGGCATCAATTGGTGCCACTTTAACCCTCTCTGACCAATCCATTTAATGTCTACATTTGGCAAAGCAAGGTCTCTCACCATATCTGTTTTCTCTGCAAACTTTTCACTCCAGAAGACATAGCTGTGCCCTACAATCCACACTGTGAACATCTTCAAAGGAGAACTGGATGCACTCAGGAGGTGTCTTTCAGTAGAATGGCAATAAGAAAAGAAAGACAGTTTGGAAATGGAGGCATACATATTTTTTTAAAACAAAAAGAACTGATTGGCTGTTTCATACCATTCTAGAATAAAAACTAGGCTGTATGTGAAAATTAATAGAAGCATGTTTTGTATTGGTACAAAAAAATGTGTAACCAAAGAACAGTACTATGGATTTGCTGTAAGGTTTGAAAAGTCAAGCACTCTTGCTCTGTGGAATTGAAACATTGTGTGTCGAACTTCTGACCTAACTGCACACAGCAGTGTTCCATGAGCTGTTGCTATGGTAGCAGGCAGAAGTCAAGTTGGGGGAAGGGTACTAGGCAGAAGTCAAGTTGGGGGCAGGGTACTTTTGGAAAAGGGTTGGTTTTCAACCAATAGAAATGTGTGAATACATGTGAAAAAAAGGGGGAAGCACTGAGATTTGAAACTTACATGTATATGTGTGGAAAAATAGAGGGAAAGTTTGCCATTATCTGGTTCTGCTGAGAGGAGAGAGGTGAACAGAACAGAGATCCTGGCTCTGATAATCTGCTGTTTGAGTGTCACATTTCTTTCACAACTAACTAATTTTAAAGGTGAGTTTACAGTTTGAGAGGGGATGTATGTGGTAACTTAAGAAATGAATAATAGAAATGGGAATTGTTTTTGTTGTAGTTACACATGGTGGTTTCATAATGTGTCAGTGTGTAAAAGTGATTTACACTTGCCCCGAAAAAAAAAAAGAGCAGTAAGTGTGCTTTCAAATTGGCAAAGAAATTTCGTTTTGGCACTAATGTGAAAACATGACTCTGTGTGCATAGAAGAATTATAGGCAGAGATTTATTGCGTCTTGCTCTGGTGATTTCACAGTTGCATTAGATGGAAAGGGGGAGCGAATTTTTGGGGGAAGAAGCAGAGGCTTAGCACACACCCATGTCCATGCCGTGTATAGTCATGCACAGTATTTACAAGCCAGTGGGGTTTTCAGGTTTAAGTCTGTAATGCAAATACATTCAGCATCACTAAGGCTGGTTGCCCTTGGTGGAGTGTAGGCAGTCACAGAGAATGCACATGGTGGTGGTCTGAAAAAAAAACAGCTTGGACACGTGCAATTAAATAAATCAAAAATAGTGGTTTCATAATGTGTCAGTCTGTAAAAGTGATTTCAAATTGTAAAAAGAGATTTTCACTTGGCCCGAAAAAAAAAAGAGCAGTAAGTGTGCTTTCAAATTGGCAAAGAAATTTCGTTGTGGGACTAATGTGAAAACATGACTCTGTGTGCATAGAAGAATTATAGGCAGAGATTTATTGCGTCTTGCTCTGGTGATTTCACAGTTGCATTAGATGGAAAGGGGGAGCGAATTATTGGGGGAAGAAGCAGAGGCTTAGCACACACCCATGTCCTTGCCGTGTATAGTCATGCACAGTATTTACAAGCCAGTGGGGTTTTCAGGTTTAAGTCTGTAATGCAAATACATTCAGCATCACTAAGGCTGGTTGCCCTTGCTGGAGTGTGGGCAGTCACAGAGAATGCACATGGTGGTGGTCTGAAAAAAAAATTGCTTGGACACGTGCAATTAAATAAATCAAAAATAGTGGTTTCATAATGTGTCAGTCTGTAAAAGTGATTTCAAATTGTAAAAAGAGATTTTCACTTGCCCCGAAAAAAAAAGAGCAGTAAGTGTGCTTTGAAATTGGCAAAGAAATTTCGTTTTGGCACTAATGTGAAAACATGACTCTGTGTGCATAGAAGAATTATAGGCAGAGATTTATTGCGTCTTGCTCTGGTGATTTCACAGTTGCATTAGATGGAAAGGGGGAGCGAATTATTGGGGGAAGAAGCAGAGGCTTAGCACACACCCATGTCCTTGCCGTGTATAGTCATGCACAGTATTTACAAGGCAGTGGGGTTTTCAGGTTTAAGTCTGTAATGCAAATACATTCAGCATCACTAAGGCTGGTTGCCCTTGCTGGAGTGTAGGCAGTCACAGAGAATGCACATGGTGGTGGTCTGAAAAAAAAGCAGCTTGGACACGTGCAATTAAATAAATCAAAAATAGTGGTTTCATAATGTGTCAGTCTGTAAAAGTGATTTCAAATTGTAAAAAGAGATTTTCACTTGGCCCGAAAAAAAAGAGCAGTAAGTGTGCTTTCAAATTGGCAAAGAAATTTCGTTTTGGCACTAATGTGAAAACATGACTCTGTGTGCATAGAAGAATTATAGGCAGAGATTTATTGCGTCTTGCTCTGGTGATTTCACAGTTGCATTAGATGGAAAGGGGGAGCGAATTTTTGGGGGAAGAAGCAGAGGCTTAGCACACACCCATGTCCTTGCCGTGTATAGTCATGCACAGTATTTACAAGCCAGTGGGGTTTTCAGGTTTAAGTCTGTAATGCAAATACATTCAGCATCACTAAGGCTGGTTGCCCTTGGTGGAGTGTAGGCAGTCACAGAGAATGCACATGGTGGTGGTCTGAAAAAAAAATAGCTTGGACACGTGCAATTAAATAAATCAAAAATAGTGGTTTCATAATGTGTCAATCTGTAAAAGTGATTTCAAATTGTAAAAAGAGATTTTCACTTGGCCCGAAAAAAAAAGAGCAGTAAGTGTGCTTTCAAATTGGCAAAGAAATTTCGTTTTGGCACTAATGTGAAAACATGACTCTGTGTGCATAGAAGAATTATAGGCAGAGATTTATTGCGTCTTGCTCTGGTGATTTCACAGTTGCATTAGATGGAAAGGGGGAGCGAATTTTTGGGGGAAGAAGCAGAGTCTTAGCACACACCCATGTGCTTGCCGTGTATAGTCATGCACAGTATTTAGAAGCCAGTGGGGTTTTCAGGTTTAAGTCTGTAATGCAAATACATTCAGCATCACTAAGGCTGGTTGCCCTTGCTGGAGTGTAGGCAGTCACAGAGAATGCACATGGTGGTGGTCTGAAAAAAAAACAGCTTGGACACGTGCAATTAAATAAATCAAAAATAGTGGTTTCATAATGTGTCAGTCTGTAAAAGTGATTTCAAATTGTAAAAAGAGATTTTCACTTGGCCCGAAAAAAAAAGAGCAGTAAGTGTGCTTTGAAATTGGCAAAGAAATTTCGTTTTGGCACTAATGTGAAAACATGACTCTGTGTGCATAGAAGAATTATAGGCAGAGATTTATTGCGTCTTGCTCTGGTGATTTCACAGTTGCATTAGATGGAAAGGGGGAGCGAATTATTGGGGGAAGAAGCAGAGGCTTAGCACACACCCATGTCCTTGCCGTGTGTAGTCATGCACAGTATTTACAAGCCAGTGGGGTTTTCAGGTTTAAGTCTGTAATGCAAATACATTCAGCATCACTAAGGCTGGTTGCCCTTGGTGGAGTGTAGGCAGTCACAGAGAATGCACATGGTGGTGGTCTGAAAAAAAAACAGCTTGGACACGTGCAATTAAATAAATCAAAAATAGTGGTTTCATAATGTGTCAGTCTGTAAAAGTGATTTCAAATTGTAAAAAGAGATTTTCACTTGGCCCGAAAAAAAAAGAGCAGTAAGTGTGCTTTCAAATTGGCAAAGAAATTTCGTTTTGGCACTAATGTGAAAACATGACTCTGTGTGCATAGAAGAATTATAGGCAGAGATTTATTGCGTCTTGCTCTGGTGATTTCACAGTTGCATTAGATGGAAAGGGGGAGCGAATTTTTGGGGAAGAAGCAGAGGCTTAGCACACACCCATGTCCTTGCCGTGTATAGTCATGCACAGTATTTACAAGCCAGTGGGGTTTTCAGGTTTAAGTCTGTAATGCAAATACATTCAGCATCACTAAGGCTGGTTGCCCTTGGTGGAGTGTAGGCAGTCACAGAGAATGCACATGGTGGTGGTCTGAAAAAAAAACAGCTTGGACACGTGCAATTAAATAAATCAAAAATAGTGGTTTCATAATGTGTCAGTCTGTAAAAGTGATTTCAAATTGTAAAAAGAGATTTTCACTTGGCCCGAAAAAAAAAGAGCAGTAAGTGTGCTTTCAAATTGGCAAAGAAATTTCGTTTTGGCACTAATGTGAAAACATGACTCTGTGTGCATAGAAGAATTATAGGCAGAGATTTATTGCGTCTTGCTCTGGTGATTTCACAGTTGCATTAGATGGAAAGGGGGAGCGAATTTTTGGGGGAAGAAGCAGAGGCTTAGCACACACCCATGTCCTTGCCGTGTATAGTCATGCACAGTATTTACAAGCCAGTGGGGTTTTCAGGTTTAAGTCTGTAATGCAAATACATTCAGCATCACTAAGGCTGGTTGCCCTTGGTGGAGTGTAGGCAGTCACAGAGAATGCACATGGTGTTGGTCTGAAAAAAAAACAGCTTGGACACGTCCAATTAAATAAATCAAAAATAGTGGTTTCATAATGTGTCAGTCTGTAAAAGTGATTTCAAATTGTAAAAAGAGATTTTCACTTGGCCCGAAAAAAAAAGAGCAGTAAGTGTGCTTTGAAATTGGCAAAGAAATTTCGTTTTGGCACTAATGTGAAAACATGACTCTGTGTGCATAGAAGAATTATAGGCAGAGATTTATTGCGTCTTGCTCTGGTGATTTCACAGTTGCATTAGATGGAAAGGGGGAGCGAATTTTTGGGGGAAGAAGCAGAGGCTTAGCACACACCCATGTCCTTGCCGTGTATAGTCATGCACAGTATTTACAAGCCAGTGGGGTTTTCAGGTTTAAGTCTGTAATGCAAATACATTCAGCATCACTAAGGCTGGTTGCCCTTGCTGGAGTGTAGGCAGTCACAGAGAATACACATGGTGGTGGTCTGAAAAAAAAACAGCTTGGACACGTGCAATTAAATAAATCAAAAATAGTGGTTTCATAATGTGTCAATCTGTAAAAGTGATTTCAAATTGTAAAAAGAGATTTTCACTTGGCCCGAAAAAAAAGAGCAGTAAGTGTGCTTTCAAATTGGCAAAGAAATTTCGTTTTGGGACTAATGTGAAAACATGACTCTGTGTGCATAGAAGAAATATAGGCAGAGATTTATTGCGTCTTGCTCTGGTGATTTCACAGTTGCATTAGATGGAAAGGGGGAGCGAATTTTTGGGGGAAGAAGCAGAGGCTTAGCACACACCCATGTCCTTGCCGTGTATAGTCATGCACAGTATTTACAAGCCAGTGGGGTTTTCAGGTTTAAGTCTGTAATGCAAATACATTCAGCATCACTAAGGCTGGTTGCCCTTGGTGGAGTGTAGCACTGTGGACATGGGCTTTTTAAAAAATCTGAAAAGTGGTTTCATAATGTGACAGTTTGTAAAAGAGATTTTCACTTGCCCAAAAAAAAGAGCAGTTTGTGTGCATTCAAATTGGCAAAGAAATTTCGTTTTGTGACTATTGTGAAAAGAAATGTAGTAATATATTTAAATACAATAACAGATTTTTTTTTTAGTTTTTTTCAGGTATTGCTGAAGAACAGTGAACAAAATTTAAGATGCCTACAAAATCTCGAGTTCAAAAAACGCTAAAAAAAAAACTATATTTGAAGACAACTGGAGGACCAAAGTTAGTAGAAGATGCTGATGTTGGGAAAAAGAAAAAATCTTCTGGTAAGCAAAAAAAACAATTCCTAAACAAAATATTTAAAACAAAGAAAAATGTACAAAATGTCTGTTCTCGGAAAAATGATACAAAACATAGAGAACAGCAAAAAATTGAGAATTTAGTTAATGCAAATATACCTTCTGCAATTGAAAAGTTTAACATAAACAGAAAAACAGCATTTAAAGAGATACGTAGAAAAATGTTTCAGAGAAGAGTTATGTCCAATTTGATAAAGGATATAAAGAAATATAAGCAAAAGGCTAAATATTACAAGAGAAAAAAAGAAATTGAAGCCATTGCAGCAAAAGCATTAGAATTAAAAAGGAAACTATTCATATTAATTTTGAATAGGATGCGTACATTAGACAAAATGGTTAATGTACTGAAATCACATAGCAAAAGGAAAAGAGTAGTGAACAGAACAAACTTTTGTAAAGTGTTTTTAGGCAAGTGGATGCATAGTTCAAGTAGTGAACCTTTTTTTAATGAAGAAAGCTATTTTCAAAGTAATAGTTTGCTGCATGCAGTTGACACCAGAGGTCGTTCATACGAAGTAAAAAATGGTTGCATAATGGAGAAGGAGATAATGGTTCCAAGAGATGAGGTACAAGTGATGGCAGATGAGGCAATGGGGAGACGTCCTAAAGCCCCAGTGTACACTTGGAATTGTAGTAGTATTTGCACTGTGCGTCAGGAATCTATTGACAGATTTCGAGAGTTTCTAAGAGAATATAGTAAAAAAAGTGTAAAACAAAAGATTAAGGTGCTTCAAAGTCTGGATCCATGCAGAGTGAGAGAGAATACTGGTTTGCAGGGTCATTCTCTTGCTTGTCTATCTAGAAAAGTGTGCAATAGTGTTTTCCATCATTTTAGGATGCTGGCTGTTCATCATACTGAAATGAGAAAGTTTGTGAGACGGTTGTATTTTGCCAAAAGTCCAGCAATAAAGTTAAATGAATTGAATAGGGCTCTGTTCCGAGGAACGGTATCAGATGTAGAGAAGGTTGTTGATGAAATTCAGTTTTGTTACTTTGGTCCTGAACAAAACAGTGCAGAGAAGGACACAGTAAATGAGGAAGAAGTGGAAGAGAATGTAGAACCCTCTGTAAGTAACACATTTAATGATCACATAACAAAATTTGCAATAGTCTCTAATGAAAGACCAAATTTTACTTGTATTTGTTGCCGCAGAACTCATTATAGAAAACAAACTAGGAATGTTGATCTCTACAGAAAGAGTGAAAATGAAGATAATTATAAGTGGAAGGATTTTGCCACATATATATTTCTAGAAAATTGTTTTGAATTGGGTGAAGATCAGCGTATTTGTAAATACTGTTATAACAAGTTAGAGGAAAATAGAATGCCGACCAGAGCTGTACATAATAATTTAGAATTGGATGCTATTCCTGCTGAACTTTCTGAATTAAATACATATGAGTCTATACTCATTCAATGTGTTCATCCGTTCCAGACCATAGTACGTATGGAGCCCAAAACTGGTAAATTACCTCCTTCAGATTTACTGAGAGGTTTAAAAGGTAGAGTGATGTATTTGCCCTTGGATTTGAAAAAAAATATGGAAACTATTGATGCGGATACTTTGGAAACTGAACCATTAATTATTCTGGTTAATGGTGTACCTACAAAGAATAAGAAGATTTGGCAGGAGCTGGTAGATGTGCGGAAAGTACAAAGAGCAAATTTGTATTTGAAAAAAAATAACAAATGGTATGAATCAATTTATATAGAAGAAGAAGAAGAAGAAGAAGATTTACAAGGAGACACAGAAACACCAACTGGACAAATTGAAAAAGTGGACAAGTCAAAGGAAGAAGAAATTTATGAACATTTTAGCATACATCCTCTCCATTCGAAAGAAGTTATGGGAGACAATATTGATCTCTTTCAGATGAAGAAAGCAAAAGGAAATCCCGTGAGTGTATGGGAGGAGAGCTTGGAAGCTCGATGTTTTCCCCAGCTGTTTCCTAAAGGAAAAGGAGGACGATACGATGAACGTCCAGAACAGATTCCAGCTTCAGAGTATCGAACTACAAGACTATATGCTGAAGATCCCAGATTTCGACAAAGTATTCCTTATTTGTTCCATCTTTTATTTGAAAGCGACTTGTCTGCACTGTCTTATGCAGTAAATCACATTTTAAAAAGTGGAGTACATTTACAAAATGTGTCTGCTAAGGATTTCATGGAGAAAGTGCAGCACCGAGATGATCATTTGGAAACACAACTGATCAATCTGATGGCTTGTCAGCGTGGGACAAATGAATATTGGTACCGACGCCATGGTGAACTAAAATGCATGTTACGCAATTTAGGAACACCAACATGGTTCCTTACCCTAAGCTGTGCCGAGTACGCTTGGGATGATTTACTGGATTTTCTACGAGAGGCTAATTCAAACATTAAAAACATCGAATACAAGACAGCAGGAGAACTGTGCTCATTGGATCCGGTTAATGTTTGCAGATATTTCAATCATAGATTTGAGGCTATGATGTCCTTCATCTGCAATAAAAAAAATCCACCCCTTGGAGAAGTAGTGGATTTCTTTTGGAGAAAAGAGTACCAGGCAAGAGGTGCTCCTCATATTCATATGCTGCTGTGGATCAAGGATGCCCCAAAGTTTGGAACAGATACTGATGAAGCAGTGTTATCTTACATTGAAGAATATGCAACATGTGCTATACCAAAAAGCACAGAAGAGAACAAGTTAAAGGAGCAAGTTCTACGTTTCCAAAGTCATCGGTGTGGAAAATACTGTCGACGGAAATACAAGAGCAAAGAAAAATACTACACTAAATGTCGATTTGGATTTCCTAGACCTGTTCTTTCAAATGGAAGAGTCAACAGTTTTATGTCAGCTGTGAGACATACTATCACAAGAAAATCACCTAAGAATACCTACAACCTTAAAAGAAAAGAAGAATCTAAAAATATAAATGACTACAACCCAGTCATTTTATCCATGTGGAACGCTAACATGGATATACAGTATGTTGCTGACAATTCCATTGCTGTTGCTCGATATGTAACGTCTTACATTACGAAATCAGAAAAAACAGAATTGAAGGAAATGTGGGAAGAGATTTCTCACGAGAAGACTGTCAGTAAGAAGCTGTACAGTTTCAGTTTGAAGATGTTATCGCATCGAGAAATTGGATCCTACGAATGTTCAGATAGGTTATCTTCTGCAAGTCTCTACTCGAAGTCAAGAAGAATAATTTGGGCAAGTTTAGGCCTTGCAGCAATGAGAAATCGGGTACTGAAATCTGTTGGAGAAATTGAATATTTGGCTGAGAATGACCCAGAAAGTACAGATATATTGAAAACAAACATGTTGGACACATATTATCCCAAGAGAAGTCATCATCTGGAGAACATGTGTCTCTATGAAGTGTTACAGAACTACATTTATTCACGGAAAGCTGCAGAAGACATCAACAGTGGAAAATATAAAGTTGTTGGTGAAGAAGGATGTTTGGTGAAGCAAACCAAAGGAAGTTTGATAAATCACCGGAAGCTGAGTTGCGACACTACCGACAAGAAAGAATTTTACTACTTGGCTCTTTTACAGTTGTTTAAACCATGGCGTACAGAGGATGAACTACTGGGAGAATTCCAGAGCTATGAAGATTCTTTTAATGCTTGTAAAGACAGCATACAATGCAGTACATTCTCAACTTATCTGCAAATGTTAAATGAAGAAATTGAACAGGAAACTACAATTGCAGCAGAAATAGCTAGAGACAGTTCTCAGGACAGCCAAAGTTCAGGAACATACAGTCAAGATCCCCTAGGACAACCAATCGTTGAAAATGAAGCATCAATAGCCATGAATGAAGTGGAAACGGCTATGAATCAAGGTCAAGAAGAATTTATAGACTTAGAAAATTTGGAAAGACAACTGAATCAAGAGCAGCAACAAATTTATGAAGAGAACAAAAACAAAATTGATCACGGATTTCTACATATCAAAAAGGAGTGCTCATGCACATCATTTCATCCAATCAGGATGTATGTAAGTGGACAAGCTGGCACTGGAAAAAGTTTCCTAATTAAAGTCATCAGAAGCTACCTAAAGCAAAAAACGGATTCTACTTTGTCTTGTGTGGTTACTGCTCCAACTGGGTTAGCAGCATATAACATAAAAGGAATCACCTTACATCGTTTGCTAATGTTACCAGTGGAGCATGAGAACAAAATACAATTCAACAAGCTAACTGGAGAAGCATCCTTGGAAGTTTCAAGAGTATTGAAGAAGATGCAAGTTCTCATTATTGATGAGGTGAGCATGGTATCGAACGTAATGCTTGCCTTTGTGCATTTAAGAATGCAGCAAATTTTGAAGACAGACTATGACGTGTTATTTGGTGGAAAACACGTCATAGTTTTTGGGGATCTTTTGCAACTTACTCCAGTTAAAGGACAACCAGTGTTTAATACTGTGACACATGAAGACACGAAGAAGTCATTGGGAAGCATTGGAAATACAAATATTTGGTCCTTCTTTGAGTACAAGGAACTTACAACTAATATGAGGCAAGCAAACGATGAAGAATATGGAAGTATTCTGAAAGATATCAGGATTGGAATACTCACAGAAGTTGGGAAAAAAGCATTACAGAGTCGGCTGCTACATAATTTATTTCCAAAGGAAGAAATGGTTGCAGAGAAAATATACAAGAATATTGCAGAAAACAAAAGTGTCATCTGCTTAATGCCAACTCTACGTGAATGCTCAATATTTAATGAGGAGCTTTTGAAATTGGAAAAGGAAGACATCAGGAAATTGGAAGCAGTGGACAAAATTGAGGATGGAAGAATTACTGTCACAGTAACAGGCAAACTGAAAAATAAATTGGACTCACTAGAGAAGAACATCTCCAAAACAGCAGGATTAGAAAAAAATCTATATGTTTGCATGAACTGTAGAGTGTTTTTAAGGAGAAATTTGGATGTTGAGAAAGGCTTAGTGAATGGAGCAATGGGAAGAGTTGTGGGTTTTATTAATTATCAGAAAAAAGAAGGAATTGAATGTTTAAAAATAAAATTTGATCAGATAGAAGAAGTTAAAGATATTTGTCGTTGTACAGTTCGTTTTATGCTTGTAAAAGATTTATATGTACGTAGGAAGCAGTTTCCGTTTTCTCTAGCATATGCTGTAACTATTCACAAGTCTCAAGGATTGACTGTAGATTGTGCATTTGTGAACATTGGTTCAACTGTGTTCAAAGAAGGTATGGCATATGTAGCTTTGTCACGAGTCAAAACATTATCAGGTTTATTCATGATAGACTTTGATGACTCAAAAGTTAGTGCTGATACAAACTGTGTAAAGGAGTATAATAGATTAAGAAGAAGCTATGCTCCTCATTTAGGTCAGTATCCTGTGTTGGAGAAACGTGTAGTTTCTCGTAAAAGGAGAAATGAGAATATCTGTAATGAAGATATAGAGAAGAGGAAAAAAAAGAGGAGTGATGTAATTGCAAGCAAAAAGAAAAAGGAAAATGAAGAACAGGTTGTAGGATGTCATTTTGAAAATAGCTCTGGTGTCAACTGCTATGCAAATGTAGTGCTGAATGTTGCATTTTATCTGGAAAGTTTGCAAGAGCAGATAATAGTAAATCAGGGAAAAAGATTCTGTTCAGAGCTGAGTCTCCTTTTTCAAAAGCTGAGTAAAGATAAAACTCAAATAGAAAGTGCTACTGACATTAGAAAACTTTTAGATGTATGTTCAGGACGAACACAGTTTTCTCAAAATGAACAGCAAGATGCACACGAATTTTTGATGTATTTTCTTCAGGTAGTGGAAGAAGAAGGAGTTCCCATTGACATTTTTTTTGGTCTCTCTTATAAATGGGAACATAGTTGTGATAATTGTTATAATATATGTGGCTCTATTGTTGATAATGAAAGGTTTATTTATTTGACATTGCCAGAGAGTAAAACAGTCACTTTTGCAAAATTAGTTAAAGATGCTAATCATAGCATGAAATGTGGTGAGTGTAATTCTGACATGTTATCAACATTAATTTTAAGGGAATACGGACAGTATGTAATTTTAATGATGCAACGATGTAGAGCTGATGGATCAAAATTGGATACTTTAATAAAGAAGTTTACAGGACAGCAATTATCAATTTCAGGAAAAACTTTTGTAACTGTTGCAATAATTTTCCATGATGGACCTACTGTTACTTCTGGACATTACACAGTTTATCTAAAATGTGAAAAAGGCTGGACACTGTGTAATGATTCCCAATTGATTTTCAAACAACGTTTGCCTTTTGATTTAGCAAATTCCTATCTAATCTTCCTGAAACCTAAATTTTAGAGAGACTTGGCAAGATCTGGACAAAATAATTTTACCATTTTACTGGATTACCATTGCAATTTTGTAGAAAAAATATTTTTAAAATTATCATTTGGCCTAAAGGAAAGATAACCAATTGTAATGTGGACTTTTTTAATTTTTAATGCAATTTTGAAAAACCAATAATTTAGAGATAATCGGTAACTTCTGCACATTTTAAATTTTGGAATGCTATTGAACTGCCATTGGAAATTTTTTTCAAAAATGATTTAAAAAATTACTATTTGGCCATGTGGAAAAGTAAGCAATTCTATTGTGGACTAAATAAATTATTCAAAAAATTTTCGTGAACCAAAATGTTACAGAGAATCGGTGAGATCTGGACAGATTAAACTTTAGAATTTTAATGGATTTCCCTTGGAAATTTATTCCAGGAAAAAAAAAAAAAATACTATTTGGCCTAAAGGAAATAAAATCAGATGTATTTTGGAGTTATTTGAGATATAATATTGTGATTATACTTCTCAAACAAACATATCAGACGGTATTTTAAAGAAAAAAGTATTGTTTTTAGATGATATTTTTTTAGAATAATATGCATTTCTGTAATGATAAGTTTAAGTGAGAAGAGATTCTGGGCTTTTTTAATACAATCTTTGTGATTGTTAATTTTTTTTGCCCGCTGTAAAATGATGAATGCAATTGCTTTCACAATTAATAGTGAAATGCAATTTATTCTGAAAACAGCAAAAATAAGGCAAAAATATTTTTTGGTAAAAAATGTAAATATGTGTACTGTATTATTAAATGGTTTAAAAATATTAATACTTTTTTCTTTATTTTCAGATCGATATAGAAAATGTTCGGAAACTACAACCATTTTAAAAACTATTTTTTAAAAAAACAAATGAATAAATATTTTTTTGAGTGAGTATGGTAAGTCAATAATAAAAATTGTAGTCTCTCAAGGACTTTATAATGTGATAAATGATTTTTAGTGTTTTTTTTTTAAAAATAAAAAAAAGGTACGCTTACCGTACGCGTACGGTAAAAAAAAAAAAAAAAAAGTTTTTAAAAACAAGTAAAAAAAAGATGGAAGATAAGGTTGGCTCTTAAAAGAACCGTTGTGTTCATGCAGGGACAGAGGAAAGGAAGCATGGGAAAATCATTCAAAGCTACAAATGTGCTGATCTATTTTGTTGTTTACTAGGGAAACACTGGTCTCCCTATGACAAATTAGACCTTTACAAAATGTGCAATGAATATCAACCTTCCGAAATCGAAGGTTCATTTCCAGAGGGCCAGCAAAAGGAGATTCTCCCCCCACAGATGAAGGGCTCACCTGACCTGCAGAAGAAGGAGTAAGCCCTGCAGGTGATGGTCCAGGCTGAGCTGCTGTGGATGTACTGGCTCGTCTTTCTGAAGAGTTACCTCCAAAAAGATGACCATGTGTCCTTCTGTGTACATCCTGGAGGTGTCTCTTCATGGTGTGATTCCCAAAGGAATACTTCCTGTTAGGATTACCTCTAGAAAGTACACGCTTACACAGCTTGCAAGTAACTAAGGGTGCATTCACCTTTTGCTGGCCTTCTGGAAAAGTAAAATAATCCCAAACATAAGAAGGCTTTACTTTCCTCGCTCTCTGCCTCAAGACAGTGCTGCTGGTGCTAGCCTCACTCTCAGAAGAGCTCTGCTGTTCTGCCATCGTATCCCAAAGACAAACCAGCTCCTTCTCCCAAGGGATCACAAGCAGAAATGAGGGGAATGGGTGTGGTGTAGGAGAGTTCTAGAACTGAAAGTACTTTCAACCAATCAAAAGTTGTGTTTCATGATCACATGACCTACCGTACGCTTACGTTACGCTTACGGTGCGCTTACGGTGCGCTTACGGCAAAAAGTACGCATGCGCGTAAAAAAGACACGCGCTTGCGCGCATGCGCATAACAGTCACTCCCCGGCACTTCCGCGTAACGTGCGCGTGTGGCATAAGCGCGCACGCGACCCACGCGCAGTACGCGCGGCTACGCAAAGTACGTAACTATACGCAAGCAGCGTAGATAGATTACGGGCGTTGCGTAAACCGTACGCTTACCGTGAGCTTACGGTACGCGTACTATAAAAAAAAAAAAAAAAAAAAACTGGAAATAAATTTTACATGTTTATTTTAAAAAATGTATATAAAATAAATATTTAATGATTTTAAAAATTTAAGCATAGTCTTTATAAAAGGTAAGAAAATTAAATTAAAAATATGTTTGAAAAAAATGAAGAATAAAAAAAAAAAATAGCATTTAAAAAACCTTGCAAATTCACTGAAAAAACCATGGGTTTCACACACGTTATAGTTAGGAATTAGCATTTAAAAAACCTTAGAAATTCACTGAAAAAACCATAGGTTTCACACACGTTATAGTTAGGAATTAGCATTTAAAAAACCTTAGAAATTCAGTGAAAAAACCATAGGTTTCACACATGTTATAGTTAGCTGGACATTTTACTCGTAAAAAACCAATGAAATTGCCCCGTTATAGTTAGTTCAGCTAACTATAACTCGCGCGCCCGCAATGCACTGCTGATGACGTCACATATTACATCACTCATGACATGGTCAGTGACATCACTCATGACATCACTGATGACATCTCAAATGACATCACTGATGACATCACTGATGACATCATCCTTGTGATAGAGTGGCAGACCTCCTCTCACCTTAATATAAGCTTTGATACACACATTCAAAAATAGAGACTAAAATTTTCAAAACAATGGACATACCAATACCAGTTACAACAACCTCTTCAGTAATTCTAAGATCAACATACACATCCACTCATTCACCAACAGTCCTATACAGTCACTCATACATGTACTCACTCATCATATGTACTCATACACCTATACATCCTGTTACATAATGCCACTCATCCATAGAGTTACTCACACACATAGTCACTCATGCTAGTAAAGAATCAAACATACATTCACCTGGATATACAGTTATACACACACCACCACACTTACTTCTACGGAAACTTACACATACTTAGTCTTTTAAACAATCACTTATAGAAACACATACTTATTCATACAGGAACTCTTTCAATCTCTCCCTCTCACATATACTCACATATATACACCAATAGTCACATATACTAGTTTAAAACATATGTAGTTACTCATAAAGACACTATTGAGACAGTCATTCACTCAATAACACATCCATGCACACACTCATCCACCCATACAGTCCTGCACACATGCTGTGTTCAACACATACAAACAGTGAGTCACTCATTCATGCACCTATGCACTACGTAATACCCCCCACCGAACCATGCAGACACTCAGACTGATACTCAAAAAACCAACTAATAACCTATATAGAGACCCATGTAGCTACTCACCAACCCATGCAGCCACTTATACACAAAGTGAGAGATACACTTAATCAGTCAGTTACACAATCAATTTTTCAAAAACAAATCATCCATTTAGACACTTATATACCCATTTATTCTTCCATCGACCTTGAGATATACATATATAAAACATATTTAATTTTCAGAAAAACACACATTCACTGGATGATGTCATCAGTGATGTCATCAGTGATGTCATTTGAGATGTCATCAGTGATGTCATGAGTGATGTCACTGACCATGTCATGAGTGATGTAATATGTGACGTCATCAGCAGTGCATTGCGGGCGCGCGAGTTATAGTTAGCTGAACTAACTATAACGGGGCAATTTCATTGGTTTTTTACGAGTAAAATGTCCAGCTAACTATAACATGTGTGAAACCTATGGTTTTTTCACTGAATTTCTAAGGTTTTTTAAATGCTAATTCCTAACTATAACGTGTGTGAAACCTATGGTTTTTTCAGTGAATTTATATATATATATATATATATATATATATATATTCACTGAAAAAACCATAGGTTTCAGGGGCGTTATAGTTAGCTGGACTTTTCACTCGTACAAAACCATAGAAATTCCCCCGTTATAGTTAGTTCAGCTAACTATAACTCGCGCGCCCGCAATGCACTGCTGATGACGTCACATATTACATCACTCATGACATGGTCAGTGACATCACTCATGACATCACTGATGACATCTCAAATGACATCACTGATGACATCACTGATGTCATCATCCAGTGAATGTGTGTTTTTCTGAAAATTACATATGTTTTATATATGTATATCTCAAGGTCGATGGAAGAATAAATGGGTATATAAGTGTCTAAATGGATGATTTGTTTTTGAAAAATTGATTGTATAACTGACTGATTAAGTGTTTCTTAGTGAATACATGGCTTAGTGAGTAATGTTTAAATATGTAAATATCTGTATCAGTCTCTCACTTTGTGTATAATTGGTGCATGGGTTGGTGAGTAGCTACAGAGTGTCTATATAGGTTATTAGTTGGTTTTTGAGTATCAGTATAAGTGTCTGATGTCTGTATGGTTCGGTGGGGGGTATTACGTAGTGCATAGGTGCATGAATGAGTGACTCACTGTTTGTATGCGTTGAAGACAGCATGTGTGCAGGACTGTATGGGTGGATGAGTGTGTGCATGGGTGTGTTAGTGAGTGAATGACTGTCTCAATAGTGTCTCTATGAGTAAATACATATGTTTCAAACTAGTATATGTGACTATTGGTGTATTTAAGTGAGTATATGTGAGAGTGAGAGATTGACAGAGTTCCTGTATGAATAAGTATGTGTTTCTATAAGTGATTGTTTAAAAGACTAAGTATGCGTAAGTTTCTGTAGAAGTAAGTGTGGTGGTGTGTGTATAACTGTATATGCAGGTAAACGGATGTTTGATTCTTTATTAGCATGAGTCACTATGTGTGTGAGTAACTTTATGGATGAGTGGCGTTGTGTAACAAGATGTATAGGTGTATGAGTAAATATGATGAGTGAGTACATGTATGAGTGACTGTATAGGACTGTTGGTGAATGAGTGGATGTGGATGTGGATCTTACAATTACTGAGTAGGTTTTTGTAACTGGTATTGGCATGTCCATTGTTTTGAAAATTTTAATTTCTATTTTTGAATGTGTGTATCAAAGGTTATATTAGGGGGAGAGGAGGTCTGCCACTCTATCACAAGGATGATGTCATCAGTGATGTCATCAGTGATGTCATCAGTGATGTCATCAGTGATGTCATCAGTCATGTCATGAGTGATGTAATATGTGACGTCATCAGCAGTGCATTGCGGGCGCGCGAGTTATAGTTAGCTGAACTAACTATAACGGGGAAATTTCTATGGTTTTATACAAGTGAAAAGTCTAGCTAACTATAACGCCCCTGAAACCTATGGTTTTTTCAGTGAATTTCTAAGGTTTTTTAAATGCTAATTCCTAGCTATAACGTGCCTGAAACCTATGGTTTTTTCTGTGAATTTCAAAGGTTTTATAAATGCTAATTTCTAGCTATGCCTACAGAGATAGGACATGTGAAGAAAGAAGGAAAAACGCACAGAAAGAAAAAAAAAGAAATGCAGAAAGAAGCAACAGAAGTACTCAAAGACGAAGAAAAGTGCAGGAAGAAGTATAACGTGCAGAAAGAACAAACAGAAGAGCAGAAACAAGCCTTGTTGCAAAATCATCCTGTACCCTCAACTTTTTCAGACGGATACTGGTGGTAACTGAGTCTGACCAACCAGTCCTAGAGCTAGTGCTATGTTAAAAGACACTCAGAATACAGTGAAAACACCTACATACACTAGGGCACACTATGCGTTGGGGTCCCCCTGTGATTAACATGACCTCCTCTGTAAGCCCCTAGTATATAATAGGGCAGGGGATTAAAACTACCTCTTAAAACGCACCACAGGGCGTGTTTGAACACGTCACCTCATGCCCCGTCCCCTCCCTTCCCCACTGTGTAAACACGCCCTGTAGCCGTTTTAAGTTGGGAGATTAAGTCCCCTTGTATCCTGAGGGTCCCTAGGGTCCAACTAGACCACTAGGTACCTCCAGTAAGCGCCACAGACCTGCGTTGCAGAGAGGTGTAAAAAGTGGCACGGCCTGCACCACCTCTCTGCAACGCAGAGCAGTGGTGCTTACTGGAAGCACCTGGTGGACTAGTTGGACCCCAGGGTCCCTCAGGATTGAAAGGGAATTATTTCCCCAACTTAAAAACGCGCCACAGGGCGTGTTTGCACACGTCACCTCAGGCCCCGTCCCCTCCCTTCACCACTGTGCAAACGCGCCCTGTGGCCGTTCTGAGTTTAGAGATTAAGTCCCCTTGAATCCTAAGGGTCCCTAGGGTCAAACTAGCCCACTAGGTACCTCCAGTAAGCGCCACAGAGCTGCGTTGCATGGAGGTGTAAAAAGGGGAGTGGCCTCAGAACACCTGTCTGCAACGCAGCTCCCTGGCGCATACTGGAGATACCTGTTGGGCTAGTTGGCCCTCAGGGACCCTCCGTATTGAAGGAGAATTAATTCCTCAACTTACAACTGGCCAGGGGGCGCGTTTGCAGAGTGCTGCAAGGAGGGGGCGTGGCCTCCGGCACGATGCCGGTCTTTTATATTTTGTTTTTTTTAGAAGGAGGGCTGTGTGGCCCCCTTTCTTTTTCTAATTTATTAGCCCTGGGGACCCCATCCCCCAGGGCCTGCACCCTAATTGTTTTTGTTGAAAAAAATTAATTTGGCCCTCCCAAGGCCTTAATTTGCCCCGGGGACCCCAACCCCCGGGTCATGGCCTATTTTTTTTTTTTATTCTTTAGGAGGGGGGGGCTGTGTTGCCCCCCTCCTCAGGCCACTTATGGCCCCGGGGACCCCATCCCCCTGGGCCGGCCTTTGATTTTTTTTATTTAAAAAAATATATATTTATAGAAACACCTAGGACATGCTGGAGAAACCGTATGTACCTATCACCATGACAATTTGCGTGATATTCATTAAAAGGCGACTATGCATACAATGAATCCACGTAGAATGTATTCACACCGCTAGTGAAGCTCTGACATGTCTGACACCCTAGCGTGCCTAATCCCGGCTCCCCCGCTGGTGGGTACTCACCAAGTAGACACCCTTGTCGTTTATTTATATAAACATGGGTAGCTATTTACGGGCACATTTAATACACATGCACACCAAGCCATTCAAAGGGGATTCGACAAAAATTCGACCAAACTACGCAAGAAACCCCCTCACGGTTAATAAAACACACATCCACCGCCGGATGTGTAATACTTTTTATTTTACTCTCTGGAAAGGAGACAAACCTCACTTGAGAGTCACAGCGTGCTCCTGGCTGAGCCCAATGCTGTGTTACACCCACCAGTGCCCGCCGAGTGCCACACACCTCTGTGTTGTATTCCACCAGCTAGTGCGTATGCTATGACACTCTCTAGCCCATGTGCACTGTAACACCACCCCGTGAATATGTCATGCCACACTTGCCTTCGCACGGGTTATATTGCCCCATCTAACGTGCCTTCCTCGATGCCTATGTTAAAAGCACAGCGCTATGCCATACATAATATAATCTGGGATCCATATCTTTGTCACAGTGCATATGCAATGTTACACTAACCAGCACATATTTTATAGTACAACTTTAGAGACTACTTAGGTTACACAACACTGCCCTGTGCATATTACACTCCAAGGCGCATATCACATAGAAAGCGCTAGTGCCTGTGCTATCTCGTGCTCTCCAATGAATCTGTCATTGCGCACAATGTATTGCATATTATATTTCAAGGCCCGGTTCATCTTATATCACACTTTTTGGTGCATAGTTTATACCATATACTATATCTAGTTTTCATTTTCAATCGTGCTCTCAGGACTATGTTCTATATAACACTGCGTCCACCTACCCTTTTCACGGGCATTACATTTTGCGATGGGGGGTGGAGGGTCAGGGGATGTTTCTGCTAAGTGAGCCCGGAGTCACAGTCACAAACGTCCTCTTCTTCCTGAATAAAAGTGAGATTATGCTGCATACTTGTTTATATTTTAAGTAGTTCGCACAGACACACATTTTAAAAACAATAAAGTTCCTAATACCCACCTTCTCTGAACAGTTAGCCTGCTGCCCCATCCACCTCCTCCCTATCCTCTGTTGTCTGAATCCATGGACTAGCCTCCTCCCTCCTGCCATGCATGGTCTGATGTGCTGCCACTGCCCTCCATTTAGCATGATGTACCAGTCCACTCCTCCTGCCCTCCATTGCCCAATTCTATGGCCCATCATTGACCTCCTGCTTAGCCTCTGTGCTTAGCTTGCTGCCCCTATTCTCCTTCCCCCTGCCATCCGATGTCTTTGTGCATGCCCCTGCTCCATCCTCTTTGCCCACCATGTTCCATGGACCTGCCACTCCTATCTACTCTGAGTGTTCTGTTGAGCTGCCACTCCCCTCCCACCTGCCTAGCATTGTCAGATGACTGTAACCTGTCCCTGCCACCTCCACACTGCCTGTCCACATGCCATGCCCCTATCCCCTTCCTCCTGTCCTCAATGGTCCATTTTACTGCCACACCCTTCTGCTCTCCCTGGTCTATGGGCTGCAACTGCTCCTCCTGCCTGCCCCGCGCGGTCTGTTGTGAGGCCCCTTCCCCTGAACTCTCTTGTCTGTGCCCAGGTCCTGACCCTCCCTTCTATCCTCCATGGTCCTTTGTGCATGCCCCTGCACCCTCCTTTTTGCCCATCATAGCCATTGTGCTGCCACTAACCCGCCCGCTTGCCATGCATGGTCTTCTGTGCTGCCATGGCCCCTCCCACCTTCCCTGTGTGGTCAGTTAGCTGCCCCTGACCCCCTCCCACCTTCCCTCCATGGTCTGTGTGTATGCCATCATAGTCTCATTGTTGCTCTCCATGGTGTGTCTTGTTTCTAGTGCCCATCCTGCCTGACCTCCATGGTAATCTTGCTGCTCCTGCCCTGCCCCCTTGCCCCCAGCCCTCTGTTTCCATGTGCAGACCCCTATTCCCTCCCTCCTGGCTTGTCTGTTCCATTGTAATGCCCCAGATTCGTCCCTCCTGCCCTTTATGGTCTGTTATGCTGCAGCTTTTACTCCTGTCTCTCCATTATGGTCAGCTAGCTACCATTGCCTCTTTCCCCTCTGTTCTCTGTTGTCCATGTGCATGGTCCTGTCCCCTCCCTATTGCTTTCTATGTATTGTTGTGCTGCACTCCCATCCTGCATGTGCTGTGTGGTGTATTGTGCTGCTGCAAACCCTGATGCCTGCCCTGTAGGGTCAGTTTGGTGCACCTCTCCATGTCCCTCCTGTCCTCTGTTATCCGAGTCCATGTCCCTACCCCAATTCCTCCTGCCTACCATGATCCAATGTACCATGCTTGCAAACATTTTGAACTTGGTAAGAGGGAGATTTTGAAAAAAAACTGGGGTATTGATTTTCACCTTTGAGTTACATTGAAAAAGAGGAGATTGTAGATAGGAGACAGATCAAATAAAGCCCACTTGAGCTTAAAAAAATTGGACGTTTCCTGACTGAAACGGGTCTGTTGGCATGCATGGTTGTACTACCACTGCCTCTTCCTTCTGCCCACAATGGTCTATTATATTGCCACAGCCTCTCTTGCCAGTCCTGTATTGTTGGTTTGTTGCCCCTGCCCCCTTTCCACTGCCCTCCATAGTCTGTTGTGCTGCCACTACCCTTCCTGCCTGCCCAGTGTGGTCAAATTGTTGCATCTGCACTCTCCTACCTGCCTTCAATTTTCAGAGTCCGTGCCCCTGGCCTCTGCCTCTCAACAGTATCCCAATGAACAACTAGATTGCTAACATTCTATATTTATTACAAAAGTGTGGAACGCCTGACGTCATCTTGATGTAATCAAAACTGTAATACCTAGAGTATTTCCTTTAGAAATTACATATATGAGAGGGTCTTACTTGCATCAAAATTATGGTTAGTGCTCTAAAAAACTAAAATGAGGACATATTTTCTGAGTTTTCAAATAGCGACAAAGAACTTTTAAATTATTTGTAATCTTTATGTTTCTTTATCCAGTTGAACACTTGATTAAATGTTGCACCTAGGGGAGAGGATGTGGTGTTACTTCCAGAGCTGCAGACTTTGCAACTGGGGAACCAGGGTGGAGTTTCTGCTTCAGCTCAACATTCTGTGATTCTGGTCAAATCACTTAATCTCCCCATGTCTACAACCAAAATGAATTTGATCTTGTGTGATGTAACCAATGCTCATGTAAAGCACTCCAATACCTGACAAGTCTGCACTATATAAAACTGCAAATACACAACAAATAGGTGTTTTGCACACTTCTGTCATTGGGCTATACTTGGGCTACATCTGGGTGATATTTGGGCTACATTTTGGCTCTTTTGTCTCTGGTGGCCATCTTGGGAGATTTATTTGTTATGATGTTTCCTAATTTCCTCATTTACTGCAGTTTCCTCAGTAGGAAATACTTTCAGTTTTTTACTTTGGTTCCATCAAGAAGGCATTCAGATGTGTCACATATTTGTCATAAATTCTGAATGTTAGCACTCTAGTTGCTCATTAGATCACTGTAGTAAAGCTACTGCTCACCAGGGAAGTCTGCTGCTGGTATTCAAATTGCATGTTTCAGTCTGCATGTCAGAAATATTTTATGAAATAGAAGAGGATTTGAGAAGTCAAAATGTGCCCTAATTTTTCTTTCTGCAGCACTAATCATCATTTCTATGGCAAAATGAACCCCCTCATTTTGTTCCTTTGTAAATTAAATGTTTTAAGTGTTTCCACTTTATTCCAATCAAGATGGCTTCAGGTGTGCCAATCGTTTGTCATAAGTAGGACTGTTAGCGCTCGAGTTGTTCTTTAGAACACTCTGGGAAGCTACAGTAGAACACAAAGGAATCAACTGACAGTCTCTGCCCTTGTTGGATGTACATGTTTTACTGAGAATGTCAGACTTCATTCTCACATGACTGAGAAAGATAATGTGAATTTACCGAAAATATGCTCTCAGTTTAGCTTATAGATCACCTTCCAAACCTCTGTGGGAATAGCATGAGAAAATAGTTTTCTCGCAAACATGATTCATGATATCACAGCAGAAGGCTTTTTCACATGGTAAAATCACTTAGAACACACCACAATTCCTAAAATGGGTATGGTACCATCAACGAATGATTTATAATGTAAGTAAAGTCTTTAAACCTTCTATTAACCACAATGCTTTTTAATGAGGTGCTATCATGTATATTGGTCCCAAGATGGCTGCCAACACTTCTTGGATGAAGTGCTGACAGCCACGATGAGATGTGTGGTTAGGCTCCGCCCATATATATATATGATTTTACTTTTGATTTTCTCAGGAACTACTGAACGGATTTACACCATTTAAGCAAAAGGCACGAGTGTAAGCCAAGGGCTACCTTTTTGCCAAAGTTGGTGTAATTCCGTTCAGCCGTTCGGGCTGTACCTTCGACTAAAGGTCCTATGGGAAAATGCATGGGGAAAACGCGTTTTGGGACCCCCCTTTTTTCTCAGCCCCCGCTTGACGAATCACCCCAAGACTTTCAGGGTAGGAGCTGAGCGGAGCGCCCCATTAGTTTTGAAAATTTCACGAAGATAAGTCAACTGGCGCCAAAGTTATTCAAAATAGAATTTTCAGATTTCCTATGGGAACTCGGTCCTAACTATAACTATCTACTGGAGACCGCCAGTAGATAATATATATATATATATAAGAGAATAGACCTAGAATTACCTACAGAAAAGGTCGCAACATCAGAGATATCTTAATACATAACGACATTACATCTAGTAAACCCTCAAGTGAACATAATCTTAAAGGTTTTTTCCCTTGCGGGCACAGCAAAGCCTGTCGTAACAGTGGCATGAAAAAAACTGTACAAATTCCTGGTCACAGGTCCCCTAAAAGTATTAACCAATTTTTAACGTGCAGTTCTACATACTGTGTTTATGTCTTGGTATGTCCGTGTCAAATGTGATACGTGGGAAGTACAACATTGATGGCTAAGAAACGTGTGTTGGAACACATGCGAGCCATAAACAAAAAAGATACCCATTATCCCATTGCCAGACACTTTGAATTATTCCACCTGTCAAATAGCTCGCTACTCAGCTATTTTGTGATTGACCAAGTACATACTGGTCCCAGGGGAGGCAACAGAACTCTAATGTTACGGAAAAGAGAATCCAGATGGATCATTGAACTGGAAACTAAGTATCCTAAGGGGCACAATCTTGATGAAGAATTGAATACCCATTTACGGGATAATTAGTCCTACTACTATACTATAGCTGTCTGTGCATATAGCTGCTAGCATTCATACTGATGTTCTTTTATTATGCAGTACTTACTATGATGTAATAGTATGTGCCTATATTTTAATATGTGATTTTACACACTTTTCTTTTATTAATGTTTGATATTCTTAATACAGGAAGAAAGGAAGGGTTATTCCAGTTGTGGACTGTTTCATCCGTTCCAGCTACCCTACCCTTTTCTTCCGCGTCCCATGGGTTCTTCCCCAGATAAGATTATTATATTTTTCTTATCCCGAATCGTTGTGATGTGCACTATACCAATTGTTTCTTCCTTGTATTTCTTGAATCTTTAAAAAAAAATGTTAGAACATTGTACTGCTAATGTTTGTTTAAACCATGGTTCAGTCGTCTAGATATAGCAGTTCGCTGTAGTATTATTATGTCAGGCACATTCTGAGTTCGTTAGAAATACATTTTATTCAGTGGATAATCAGTCAAATATAATAGGGGCACTATGCCGCCAGTATATTCATGCAAATACAAAGTGTAAATGACTGATATATCCCAGCTCAATATGCAAGTTTGACCGCTTGACAACATGTGATCTGGTTGTTTATTTTGAATATTTGAGCACTATTTGCCGTTTATAGTAATTATTGCTTATAGATTGCATCGATTCACCCAGATTACGTTTGATGCAATACGATTACAGACTAAGGACTATATGTCTATAATAACGAAAATTTGGTTTTACATTTAATGTGTGTTTGTACTGTCAATACCAACTGATCTATTCAGTATAACATATAACGCAATATTTGTTTTTTGACATTCAGACATGGCCGCCACATTTGCCGGTCAAAACCATTTGACAAACAGTAGTCTTTCTTTTATGTTTGTACCTATAAAGATTCCTCTGAAATGTACACGACTTTGTGTGAGCAAGACAGCTTGTCTGTCGAAACGCGTTACCGTGGTGAATAAATCTTGGTTTTCCCTGAGTGCGAGTCCTTCTTCGAAGAAGACTGCTGTGTGTGATATTTATATATATATATATATATATATATATATATATATATATATATATATATATATTCACTGAAAAAACCATAGGTTTCACACATGTTATAGTTAGTGGAAATTTTACTGATAAAAAACCAATGAAATTGCCCCGTTATAGTTAGCGCAGGCAACTATAACTCACGCGACCGCAATCCTCTCCTGATGCTAATACTGTATTTAGACACTTATTTGCCCATGTCTTCTTCCATACATTTTTAGCTATACATATATTACAAATATTTTTTTTTCATAAAGACACATATGTCATCAGCAGAGGATTGCGGTCGCGTGAGTTATAGTTGCCTGCGCTAACTATAACGGGGCAATTTCATTGGTTTTTTATCAGTAAAATTTCCACTAACTATAACATGTGTGAAACCTATGGTTTTTTCAGTGAATTTGCAAGGTTTTTTAAATGCTAATTCCTAACTATAACGTGTGTGAAACCTATGGTTTTTTCAGTGAATTAGTACGGTTTTTTAAATGCTAAGTTTTTTTCCCTTATAATAAGCCCTGTACATTTGGTGGCCTACGGCCACCAAAAGCACAGGGGGTGGGGTAAGTGTGGATAATGTTTTTTTCCATTGTAATAAGCCCAGCACATTTGGTGGCCTTCGGCCACCAAAAGCACAGGGGGTGGGGTAAGTGTGGATAGTGTTTTTTTTATTTTTATTTTTTTACCGTACGCTTACCGTAAGCGTACGGTAAGCGTACCCCGCGAAATTGCCGAAAAAAAAATAAAACCGTTTTTGCACTTGGGGGATGTTTGGGGACTCCCTCAACATGACTATGTGGGAGGGAGTTGTCAAAACAGCCCCTTTACATGTTTTTGGGCTTCCGATTTTAAAAATCTCTCTCAGTGCGAGAGACAAAATGGCGGCCGCCGCTTCCTGGTTTCGGCCGATTCGAATGTTTACTAAGATCTAAGAGCCAATCAGAATCGCGCTCGCGCACGCCACCGTACGCTTACCGTAAGCGTACGGTAAGCGTACCGTAAGCTGGCTCAGATATATATATTGATTTAAAGGCTATTTTCTCAGAATCTACTGAACAGATTTACACCAAACCTACAAAAGGCACTTCCTTGACCTAGGGACTACCTCTCTGCCAAATTTTGAGTAATTCTGTTCAGCCATTCGGGCTGTAGCTCGTTCTAAAGGTCCTATGGAAAAATGCATGGGAAAAACGCGTTTTGGGACCCCCCTTTTATCTCAGCCCCCGCTTGACGAATCCCCCCGAGACTTTCAGGGTAGGAGCGGAGCGTAGCGCCCCACCTATTTTGAGAAATTCGCGAGGATTCGTCGACCGGCGCCAAAGTTATTCAAAATAGAATGTTGAGGTTTTCCTATGGAAACGTGGTCCTAACTATAACTACCTACTGGCTATCGCCAGTAGGTAATATATATATATATATATATATATATATATATATATATATATATATATATATATTACCTACTGGCGGTCGCCAGTAGGTAGTTATAGTTAGGACCACGTTTCCATAGGAAAACCTCAACATTCTATTTTGAATAACTTTGGCGCCGGTCGACGAATCCTCGCAAATTTCTCAAAATAGGTGGGGCGCTACGCTCCGCTCCTACCCTGAAAGTCTCGGGGAGATTCGTCAAGCGGGGGCTGAGATAAAAGGGGGGTCCCAAAACGCGTTTTTCCCATGCATTTTTCCATAGGACCTTTAGAACGAGCTACAGCACGAACGGCTGAACAGAATTACTAGAAATTTGGCAGAGAGGTAGTCCCTAGGTCAAGGAAGTGCCTTTTGTAGGTTTGGTGTAAATCTGTTCAGTAGATTCTGAGAAAATAGCCTTTAAATCAATATATATATCTGAGCCCGCTTACGGTACGCTTACCGTACGCTTACCGTACGCTTACCGTAAGCTTACGGTGGCGTGCGCGAGCGCGATTCTGATTGGCTCTTAGATCTTAGTAAACATTCGAATCGGCCGAAACCAGGAAGCGGCGTCCGCCATTTTGTCTCTCGCACTGAGTGTTGTTTATCAAACATGATGGCCAAAAACATGTTACGGGGCTGTTTTGACAACTCCCTCCCACATAGTCATGTTGAGGGAGTCCCCAAACATCCCCCAAGAGCAAAAACGGTTTTATTTTTTTTTCGGCAATTTCGCGGGGTACGCTTACCGTACGCTTACCGTACGCTTACCGTAAGCTTACCGTACGCTTACGGTAAAAAAATAAAAATAAAAAAAACACTATCCACACTTACCCCACCCCCTGTGCTTTTGGTGGCCGCAGGCCACCAAATGTGCAGGGCTTATTAATAGAGAAAAAAAACGTAATTTTGGCAACATGAAATTATAAAATCGAAATAAAAAAAACACTATCCTCATTGACCTCACCCCCTGTGCTTTTGGTGGCCGAAGGCCACCAAATGTACAGGGCTTATTAAAGTTGATAAAAACCGTGCACGGAACGAACTGCGTTAAGTGGGCGCGCACGCCACAAATGGCGTAAAGTAACTTAGCATTTAAAAAACCGTACAAATTCACTGAAAAAACCATAGGTTTCACACACGTTATAGTTAGGAAATAGCATTTAAAAAACCTTGCTAATTCACTGAAAAAACCATAGGTTTCACACATGTTATAGTTAGCTGGACATTTTACTGATAAAAAACCAATGAAATTCCCCCGTTATAGTTACTGTAGGCAACTATAACTCACGCGACCGTAATCCTCTGCTGATGACATATGTGTCTTTATGAAAAAAAAATATTTGTAATATATGTATAGCTAAAATTAAATGGAAGAAGATATGGGCAAATAAGTGTCTAAATACAGTATTAGTATCAGCAGAGGATTGCGGTCGCGTGAGTTATAGTTGCCTACAGTAACTATAACGGGGGAATTTCATTGGTTTTTTATCAGTAAAATGTCCAGCTAACTATAACATGTGTGAAACCTATGGTTTTTTCAGTGAATATATATATATATATATATATTATCTACTGGCGGTCGCCAGTAGATAGTTATAGTTAGGACCCTGTTTCCATAGGAAAACCGCAACATTCTATTTTGAATAACTTTGGCGCCGGTCGACGAATCCTCGCGAAATTTTCAAAACTAATGGGGCGCTACGGTCCGCTCCTACCCTGAAAGTCTCGGGGGGATTCGTCAAGCGGGGGCTGAGAAAAAGGGGGGTCCCAAAACGCGTTTTCCCCATGCATTTTTCCATAGGACCTTTAGACACAGCTGCAGCCCGAACGGCTGAACAGGTCAAGGAAGTGCCTTTTGTAGGTCTGGTGTAAATCTGTTCAGTAGTTCCAGAGAAAATAGCATTTAAATCAATATATATATCTGTGGCAGCTTACGGTGCGCTTACCGTGCGCTTACGGTAAGCTTACCGTACGCGTACGGTGACGTGCGCGAGCGCGATTCTGATTGGCTGTTAGATCTTAGTAAACATTCAAATCGGTCGAAACCGGGAAGTGTCGGCCGCCATTTTCTCTCTCGCACTCTGAGGGGGGGAGGAAAAACAAAGCTGGATAACATGAAAAGGGGCAGGCTAGACAGCTCCCAACCACATAGCCATGGTTAGGGTGTCCCAAAAGAAACCCCAAGGCCAAAAATTAAATTTTTATTTTTTTTGAAAAAACGCCGATTACGCTTACCGTACGCGTACGGTAAAAAATAAATAAAAAAAAAACAATATCCACAATTGCCCCACCCCGTGTGCACAAGGTGCCCGTAGGGCACCTTTTGTGCATCGCATGTGAATAATTAGAACAAACAATAGATTACCTTTCATAACGAAGCGCATAATATGTCCGTGTGCGGACGGTGCGCGAAGCGCATCGTGCGTACATGGCCCATCCAGCGTAACGTGGGCACGCGGTGCGCGTAGCGCACCGCGTTCCAATCCGTGCGTGCACGGCAACAAATTGCGTAAAGCAGGCGCGCGAAGCGCACCGCGTGCTCACTGTGCGCGCACGGTGCGTGAAGCGCACCGTGCACGCCCGGAACGAACTGCGTGAAGTGGGCGCGCACGCCACGAACGGCGTAAAGTAACTTAGCATTTAAAAAAACATACAAAACCATAGGTTTCACACACGTTATAGTTAGGAATTAGCATTTAAAAAACCTTGCAAATTCAATGAAAAAACCATAGGTTTCACACATGTTACAGTTAGCTGGACATTTCACTCGTAAAAAACCATTGAAATTCCCCCGTTATAGTTAGTGCAGGCAACTATAACTCACGCGACCGCAATCCTCTGCTGATGCTAATACTGTATTTAGACACTTATTTGCCCATGTCTTCTTCCATTAAATTTTAGCTATACATATATTACAAATATTTTTTTTTTATAAAGACACATATGTCATCAGCAGAGGATTGCGGTCGCGTGAGTTATAGTTGCCTGCACTAACTATAACGGGGGAATTTTAATGGTTTTTTACGAGTGAAATGTCCAGCTAACTGTAACATGTGTGAAACCTATGGTTTTTTCATTGAATATATATATATATATATATATATATTACCTACTGGCGGTCGCCAGTAGGTAGTTATAGTTAGGACCACGTTTCCATAGGAAAACCTCAACATTCTATTTTGAATAACTTTGGCGCCGGTCGACGAATCCTCGCGAATTTCTCAAAATAGGTGGGGCGCTACGCTCCGCTCCTACCCTGAAAGTCTCGGGGGGATTCGTCAAGCGGGGGCTGAGATAAAAGGGGGGTCCCAAAACGCGTTTTTCCCATGCATTTTTCCATAGGACCTTTAGAACGAGCTACAGCCCGAACGGCTGAACAGAATTACTAGAAATTTGGCAGAGAGGTAGTCCCTAGGTCAAGAAAGTGCCTTTTGTAGGTTTGGTGTAAATCTGTTCAGTAGATTCTGAGAAAATAGCCTTTAAATCAATATATATATCTGAGCCCGCTTACGGTACGCTTACCGTACGCTTACCGTACGCTTACCGTAAGCTTACGGTGGCGTGCGCGAGCGCGATTCTGATTGGCTCTTAGATCTTAGTAAACATTCGAATCGGCCGAAACCAGGAAGTGGCGTCCGCCATTTTGTCTCTCGCACTGAGTGTTGTTTATCAAACATGATGGCCAAAAACATGTTACGGGGCTGTTTTGACAACTCCCTCCCACATAGTCATGTTGAGGGAGTCCCCAAACATCCCCCAAGAGCAAAAACGGTTTTATTTTTTTTTCGGCAATTTCGCGGGGTACGCTTACCGTACGCTTACCGTACGCTTACCGTAAGCTTACCGTACGCTTACGGTAAAAAAATAAAAATAAAAAAAACACTATCCACACTTACCCCACCCCCTGTGCTTTTGGTGGCCGCAGGCCACCAAATGTGCAGGGCTTATTAATAGAGAAAAAAACCGTAATTTTGGCAACATGAAATTATAAAATCGAAATAAAAAAAACACTATCCACATTGACCTCACCCCCTGTGCTTTTGGTGGCCGAAGGCCACCAAATGTACAGGGCTTATTAAAGTTGATAAAAACCGTGCACGGAACGAACTGCGTTAAGTGGGCGCGCACGCCACAAATGGCGTAAAGTAACTTAGCATTTAAAAAACCGTACAAATTCACTGAAAAAACCATAGGTTTCACACACGTTATAGTTAGGAAATAGCATTTAAAAAACCTTGCTAATTCACTGAAAAAACCATAGGTTTCACACATGTTATAGTTAGCTGGACATTTTACTGATAAAAAACCAATGAAATTCCCCCGTTATAGTTACTGTAGGCAACTATAACTCACGCGACCGTAATCCTCTGCTGATGACATATGTGTCTTTATGAAAAAAAAATATTTGTAATATATGTATAGCTAAAATTTAATGGAAGAAGATATGGGCAAATAAGTGTCTAAATACAGTATTAGCATCAGCAGAGGATTACGGTCCCGTGAGTTATAGTTGCCTACAGTAACTATAACGGGGGAATTTCATTGGTTTTTTATCAGTAAAATGTCCAGCTAACTATAACATGTGTGAAACCTATGGTTTTTTCAGTGAATATATATATGAATGTAAATTCGTCTCTAATGCTGCTGCCTTGATTAGACGAAAGAACGGACCCAAAACTTCGGTGCCAATCACTGAGATTTTATTTCAAATTGCTCTGTACCAGTCCGCCATGACGCGTTTCAGCCCCCACTCGGGCCTTGATCACATGACACGTTTTAGTGGGGAATAGCAGTTTTTAAAGGGGAAACAACACCGGAAATGACCTTATCATGGACATTAAAGAGTTACTACATATCCAAAGTTACAATCTTACTGTATAAAATACGGGAATAATCGTGCGCATATGTGGATGATTCACAATTCATACTTATATTTACAAATAAATAGTTATATAAATATACTATGTACATATATACAACATAGAAAAATATTTTATATACAATTTCATATCAAAAATAAATTCATGACATAAATAAAATATGCATAAAAAAGTTTTTCTCTAATACATCCACTGCTACTGTTTAAATGTCTTAGTAGCGTAAAATAAATCTGTACTTCAAACAAGATTTAATTAGGTGATTCCTTGCGCACTACGATAGTTTGTAGTCTCTTAACATGATTGCGCCCCAGTGGGCCAATTGGTCTTAGATTTCATTTCTATCTTGGTGACATCCTCTCAGTTCGTCCCCTAAAAAATTGCTGGCAAATCAAACGGATGTTAATGTATAAATACTTGTATTTCCATTTAATCACTGAAGGACAGGTAGTATCTACCCTATCCAATCATCTGCCCCCCACTTTACACTTTTGCAGAGACTGTCAGTTAATACCTTAACATTTAAGATTGGGATTTTTTGTTACATAATTTTACAATTTTTTCCCTCATGCATATATTTATACGCCTTATTAAAAAGATGTACCGCTCATTATTTTCTATATTTACATCAAACTAATTTCACTAATTTCTCCCTTTTCCCTTGTTGGGATTATACCTCTGTCTGCTATTTTCCATCTCCACATGGGAATGGAAAAACAAAGGGAAAAGCGAGAAAATAACAAAAAAACTCCTATTAAAAACATGTTGCTACATGCTTCCTACGGGTACACACTATGAGCCCATAATGTGTCCCATCATAGAGTACAAAGTAGGAGAGATTCGAAATGGAAAATTGATATTATGCAGGCTGTAGGAGGTAAAAGATACATACATTATCCTTGTGGAGACTAGAGGCATGTAAAAAAGTCCTCACTAGAGTTAAGACCGTTCGGGTTCTTCGTATCTAACTCTATAATGTATCTAGTTTCAAGTAGCCTAAGCTTGGCCTCCCGGTTGCCACCACGTTTCAGTGGTAAGACTGTATCAATGACATAGTATTGGAGGAGGCCTGGATTACTGCTGTGCTTCCCTTCAAAATGCCTCGCCACGGGATAGGCCTGATCTTTATTGGAAATCGCCCTAATATGCTGTAGAATCCTTTTGTAGAAATTACCATTTAAAAAACCTTAGAAATTCACAGAAAAAACCATAGGTTTCAGGGATGTTAAAGTTAGGAGGACATTTCACCCATACAAAACCATAGCAAGTCCGCTGTTATAGTTAGTTCAGCTAACTTTAATTCGTGACCCCGCAATGCACTGCTGATGACGTCACATATTACATCATTCATGACATGGTCAGTGACATCACTGATTGCATCACTGATGACAACTCAAATGACATCACTGATGACATCATCCAGTGACTGTGCATTTCAGTAAACTTTAAATATGTTTTATATATATATGCCAAGGTGTATTGAAGAATGAGTGGGTGCATAAGTGTCTGGATGGAGGATTTAGTAGATGTGTGACTGACTGTATAAGTGAGTGATTAAATGTTTCTTACTGAATGCATGGGTGAGTGACTAAACTGTGTTGAATGTCTGTATCAGTCTGTCTGTTGTTGTGTAAGCTGCTGCATGTGTTGGTCAGTAGCTACATGAGTGTCTATATGGGTTATTGATTGGTTGCCTGAGTATTTGTATGGGAGACTGAGTGTGTGTGTGGGTGAGTGGGAGGTGTGTGACTCTGTGCATAGATGTGTGAGTGGTTGATTCACTGGGTGTATGGGCTCAAGAGTGCATGTGGAAACAGCTGTATGGGTGGGTGAGTGTATTTATGGGTGTGTTGGTGAGTGAATGGATATCTCAGTGGTACATGCCCAAGTAACTACATATGTAAAAGGCAGTGTATGTGAGAGCTGGAGTATATAAATGACTATAAGTGAGAGTTAATGATTGTGAAAGTGGCTGAATGGATGAGTGTGTACTTGTATCAGTGATTATATAAGAGAGTAAGTATGCGTTAGTATCTGTATGAATAAATAAGGTGGTGTGTGTATAACTGTATAGGTGAGTAAATGGGAGTGTGATTGATTCTTTGCATGACTGACTAGGTGTGTGAGTAACTCCATGGACGAGTGGCGGTGTGTGAGTATCTGTATAGGTATATGAGTGCATATGATAGTGTTGTATTGATGAGTGACTGCATGTATGAGTGATTGTATGGGTGAATGAGTGGATGTGTGTGTAGACCTAGGAATCAGTGAGTGTATATGTAGTAACTAGTATTGGTGTCAATGGTTTCGAAAATGGTAGTCAGTATTTTAGAGTGGGTGTATCAAAGTTTATATTAGAGTGTGAGGAGGTGCATCAGATTTTCACATGGAGATTTCATCAGTGATGTCATCCGTGGTGTCACTGACCATGTCATGAATGATGTAATATGTGACATCATCAGCAGTGTATTGTGGGGCCGCGAGTTATAGTTAGCTGAACTAACTATAACGGCAGAATTTCTGTGGTTTTCTATGAGTGAAATGTCCAACTAACTATAATGTCCCTGAAACCTATGTTTTTTTCAGTTAATTTCTAAGGTGTTTTAAATGCTAATTTCTAATTATAATGTGCCTGAAACCTATGGTTTTTTCAGTGAATTTCAATTGTTTTTTAAATGCTAACTTCTAACTATAACGTCCCTGAAACCTATGGTTTTTTCAGTGAATTTCAAAGGTTTTTTAAATGCAAATTTTGAACTATAATTTCCATGAAACCTATCGTTTTTTTGATTGAGGTGTGAATGGCTAGTCTCTTGGCGGTTAGAGGATTGTATGGGTAGTGCTCAGGGAATTGTAGCAGTGCATGGTTACTGCCTGGGTCATTGTATGAGTACATGGGTGCTGACTGGATGATTAGACTACTGCAAGGAGAGTGCATGGTGAATTTATAAGTGCTTGGGTTTTGGTGGAGTGATTGGATAAGTACATGGTGCTGGCTGGGTGATTGGAAGAATGCACAGGGAGTGACAGGGGGGATTGCTGGTGTGCATATGTAGTGCTCTGGGGATTGTAGCAGTGCATGAGTTAGTGCCTGGGTCATTGCATGAGTACATGGGTAGTGACTGAATGAGTTGAGTACTGTAAGGAGAGTGCCTGGTGAATGTATAAGTGCTTGGGTATTGGCAGAGTGATTGGATACAAATATAGTACTGTCTGATTGGAGGAGTGCATGGGGAGAGACAGGTGATTGCTGGACTGCATGGGTACTACCTGGGGAATTGAAGGACAGAATGAGTAGTGTGTAGGTGATTAGAGGACTGCATGGGTAGTGCACAGGGGATTGTAGCAGTGCATGTCTTAGTGTCTGGGTCATTACATGAGTACATGGGTACTGACTGAATGATTAAACTACTGCATGGAGAGTGCATGGTGATTTTATAAGTGCTTGGTTTACTGCATGACTACGTGGGTTATGCTTAGCTTTAAAATCACCTACTCACTACCTTTGCACTCCTCTAATTGGTCAGGCACCTCTCAATAGCTCACTAAGCATACATGTAACTGTATAAATACAATCTGAACACATTCTATCTACAAATATGCAACAACATTAAACTATACCTCTCAACAGACTTAAGTAAGAAGGCTAATTAGCAACACCTTTTATGAGCATTTTTAAAACAACACTTTTATTTTACATCTTCAACTTTCTATCTAAAATTATGTGGCATCATTCAGCTATACCTTTGTTCAGACTACAAAAAGAAGCCTAATTAACAACACCTTATTTCACCATTCAATCTTAAAATATGTGGCATCATTTAACTTTACCTTTTTACAAACTAATAAAAGAAACATAATTATTAACACCTTATATGATCATCTTCGAAACACCACAGTTGTGCTGCATCTTTACAAAACTATCTATAATTATGCAGTATCATTCAACTATACCTTTATAAAGACAACAAAAAATGAAGCGTAATATGAGAATTACATTTAATACTATTTAACCAAACACTATATACTATAGGACTGCATAGGTGCTTGTATGAGTACATGGATAATGCCTGCATAATTTGAGGAGTGCATGGGATGTGACAGGATGATTGCTGGACTGCATGGGTACTGCCTGGGGAATTGAAGGAGCGAATGAGTACTGTGTATGTGGTTAGAGGACTGCATGGGTAGTGCACAGGGGATTGTAGCAGTGCATGTGTTAGTGCCTGGGTCATTGCATGAGTACATGGGCATTGACTAGATGATAAGAGTACCGCAAGGAGAATGTATAAGTGCTTGGGTATTGGCGGAGTGATTGGATAAATACATGGTACTGGCTGGGTGATTAGAAGAGTGCATGGTAAGTGACAGGGTGTTTGCTGGACTGCATGGGTAATACCTGGGGATTTGAAGGAGAGAATGAATAGTGTGCAGGTGGTTAGAAAACTAGATGGGTAGTGCACAGGAGATTGTAGCAGTGCATGTGTTAGTGCCTGGGTCATTACATGAGTATATGGGTACTGACTGAATGATTAGAGTACTGCAAGGAGAGTGCATAGTGAATTTATAAGTGCTTGGGAATTGGCAGAGTGATTGGATGAGTACATAGTACTGGCTATACCAAAAACAAGACAAGAAAATACCTTAAGACAACACTCCACTGAATGTGCATTGAACATTCAAATTCACACAGATGTTTATAATCATTCAAGTGTAGAAGTATGGATGAATGTAGGGTCAGTGATTGCCCCTTATGTCCATGTTGTTCATGTTGTGGGCCTTGAGTCACAGGGTGCAACATTACCGATTGCGCTCCGGGTGGCGCTAACACTATAACAGAGTCACACCCATTAGTTACTTCCTTGTCCAGCCCATGACGGAACCAACGCCTAGAGCCCCGAGGTCATTGTTCACACCCCTATGCTGGACTGGCATACGCCAGGCCAGCCCACTCCGCTTAAGCTTACAGGGGGGAACGACAAAGCTACATGTCCCAGGTCTTACCTGTAGTGATCTGCTGATCACAGTTCTAGTTGTCAACATGCCACGGCCACTCCCTCACGGCTGGTGTCCACCCACACCACACCCATCCAGCACAGGTGTCACAGGATATGTGACCCTGCCAATAAAAAGGCCTGGACGCATGTGCTCGAGGCCATTTCCACTCTGTATCTGGGTGTGTCCGCGTGGTTATTATTTATGCATGAGGGCCTAGGGACCTACCACATCACATTCCCCACTGCTGGAGGTGATATGATGGCGTCCGCACCACGATATTCAATCATAAAGGGCCCATGACTTGAGATGCACAGAGTTGGTGGCAGCCGAGGCACTTTGGCCGACACGGGCCTCCCGCCACGTGGCGATGACTTGAGGTGCACAGAGTTGGAGGCGGCCAAGGCACCTTGGCCAACACTGGCCTCTCGCCACGTGGCGATGACTTGAGGTGCACAGAGTTGGTGGCAGCCGAGGCATTTTGGCCGACACGGGCCTCCTGCCACGTGGCGATGACTTGAGTTGCACTGAGTTAGTGGCACCAGAGCTGAGCGGGTGTGCAGTCTGCGATGATGCATAGGCCTCGATAAGCCATCTGGCAATCAATACCTGATTTGAATTGTGAGCTCAGCTAGACTGAGTGTATGCCAAAGGCAGCAGGTTGTACTGACATGACTCCTCGGCACAGTGCAGCAGGATACACTGGGGGCCTGTGCCATGGAACCCAGCGGCGGCTGAGGAGGTTGCTCTGACACGTGGTAGGCACACTTGGAGACACACCGGTGGCGGCAGATGAGCATTGATGTCTGGGTGTGCAGAGTCGGGCAGTCATCGCTGGGTGGTGAACCGGTCTGGGGACCATGGCTGGGTTGCTTGCAGAAAATGTAGATATCATGCACACTACTTGGGAAGTTTGAGACGACATTAGTGTACAGGCCCCGGTTGTCCAGTTTTGCCTGCACATTGTTGGAATGCGTGTGGTTTCTGTTGCGGTGATTGTGCACAGTGTCGGCAGGGGGCACAAGTAGTACATGTGTGCAGTCAATTGCCCCCACCCCCAACATGTGCGGGAAGCCTGCTATGGCATGGTTACCTTGCTTAGTCTCCAGCTGTTCCTGCGCCGTATGGGTAAAGTGAAGCTGCAGGGGTATCAAGTTGATATGAACCATGAAGCTTACAGGTATGATAAATCTTGCATAATGAGACCGCAACAGAAGTTTGTGTGGTCGTAACCTTCCTTTTCTTTCCTATGAAGGTTACGACCACACAAACTTCTGTTACGGTCTTTTTATGCAGGATTGATCATACCTGTAAGCATTCCGGTTTGTCCAAGTGCAATACATTGTACCAGATTACGTTTGTGACCATACTAACGCTTGACCTTTTTCACCATTTATCCAACAAGTTTCTAAATATGGACTTTCATAATATGGAATTGTATTGGGATTTCCAGGACGATCTGCAGTCATTTGGATCCACAAGTTGCCCTGATGATGTTCCCCGTTGGGAATGGCACTCGTTGTTTGATGTTTTCGTATTGTTAATTTATGTTTTTGTAATAAAGTACTGTTTTTCCACTACTGTTGACTACTGGACTTCATGACCTGGCGCACACCCAGTTCAGAAACCACATTCTTTGGATCTGAAGAACAGAGGTGCAAGGCAACGGCTGGGGTTGGGGTTGGTTGCGCAGGAATACTACGAATTGGGACGTCACTAACAGAGCAGCTCAAGTCAATGCCACGTGGCTGGGGGCCCTTGCCAACCGCTGCCTCTGGCCTACACTGCGGTCAGCAGGTCGCACAATTCAAAGTCAGTCTTGATTCATTAATTGCAGAGTCCAGTAGGCAACAGACATTGCATCCAGTGCGGCCTGCCCATACCACGAATCATCACTGGCTGCCCACACGCTGAGTGCTTCAGGTGCCACTAACTGTGCAGCTCAATTCAACGCCAAATGACTGTGGTCCCTTGCTGACCGCTGCCTCTGGCCTACACTGCAGACAGCAGGGCTCAGAATTCAGATCGAGTCCCGATTGCAGACAACGCAGTCTGGTAGGCAACAGACATTGCTACCCGTGCGGCCCGCCCAGATCACGCACCATCACTGGCTGCACACATGCTGAGTGCTTCAGGTGCCACCAACTCTGTACATCTCAAGTCAATGCCTCGTGGCTGTGGGACCTTGCTGATCGCTGCCTCCGGCCTACACTGCGGTCATCAGGGCTCACAATTAACATTGAGTCTTGATTCATTAATTGCAGAGTCCAGTAGGCAACAGATTTTGCATCCACTGCAGCCCGTCCGGACGACGCATCATCACTGGCTAAAGACTTTGCACCTAGTGCGGCCCGCCCGGAACATGCATCATCACTGGCTGTGCACACGCTGAGTGCTTCAGGTGCCACCAACTCTGTACATCTCAAGTCAATGCCTCGTGGCTGTGGGACCTTGCTGATCGCTGCCTCCGGCCTACACTGCGGTCATCAGGGCTCACAATTAACATTGAGTCTTGATTCATTAATTGCAGAGTCCAGTAGGCAACAGATTTTGCATCCACTGCAGCCCGTCCGGACGACGCATCATCACTGGCTGCACACACGCTGAGTGCTTCAGGTGCCACTAATTCAGTGCACCACAAGTCTCAGCCACATGGCCTTATTGAGGCAGAATTCATTAGGCAAAAGACATTGCCCCCATTGTGTCCCGCCTGGACCATGCATCATCGCTGGCTGCGCACACGCTGACTGAGTGCGTCAGGAGCTACTAACTCAGTGCACCACAAGTCACCGCCACGTGGCTTTATTGAGGCAGAATTCATTAGGCAAAAGACTTTGCTCCAAGTGCGGCCCGCCCAGACCATGCATCATCACTGGCTGCGCACACACTGAGTGCTTCAGGTGCCACTAACTCTGTGCAGCTCAAGTCAACACCACATGGTTGTGGGACCTTGCTGACCGCTGCCTCCAGCCTACACTGTGGACAGCAGAGCTCACAATTCAGATCCAGTTGCGATTGCAGATGACACAGTCCAGTAGGGAAAAGACATTGCAGCCAGTGCAGCCCGCCCGGACTACGCATCATCGCTGGCTGCGCACACACTGAGTGCTTCAGGTGCCACTAACTCTGTACAGCTCAAGTCAATGCCACATGGCTGTGGGACCTTGCTGACCGCTGCCTCCAGCCTACACTGCGGTCAGCAGGGCTCACAATTCAAATTCAGTCATGATTCATTAACCCTTTCGATGTGACGGAGCGGTTCCGTCATGCGCGTCGGTCGCGCTGTGCTTGATGATGGAACCACTCCTTCACGGCCCCGCCCGCGCACGAACCCTTCAGCACAGCGCGGTAAACCGCACCGCGCTGAAGGGGTTAATTGGAGGGTCCAGTAGGCAACAGACATTGCATCCAGTGCAGCTCGCCCGGACAACGCATCATCGCTGGCTGCGCACAAACTGAGTGCTTCAGCTGCCACTAACTCTGTCCAGCTCAAGTCAATGCTACGTGGCTGTGTGCCCTTGCTGACCACTGCCTGCGGCCTACACTGAGGTCAGCAGGGCATACAATTCAAATTCAGTCTTCATTCATTAATTGCAGAGTCCAGTAGGCAACAGAGATTGCATCCAGTGCGGCCCGCCCGGACCACGCATTATCGCTGGATGCGCACACGCTGAGTGCATCAGGTGCTACTAACTGTGCAGCTCAAGTCAACGCCTCACAGCTTTGGGCCCTTGCTGACCACTGCCTCCGGCCTACACTGCGGACAGGAGGGCTCACAACTCAGATCGAATCGCGATTGCAGATGACGCAGTCCAGTAGGCAACAGACATTGCTCCCAGTGTGGGCTGCCCAGACAACGCATCATCGCTGGCTGGGCACACGCTGAGTGCTTCAGGTGCCACAAACTCAGTGCACCACAAGTCAGACCCACATGGCCTTATTGAGGCAGAATTCATTATGCAAAAGTCATTGGTCCCAGTGCGGCCCGCCCGGACCACGCATCATCGCTGGCTGTGCACACGCTGAGTGCTGCAGGTGCCACTAACTGTGCAGCTCAAGTCAACGCCACTTGGTTGTGGGACCTTGCTGACCGCTGCCTCCAGCCTACACTGCAGACAGCAGAGCTCACAATTCAGATCCAGTTGCGATTGCAGATGGCGCAGTCCAGTAGGCAAAAGACATTGCAGCCAGTGCAGCCCGCCCGGACTACGCATCATCGCTGGCTGCGCACATGCTGAGTGCTTCAGGTGCCACTAACTCTGTACAGCTCAAGTCAATGCCACGTGGCTGTGAGACCTTGCTGACCGCTGCCTCCAGCCTACACTGCGGTCAGCAGGGCTCACAATTCGAATTCAGTCTTGATTCATTAATTGGAGGTCCAGTAGGCAACAGACATTGCATCCAGTGCAGCTCGCCCGGACAACGCATCATCGCTGTCTGCGCACATGCTGAGTGCTTCAGCTGCCACTAACTGTGTGCAGCTCAAGTCAATGCCACGTGGCTGTGTGCCCTTGCTGACCACTGCCTACGGCCTACACTGCGGTCAGCAGGGCACACAATTCAAATTCAGTCTTTATTCATTAATTGCAGAGTCCAGTAGGCAACAGACATTGCATCCAGTGCGGCCCGCCCGGACCACGCATCTTCGCTGGCTGCGCACACGCTGAGTGCTTCAGGTGCCACTAACTGTGCAGCTCAAGTCAATGCCACACAGCTGTGGGCCCTTGCTGACCACTGCCTCTGGCCTACACTGCGGACAGGAGGACTCACAATTCAGATCGAATCGCGATTGCAGATGACGCAGTCCAGTAGGCAACAGACATTGCTCCCAGTGTGGGCTGCCTGGACAATGCATCATCGCTGGCTGCACGCACGCTGAGTGCTTCAGGTGCCACGAACTCAGTGCACCACAAGTCACAGCCACATGGCCTTATTGAGGCAGAATTCATTAGGCAAAAGTCACTGCTCCCAGTCCGGCCCGCCCGGACAACGCAGCATCGCTGGCTGTGCACCTGCTGAGTGCTGCAGGTGCCACTAACTGTGCAGCTCAAGTCAACGCCACTTGGCTGTGGGACCTTGCTGACCACTGCCTCCGGCCTACACTGCGGTCATCAGGGCTCACAATTAATATTGAGTCTTCATTCATTAATTGCAGAGTCCAGTAGGCAACAGACATTGCATTCAGTGCAGCCCGCCCGGACCACGCATCATCGCTGGCTGTGCGCATGCTGAGTGCTTCAGGTGCCACTAACTCTGTGCAGCTCAAATCAATGCCACGTGGTTATGTGCCCTTGCTGACCACTGCCTCCGGCCTACACTGCGGACAGCAGGGCTCCCAATTCAGATCGATTCGCGATTGTAGATGACTCAGTCCAGTAAGCAACAAACATTGCTACCAGTGCGGCCCGCCCGGACCACCCATCATCGCTGGCTGCGCACACGCTGAGGGCTTTAGGTGCCACTGACTCAGTGCACCACAAGTCACAGCCATGTGGCCTTATTGAGGCAGAATTCATTAGACAAAAGACATTGCTCCTAGTGTGGCCCGCCCGGACCACGCATCATCACTGGCTGTGCACACGCTGAGTGCTTCAGGTGCCACTAACTCAGTACACCACAAGTCACCGCCATGTGGCCTTATTGAGGCAGACTTCATTAGGTAAAAGACATTGCACCCAGTGTGGCCCGCCCGACCACGCATCATCGCTGGCTGTGCACACACTGAGTGCTTCAGGTGCCACAAACTCTGTGCAGCTCAAGTTAACGCCACATGGCTGTGGACCCTTGCCGACCGCTGCCTCCGGCCTACACTGCGGTCATCAGGTCTCACAATTAACATTGAGTCTTGATTCATTAACTGCAGGGTCCAGTAGGCAATAGACATTGCATCCAAAGCAGCCCGCCCGGACGACGCATCATTGCTGGCTGCGCATACACTGAGTGCTTCAGGTGCCACTAACTCTGTGCAGCTCAAGTCAACACCACTTGGTTGGGAGCCCTTGCTGACCGCTGCCTCTGGCCTACACTGCGGACAGCAGGGCTCACAATTAAGATCGAGTTGTGATTGCAGATGTTGCAGTCCAGTAGGCAACAGACATTGCATCGAGTGCTGTCTGCCCGGACCACGTATCATCGCTGGCTGCGCACACGCTGAGTTTCTCAGGTGCCACTAACTCTGTGCAGCTCAAGTCAATGCCACGTGGCTGTTGGACCTTGCTGACCACTGCCTCCAGCCTACAATGTGGTCAGCAGTGCTCACAATTCAAACTCAGTCTTGATTGATTAATTGCAGAGTCTTGTAGACAACTAACTATAACGTCCCTGAAACCTGTGCTTTTTTCAGTGAATTTCTAAGGTTTTTTAAATGCTAATTTCTAACAACAAGATTATACTCAGAAGATCCAATATTTCGCTAATGTATTCCATACATATTTCATCTTTTGTTCCATACACCTACACTGCAGTCAGCAGGGCTCACATTTAAAATTCAGTCTTGATTCATTAATTGCAACTGCTCACATGCTGAGTTCTTCAGGTGCCACTAACTCTGTGCAAATCAAGTCAACACCACGTGGCTGTGGGCCCTTGCTGACCGCTGCCTCCGGCCTACATTGCAGTCAGCAGGGCTCACACTTCAAATTCAGTCTTGATTCATTAATTGCTGAGTCCAGTAGGCAACAGATATTTCATCCAGTGTGGCCCGCCCGGATGATGCATCATCATCGCTGGCTGCGCACACGCTGAGTGCTTCAGGTGCCACTAACTCTGTGCAGCTCAAGTCAACGCCACGTGGCTGTGTGCCCTTGCTGACCACTGCCTCCAGCCTACACTGCGATCAGCAGGACTCACAATTCAAATTCAGTCTTCATTCATTAATTGTAGAGTCCAGTAGGCTACAGACATTGCATCCAGTGCGGCACACCCGGACCAAGCATCATCGCTGGCTGCCCACACACTGAGTGCTTCAGGTGCCATTTACTGTGCATCTCAAGTCAATGCCACATGGCCTTATTGAGGCAGAATTCATTAGGCAAAAGACGTTGCTTCCAGTGCAGCCTGCCCGGACCACGCATCATCACTGGCTGTGCAAACGCTGAGTGCTTCAGGTGCCACTAACTCTGCAGCTCAAGTCAACGCCACGTGGCTGTGGTCCCTTGCTGACCGCTGCCTCCGGCCTACACTGTGGTAATCAGAGCTCACAATTAAAATTGAGTCTTGATTCATTCATTGCAGATTTCAATAGGCAACAGACATTGTATCCACTGTGGCCCACCCGGATGACGCATCATCGCTAGCTGCGCACACGCTGAGTGCTTCAGGTGCCACTAACTCTGTGCAGCTCAAGTCAACACCACGTGGTTGTGGGCCATTGCTGACCGCTGCCTCTGGCCTACACTATGGACAGCGGGGCTCACAATTCAAATCAAGTCGCGATTGCAGATGACGCAGTCAAGTAGGCAACAGACATTGCATCCAGTGCAGCCCGCCTGGGGCACTCATTATCGCTGGCTGCGCACATGCTGAGAGCTTCAGGTGCCACTAACTGTCCAGCTCAAGTCAATGTCACATGGCTGTGGGCCCTTGCTGACCGCTGCCTTTGGCCTACACTGTGGTCAGCAGGGCTAACAATTCAAATTCAGTCTGGAATCATTAATTGAAGAGTCCAGTAGGCAACTAACTGTAAAGTCCCTGAAACCTGTGCTTTTTCAGTGAATTTCTAAGGTTTTTTAAATGCTAATTTCTAACAACAAGATTGTTCTCAGACGATCCAATATTTCGACAATGTATTCCATACATAGTTCAGCTTTTGTTCCATACACCTACACTGCGGTCAGAAGGGCTCACAATTCAAATTCAGTCCTGATTCATTAATTGCAGAGTCGCTGGCTGCGCACACGCTGAGGGCTTCAGGTGCCACTAACTCTGTGCAGCTCAAGTCAACGCCACGTGGCTGTGGGCCCTTGCTGATCGCTGCCTCCGGCCTATACTGCGGTCAGCAGGGCTCACAATTCAAATTCAGTCTTGATTCATTCATTGCAGAGTCCTGTAGGCAAAAGACATTGCATCCAGTGTGGCCCGTCCGGACGACGCATCATCGCTGGCTGCACACACGGTGGGTGCTTCAGGTGCCACTAACTCTGTGCAGCTCAAGTCACTGTCACGTGGTTGTGGGCCCTTGCTGACCGCTACCACCAGCCTACACTACGGTCAGCAGGTCTCACACATATCCAATCCAATCCTGACCTGCAAGGACACGCCATCATCGCTGGCTGCACACACCCTGAGCTCTTGAGGGGCCACTAACTCTGTGCATAATAACTCATGGACCCTTTATGATTGACTTTCGTGCTGTAGACACCAGACGCAACAATATCACCTCAGGCAGCAGGAGTATCCCGAAGGGACATTAACAATTTCTTCACATGAGCATGCTCATCTCTGATGCCTTTACCTCGGTGGACCACAAGTCATGGACTCTTTCTGTTAGAATCTTTTGTGTATGATTTCACATCTGGTGCACCTACCTCAGTGCACCACAAGTCATGGACCCTTTACAATAGAATCTTTTGTGTGTGATTTCAGATCTGGTGCACCTACCTCAGTGCACCACAAGTCATGGACCCTTTATATTAGAATCTTTTGTGTGTGATTTCATATCTGGTGCCCCTACCTTAGTGCACCACAAGTCATAGACCCTTTATGATTGAATCTCTGTGTGTGATCCGATGATCACTGTTGTAGTTGTTGCCAGCACCAACCATTCCCTGAGGGCTGGCTTACACTCACCCCACATGCATGCAGCACAGGCATCATTGGACATGTAACCCAGGTAATAAAAAGGAGCCGGGCGCACGTGCCCGGAGCCAGTTCCACTATCTATCTAACTGCGTTCATGTGTGCATGATGGCCCGGGCCCTACCACATTACATTGTGCTGTGGACAGTGGATGCATGTTACCTCTGGCAATGGGAAGACCTCGGTTATGTAGCTTTGTCCCCCTCGTAAGCATAAGCGGAGTGGGCAGAGCAGGCATATGCCAGTACAGCTTAGGAGTGTGCAGAATTTACCCAGGGCTCTTGCCATGGTTCAGTTCTGTACTCAACAAGGAAGTAACTAATGTGTGTGTCTGTGTTTTAGTGTTGGCGCCACCTGGCACACAATCTACAATGTTGCAATGTAGCATGCACCCGGAGGGCGGGCTCACACAAACGGAGAAATGAAGGAGTGCAAGACTGCTCAGGGTCTTGGCTCATACATTCCAAAAGTTGTGTGTATCTGTATTGCTGCAGCATGAGCCACATGCCTAGTCCTACTCACAGCGCGACTTCAGCCAGGCATGAACTCTACATCTGTGTCAGCCCTATCCTTACCATTGGCCTACACTCACATGGCCGCCCATCTCCAATGGCCAACATCAGTGTGTCGTTGTCAGGCTTGTGGACATGTGCAGAAAAGCATGACAATGATGTGCCGTAGGAGTGCAAGTGATGCAACTGCGCAGCGCACATTAGTAAATAGGCTCGGAGGGAGGGAGGAGCACCTGTGAGGCAACATAACACACAGTGATGCCGCACATTTGCCACATGCAACACATGTCAAACATGAATCCCAAAGTCGCACACATCCCACCCCACCACCAACAGGCCACATCACATTGCCTGATTGCAAACAGATGACAAACTAACATTAGGGTTGAAAGCTCCTTTGTCTGAACTATCAAGCTGGAGCACATCCATTGGTTACATATAATAACCCTTAGCAACTGACTTCTACCCCAATCTGCTTAGTGCCAGTTTTCTTACTAACAGTTCATGGAACATTCAACTAAACTGACAGATCACAAGTTCACCATATTTTCAAGTTCACAACACAATGTTGCAAATGCAAACAGCAGGTGTGGTTGACTTTGCAAAATATGACCTTATCCTTTCTACTGTACCTTTCAAACATTTTTTACTAACCGATAACAAACCTGTTTTTTAAAGAAAGTAAAATGCACCTTATTTTTTAATGTACACATTTCTTAAACAGCCAATCAATTCTCTACTTTCTTAAAAACAGCATCTTGTCCACCATTTTAGATACCTCTCATTCTACCAACTGACTACTTCAGCTACAGACATCTTTTCATTACTTCCAGTCATCCCTTCAAGATGCTTTCAGTGTGGATTGTTAGGCACAGCTATGTTTTCTGGTGCAAAAGGTATGCTGAACGCAGAGGTATTGACAAAGACCTAGCTTTGCAAAATGTAGACATTAAATTGATTGGACAGAGAGGATTAAAGTGGCATTAATTGATGCCTTTGGTTAAAAACTTTTTGCATCTCCAACCCCCTGACCTCATGATTGTGCACTGTGGTGGCAATGACCAAGGCACATTGACTGGGGTAGGTCTTGAAATGCTAATGAAGGACACCTTTGCAGAATTGATGTTGCTTTTCCCTCAAAGTGTCTTTGTTTACTCTAACATATGCCAAAGACAAAAATGGAAGTGGTCCAATCAATTTTGTCCTCAGATTGAGAAAGCTAACAAAAATGTCAATAAAGCTGTTTCTGCTTACCTCATAGACCATAGGATGGGCTCCATACGTAACAGCAATCTATGTTTCCATATGGATGGCATCTACAGAAGGGATGGAGTACACTTCACTGATCAAGGCAACCGAGTTTTTCTCAACAACCTGAAGCTCTGCATCCGCACTTACATGTAGCTACAACAATCTAGCAATGAAAACAAGGGCTCTTTTTAGAGCCACCCAATAACCCAACATATAACCAAGCTTTTAAATTTTTTTAAAATTATTTTTGCTTGGGGCCGCGCACCCATCGCATTCACACTAGGGGGCCATGCTGAGAGCCGCACACCCATTGCGTTCACACTAGGGGCCGCACTGAGCGCCATGCTCGGGTCAAGACTTTAAACTTTGGCAAAAAAAAATTGTCTACTTCCATTCATTTATATTCGCCCCGGGAACGCTATCCCCCGGGTGATGTCATTTGAGATGTCATGAGTGATGTCATGAGTGATGTCACTGACCATGTCATGAGTGATGTAATATGTGACGTCATCAGCAGTGCATTGCGGGGGTGCGAGTTATAGTTAGCTGAACTAACTATAACAGGGGAATTTCTATGGTTTTGTACGAGTGAAATGCCCAACTAACTATAACTTTCCCAAAACCTAGGTTTTTTCAGTGAATTTCTAAGGTTTTTTAAATGCTAATTTCTAACTCTAACGTGCCTGAAACCTATGTTTTTTTCAGTGAATATATATATATATATATATATATGTCAAGGATGACACCCCGTTCAAAGGATGTCCCATCTGCGACACCCCCGAAGCCACGGAACTTAGCCACACGCTTCGATTGGGCCTACTGAACTGCAGGTCGCTAGTAAAGCACTCGCACGAGATAAACCTCCTCACCCTAACCCTCTCGCTAGACGCCCTATTTCTGACCGAAACATGGCTGACCCCCAACAACGGCTCAGACTTGGTCAATGCAACCCCCCCGGCTACCAAATCTGCTGCCTTAACAGACCAGTTGGAAGAGGTGGCGGGCTCGCCATTCTCTATAAAAACCATCTCAGCTGCAGGATCAACGACGGTACAGTCAAGGACTGTGAAAACTGCAATTTCACCCTCCAGATCTCCCCCACCACCTCACTATCGGGTCTTCTGGTATACCGACCACCAGGCTCAATAGGAGACTTCTCAAGCACTCTGATGGATCACATCCTTTTAAAATCAATAGCAACGCCCAACTTTCTTCTACTAGGGGATCTGAACCTACACTTTCTAGACCCGGCAGACTACACTGCCGCGAATCTTCTAGCAGACCTTATGTCAGCTGACCTCCAGCTCCTGAACTCGAAACCTACTCACGAGAAAGGACATCTCCTAGACCCAGTTTTCACCAACATCAGGAATCTCCAAACCCAAGACCCCTCCCCCCTTCCATGGACTGACCACTTCCTGGTCCCTATGCATTGGTCCTATCAGCCCGCCTCGGTCCCTAAACAGAAAACCAGGATTTTAACCCGACGCTGGCACAAGTTAAGTCCAGAAAAATGGGTAGCGAAGCTTAGGGATTCCGACGGCCCCCTCTCAACTGACCCTAACACCGCTGATAGAGAATTTAACAGCTGGCTCACCAACCCCCTAGACAGCCTCATTACATTAACATGCGCTCTTAAACATGTAAAGAGGATCAATCATGCTCCTTGGTACACCCCGGCCCTGAACATTCTTAGGAAGGAGTGCAAAAAGACGGAGCGAACATGGAGAAAAAACAAATCAGCGACGGACAAAAACACCTATCAAACAGCCATGAAGGCTTACAAACAAGCCCTCCACAGCGCTAAAAGCTCTTTTTTTGAGGTAAGAATACAGAATTCCTCGTGCTCTGCTAAAGAGACTTTTTCCATCCTTAAAGAGCTTCTCCATGTCCCAGCCCCCCCGCAGATACCCTTGGACTCCAAAGCAGCCGAGGAGAAATGCGTTAACCTGGCTAACTTCTTCGACAATAAAATAAAGAAAATCCTTTCCTCCCTACCTGCTACCAATCAGGCCACCTCTGGAATAGCCAAGGATTGTACCCTCACGTCAGGAAACCCCACGGACAAACCCAAATCCCCTTGTTTAACGTCATTCGGACCAGTCACAGAAGAAGAAGTGGCAACCACTCTAGCAGCCACGAAAAGTGGGGCCCCCAGTGACTCAGTTCCCGTACGGTTCATTAAAACCATAGCACGGACCATCACAGCTAGGCTCACGGCCCTCATTAACACCTCGTTTGCCCAAGGAGAAGTCCCACAAAGCTGGAAGGAGGCCGTTGTTAAAGGTCTTCTGAAGAAACCGTCACTAGACCCCGCGGACTTATCCAATTATCGACCCATCTCGCTCCTCCCCTGGATAGGTAAGGTCGCGGAGAAGCTCGCAAACAAAAAGCTGTCCCACTTCTTAGAGGCAAACCACCTCCTAAAAAACTCCCAAACAGGTTTTATACCAGGTCAGGGCACAGACACCGCCCTCCTGGCGGCCGTAGAAAAAGCGAGGGAAATCATGGACTCAGGAGGATCAGTGGCAGTGGTCCTCCTGGACCTTAGCGCGGCATTCGACACTGTCAGCCACCAGGTCCTAGCCCAGCGCCTGGAGAACACTGGCGTACAAGACAGTGCGCTGAGATGGCTCACATCCTTTCTCTCCCGACGCTCCTTCCAAGTCTGGGAAGGAGAAAGCCGCTCTCCCTCAATCCCCCTCCAGTGTGGAGTGCCCCAGGGCTCCTCACTGAGCCCCACACTTTTCAACGTGTATATGGCCCCACTGGAGGAGCTGGTCGCCCCATTCGGAGTCACGATCGTCAGCTACGCTGACGACACTCAGCTGGTAGTGACCCTCTCTCACCCCAAGCTAAAGCCCTCCAACCTGCAAGACTGCCTATCCACCGTCCATCAATGGATGGGCGACTCTGACCTAAAACTTAATGGGTCAAAAACAGAGATCCTGCTCCTCGGTCACAAAACTCCGAGTCTCCCCCCTAACATCTGGCCCGCTTGTATGGGTGACCCCCCCTCCCCTAAGACAGAGGTTAAGAGTCTGGGAGTGTGGCTAGAGACAGATCTCACTTTCCGGACACAGGCTAGGAAAACAGCCGGCATCTGCTATGGGCTCCTGAGATCATGCAGAAAGGTGCTCCCCCTACTACCATTCCAGTCCCGCCTCCTGCTAATTCAAGGTTTAGTGCTAGCAAGGCTGGATTATAGCAACGCTATTTACCTCGGGGCACCGGAAGCCACCTTGCAAACACTACAAAAAAACCCAAATGCCGCAGCCCGCCTGCTCACAAACACCCCAGCAAGAACATCGGCCAAACCTGCCCTGAGAAAACTTCACTGGCTCCCCGTGAGGGAAAGAGTCGCCTTCAAGGCCCTCTGTCTGGCACACAAGGTCCTGCACAACGCGGGTCCCCCCATTCTGAGCACTTGGATCACTCCATACAGACCGTCGAGAGCGCTCCGGTCTGAACAGGGAAACCTTATCATTGTCCCTAGGGTGAAGAAAACCCGCATCGGCGGCCGGAGATTTTCGGTAAACACGGCCAGAAAATGGAACGCTCTCCCCTCGAACCTCAGAGCTGAACCAAACCTCCTAAAATTTAGGAAATCCCTCAAAACCCTCCTTTTTCCCTGATTTTTCTTCGAAGTCTCCCTGTGCCCCCCTTTAGGAGTTCGAGGTTTTAGCGCTGGGATACTCAAGGGTGACTATGCGCTCTATAAAAACCAAAAATAAATAAATAAATAAATATTATCTACTGGTGGTCGCCAGTAGATAGTTATAGTTAGGACCGTGTTTCCATAGGAAATCTGAAAACTCTATTTTGAATAACTTTGGCGCCGGTTGACGAATCCTCGCAAAATTTTCAAAACTAATGGGGCGCTCGGCTCAGCTCCTACCCTGAAAGTCTCGGGGTGATTCGTCAAGCGGGGGCTGAGAAAAAAGGGGGGTCCCAAAACACGTTTTCCCCATGCATTTTCCCATAGGACCTTTAGTCGAAGGTACAGCCCGAACGGCTGAACAGAATTACTTGAAATTTGGCAAAGAGGTAGTCCTCAGGTCAGGCATGTGCCTTTTGCATATATGGTGTCAATCTGTTCAGTAGTTCCTGAGAAAATTGCAGTTAAAAGCACATAAATATCTATAGACGCGCACGGTGCGCGCACCGTGCGCGCACGGTGCGCGCACCGTGCGCGCACGGTGCCATGCGCGAGCGTAATTCTGATTGGTGGATTCATGTCAGTCAACATTCGAATCAGTCGAAATCAGGAAGTGTCGACCGATATTTTGTGTGTGACAGTGAAAAAGAAAGGTGGAGAACGTGAAAAGGGGGCAGGGTAGAGAGTTCCTGACCCCCTAGCTTTTGTCACGGGGTCCCTGAAGGACCATGAAGGATGAAAAAAACATTTTATTTTTTTTTTTAAATCGGGGGGTGCGCGTACGGTGCGCGCACCGTACGCGCACCGTCGCGAGGTGCGCGCACCGCGGAATCATAAAAAAAATTGAATTAAAAATCAAATTTAAGTGTTTAGATGTTAGGTGGCTCTAAAAAGAGCTGTTGTGTTAATTGAGGGACAGAGGAATGCTGGTCTCCCCATAAGAGAGAAGAGCAATGCACGCATTGCACTGTATATGCACCCTCTTAAACAGAGGGTGTATATCCAGAGGAACCGAAGCAGGTGAAGTTGCGGCCGCAGATGAAATGCTCGGCTGAGATGCCGATGATGTGCTCGGCTGAGCTGCTGCGGATGTGCTCGGCTGAGCTGCTGGAGGGTTTTCTCTAGCAGCTCGAGCATAAGCCACAGGATGCACATCTCTAACGTGCCTGATCATAGTGAAGATACTAAAAGAGTATTTCTTTTTAGGATCTCCTCTTGATAAGACCCGATCACAAAGAGTGCACGTGACTTTTGGAGCATTCACCTTTTTCTGCCCCTGTGGAAATGTAAAAAATTGCCATATAAAAGAGTCTTTCTGTTTCCTCTGTCTCACAAGGGTCTCCTGCTCACTCCCAGAAGATGACTGCTGCTCTGCCATTCTAAAGAACTGGAGTACTGGAAAAGCTGCTCAGCTCCTTCTCCCAGGGAATCAGAAGTAATAATGAGGGGAGTGGGTGTGGTGTTGGAAGTTTCTGGAACTGAAACTACTATAAACCAATGAAAAGTGTTGTTTCTTAATCACATGACCTGAAACTACTATAAACCAATGAAAAGTGTTGTTTCTAAATCACATGACTTGCCGTGCGTGTACGGAGCACGCACGCATGCGCGTACAGAGCACGCGCGCATGCGCGTACGGAGCACGCGCGCATGCGTGTATGCGCACGGAGCACGCACGCATGCGCGTACGGAGCACGCGCGCATGCGCTTACGGAGCACATGCGTACGGAGCACACGCGCATGCGCGTACGGAGCACGCATGACGTACGCATGCGCACGTGGAGCACGTATGCATGCGCACACGGAGTACGTACGCATGCATGCACCGTGCGCGCACCGTGCGCTCACGGACAAAAACCCTTAAAAAAAGTGTTTATAAGTTTATAGAAGATATTAACTATGCTGTTCAACTCTATCCAAATAAAAAAAATAAAAAAACTGAGCCATTCCATATTACAGGATAAAGTTAATCTATAACTATATATATAGGTAGCTTATTGTAAAATAAATATTTAAAAAATATAATAATACATTCATAAATTAGCATTTAAAAAACCTTGCAAATTCACTTAAGAAACCATAGGTTTCACACACGTTATAGTTAGGAATTAGCATTTAAAAAGCCTTGCAAATTCACTAAAAAAATCATAGGTTTCACACACGTTATAGTTAGGAATTAGCATTTAAAAAACCTTGCAAATTCACTGAAAAAAACGTAGGTTTCACACACGTTATAGTTAGGAATTAGCATTTAAAAAACCTTGCAAATTCACTTAAAAAACAATAGGTTTCTCACATGTTATAGTTAGCTGGACATTTCCCTCATAAAAAAACAATGAAATTCCCCCGTTATAGTTAGTGCAGGTAACTATAACTCACGCGACCGCAATCCTCTGCTGATGACGTCAGATATTACATCACTGTATTTAGACACCTATTTACCCATGTCTTCTTCCATTAATCTTTAGCTATACATATATTACAAATATTTATTTTTCAGAAAGACACATATTTAATCATTGATGTAATATCTGACGTCATCAGCAGAGGACTGCGGTCGCGTGAGTTATAGTTGCCTGCACTAACTATAACGGGGGAATTTCATTGTTTTTTTACGAGGGAAATGTCCAGCTAACTATAACATGTGTGAAACCTATGGTTTTTTAAGTGAATTTGCAAGGTTTTTTAAATGCTAATTCCTAACTATAACATGTGTGAAACCTATGGTTTTTTAAGTGAATTTGTACGGTTTTTTAAATGCTAAGTTATGTATTTATTAATATTTTTTTTTTCAGGTTCTTCACCGTGCGCGCACCGTGCGCCCACGATGCGTTTTTTTTTCAGGTTCTTCACCGTGCGCGCGCTGTGGGCGCTCTGTGCGCTTCGCGCACCAAGCGCCCATGATGCGTTGTGCGTGCCGTGCGCGCACAGTGCGCGCACCCCGGGCTTTTTAAAAAAAAAAAAAAAAATTTCATCCATGGGTGTCCTTCAGTGACCCCCTGACAAAGGCTAGGGGGTCAGGAACTGTCCACACTGCCCCCTTTTCACATTCTCCACCTTTGTTTTTCACTGCCTCAGACTGCGAGAGACAAAATGGCGGCCGACACTTCCTGATTTCGACCGACTGGAATGTTTACTGTCATGTAACCACCAATCAGAATTACGCTTGCGCACGGCAGCGTGCACGTACGGTATGCTTACCGTACGCGCACGGTGCGCGCTTATAGATATATATATACTTTTAACTGAAATTTTCTCAGGAACTACTGAACAGATTGACTCCAGATATTCAAAAGGCACATCCCTGACCTGAGGACTTTCTCTTTGCCACATTTCAAATAATTCTGTTCAGCCGTTCGGGCTGTACCTTGGACTAAAGGTCCCTATGGAAAAATGCATGGGGAAAACGCGTTTTTGGACCCCCCTTTTTTCTCGTCCCCCGCTTGACTGATCACCCCGAGACTTTCAGGGTAGGAGCGGAGCAGAGCGCCCCACCTATTTTGAAAAATTCGCGAGGATTCGTCAACCGGCGCCAAAGTTATTCAAAATAGAATTTTCAGATTTCCTATGGAAACACGGTCCTAACTATAACTATCTACTGGCGACCGGCAGTAGATAATGTCTGTACATATGTATATATACACATATTTACAAGACTACGCAAAAACTGGGACAAGCCAGATATAGAAGTAAGACTAAAGGCTTTAGTTCTACTTTTTTTTCTTGCGTGTCCCAAATTCTGATCACCCTGTATTAAACTCATTTTTTCTGAGTTGCCTCTTTCGGTTTCTGAGCCGCAGTTTTTCATGGTTCAGCTACTCTCCAGTGGCTAAACAATAGCCCTGCATCCCCTGCAGTGCGGGGGGTGGCTCTGAGCTCCAGGGGGCCGCACTTGCACTGTGCACGGGCAGCTGGCCCAAGGTTTCAGAGCTCTTGCCACTGTCCAGAGCATGCAGATCCCCCACCATAATCTTTGCAGGGGGGCCCTCAAGTTTTGTTGCAACACTGCTCCTGTCGTTTTCATTATCTCCATATATTTAGAATGTTCTGTACCCTGGAGTATTACTCCTTCTATATATATGTGAGAGCAACATACCTGTCTCAGCCCTCATGTGCTTCCCATGGAGCTAACCATTCCCTTCTTTGCATGTCAAACTGATACCAATACTAAATGAACACATTTCACAAGTGCTTTTATGTGCACTAGATTATGTTTTTGTTGAAAGTAACCCTATTAGTTATTACCACGGAACAAGATCTACCCGTTATTGCACAATATTTATTAGTTTCTTTTTTTATGGAGTAGACCAGGCACAGGTGTGAAAAAGCTATGAGAACATAGGCATGTTTATAACAACTTACCAATGAAAAGCAGCCTTAACCCCATGCTCACAAAGACACGAGGGGACTATGCAAACTGTATAGTGATTTCAGATTTGACAGAAAAAGATTACCTAGATCTCCTATTCTTAAGGGAATCTTGACTAAAAGACAATAATTCATGCTATTCGACAATCCAGTGCCAGAAAAGTACTCTGGCATTTATATATCACATACTTTCTTTAAACAAAAAAGAGGTCTATTATCAACCTGAAAGCATACCTCTTTCAATAGAACTTCAACTATCAGGAAATATAAAAATACACCTATACTTAATTTACAAATCGCCAAGGGGACTAGAGAAACTTCTAACACTAATTGTGAGGCTATGAAACATCATCAACTATTGAATTCCCAAATAATGCATATTTGGTAGACTTGCCTATTTGTTGAGAAATAGCAATTCCATTATGCAGACCAATCAGTAACATGGAATCTATCAGGGCTCTCTGAGCAGTTCATCTTTCCTATTCATACTGAAAAAAGCACACTAGATAACATTTAAAAATAATTTAATCAGTGTGTAATCATCACTTTACAGTAAACTGATCAAATAATATTGAATTCACCTTTTAACAAAAGGCCCATCGTGGACTGAAAGCTCGAGTTAGATAAAACAAACAAAATCTAAAGAAAGCATTGATACCAATGAAAAACCCAAAGCAAAGAATATATCAGCTTCCTGCTAGAATCAATGAACATATACTGAAGAACAAGGGTTGTCAAAGATTTAATACCTCAAATTTATAAGTACTGTAGAAACCTACCAGATATACCAGTTGTAATGGCGAAAGAGTTTGCTGGAGAACATTTCCCAATGCATGAATTATTTCTTGTATCCTTTTGTATGTACAGGCCCTCATCTAAAAGGCAGTTGATATTTTCTTTCCAATGTTCCTGACGTACATTGGGTAAATGACTATGTAATAAAAGATCTTTCCGCCTCCTGTATTGTAATGGAAGTTTATTGGCAGAATTAAGATGATAAGTACAGCACCAACTATCACACTTCCAGCTCCGCTTCTCTCCGCCTCCTGGAATGAGTCCCCACCGGCTCCTCACCCCATTCCGTGACATCCCAACCATTCTAGATTGTAGACAGATTGCAGATTACAACACATCCCCTTCCCAATAAATAATAACACACAAAATAGGTTCATGCCAATTAAAACATAACAAAATAATAACAAGAGATTACAAAGAAAATGACACAGCACACAATGTAGTTTCATACTATCGCTACAATATGGTTACCACCCAGAAAATAGCCATAACCTTAATTCAAAACATAGTCTTGCAATTTAACTGGCACCCTCCTATTCCTAGGAAAATGCGACTTCAAGCCATCCCCATCCAAAACACTTTTGTTATCACATTCACCTTTATCAGACACAGTGGATCTCGCATCCCGAACATCACCCAAATGTCTGACCAACCTTGAAATACTCCACCAGCAATCTGTGTCCACTTTCACCACATTCTTCTTGATGGCCACAATGGTGAAGGGACCCAAGAAAGTGGATCTTCCCTTGAAAGTGTGTCTAGGATTTTTCACAAGCACTCGATCACCAACACGCCACTTCTTGTACTTCACATTCATTCTTGAGTCATAACTAGATTTGTACTTCCCTTGATAATCGGCAACCCTGGTACGTCTCATTTCTGCAGACATACTCGTGCCAACACTGGAAGGTAACCAACAAGGATTTAATTTAGAAGGTGCTTTTCTCCCCCTCAGATCCTCAAAGGGAGACTTAAATGTGATAGCATTTGGTGTGGTGCGATGAGCCCACCAAGTGTCCCTTAAAACAGTACTAAAAGGCACCTTCATTTCCAAAGCTCGCTGAGCACAATCCTTGACCACCCTGTTCATCCTCTCAGCTAAACCATTAGCTTGCGGAGAATATAATGCTGTCTTCTGGTGAACAATACCAAAATC